>NW_028258377.1:12500000-13125000 GCF_053883595.1 Heterocephalus glaber | reverse complement strand
CTCTCCTTGTGGTTTTGCTTTGCATGGTTCTTATGAGAGAGGTCGAGGGTCTCTTCATACAGCTCAGTGTGATCAAGTGTCCTTGGAATTACACAGAGCGAGGTAAAGGGCCAGAGGGTGGCCCGAGCCTGCAGTGGGTTTTCTGGCTGGGGTGAGGGAGGGGTGTTGGGAGTGTTGCAGGTCCTGGGTGTGAGGTGTAGATGCAGGGAGGGCACTGTTGGCAGAGGGAAGGGCCCGATGAAGCCTCAGGGAGTGGGAGATGAGGAACTTCCACATTGGACCCTCTTTTCAGCAGCTATCACCCTGCTCCTGAGTCCCTAACACCCCAGACTGGCTGTTTCTTGTTTTTGCACATTTGAGCTAACATGGAGTTGGGGAGGAGGGTCCCTTGACTGCAGAGGGCATCTTCCAGCAGGAGCCTGCCCCCCAGCCTTCAGTGAGGTGCCCCCCACCCTGCGACCTCCCTCCCACCTGCCCTGCCACCAGCCGAGCGTACATCCTCATTAGCACGGTTCAGTGGCCAGCTCTGGTAATTGATTTCCCTCTGGCCTGGTGTGGACAGCAGCTAATGGGGATGAATGGGGCGGGAAGTGCCTCCTGGGGACGATCACTGGAGGCCGGATCACTGGAGGCCCGGGCTGGGGTGAAGAAGCAGGGGGAGGTGCACCGAGCCAGTCTGGGATTCACACGCTCCCTGCCCCCTAATCCACACCTACTCCAGCCCTGGGGCAGAAGGAACAGTCAGGTGGGCAGTGGCTGTGGAATTCAGCGGTCCCCTGGGGTGGGAGCAGGTTCTGGGTGCAGGGACCAGGCTTGGAGGCGAGACTCAGGTTCCAGAAGGGCATGGAAGAGGCCGTGAGCACTGGGGCCCCAGGTAGGCAGGCAGAATCCCAGGCAAGTCATGCGTGGGCCCAGGAGGAACACTGAAGCTGCACTGAGCAGCCATGGGTCAGACGTGAGCCAGACAGGTTCACATTGTTCAGTCAATTGACAAATATCTGTTAAGCACTTACTGAGTGCCAGGAACTGTGCTAGGCACTGGATGGACTGGAGGCAGCCTGTATTATCTATAGTCAAGATATTCAATAATATATTCTTCTGTGGGTGGCGGGAGGCAGATAAATCCTCAGAAGAAATAAACAGAGTTATGTGATAGGGGTGGGTGAATGGAGGGGTTATTTAAGATGGGGACTGGGAGATGTCTCTGAAGAGGTCACATGCGCATTCAGCTTAGGGAGGAAGAAAAGCATTCTAGGCAAAGGGGACAGGCAGTGCAAAGGTCCTGAGGTGGGAATGAGCTTGGGGCGTTTGAGATAGTCTTTTTTTTTTTTTTTTTTAATACCAGGGATTGAACTCAAGACCTTGCTCTTGCCAAGCAGGTGTGATGCCACTGAGCTACATTCCCAGCCTGAGCTTGTGGTATTTGAAAAAATAAAGAAGGGCCACAGTGGCTGGAGCATGGCCCCTAAGGAAGAATAAACTGAGAAACTGGTGGCAATAAAGCAAGGAGAGTCATGGTCAAGGCCAAGAGCCCTGTTGCCAGTCTTGAGAGGTCATCATAGCCAGGATCCCTTTCCTGCAGTGGTGTTGAACACACAGAGGCAGAGGAAGGTCGTACCTAGGCCAGTTGGACCCCAGGACCCCAGGGCCCCAGGGAAGCCAGGCTTGGGAAGATGCCGGTCTCTCTGGTCACTGGGCCTGCAGTGGGGGTGAGGAGGCTGCACGGTGCCTGGGTCAGCCTTGGCCAGGCTGCAGCAACACAAAGTGGCCTTCGTGGAGAGGGCGTCTCACCCCTGTGCTGGCCCAGTGGCTTGCATTGTCTGGCTTCTCGCTTGACTTTTGAGCCCACATCAGATTCCGCCCCCCACCCCACGCCAAACCAGGAAATCTGTTAACGAATGTTAAAGTGGCACAATAAAGCTTAATACCAAAGCAGAATGGAGTCAGCCTGGCAGGCAAGCAGGAGCATTCTAGAATTCGTTCAGGGTTTTAGACATAAAACCCACGTATGTTTTTTATGGGCAATTTAAGCAATTTTCAAGGGTAATCTTGACTGTTCTCTTGATTTTTGCCGTATGTGCCGACTTCGCTGTTGAATACCCAAGTTGGATGTGGCTGTTTTGGTGCCTGTGTCGTTGGTTCAGGTGCAACCCGGAACCACCCTGAGCATGTGTTTGCAACCAGGGGAGAGAGTCTCAAAGAAAGCACAACGGATTAGTCCCCTCCTCAGCTGGCAGTTTGCACTCCTATATCCTTGCCTAGATTGTTCCCTCAAACCACAATGCCATCCGCCACCAACCGAGCTCGGTCTCTTTATGTTCTGTTCAAATGTTCCTTTCTTTCCCTGCTGTCCCTGACCTTCCTTGCTCCTTCTCTAGGCATCTGCATACCTCTTCCAGACAAGAGTAAGTACAGTCGGCCTGCAGTATCTGGGGCTTCCACATCCGAGGATTCAAAATAATTGCAGATCAAAACTATTTGACCTAGGCTCATTGGTGTACACTTGCAGTCCCAGCTACTTAGCAGGTGAGGCAGGAGGATTAATTAAAACCAGGAGTTTGAGACCAGCCTGGGCAACATAGCGAGATCATGTCTCTCAAAAAAAGATTGTGTCTGTACTGAACATGTATACACCTTTTCCTTGTCATTATTCTTTAAAAATGTAGTATAACAACTATTTATGTAACATTTGAGTTGTGAACATTCACGGATAAGATGGACCTTGTGATGGGAACATTCGTAGATGCAAACAATTTGTGGAAGTTGCTCACGTGTCTGCCGGACATTGTCATGGTTGTGTTGCCATGTGCTCACTGTACAGTGCGATGGTGTACAGTAGTACAATGCACAATCAGAGCCCAGGATGGCCAGAAGCAAGAGGAAAAGCAGTGATGATGTGGAGGGGACTGCTAGGAAGTGCAAAGTGATATACATTGTATATTTGTGTCAAAGGTGTGTAAAACTCATGTTGGTGGACTTAAAAACAAATCCGACTTTCAAATGTTCTCCAGGAATGGAACTTGTTTATAAGTCCGTGACTTATTGTATATGAGAGGATTTTGTAGGTGCTACACAAATATTATGTCATTTATATGAGAGACTTGAACATCTGTGGATTTTGATATTCATAGGAGTCCTGGAACCAATTCTCTGCAGATATTTAGGGATAAGTGTTTAGCTTTTGGGTTGCAGATCCCAGAAAAATGTGATCTAGGAAAAACATTTGTTAAATTTTAACATCATTTTATGATTTGAAAAAGTCACAATTGTTTAGCAACCAGGAATAAAAGGGAATTTCTTTCAAAAACATTAACTAGACAAATAAAACAAATTTCGTACTTAATATTAAACATGAATAGCAGGCATGGGATAAGGATGCTGACCCTCAGAACTACAGTCAGCAGAGCCGGGGATTTAGCTCAGTGGTTTCGTTGCCTGCTGCGCAAGTGCAAGGACCGGAGTTTGTTTCCTGGTACCAAAACAAAACAAAACAACTACAGTCAGCATTATATTTGAGTCCTAGACAGTGCAATAACACAAGAAAATAAACAAGAAACATAATGATTAGAAAACTAGATACGAGCTAACTCTTCTTGTTTTCAACTAAGTACACACTTAAAATATTTATTAAATCAGTTTTTCTGTGAAGAAAATTCTTAAGGAGGCAGTGGCAGAACTGACACTTTAATAGCAAAACTGGAGAAACTTCACTGGTCCTCAAAAGGTTCTGTTGATCATGGACTTGCTAACAAGATAGACATACAGTGTTTTCCTAAGACCAGAATGGAATAAGAAACACACATACCACAGTTATGCATTAATCAGTTGATGAAAAATGATGTGATCAGAGACTCACAGGAACCTAACCCCATATTTCCCTTGGAGCCATGGTTCAGAATTGGTGAATTCAGTGTTCTTGGGGACTTCTTAGGACATTTCCACAAATATTAAGGCTCCACTGTATATAAAATCATACAGATTACATCAGTCAGCTTTCTGTTGCTGAAACAAAATATGTGAGAACAACTTAAAGGAGAAAAAGTTTATTTTGGATAATGGTTTCAGAGGTTTCAGTCCATGGTCCCTGAGCTCTGTTGTTTTAGGGCCCAGTGGTGAGGCAGAACGTCATGGTGAGGAGTGCATGGTGGAGGAAAATTGCTCACCTTATGGTGACAGGAAGCAGAGGGAGAGAGAATGACTCAGAGAGAAAGGGGCAGGGATAAAATACAGTTCCCAACGTCATGGGCCTATGACCCATGCCCTTCAACCAGGTCTCACTTCCTAAGTTTCTTTCACCTCCCAATGATGAATTAAATGAGAATTTACCAAGGGATCAATCCACTGATGAACCTAGAGCTTTCATGATGCAGTCACCTCCCCAAAGTCCAACCTCTGAACATTGCTACATTAGGAACCAAGCCTTCCACACATGAGCCTTTAGGGGACATTTCACAATGAAATACAACACAATGCAAGGAACACACTGCTGAAACCCCCAACAACATAGACAAACCTCAAAACCATTATGTGTTGTATTTCATTGTGTGGATCTGCCATCATTTCTTCATTTGTTAACCAGTTGATGGAGCATTTGGATTGTTTCTAGTTTTTTGGGGTTTTTTTGGGTACCGGGGATCGAACTCGGGTCCTTGTGCTGTTTCTAGTTTTGAGTAATTATGAAGAAAGCTGCTATGAGTTTTTGTGTACAAATCTTTGTGTGGACATATGTTTCCATTTTCAGCCTATTTTCATATGGGCAAATAAATTTTAGTATTTGTTTAATTCTTTTAATAGCACAGTGAAGTGGTCTCATTTTATACATAAGGAGATGAAGCTTGGAGATATAGTGGCCTGAGGGATGCCACATGGGTAATAGCCACAGTCTTTTCTCTGATGGAGACCTGAGGGTCCCTACTTGGAGTCAGATCTGCAGTGGGACAAGGTCAAGGAATGACCTTGGCCTGCCATAGTCTTTGTGGTTTGAATGTGTTCCCTACAAGCACCCATGTTAGAAACTTGGTCTCCATGGTGTTGAGAATGTGGGACATTTGGGACATGACTGGGTCATGGGACTCTCCTCTTGTGGATGGATTAATTCAATCAGGGATTAATGGCTTATTTTAGGAGAGAACATATATAAAAGTGAGCTCTCTGGCCAGCTTGGTCTGTCTCACCAGTTGATGCCCTCCAGCAAGTTATGGTGCAACAAGAAGACCCTTACCAGATGCCAAGCAGAGGCTGGCACCGTGCTCTTGGACTTCTGTCTCCAGAACAATGAGCTAAATGCTATTTTCTGTAAATTACTCTCCCTGTGGTATTAGTTATAGCAACAGCCTGGGGAAGGAGGGTGCAGCCCCTGGTCCCAAGGCACTGGGCTAGAATCAAAATGACGATGTCTAGGTGGCCTGGACTGTTGGCTTCTTGGGTTTCAGCCACCTGAAATCTACCCCCAACCCCCATTCTCTGAAGTAATACTAGCACCTCTTTCAGGGCTCATTCTCCTCAGTCATGTACACTTTAGTGGGGAGTACCCATCAAGGCCTTCTGCTGTCGAGGTGAAGTCCTGCTGTCCCAGGACTCAGCCAGCCAGCCCATCTCTGCCTTGAGCCCTTGAGCCCTGAGCAGAGGCCTGACACAAGGGCTGAGAAGTGGCTGTTCAAGCTCCAAGTAGCCCTTGCTCCTCCCTCCCCCTAGGTTAGGCTTTCCAGCCTCCCATCAATTCAGCTGCCCCCCACCAAGCTCCCACTGCCTCTGGAAGCTTTCTGTTGCTTGCAGCCAGTTATCTTGTACAGCATAGTTGATGCTCCCCTGCCTTGTGGCCCAAAGACCTCAGCACATGTTGGCCTCTTGGGAAGCTCTGTATCTCAGGACTCTTGCTTCCTGGTCCTTTCTTACAGGAGGCATATGGGGCAAGAGCCATGAGAAGGCCCAGAACAAGTGATTCACGTAGAGAGATGGGCCATGGTGGGCTTTTCCAGGAAGTCTGAACTGGGAAGGCTGAGCAGGGCAGTAAAAAGCCACAGCAGAGAGGAGGACATTCTCAGGGGACTCTGCTTTTTGAATCTGTCCTGTGGACCTTAAAGGGAGCTAAGGGCTGAGCAAACAGGTGCATAACTGTCTCCTGCTGGGCTGGAGGTGGGCTGGTAGCGGTAGAAAGGGAGATGGAGGTGTGAAGAGGGGAGCCCGTGGGGACAGGCAGATGCTAGAGAACTGGGTGGGATGGAGGGGGTATGCAGGCCCCTGCAGAGGACACCCCAAGGTTACCTTGGCCTGTGGCTCTGCTGGCTGGAGCTGCTGCCAGCGATGACAACAGCGAACCAGCAGCCTCTCCGAGTTTTATTATCATTCAAATGAGGATGTGGAGAGGTATTTCATTTGATTGGTAGAATAATAGGAGCCATTTATCTACCTTCTCTCAACCTTTCATATCTGTTTCACTATTTTATGGGATCGCATACATCATAGTAAAGGCAAAAATGTATTTTTTTTCCCTTGACTTGGGTGTAGGGGGGCAGCAGGGCTGGGAAGGAGGATCTCAGAGTGGCTGGCAGGAGCTGAAGGAAACGAAATCGAAAAAGACTATTATTGGTGACAGACAGTTACATCTGAAAAGGAACAAGATGCTCCCCAGTGCAGGCAAGGATGAGGAGCTTAAATGGAAGATCTAACAGCCTTCAGCTCTGGGCCTGCAGAGAGACTGAGGGAGGCCGAGGTGAGGGGCAGGAGTGTGAGTGGAGGGTGGGGAAGGGGAGCCAGGCTGGTCCTTGAAAGAGACAGCAGCAAGGGACTTGTGGCCCAGCTGTTGGAATTCTTTGTCTTTCTGCAGCTATGATAGATTACACATGTCATACAAGGATCTGTTCTCCTTTTGAGAAAGTTAGAATATTACGGGTAAAATCCCCTGTGCCCACCCGCCCCAATCCCAGCCCCTCTATCCTTCCCCAGGCTACTACTATTTAGATTCTCTTTTCCTCTTGATTTTACAAATACTTAAAGATACATTAACAGTGGTAGGACCCCTTTGTGGTTGACCTCACCCCTTTATTAAAAAGTATTATACTGTATCATTCAACTCGTGTCTTTTCACTCCATATGTTTTTGAGCTCTGTGTAGATACATGTGTGTTGTGATCGTTTCTGGAACTATCTTGTGGTCCTCCTGATCAACTATCCCTGTCTGCTCAATAAACACTCAAGTCACTTCCAGCTTTTCACAATTACAGATGATGCTGCAGGGAATATCCTTGTCCTTTTCCTGGGCACTGGGACAAGCTTGTTTTGAAAGCAGGTGAGCAATGAATTTGCTGGAGGGGTGTGTGTGTGTGTGTGTGTGTGTGTTTACACACATTTTCAGATGGAGGAGATGCTGCTCAATTGCTCTCCAAAGTGTCTCCTGCCGGCTAGCTACCTTAGGGTGAGGTACAGACACTACTTGCACTCAGGTGATTCCATGTAGAAATACAGGAGGGTTCTTGCTTGGGGTTGTCTTGGGCAGGATGTGGATGGCAGAGAGAAGAGCAGCAAACATTTGGTTGTTCAGGGTATCAGAGCAGAGCAGAACAAGGGAGACCCCATCTGTGATTTGGTCCTGGAGCTTAAGGTACAACCCCATCAGCTGTGTGGCAGAAGATTCTAGTGTTACAGGCAGAGAACGAAGAAGCACGATCCTGAATGTGACTGTGGGGCCACAGGCACGGGCTGGAGGGCGGGTAAGAATCGGAGAACACTGTGGCTGGCAGGGATGCTAACCAGCAGAGCCAGGGCAGTGGGGAGAAGGGAAAGCCCAAACCTGAGTGGTGCCAACATGAGGCATGGATGTGCAAATCATTATCATAGAGGGGTCCTCTGGGGCCCTGGCTTCCTGCTGGCAGCACAGTGACCAGGAGAGGAGGGTCCCTGAACACGGAGACTGAACTCCAAGGTCCGTGGAGTGTGGAGCTGAAGCTACTTGCTCAGGCTTCTGTCAAGGGGTCAGCGTTTGGTTCCAGGCCTCAGGCACGTGTGTGTATGTGGTGGGAGGAAGTGAGGAGAGGGGGCATCGGCCTGATGGGGACTAGGCTTTCTACCCCAAAGACACAAGTTCCAGAATTTGCTAGTGAGGCAAATTGTAAGGATTAGAAGGTGTTGCTTTTTTAAAAAATTTAGAACAGTTTTGAGATGTAATCCACATACTATATAATTTCCCCACTTAAAGTACACAAGTCAACTGTTTTTGGTATATTCACAGACATGTGTCACCATAATTACAGTAAATTTAGAACATTGCATCACCTCTAAAAGAAACTCTTTAGCCATCACCTTCCTATTTCTCCACCATGGTTTGAATATGGATAATGTCCTCCAAGAGTCTGTGTGTTAAAGGCCTGGTTCTCAGGGTGACACTTTTGAGGAGTACTGTGGGCCTATGTATGGGAAGTGGGGTCTTATGGGAGATCTTTAGGTCATTAAGGGTGTGCCTTTGGAGCGGGTTATGGGGACCCCCTCCATCCTCTGTTCTGCTTCCTGGATAATGATGTAAGCTGTTTGTGCCATCATGTGCTCTTGCTGTGATATGCCACCTTTGCCAGAGGCCCACAGCAACTTTGAGTTGGAACCTCCAGAACTGTGAGCTAAATAAACCTTTCTTCTTTATAAATTAATTGCCTCAGGTATTTTATTGTAGTAATGTGAAGCTGACCGATACACTCCCCAGTCACTAATTTACTTTCTGTTGCTATGGATTGCCCTTGCTGGACAGTATATGGAATCATATAATATGAGATGTTTTGTGTTAGGCTTCTTCCACCTGGATAATGCCCTTAAGGTTTAATCATGTTGGAGCTTGTGTCTGAAAGTTGAATGGAAAGACCATCTTCTGTTTCTCCACTCATCAGTTTATGGGCTGCCTGGCTTGTTTTACTTTTATGAATAATGATGCTATAGACATTCCTGCACACATTTCAGTGTGGACATGTGTTTTCAGTTCTTTTGGGTACATACCTAGGAGTGAAGCTGCTGGGTTGCTTGATAACTGAGAAACTGCCAGACTCCCAGACTCTGTTCCACAGTAGGGGCCCATTTTACATCCTCACTAGCAGTGAATGAGGATGCTGAAGTCTCCACATTTCTCACCAACACTTGTTATGGTCTGACTTTTTGATTTTAGTCATTCTAGGAGGAAGAGTTGGTTTTTTGAGGCAACTTTGAAAGCTGATTGCAGAGCTTGGTCACCTCTGGGCTCCGGGGCCCTTGGAAGTTTATCCAGTGAGAGGTTGGCCTTCTCTCCACTCCCAGATTGGTGCTACTCTGGGTAGGCTTCATCTCAGTCAGAGCCTGACCATGCAAGCAGCTTCAGGCCACTTCCTGAACTGACCTTGGGACGTGGAGCCTCCTGCAGAGCCCCTCTTGACCTTCAGTTGTGAGTCAGCATATTTCTTCTTGTGATTAGACAGTCATAGGGGCATTTGGTCACTTAGAAGCAAAAGATACCCGACTAATGCCACTGGGACCTCTGAGAGGCTCAGCGTCTCAGAGCCCGTCAGGGGCCAGGTAACACTGATGGGACCAGGCAGATGAGACCATTGTCTGGAATCTGCAAGCTAAGGGACTGCTTCTGAGTTCCACTCTCTCCCTGGGTCTCTCCCTTTGATTCCTCAGATGCCCCAGGTGCCTTCATGGACCTGCCCTACAGAGAGGCACCCACCTCTGCAGCCCCTCCTCACAGGTATCCATCCTCCTAGCTCTCAACACAGAGTGTGGCCGCAACCTGCCAGGGCTTATTTTACTGCAGCTGGCCTAAGGTGAGGTCCTCCCTAACATGGGCAGTGGGTTCCTGCCATCCCCTCTTTGCCCCATTGCATTCCCCTAACCCACAGCAACCAGGCCCCAGGCTGTACAGAAAAGCAAAGGGAAACCAAAGAAGGTATGTCTAAAGCCAGGACCCATCACAGAGCATAGACTGGGGTTGGGGGCGGGGGCACTACCTGCCCAGCACATTTTTTAAACCCACCACAGATAGATAAAGGCCAACAATTCTGTGTGGTGGGGAAGAGAAGAATGTAAGGGATGAAATAAATGAGGCGGCTTTGTTGGAGCTTTTCCGTGTTATGACTGTGGGGTTCACCTTTGGGGTTCCCAAACCCCCAGGTGGGTCTGAGGGAAGGTTAAGACCCTTGGGTGCAGCTGGGGATCTGATTTCAGGGGTGCCGGGATCTTGTTTCCTGGGGTGGGGGTGAGGCCCCAGGTATCCTGTGCCCTGTGAGGTATGGTGACAGTGAGTGGGAAGGCAGCCCAGCAAGTACCCCAGTCCCAAAGCCCTGGGACAGCCCTGTTCCCAAGCAGGGCCCAGAGAGGCCTCCCAATTGTTGATGAGGGGAGGTCACACCCAAACCTGCCTTGGCGTTTACAAACAGAGAGCAGATGGGGACACAGAAACCTCATCCGCTGCCAAGGCGGAAGAGAGATGACAGGCAAGAACCAGATGTCCCAGTGTATATCTTGGGGAACCAGTGGGGATGACACTGACCAATGACCCATCTGCCATCCCTCCTGATGTTGTGACACCACTCACATTTGCTGGAATCCAGGGAGAAAGCAGAAGGGGGAAGGGAACCCGGAAGGAACAGAGTCTAAATAAACCAAAACGCTGAGCTGACTAAGACTTAATTTCTGCTGCTAGGCAGAAAATGGGGGTTTGAAATTAAAAAGAATACATAATAGGAAAATGAAGCTGTGGTTTTGGCCTGCATGGGTTAGTGGCCTGAATATTCAAACCCACCATCTGTGGCGTACAACTCAGGACAGGGACCATAGCCCTCTGTGAGGTCATCACCAAGGCAGCCACAGCAGGGCTCTTCTGCCCCTGCCTGGGCCATTCGGGTGGATGCTGGATGTGCCCTCCCCACTGTCCTTCTTCGGGACCCTCTGCCTTGTTGCATGCAAGTCTAGGGGTGGCAGGATAGGAAGGCCCGGGAGAGCATGAGGGGAGCATGTGTCTTTCTGTGCTCTGGGAGCTCCCTGCTTGTGAGCGAGGCTGATGGGAGGGAACAATGGAGCAGGTGAGAGCTATAGCAAGCAAGAGGCAGGCAGGGAACCTGGGATGCCTGAGGGTCACAGGGGAAGCCTGGAGAAATCTGGGGCCTAAGTCAGCACTGCACTCTGTCAGAGACTGGGGCTGCGCGGGGAGGGCAGCTCTGGGTCAGTGTCAGCAGACTTGGGAGCAGGCGTGAATTCTGGGGTTCCCTGAGCCCACCCAAACAAGGTGACTGCACCCTAAACAAGGTGGGCTCCGAAGTTTCTCACTGCCCCACATCATTCTCCTGCACAATTCTTATTTAGGAAAGCTTCCCTCCTAGGCCAGCCCTGACCTCTGGCTTCAGGTGTGCTGCTGTTTCCCAAAGGTTCATGTGGTAAAGGTTTGGTCCCCACAGTGGCACTTTTGGGAAGCGATGGAACCTTTGAGAGGAGAGGCCTAGTGGGAGATCCCTAGGGTCACTGGGGTATCCCCCCACCCCCCACCCCGCCGCGGCTTCCCAGCTCCTGAGGTAAGCAGCTTGCTCTGGCATACACCTGTGTCATGATGTGCTACCCTCGTCAGAGGTCCAAAGTGATGGGGCCCCTCTGTCTTGTACTGGAACCTCCAAAACCATGAGCCAAAACAAAACTTCTTTCTTTATGTCATTATAGTAATATGAAGTTAACACATGTGAATAGGTGATTCAGGCCAGGCCAAGACTATATTTTTGTACCTTTGTTAGAACTATTGGTCTAGAAAGACTGGTTCTCCCCTGGGTGGCTGTGCAGTGAGTACATGGCCCACTGGGCCCTCTCCTTCCTGTTCTCCTTGAGCTAAGCCTTAGACTCCTCAGGACCTTTGCACCTGCTGTTTCCTCCCCCTGGAAATGCCTTCTCCTCTGACCTTCACCATCAGCTCCTTCTTCACACTGGAGACTCAGCCCAGCAGCCCTTCAGTGGAAGGACCTTCTGGATATTCCTCCAAAGCACCCCCAAAACTGCCCAGGATCCTATGCTTACTATTCCTAACAACACTTGCTACCTACCGTCTGAAAGGAACTCCTGCAGTTACTTTTACGTCTGTATTGACCATTTTTCCTCCTCCTCTGATGCCAGGGTCCAAGGGCTGGGACCTTGGCTGTCTGCTCAATGTTGTAGCCTCAGCCCCAGGGCAGAGCCCAGCACAGCATAGAGACTTAGGGTGGCACCAGGCAGAGTCTCCCAGGTTACAAACTCAGGTGAATAGACATGGTCCTCAGATTTTCTAAAACTAACCTTAATTTCCAGCTCTACACTAGAATGCACTATAAATTTGGTCAATTCAGGGTCTCCTCAAGTCCACCCCCTTCTCGCTAGGGTCTAAAGCAGGGGAGGGCCCAGCAAAGGTCATGGCCCAGAGCACCTGGGGCATCTCAGTGGGCTTCCACCCTGTATCCATCTTCCAAAGGTCGCAGGTCCCCCACCCTGGCTCCTGCTGATGTGACCCCAGCCGCTCCTGGTCCAGGGTCCATCCCTTGCCACATACCCTTCCTGACAGCTGGAGAACCCTCACTTTCTCTGTGGCCAACGTGATAACTGTCACTTTAAAGCAAACATTCTGGCATACCTGTAATACCGGCACTCTGGGAGGCTGAGGCAGGAGGATTGCAAGTTAGAGCTAAGCCTGGGCAATTAGCGAGACCCTGTCTCAAAATAAAATTAAAATTAAAAAAAGAAGAAAGGAAGGAAAGGAAACAAGCAAGCGTCGAGGATGTAGCTCAGAGTGAAGGTCCTGGGTTAAAAGAAAAAGAAAAACAAATCAAAACAAAAACCCAAAAAGCAGCAGGACCAACTAAGTATATTCCAGCTTTAGACCCATGGTGGCTGCATTGCAGCTCTGCTCCAGGCCGGAGCTTCCGCATCACCTCAGAAGATGGGCAGTCCAGAGTCCGGAGCCCGCAGCCCCTCGCTTGGCTACCTCCTAGTCTGGGCCTCGCCGCAGCCCGCAGCCTCTGTGCACGCACCTCCCACCTCCCCGCTCTGCTCTGGTCCTTTCTCGCTCTGCTGCAATTTATTATTAAGTCTGCAGTGCGAGCGAGGTGAGCGGGATTCCTGGGAGACAATGCAGCAGCGGAGAGACCCACGCGCCCGGGCCGCCTCCTGCGGCGTGGCCCCCGGGCGATCCCGGACCGCAGGACCCCGCCACCGCTTAGCCGGCTCAGGCCGAAGGCTGGGGGACGGGGGCGCAGGGAGGCGCCTGAGCCCAGCTGGCTCCAGGGGTAGCCAGGGAGGGCATCACAGGGGTAGCCCCTGTAAGGGCGGACACACACCGGCCCCTTCCCCCGGGCTCCACAGGCCCAGGAGGCCGGATCTGCGCCGCGCTCCTGGGATCTAAGGGTTGAAGGTGGGGACTCAGCAGCAGAGGGCGCCAGGCAGGCAGGCGGGGTTTGCACGGACCCCAGGGAGGGTGCGTTCTAAGCAAACTGGGGTTACATTTAAAAACTCGGGAAGTGGGAGCCCCCCAGAGCGAGGTGGGGTGGTGGTGGTCCTGGATTGCTGGCTTCTCGTACAAAGCTGGTTGTCAACACCAGGCAGCCTTCGAGGCAAAATGAGTGCTGCAGCCTCCTTGAGCAGGGACCTGCATCTCACCATAGCCACGGCTCTCCTGCTTGTCTGCTCACCTACCCCGCGAGACCGCAGGGAGAGTTGGGTCTGAGAGGGCTGCTCTGCTTCTGCCCGTGGTCCAGCAGAGGCCAGGAAAGCCCGTGGGGCCAGCTGGTCTGTGTGGGATTCTGGAGGGCAAGACCCCCGCCCCACGCCACCCCAACACCAGGCCGGGCACATAAAGGTGTTGAATAAATACATTTTCACTTAACAACAGAATGGATGGTGAGGACCACCCAGCTGAGACTGAATGAGACTTTGCCATTTGACAAGATGAATTGCAGGTCAAGGAAGCAGAAGTGCAGAGTCTGGGGTCGCTGGAGGAGTCCAGGAGACTGAACACCCAGGGGTTCAGGAAGCTGGGCTGAGGAGCTGGGATTCCAGTCTGCTGGTTGTTTTGTTATCCAGTCACCTGAGCTTTTAAAACCGATCTGGGGACCCACTCCGGATCCATGGAACCAGACTCTAAAGGGGTGGGTGAGTGATCTGGATTTACACCCCCCACCCCCCACCCCCCAGTGGTTTTAGAGGCTCCACAAGCTACAGGCCTGGCAGGGAGGCGATCTGCTCATCCTCATGCCCTGTCCCCATCCCTGTGGGGCTGTCTTTCCAAAGCCACTTGTCACTCTTCCAGTGGTAGCTGGGCCCTGTGGGTCTGTCAGCACATTTTAAGTAAGTTTTAGAAGGAAAGAAAAGTATGAAATGGCTGTGTTTGTTTTGCCTAAGAAAGATCCATTTATTAAGTGCTGCACTTGTTTAAGAAAAAAAAAGCTATTGACAAAATATAAGAAAATAAATTAAAGCAGCAACTCCTTAAAAGGACCCTGTCCAATAATTTGATTTTTTCCCCTTCTTCCCTCAAAGGCCAGAGCGACACAATCGATCTTGCTGTCCCATAGGCTGTCTCGCTACAGCATTTTCTCAAGTGGGAAAAAAAAAATGGAAAGAAAATGAGTGCAATTTGAACACCGTCACTGGCCACCCTGTGGTGGGTCCTAGTTAGACCCTCTCTGCCCCCTGACCCAGGCTTCTTGCCCTCCAGCAGCTCAGCTGTGCCCCCGCCATGGGACCATGGCATCTGGTCAGCTCCTTTTGCCAACCTCACAATCCACAGACCCCATGGGGACCCTGTCTTATCCCCTAGGCCTCAGGTAGGTGGGTTCTTAAACAGATTTCTCATCCTGACAGTCCCTTTCAAATAACTGATATTTTTCATGTGTGCAGTGTGTAGACACACTTTGTGTACATGAGGGAGTCCACTATGCAGCATTTGGCTTCCAATATGCAAGAGCTCAGGTAGAGGCAGCTCCCACATTTCCATCCTGTGGTTACCATCCATTCTGGTCAGTGGCATACAGTGGGTACTTGCCACAATATTAGTGGCACTCTGACCACCCACCTTGAGCACAGTAACATTTGTGGGGAATCAAACCAGCTTGAAAGGCAGCCAATTCTGTTTGTTTAGGTCCAAGGCCCTGGTGTGTCCTTGGGCAAATCAATGCATCCCTGTCAGTTTGTTCACCAGAGAGCAAGGTCGATAACACCCAGGGGTAGTTGTGAGGATGGATTGACTGAGCAGCCGCATGTAATAATAATAATCATTTATAATTGAGATCAGTGCTTGATCTTGTGTTATAATTCTTTGCCAATATTATTCAGTTCATACTACTACTGAAATCTTCAGCTCATACTACTACTTACTTTATTTTACAGGTGAAAAGACTGAGGTGCTAAAAATTAGGTTAACTGTCTATATCTAACTGTAGGAAAAGGGAAGAGTTTTTTCTGAGACTTATATCTAGATGTTCCTCCCAAAGCCTCATGAGGTTTAGGAGGTGGCTGGATCGAGTGTGTGATGTTGGATTGTGGCCGCATCATAACTGAACCAGCCCACTGATTGGTTTAGCATTAGTGGTGGGTGATGAGATTATTGAAGAGGGAAAGTCCCACCCTGGGTGTAGGTGGCACCAAACAATAGGCTTGTAGCCTGGTAGAAATATAAAGGGAAAGAAGGAAGGCAGGCTGCTGCTTCCTTCCTCCTGCCTGCCATGCCATGAACTCTTTCTCCTCTATGATACCCCTCTGTCATGTTGCTATGCCTTGGAACCAGCCAACTATGGACTGAAACCACTACAAACTGTGCTAAAATAAACGTTTCCTCCTTAACTTGTGGGTGTCTAGTATTTTGTCCGATCACTGAGAAAGTAGCCAAGATAGGAGTTATAGAACTCTCCAGAATCCTCAACCTCCTCTTGCCTATTTGTTCTCATTTCCCTCTGGAGAGCTCTTCATTGAGTGTGGTCTTCATGGGAAGCCAGATGGTGCCCATCTAGTAGACATCTGAGAGTAGCTTTTCCCACACTATGAAGCTGGGTGTGACTCAGCTGAGAGCCTCAGGCCAAATTTCAGGCCCTGATGTTCCTAGACCTGGACCCCCAAGCTCCCATGGGAGCCCCAAATATACTTTCCCTTTTTGCTTACTATGGACAGCGTCTGTCTGTAGCTTGCAATCCCAGGACTTCACTTGCAACAAATTAAGGGATTATAGTAACACCAAGAGCAGCCATCTTGCTAGCACCATAATGACACCAAGGGTACCTTTGTGTTGGGTCCCAAGATAACAAAATTTATTATTGTACTTCATCCTCACCACACTCCTACAATTGTCCCTATTTCACAGGCAAGGAAACTGTGGACCATATATTTTTGGATTCTTGGTAGGATCACACAATTAGGAAGAGAAAGAGTAGGTTCCAACTCTGTGCTACTTGAGCACAAAACGTTGTTCATGTCCCTGAATAAGGGGCCCATTAAATGACAGCTTCAGCATGGTGCACATATGCATGCATCACACCTGTTAATAAGTTACTGGGGGGAGGGGCACGGGGATTTAGCTCAGTGGTCTCACTGCCTGCCCCACAAGCGCAAGGACCTAGGTTCAATTTCTGGTACCAAAAAAAAAAAGTTACTGGGGAGGTTCTGGTCGTAGGTAAGATGAAGTAAACACAGTCCACTCTATTTCTCCCCCTGAATGCAGCTTAAAACCCAGACTGAACACATACATGAATTAGCTCTTTGAAGTCTCTGAAAAGAAGACAATATGTCAGAGTAACAGCAATTCAGTGATAAGTTTATTCATTTTGTTTATCCCTCCCTGCATCCCTTGGGCTGAATTCAGTGCAGCCCCAAATCTTGAAATGAGTATTAACATCAAGTGAGAAAGCTCCAGGAAAAACCCCCTGATTTTGGCTTAAGAACCAAGAAAGGGTTCTATTGCTCAGAGAGTATACAGAAGTCTCCTTTTTTTCTTTTTACTTTTTTTGTTCTTCTCATTCCCATCTTCCAAGCAGTCATGTGGCACTGCCAGCAGCAGCAAGAACTTGAAGCTCTAAGGCAGGGGAACCTTCACCCCACTGGAGGAGACCCGAGGGTGGGGACATCCCTGCTGTTTCACCTGCTCAGCTGCCTGGCTTGACACATACAGTCACAGGAAGTGCAAGGTGGAGAAGAAATACCTGAAGCCCAGTTTTCTGGCCTGCAAATGGGGAACCCCAGTGAACTTGAAAGTGTAGGGATCACAGAGAGGAAAGAGCTGGGAAAAGTGACTCCTTAAATGTGTTCATGAACTCCTGGGATTATCCCCAAACTGTACATGATCTGTACATGATATCAATACACACAGACCTGAGAACTAAACTGTGGGATAGATCACTGCCCACTGGACATTGGGTGGCATACACATGGGACAGCTTGAAAGAAGTGCTGCAAAAGCCTTGACAACTGAATTAATTTTGGACTACAACCCACAGGAAGTTAGTAGGACCTTAAAACTTGACCCTAATAGGGTCACTTGGGTGCTAGCAGAAAAATGCCAAAAATCCCTCTGTACAGGAAGAACCAGAAAATCTCAAGGCATTTGGGAAAAGGCAATGCTGAGATACCTTTGCTGAGATGTCAAGCAAAGACTTTTCAGCAGCTGTTATAAAAAGGGGTAAATGCTCTTGAAATAAAGAGAAAGACATAAAGTCTCAGCCAAGAAACAAAAAATATCAAGAAGAACAAACCGAAACTGAGAACTGAAAAATATACTAACTGAAAATTTTAAAACCTTACCTGATAGGCTCAATAGAAGAAAGGTCATGTTAGGATAGAAAAAAATTGTCAGTAAACTTGAAGTTGGACCAATAGAAGTAATTTAATCCAAATAATGGAGAGAAAAAGACTGGGGAAAAATGAACAGTCTCTGAGACCTGTGGTGTAACATTCAGTCACTGGAATCTTGAAAGGAGAGGGGAAAGAATGGGGTCTGGAAAAAAAAAACTGAAGAAATAACACAGAAGATTTCCAAACTTGGGAAAAACACAAACCTACAGATTTAAGAAACCTCGTGAATTCTAAACAGGACAAACACAAAGAAACCCATGCCTAGGCATTTCATAATCACACTTCTAAAAAATAAAGACAAGTTGGGAGAGCTGGTAGATGCCTGTAATTCTGGTATTCAGGAGGCTGAGGCAGGAGGGTCACTATGAGTTTGAGGCCAACCTGGGCCACATAGTGAGTTCAAGTCCAGCCTGAACTACATAGGAAGACCTTATCTCAAAAATAAAAACAAACTAACAAAAACTGTAAAGACAAAGTAGAATTTTGAAAGCAATCAGAGACAAAAGACCTATTTCCCACAGGGAAACAATAAATCAAATGACTGTGGCTCTCTCATTAGAAACCGTGAAGCCAAAGGAAGTAGAACAACATTCTTAAGATGCTGAAAGAAAACAACTTTCAACTCAGATTCCTTTAGAGGAAATGTCCTCAGGAATGAAGGTCAAATGAAAATGTTGAAGAAGAAGTGTTAAGAGGATTTGTTGTTGGGAGGCTCACACTAAAAGATTGCTGGAAGAAATTCTTTAGATGGAAAGTGGTAATAGTAGAAGGATATTTGAAACATCAGGAATAAATGAAGAATAATAGGAACGGTAAATATTTGGATGGACTCAATAAGTTATTTTTCCTCCTGTTGACTCATTTTATGATGGAAAACAAAAGGAATAACATTGCTGTTGTTATTCAGAAGATAAACATAAGAGGAAGAGGATAAAGGGACCTATACCATGACGAGGTCCCATGTTTCATATGAAATGGTCAAACACGAACTCTGAGACTGGGAAGAATTAAGTACTGTATGTCTACTGAAGTTCCTAGAACAACCACTTAAAAAACTATTCAAAGAGGGCCGGGGATTTAGCTCAGTGGTTTCACCGCCTGCTGTGCAAGCGCAAGGACCCGAGTTCAATCCCTGGTACCAAAAAAAAACACCCAAAAACTATTCAAAGAGGTATAGAAAAAAACCCAAAATCTATAAATTAAAATACATCCATTGACTTAAGCCTTATCTCTTACACAAAAATGAACTCTAACTAGGTTATAGATTTAAAAAATTTGGAAGCAAACGCAGAAGAAAATCTTTGTGATTTGGGAGTCGGCAGAGTTCTTAGACATGATATTAAAAGCACAATCCATAAAAGGATAAATTGGACTTCATCAAAATGAAAACTTCTGCTCCAAGAAAGAGACTTGTTAAGAGAGTGAAAAGGCAAGCTATAGACTTTAAGAAAAATCTTTGCAAATTGTATATCCAGCAAAAGATTTGTATCTAGAATGAATATATATCCCTCAAAACCCAACAGGAAGGAAAAAGAAAAAGAACCCAATTAGAAACTAGGCAAAACACTTGAGTGTTAGACCTGATCTGGCAATGACCTGGTTAATAAATATGTTGTCTAAATCCAGGATACAGTCTTAGCAGATACAAAAACCCATAGCCCTCAGCAAAACACACCACAGGTGCGGGCTGTGCTGTCTCCCCCGACACAAGGCGTACTGTCTCCGAGCAGATAGAACACAGGACTGATGTTACAGAAACAAAGATAAGACTACAAAGCACAGCATAGCATCTTCCCAGCCCCAAGCTACCTGATAACATCTATACATCTGCCTTGACCGCTGCATGGACCCCAACCACAAATATTTGCTCTGATCCCCGTATGTGACAGACGGGCCAGACCCTTTCCCATGCCCCTACAAATCTCCCTGCTTTTTATTTGTTCATCACTGATAGCCTCTTGCCCTCACTCCACCTACACCCAGGTGACTAAAGTCTATGCCTTGTTGCTTTCCACTAGCCTGCTTGGGTGGTCTCATTCCTCTGTTTGTCACATTGAACACACACTTGACCAAAGAGGATCTAGGATGGTCAATAGCACATGAAAAGGTGTTCGGCATCCTTAACCATTAGAGCAATAAATTACAAATACACACCTGTTAGAATAGATAAAATAAGAAAAAATCCTGACGTCAGGCGAGGATAAGGATACAGAGTAACTGGAATATTTACATTGTTGGCAGAACCAAAAATGACAGTCTTGAAAACAGTTGCCTGCTTTCTTACAAAGTTAGACATATACGTATAGGACCTAGCAATCCCATTCTTGAAATGAAAACTTAGGTTCCTGTGAAAACCAATACACAAACGTTCACAGGGGCCAGGGATTTAGCTAGCGATTTCACCGCCTGCCTTGCAATCACAAGGTCCTGAGGTCTTGAGTTCAATCGCCAGTACCAAAACAAAACAAACAAACAAACAAAACAGCAGCTTTATGGGTGACTGCCGATAACTGGAATAACCTGAATGTCCTGTAGAGGATGATAGCGAAATTGTGATACATGCATATAATGGATACTACTGTGCAATACAAAGGAACAAACTGTCAGTACATGCAACAAGTTGACCGAATTTCAAAGGCATTCTTTAAAAAACAAAGCTATAGAGGTAGGAAATGGGTCAGTGATAGTCAGGGGTGTGGGAGGTGTGTGACAATTAGGGAATAGCACAAGGGAGTTTTGTGGGGGTGATGGAATTGTTTAGATCTTTCGTTTTGTTTTATTCTAGATCTTGATTGGGGCAGTTACATGAATTAACATGTGTGAGAAAATTCAGATTGTTATGTATATACACAAAAGATAATTCTCTCCTATTTTTAAAAAAATAAATAAAACAAAAATTTGGAGAAGAATAAAATTATTGAGGACTTAACCCCTGCTGGGTTTCCAGAAGTTGTGGGTGTACAAAAATGAAGCTGGTAAAGTTTAAGTTCCTGATGGTCTTATAAACAAAGCCAGTGACCACTTGACTGTCAAAGGATGGAAAAGGATTTGGCTTTCGCCCTAAATGTCACATTCTCCAAGGGGCCTTCCTTGATGAAGTGACTCCCTTGTACTAGTTTCCTACTGTAACAAATTACCACAAACTTAGATGTTTAAAATGACATACATTTATTCTCTTACAGTTCAGGAGTCCAAACTGGGCCTCACTGGGTATGAAGGTATCGGCCAGGATGTGTTCCTTCTCAAGATTCTAAGAGAATCTATCTCTTGCCTTTTCCAGCTTTTCAAGGCTACCTCCAATTTTGTGGCTCTTCCAAGCCAGCAGCAATGGGGTGAGTCCTTCCCATTCTGCTCTCTCTGTGGTTCTCTCTCTTCTGCCTCCCCCCTCCCTTTCTAAGGATCCTGTGCTTCTATTGGGCACAGCAGATCCTTCAAGATCATCGCCCCCAGGGCCAGGGATTTAGCTCAGTGGTTCCACCACCTGCCTTGCAAGCACAAGGTCCCAAGTTTGATTCCTGGTACCAAAAAAAAAGATCATTGCCCCAACTCAAGGTCAGTTGATTCCGGCTGTGCATTGACTACTGGCACCTGCCCTAGAGTCAGCACAGACTGCACAGGCCAAGGGCACCATCCTCCACTTTGGACACCAGTCACACGTTCAGGGGTTCCTGGGCCACCCTACCTTCCGACCAGTTGGCCACAAACTCAGGGGCTCTCACTATCCACTCATATCTGATAATTGGTTACAATGACTCATAGAACTCGGGGAAACACTCATGATGGAAAATCAGAACTGGCAACAGGAGTGACACACAGGGTGAGGGCCAGGAGGGTCACACACAAAGCTTCCATTGTTCTCTCCCTGCAGAGTGAGGATGTGTTATGGCCCTGGCCATCGATATGTGACAATACAGAGTACTGCCAACCAGAAAAGCCCACTAGAGCTTTGGTGGCCAGGGTTTTTGTTGTTTTTTTAATTTTTATTTTTCATGTCAACTCAATTGATGGAATTCATTGAATCACTGACCACGTGGTTGAACTTCACCTCTAACCCCTTTCTCTCCTTGGAGATCAGGCATATATCAGGTGGCTCAAAGCTTCAACCCTCCAATCACACGGTTGGTCTTTCTGGCATGCCCAGCCGCATGCATAGCATAAACTATGAGGCGCAGTCTCAGAGATCCCCTACAGATAACAAAGGCACTCCCACCACCCAGGAAATCCTGAGGATTTAGAGGGAACCTCCAGGAGCTGAGCAAAAAGGCCAAGTGCAAATGGACAGAGGAGGAAAAGGTCAAGGCTGGGAGTGCTGAGTGGACTGCTGGGCCCAGAGTACCGGGTGAGCTGTGGGAGGAAAGGGGTGTCGGGAGATGAGCAAGCAAGACCAGCCTAGACGCAACTGGTGTGTAAGGGCCAAAGCCTGGCGAGTACTCTCTAGTCCCCCCTCTCTCTGATCTGGATGCCAGGAGGGAAACGCCAGCATGTGACAAAGGGGCACAAATCCTGGCATCGGACAGGCATGAGCTCAGTCTCAGCTCTGCTGTTTGTGGCTATAGCCATGGGCAAGGCACCTCACCCATCTGTGGCTGCACATGGTTGGCTCTGTCAACAGTCTTATCCAGCCCACTTCTCCTTTGCTTTCCTCTACCATGGAGATTGGAGAGTCCAGTTTGCCAATCTCCCTTGTAGCAAGTGACACAAATCCGGCCAATGAATTGGCCAGAGGAAATGGAATCTTAGTGAAGGGTGTTCTGGGAGTGGAAAAGGCCCTGTAAAAAGGGGGTCAGAATTGGCCAGATCACAACTTGGCTCTCTTCTCATTCTTCTTCCAGGCAAGGGAACAGCAAGGGCAAGGGTCTTGGGGTAGGACAGCCCAGGAAGGACAGGTGGCCAGGGCAGAGTGTGAGGACTGGAGAGGACAGAGGTGGGACCACATTGCATCACTTGCTGAGCACAGTAATTCATTCCAAATGCAAAAGGGAAGCCACCGGAGGGCTTTCAGGGGGATTCAAGGCAACATCTTGAGTACCTGGCAAACCAGGGGCACTTCATAGATGCCTGCAGCCCAGGGTAGAGGTACAGGGCGGATCCATCCTCCCCTTCTCAGGCCCAATCAGCCCCTGCCCCTTCCGGGTCTCGCCCGCTTCACGCCCACCCCATATCCCCAGCCGGAGACCCCCTCGGGCTGCCTTTGAAGTCTTCCTGGCCCTGCGTCATCCTCCCCCGGGGCCGTTTGCTCCCTCCAGAGCAGGCGAGCATAATTGCTGCTTTCCACAACGACATAAAAATCTAAGAGGCACAATCAATACGGCTCACACACATCATCGTCTTTCATTGCAAACGATAAAAGGCGTAAACAACAGGGGTGGTGGCAGCTCTGAGGCTGCAGTGGGGGCGGGGTGGCCGTCGCCGTCTCACTGCCCATCATTTCTTTTGGGGGGACAGAGTCCCCCCCAGGAGGGAGGAGGAATGTCCCCACTCTGGGGAGTGGCAACTGTCATTAACACCCTAGTGAGGAAATGGGTTTTTCCTTCCAGATTCGGCAACCTCCGTTTTCTTAACTCAGCTTCTGAATTGCAATTTGTCCTCCCTTCGCTATTTGATCTGCTTTTTTCTTGCTTGCCTTCCATCTTTTGTGTCTCCCAAAATAGAGCTAGGAGTGACTTCCTGGAGGCAGAAGGACAGCTGGGGTCTGGCTGGTCAGGAGTCTGTGATTTGACCGTACCCCATTGTAAGCCCAGCCCACCACAGCCAACTTCTTTCCCTCAGAGTCTGGCCTGCCACCCACAGCTCCACTTGGAACGTGCACAGAAACCATTATGTCCTCAGCTCTCTCATCCTCCGGGCGACAACTTCCTCAAACTAGTTACTTAATGAACGTCATCCAATTCCGATTCTGTCTTGCCATAGTCTCATTTACGAAAGCCAATCTGCTTTACGATTTTAACCTCTGGCTAGAAACTGCTCCCAATTTCATGTCATCCATAAACTTGATGAACGATTAGCTTACTGCTCTGCAGTCATTCATTTATTTATTCCACCAGCATATAGTGAGTGCCTACTGGATGCTGGGCACTGGATACAGTTAAAGGAGTTGCTGGCCCTCCCTTTGAGGGACTCCCATGGTAGCCATAGAGCCAAACTGGAAATGGTTAGTATTTGTGTGCTCTGTGCTTGCCTGGGGCATGCTTTCTTCATGGGAGAGAGGGTGCTTAAATCACTTTAAGGTGCTGGAGGAAGATTTCAAACTGGAGCAGAAATGCCATCCCATTAGACGACAGTGTATACAGCAGATATTTCCAAGTGGTGATAGGGTGAACTCGAGCCTAAGGCTGATGAACCTCAGGCTTTGCAGCCATGTAGAACCAGAATGCCTCTTGGTTCTGATCATCCCAACATTAGCTTCATCTTAAGGCTCTGGATGGTGGCATAAGGATTACACCCTCCTAAGTACAAAAGGGAAAATGAAACAATACTCTTCTCTCAACAAACCCAGCAACACCAGGATCCTTGCGTCTCACGGATGCTTATTGGGTTGCAGGTTCAATCCTGACCAATCAAGGTTCCCGGGAGAAATATAAGTGCTCTGATTGGCCAGGGCTGAGTCACGTGGAAGCCACGGACTTTGGGTTGGCATCAGGACCAGTTAAATAAGGCTCATGGCTTAAACGGGGTGGGGGGGGAGTTGTTGGTGATTTCTAAAGGAAAAGCGGGTGGTGTGGCAGGGAAAAGGAAGGGATGTCAGCTCCAGAAACGCGAGGTCCACTATGTGGTCCACCAGTGGGCTGTGACCTCCCAGGTAGTGGGAGGGGGAACAGTTTGGTTCCTTTCTGCGTACTGTGTTCAAGGAAGCAGTCACCAGGCTATCTGGAGACAAGGGTGGGACATCTCATTACTGTGGTCTTCTGTTTTGTCCTGAAAATCAAATCTCCATCCTGTGCTGGATCCCCACACAGCCCGCTGCCAACCCCTTCTACCTGACTTCAGCATTAGGAGAACAGCCTGAGCCAGTTCTGTCTGCTTGATGGGCAGCTCCTTCCCACAGCTTGAGTGATACCCACCTTCTCCACCCGTGATTGCCATTCACTGTGACTTAGCAGTGTGCTGCAGGGAATGGCTCTGGGTTTCTGGAAAGACAGATTCTCTTTTTGGTGCTAGGGATGGAACCCAGGGCCTCACGCATGCTAGGCTGGTGCTCTACCACTGAGATGTGCCCTCAGCCCTAGATTCATGTTCTGGTCTGTAGCAACCAGGATTAGGGTAGGGTGTGAATGACAGAACCACCCAAAAGAGAAAAACAGTGCCGGCAAAAAGAACAGAAGTGCTTTTTCTCTCTTGAACAGTCAAAGCCTAGAGGTGAGAGCCTGCGAGTGGAAGAGAAGCTTCTCAGAGCTGGCAGTGACCAGGTGTTCTTGGTGTCCAGTTATCTTCTTCAAGCAGCATCCATTTCATGGACCAAAAGAGGGCTGTGCAGTTCCAGCTGCCGGGATGAGAAAGGAACAAAGAAGGGCATGCTCTCCCTTGGAGGCCACTTCCCAGAAATGTACTCTACACTTACGGTGTTATGGTCTGAATTTAGTCAAGTAGCCAAAACAGTGGCAAGGGAGGCTGGAAGGCACAGGGGCCTGGATTCCAGCCAGCCGTGGCCAAGCTAGAGGTCAGAGGGAGGCAGAGATAGCTACTGGAGGTAACTAGCAATCTCTGTCCCCAGACCCCTATGTGTGTTCAAAGCTGCAATCCCACCTGCTGTCCTGGGAGAGAGGAATACATTCCCCTGTTTTACAGAGGAGGAGGTTGAGACAGAGAGAGAGATGGGAAAGATTGCCCAGCATGCCCTCTGCTCTCTTTTCTTTGCTAATCCTGTCCTTAGCTCCTGCTCTGTGCCCAGGACACAGTTCTCAGTTGCCCTTGACTTATTCTTAAGAAGGAGGGTCTTTTCTGTCCTGTTTGTGGGTTCAGGTTTCTGGCAACCTAGGCCACCCTGAGAGAACAAGAGGACACCCTTGTCCCCAACAGATGCTCCTGTGGGTCTTGGTATTTGCTCTCCAGCGGAGGCCAGCAGCAAGGCTCAAAGCTTCGTTTCTGTGCAAGAGGGAGGAGTCTTGCCTGCTCTGTGTCCATTTGTTACCAGTGCTGGTTTAGCATCCAGCTGTGTGGGCTCTGTGACTCGGTGCTCCTGAAAAGTGTTTGAGCCTTTCTATTGGCACAGCCCATCTGTAAAGCAGGGCTAGGCCATGTCCTTCAGCTCTCTCAAGGGTCTCTTGGTGGATATCAAGTGCAAAATAATGTGTGTGATATGTCGTGAGAAACTCAGGGAGAGTGGCTGCTCAAACCCAGGGTACCACTAGATGGTAAGTGCCCCGGGCCCAAGGGGTCGCTGTTCTGGGGGCCTGGAGTGAGGAACACCAGTGGGAGAAGCGCTTCCATCTTGAGCGATCAGTTTCCAAGTGAGGCTGTCAGGACCTGGGGAGAGGGTGTACGTGGTGATGCCCAAGCATGAAGGACAAGAATGTTCCCCAGCGAGTGGTGGGCAGGGACAGTTCGAATTGTGGAAGTGTCTGGAGGCAACAAGCAATCAGGCATTGGCCTTAAGTTTGCAGTTTACTTTAGTTCTTAGTTTAGTTCAGTTTAGTTTATTTTGAGTCAGTCTTGCTATGCTGTCCAGGCTGACCTTGAACTCCTAGGTTCAAGCAGTTGTCTTGCTTCAACCTCCCAAGTGGCTGGGACTCCATGTGCACACTGCACTCCCTGGCTTGGTCCTAGGTTTAGAGGTCATCTCCAGCCTGGGGAAGGGACTGAGGAATGGTATACACAGGTGAGGGCCTGGACCTGGGCAGAGAAAGGAAGGAGGCAAGTTTCAAATGGAAGAATGTTTTCCTACAGAGGACATGGAGGGCGTGGGTAACAGCGTCTCTGTGGGGATGGCCAAGTTGGCCCCTGCTGGCCCCTAGTCCACTTTAATGCCCTGGTTCCCCGCTCTGGCTGAGCGAGTCACCACCCTGCATAGCCCTGGAGCCACAGGTGCCTAATACCCTGGGGACCCCCTGCTGTCCTCCACTTCCCAGCCCATCCCTCTGCCCCAGTCTCCTTTCCACAGCTCTCAGCAAGGTGACTCCCTCCCCTCCATCTAGAGCAAACCCTTCCATCCCCACCATCGCCCAGCTTCGTTTTTACACTGGATTTGAGGTCATCAAGATAACATGATTTCTTCCCCATTTGTTGCCTGTCCTGCCACATGGATGTGGGCCTAGAGCCTGCCCACTGCATTTCCTGTCCTCTCCACAGTGACCAGAACAGAGAGGGTGCTGAGGAACTCACCGGTGGACAGCAGCGTTGGTTTGGGTACCCAGAAACAAACTCCATGATCCCATATTCAATGGCAGCTAGTGAACCTGGGAGGTGACTGGAAGGGGGAGTGGACAGGGGACAGAGGTAACTGTTACAGGGAGTGTTGCACTGAGTGGGCACCTGGAACTCTGGCTCTGTGGAGAGCCTGTCTCGGCATTATCCCTCCTGAAACCAGCCGTGTGAGGGGAATATTTAATCCCGACCCCCATCAGTTGCTGGTTGAGAACTGCTCTTGGAGGGATTTGTTTCCTAGCACTTCTGGCCTGCAGTGACAGACTGAGTGGCCTTCAGACACCAGAGAAAGACCTCAGGCAAAGCAGTTGGGCACTGGCAGTGGGAACCTGGGGTAATGTGTGTAGGGGACATCGGGGCCCCTATATTCCCTGCAGTGGACTGAAGCACCAGTGTGGGCAGAGGGTGAGGCCTGGGCCTTGGCAGAATCCAAACCCATTGCCCATCTGGCATTTGGGATCAGGGCCTGACTGCTTTGTGTGATGATGTCCAACCTTTGCTTTCTCTGCATTCAGATGCCTCTGGCTGCAGGTAACCAAGCTGGTGCAAAGTGGGTAAAAATTTTATGTCATACTGCAGGGAGTTTAGAAGAAGACCACCCCAAGGTGCAAAAAATCAGAGGTGTGAGGACCTCACTTCTCTTGCCTTTTCTCTACCCTTGTTGGTATGTCAGCCTTATCCTCACCTTTGTACCCCTCATGGTCACAAATGGCTGCTGCAGCTCCAGGAATCACATCCAGATGCCACAGTGTACAGAGATGGACATATCTCTCCCTGCAATTATCTCATAGGAGAAAAGAAATTTCTGACTTCCCTTTGTGTGTCATTAGCTACAACGGGACTGCACTCTTACCACCCCTAAACAAATTACTGGACCATCAAGAGTCAATCTGCACAACATCAGATGAGAAGGAAATGGACACAGGGTAGGACTCCAAAGGCTGCCAAACACATTTTCCAGCTCTCTGCCAGGGAATGGACAGCTGAGAAGCCTGAGCAGCAGCCTTGGGAGAGCAGAAGTGCACTGGGCATGGCAGGTCCTGACAGCATCGGTCTTGAAAGGACTGTCAGCTTTTGATCTGAAAGAGACCCAGTGCCCAGGCAGATGGTTTTCTGGCCTCCTCAGGTGCTGGCTCTCCCAGCAGCCTCAGGAGGCCAGCCTGGGGCAGGTGGAGTTTGGAGAAGCTGCTGAGGTGGGGGGGACCTGCTCCCCTTTGGCAGGTGTACATTTTCTTTGGCAGCTAATTACTTAGGATGGATGATTCTGACGGCTGCAGGCCCTCCTCCCGCTCCTTCCTTAGCTGGGACGGAACAGGTGGCAGAGAGAGCAGAGGCCTCTGGGCGCTGTGATGCATTGCTCGAGGGCCCATTTGTCACTGGGGTGTTTATACCCGACCTGGGGCCACAGCCTGAGCAGAACAGGTGGTACACTGAGAGGAGGGGGTGGGGCCGGGGAGTCAACCCTTTGGCACTGTCCCCGAGAGTGGCCTGGTCTTGTGACATAGAGAAGTCGCACTGGGACCTGTGGAGGGGGCTAAAAATGTAGGGACCTGTGCACCAAGGCACATGGGAGGGCCGAACTGCAAGAGGCATTTCACCTTTCCCCGTATTTGAAGGTCTTGGTGATCAAAAGCATTAACCCAGAGTAGATTGGCTGTTGGTATTTTGCTGGGGGCGGTGGTGAGAAAGGGAAAAAGCCCTTGGTACTGAGCATTTGCTGGTGGGTAGCCTGCAGACGTTCTCCCCTGGCCAGTTTCAAGACATCCATTGTTTCAAGATAACCAAGCTCGGAAATCTTCCCTACTTAATGATTGTTCAAGGAGCCGGGAAAATCGCTCTCATGTAACTTGTGTACAAGGAGGTTTAGGCCTAGCATCTGATGTATTTATTCACGGGCTCTGTAAGAAACTACAGGCCCTCTCCACGTCTGGAACTGTGTTCCAAGGACTCCAGGCTGACCAGGCCCTGCTCCCCTGAGCACACAGAGGTGGGATACGATCACCTCAGACTCTAGGCGAGGCTCTAACAGAGATCTGAACTCACCTCTGTCTGTCCTGAGGCCCTGTGACCCAAGGCAGTCCGCCCGCAGTGAGCAAGGAGGGGCGCGCTTGAGTCTTTTCTGTCTCCATTCTGGAATTCTCTTCTACTCTCTATCATGTGCTCTCCTTTTGTTCCTTTCCTCCTGTCCCTCACCACGTAAGCCCTTGTCCTGGAGGGCATTGCTAAGGCCCCAAGACGTCCCTTGGGACCAACTGTGACTTACTTCTGGAGGTCAGGAGAGCCACAGAGACCAGGCACAGGCTGGTGCTGCAAGTCTCCAAAGTACCAGCGTGTGGTTCATGCAGACACAGGCGGCTCACGGGCCATCTTTTCCCTAGGTACAAAGACTTCTGTCCTTCAAACCTGCATCCCAAAGTCCAAGATTCCAGGAGCACTTAGGGGTGGGAGTGGGGCAGGCTTCCGGCCCAGGGTGGAATTTTACCTCGGCCTCTTCTTGTGAGGGTGGCTGCTCAGATTCCTGCCTCCTCCAAACTTTGATGTTTAAGGAAAATGTGATGGTCCTGGGTTCAATCCCAGAAGGAAGGAGGGAGAGAAGGAGGGAGGGAGGGGAGAGAAAAGAGAGGAGAGAAGAGGACAAGAGAGGGGAGGGGAGGGGGAAATGGTGGTACTTTTGGAGCCACACAGGGTTCTGCCAATAGTTTTAAACCCCAGGGTTTACATTAGCCTGTGGGCCCAGCTGACCCAACCACTTCCCAAGTTTGCATCTGGGGGAGCCTCTGGAGGGTCCTGTGGTTCTCATTCGGGGTGACACAGGCATGGGCTGTGCTTCACAATGCAGACCCAGCTTTCAGTTATTTTCTGTTGCACCTGAATCTTTAAATCATCCGTATCTCTTGGCGAGCTGGGGCTGTGGCGGGAAGCTGTTAATAATAGATACAAGCGACTGTCTGGTAACGAATTGCTGGAGACGGTAATTAGCATTTTAATTTAGCCATTTTCTTCTCAGTCACCTCTGGAGACCTGGGTTCGAATCTAGAATTGGGGTCACCAGTGGAGGTTTGCCTGAGGCCTCCTCATCTCCCCCATGGGTGTTTGTCTTTGTCACTCGAGCAGCTCCAGCCCAGGGCTGAGTGTGGCCTGAGGGGGGCACTGTCTGTCCAGGCTGCTGAGTGGCAGCGCCAGGCTGTGCAGCAGGGAAGGAGAGGAACAATACTGGTGCTGGGGTCGGGGGTTGGCAGGGCCAGGATGAGGAGCAGGGGCTGGGAGGGGAGAGGGTGCTGAGCAGGCTGTGTGTCCCCCAAACTCCCTGGCGCCAGACTGGGACGGTCAGTCTTTCCTTTTCATAAGCACTAATTTTCTTGATGTTTTTCAAGCCCAGATTTACTGCTTATCTGCCCCAGCAGCCCACAGAGGCTGGAGCGTCAGGAATAAATGGCTTCTCAGACTTGCCTTCGTTCTCCCTCTCTTTCACAAAATAAAATTCAAAACAACAGTAGCAACAATGAAAATTCTTAGTTATCTCAAGTGGCGGAGGGACAGGGAGCCCTGCGGAGCCTGGAGAGACTGAAGGTCATCCAAGTTTATGGAGTGTGGGGGTGACAGCACCCTTCATAGCCCCCTTTCCCAGAGCCCCTGCCTGGACCCCACCTAGGCAGATAGGAGTGGCTCCCACTGAGACAAATCCAGTTCATCAAGCCCTGCCGCCCCAGCTCCACTTCTGCCACTCACGTTTGCTTGAAGATGGTCACCAGGGCTGGGGGTGTAGCTCAGGGTCAGTGCGCTTGCCTAGCATGCGTGAGGCCTTGGAGTCCATGCCCAGTAATGAAACAGAGGAGGAGAGGAGAACAAGGGAACTATTTGTCTTGAAAAATGACCTTTATTTTCCCTCCACACAAAAGCACCTTGATGTATGGAGTGGTGACCCCAGGCCCCCAGAGCGAGGAGCAGGTGTCAAAGAAGCTGATTCCTTGGGCTTTGAATGTCCATGGTGGGTGTAGCAAGGTGTCAAGGGGACTGTTGACCCCAAATGCTCAAAGCAGAGCTGACCAACTCTCAGTGACGCTCTTAGGCCCTCCATGGTGCACATGGAGGAGACAAAAGATGGAGAGGTCTCCATTCTTCTCTTTTAGCTCCTCTCCAAGTGGCAAATGATGGAGGACAAGACTCAGACCAGCCTTTAAAACAAGGCAATGTACTTTTTCCTGGAAACAAAACAAGCAGTAGGTCCCATTTCAGGTAATGCTTGATCCAGCTACCCTATCTTGCCAAAGGGTCTGATTTTTATGGAGTCTCTGCACTGTTTTCCACAGCTTCATCCTAAGGCTAATTTTCTCAGAGTTACAAGTAAGTTGCCAAAACAACTTGAACTCCATGTTTCCTTATACTTTCCAGGACAAAAGGGACTTTCGGGATTCATTTTTAGGGAATCAGAATCCCTCACTGACTTGAATTAGGTCACATGCCTATTCTTGAATCAATTACTGTGGCCAAAGGGAGGGGTGTCAGGAGATCTAGAGCCAGTCTGGACCCACTCTAGAGCTGGGGATGGGGTCAGGTGTGCTGCTGCAAATGTGGGAGGGTGAATCCCCCCAAGAGACAAAGGGCTTGGAGGCCCCATGTCCACTCATCTGCTTGCCACCACCCACCCCGTGCAGAACTAGACAGCTGACCTCCTGCCAGTTGATTTTGGTTATTGTTGTCCTTTTGTTTGTTTATCATAAAGGCTTAGGCTTTGAGGTGCCATGTGGTATCTCAGTGGTTTCCACTCACATGGGCTGAGGATGCTTCTCTACCCCGCTGATGTCAGGCTTGGCTTCATGACTCACTTTGGCCAATGGAGTGTTGGCAGATGTGACATGAGCAGAGGCTTTCCTTCTGTTTCTGTGGCCCATATTGGCCATTTCCACTCTTTCAGCTGCCATGAGAAGAGCTCTCTTCCATGCCCTCAGTAGCTAATGGTCCCCAAATGTGTGACACATGGAACAAATCTGAATCTGACCTATGGCTCAAAGCAGAGCCACCTCAGCCAAACTTCAGTGTATGGTCAAGAAAAAAAGAATGGAGTCCTGCATGGTGATACATGCCTGTAATCCTACCACTCAGGAGGCTGAGGCAGGAGGGCTGCTGTGAGTTGAGGCTAGCCTGGACTACATAGAGAGTTCAAGTTCAGCCTGAGCTACATAGTAAGACCTCATCTCAAAAAAAAAAAAGTGTGTTTTTTTCAGTCCTTGAGATTTTAGAGTTGTTTGTTACACAACATTATTCCAGCAACAGCTGGCTAACACAAACACAAGACATTGCTAGGTTATTGTAGCTTTGACATTTGGGATGTTGGGAGGGGATCAGTATCAGAGAGGAACTTTCAGAATTTCTCCCTGAAGTGAAAAGTCCACTTTGCCCTCTAGAATGGCAAGAGATGTCAGGCCTTCTGCTTTGGTTTGCACTTGGCTTAATCCTCCAAGGATTTGTGTGTGGAAGTTGGCCTCTAGTGTGGTGGTATTGAGGTGAAACATTTTTGGGGGGATCAGGATCTCTAACTTGCAATCCTCCTGCCTCAGCATAGCTGGGATTATAGGCATGTGCCACCATGCCTGGTTAGAGCTGTTAGAATCTGTAAGAGGTGGGCCCTGGTGAAAGGTGGTTAGGTCACAGGGAGTGTGGCCTTTGGAAGGGATTAATGTGGTTCTCTCGGGACTCTAGTTAGTTCCTACAAGAGTTAAGTTGTAAAAAATGAACCTAAAGATGGCCTGGCAGGGTGATCCTGTGGTCCTAGTTGCTTGGGAGGCCAAGGCATGAGGATTGCTTGGGCCCAGGAGTTTGAAACAGCCTGGGAAATAGAGCAAGATCATAATTCAAAAACAAAAAGATAAAGAGAGCTTGGTCCATGAATCTCTCTGGCTTCCTGTCATATCATGTGACCCTTTCTGTAGCCCGTCCTTCATTGTGATGCCTCCACCAAGAGGTCCTCATCAGAGCTGAGGAGATGTTGACACGTTTTTGGATCTCTAGAACTGTGACCTAAATAAACGTCTTTTCTTTGCATAGTGTTCAACCCCAGGTATTTTGTTATAGCAACAGAAAATGGACTGATATACCATCCCTCCATCAGGATATCTCATGACTTTACTAGCCAAGGTGTCTGGGGAAAAGAGAATTCTTTTGCGGGGGAAGATGCCAGAACATGAGGCCATAGAATAAGGAGACACCTTCTGTCCATCCTCCCATCCTGGTCCCTGGACCCTGACAGCCTCTTCCCTGGGGAGAGCTGAAAGCAGATTCGGGAGTCAGGCAGAGAAAGAACCAAGGGGAGGCCCTGGGGAGCAAGTCCTTGTGGCAAGCCAAGGAAAGCCACCTGTTGGGGCTGTTTTAGTCCCTGCCATGGTTGCTTGACTCCAAGCCACCACATGCAGCTGGCATATGCCTAGACTACTGCATTTAAACTAAAGCTTTATAATTTAATCTCCTCTGGAAATGTCATTGAGAGAGTCCAGTTGGAGGGCAAGGAAGAGAGACTGCACACAGCCAGAAGCGCCAGCTCTAAACTTTCGGATTCTGTCCCACACCTGGCTGTGTGCTGGGCCAGCCCTTCCTCAGTGTGACAGGAAGCACTGGCACACATACTAGAAGGTGGTGCTGGGACAGGGGAGAAGAGTCAGCCCACATTTCTGATGAGGAAGACAGGTTCAGAGAAGGGCCCTGCTCAGGGAAGAGTGAGGTGCAGCCCAGCCAGGCCTCCTGATCCTATATGGGGTGTGGCCCAGCTTCCCTCTAGGCTGGGATCAGAGGGCCCCCTGCACCCTAGCTGGGGACATTTGTTGCCATCAGGTTGTTGGGCATCCTTGGTGCCTGCTCCAGGCCGGAGCATGGCAGGGTGTGGAGAAAAAGAGTGTTTTCTTTTCTTTGCCCTCCCATTGGCTGGAGGGTCTGCTTTGGCCTTGATGTCCAGGGCCCCGTTGACGTTGGGCCACAGACTTGGACTCTGGGCAGGTGTAAAGACCTAACTACTACCACTGCTCCACAAACTCCTTGAATAAATGCCTTACCCCTGAAATTCTTCCTTTCTTAGTGTGAAATAACAAAGATACATACTTGACAAGACAGCCGGCCTGCAGCAACCATTTAATAAATAGGAGTCACCACATTTGTTTGTGTTCAGAATTGGCAAGATGGCAGAATTGTTAAGAGCTTGAATTCTGATTTGGACTCTGCATGTAACCTCTCTGAGCCTTACTTTCTTCATCTGTAAAACGGGGATGATACTCACGCCCTCCCAGTGAGGTTGCATAAGGATTAAGTCCACTAAGTCATCCATTCCCAAGTCTGACTTATGCACAGAGTGCTCAGTACTTGTTTACTCTCATCCCTCATGTGCCACCTCTATGATTACCACTCTGTTGGGTGCAGGTGCTTGGGATGGCCTCGGCCTAACCCCTGACCTCCACTGGGCTTCCTCTCTTGTGCCTCCTGGATGGATGCTCCTGATCAGTCAGACAAAGGGACGGAGAAGAGTTGCAACCCAGAGCCAAGGACAGGTGGGGGTGACTCGAAAGTCCTTCCCTGCCCACAGCCGACTGAGGACCCCCAGCTCCTGTCAATACTGCATCGACTTGCCCCAGCTCTTCATATCTCCACATCTCTAACTGGAAGGGGGGTCTTTCCTGCGCAAAGAAGCGTTACCATGGAAACCTCTTGGTGACACAAAACAGCCTTTCCCTCCTGAATCAGCTGCCTCCTTCCCTGTCTCAGAGAAGCCACCACAGTGGGACAGTCAGAGCCCTAAGCCCTCAGCATGCTGGGCCAGAAGCCACCTCAGGGCAGTTCTCTTTACCTGCTAAGCCCTGAAGCCTGCCTCTGGATGGTGCACTGGACAGGAGGTTTGCATTTAACACACATTTAGTAAGTCTGTGATGCATAGTAATGCACCAGCTGCTGCTGGGGCCTCAGCAATGGGGAGGCCAGCCAGAACCCTGCCCTCGGGGCTAGAATTCTTGTTAGCTTCTCCTCAAGTAAAGTGAAAATGAGCCAGACAACTTTGGCCAGGGTTAAGGGCTGTGGAGGAAATGGAGCAAAGCCTCATGGCAGAGGGAGACTGAGGAGGGACACAGGGAAGACCACTCTGGAGATGCCATCTGAGCTGAGCCCAACATGCAGACCGAACCCCAGCCATGCACAACTCTGGGGAAGGGGCTGTGTGGCCAAAGGGGACATGAGTGCAAAGGTCCGGAGACAGGTGTGTTTGAAGAGGATGGAGAGGCTGGTGCGTGGTAGCTGAGGGCAGGCGAGGGGTGCAAGGGCTCACCGAAGAGGGCTTTGGAGGTCAGGAATGGGTACTTTATGTTACCTGTAGTGGGTGCCCACTTGCGGTAGGACCTTAAGTAGAGTGGAAATGTACTGTGATATACATTTTAAACAATTCTTTGGATTGTTTTGGGGCAAGCTGGGCTCCTTACCTTCCAGAGTTCCCTGCCTGAAGCCCCATAATTATTGAGTAAATTGCTTGTTCGGCTGAGAAATGCACTCATAGCGTTCTGCAGCTGGTCTTCCTGGGGCCCCTGGAGGTCCAGAACTGTCTGCATGGGAACTTAAAGGTCTCATCTAATACCACCACCCTTCTCGTGGGGACTTTGATATTTCTGATTGTTGACAGCAAAGCCTCCTCCCTCAGGTCCAGTCAATCATTTTCTACCCCCTCCCCAAAGGCATTGAGATTTCTCTCTGATGAATGGGTAGTCTCGGAACCATGAATCCTTCAGCCAGCCCAGTCCCAAGCACTCAGTCTCTCATAACTCTGTGTTAAGGATGTAGAGTGACACCCGAGACAGCTGGATAAAGGGTGAAATAAGAGTTCTGATAAGTGGGATTGATGGCTGTCCTTGTCCAGGATGGACCGGGGGAAGGGTGGAGGAAGGCCCAGGGTGAGTATTTCCTTCTCTAGCATGTCTGGGGCTCTGAGCTTTCCCATGTGTCAGACAGATTTCCATCACTCCCTGGTCCCTTCAGGAATCTCACTTCCAAAGCCCCAGAGAGCCCTCCCTGCATTCTGATGGCTCCAGAGTTTGAAAAACACAAAATACTTTGCTGGAGGCTGCAAACTGCAGACTAGAAGATGGAGCCCTAGGTGTGGACATGGGCCTCTAGAGGGTGGGATGTCAGGAAATAGGAGCCTCCTCTTCAGGTTCATCTGATTTAGACAGGATTCCTTTTATACAGGGCAGAAAACTAAGCCAAGTTTCCTAAGCCCAAAGGAACCTTATTGGGCTGAATAGTTCAGGGGTAGCTCCTCCTTCAGGTGCTGCTTGATCCAGGACTCTGACAATATGACCTGTCTTTCCATTTATTGGTTCTGAATTGGAATGGACTCTGTTTTTATTTTATTTTATTTATTTATATATATATATTTTGGCACCTGGGATCGAATTTGGATCCTTCCACTTGCAAGGAGGGTGGCAGAACCACTGAGCTAAATCCCCAGCCCCTGGACTTTGTTTTTAGCAGGCTTTCTCCTCATGGTTGCATGATGGTTGCCTGCCAGAAGCTTCCAAGGCCATCTTCTTCCTAATTCATATCTAACAGGAAAGATTTCCTTACTTGAATTAAAGTTCTGGACTGGAATTTCATTGGCTCTGATCATGCTGACTTTGGCCATGTGCTCCTTTATTAATTAGCCTATCACAGTATAATGGGAGACAGGAGATGATGACCTTGACTCAATCTTGAAAATGCATGTGGGGTCAATTCTCCCCAAGACACATGGCTGGGAAATTTGGGGTTCTCTGAGGAAGAAGCTCCTTGCTGGAGAGGCAATGAGCACATGTCCATACCACCAGTTAATTTCATTTCTTATTGCTCCCTCATCTGTCCCCAGGCATTGATCCAAGACCTTTAAGGAAACTCAGGCTCTGTCATTTCCTACAAAATCGTCTGTATCAGTCAGGACTCTTTGGTTGCAAGTGACAGAAACTCAGTTAAAATTGGCATCAGCCAAAAGGGAGTTGTCTCATATGATTGTCAAGTCTAGAGATAGCATTGTTGGCATAGGCCCAGTGGTTCCTGAGAGAGTCATCTGACCTTCATGTTTCTCCATCTCTCAGCTCTTGTGTGCTCTGCACAACTTTACCCTCAGGAGGCCATCCCCAAGGAGAGGCAGGACAGTCCCAGTGGTCCATGGCCCCAACCAGATGGTTTAGCAATCCCTGTGGGAAGACGAACTTTTTCCCAGTGCACCTCCAAGGTACCTCGTGATTCTCATTGGTCCATCTCTGACCAATCAGCGTGGATAAGAGGCACTAGCACAATTTGAATGGCCAGGCCTGAGTCCAGGGTGTGCCCTTTCCACTGTGGGAGAGGAACCCCACCTCATCTGCAGGGACTGAGACCTGGAGGGAAGAAGAAAAGAAAGGAAAGCCTGGAATCTGTGCAGAGGCAGCAGCAGCCTTTCCTCTTTTGACTTTGCCAGCACTGTGATACTCTGCATTATTCTCCCCAAATACCTTCCCTCCCTGCGACCTCGGGCATAGGAATCAGGTCATCTTCCTTTCTTGGGGTTAATAGGTGTTTAATAGACCCTGAAGAACAGAATACAGCTTGAAATTTGAAGTTGCAACCACATTGAGTGTGACTGGAGACCCCAGGTGCTTCATAAATAGCATTTTCAGGAATTACACTTGAACAATAAGATGGGAGTAGGGGAAATGGAGGCCCACAGATGTGAAGCAATTTGCCTGGGTCACATAGCTGGTGAGTGATAGCGCTGGGACCTTAATGTTTGCTGGCTCTGGAAGCCCTGGCTTTACCTCTCTTCCTGTGCTCCTTTCCTGTCAACCCCATCCTTCAGGTGAGATCCAGGGACCTGCAAGCAGCATAAAATATTAGGATCATTGTATTTGATTTCGTACCTTTTCTGACCAATCTTTTGTATGTGGAGAAAGTCCACATCGGTGAGTTTCAGGGAAAAGGGACAGTGACTAGGGCACCTCTTTTGATGTGTACCCCCAGAACTTCAAGGAGGGCCGAGTTCCTTGCAGGATGATTGAATTTGTTGATGTCAGGGTCTTCACACTTGCTGTTCCCTCTGCCTGGAATGTTCTTTTTCCAATTCTCTGAGCCACTTTTTATCACTGGTGTCTCAGCACAGTTGTGAGCTCCTCTCAGAGGCCCTCCCTTCAGTAGTTCCCTACCACTGAGATCACCATGCATTCCAGAACCCTCACAACCTGAACATTTCCTGTTTACCAATCTGCTTTTTATTATCTCATCCCATTACAATCATAAGTTCTAGGGACCCAGGGACATATCTGTCTGATTCACAGAAATAGGGTTTAAATGGTCCCCAGCACATAGTAGGTGTTCAAGAAATACTTAAAAACGGAAAGAGTGAAAGAACAGCCCTGCAGAGTTCATGATGTGCTGTTCCTGATTTCTTTGTGCATTAAATTATTCTTGTATTGTGTCTCACCTGCTGGGCTGCGACTTCCACTTGGCAACTGCATAGCAGTCTGTGAGCTTAGAGGATAGGGTAACACAATCAGGGCAGGAGACATTTTTGCAGTGGGTGCTGTCCTGCTGTCAAAGGTGGTGTCCACATGGAGAACTTGTACCCTGATCTGCAGCAGAAATGTTCCATGGGCCCCCCTGGGTCTGCACATCACCAGCATGTCTTGAGAGGCAGTGTGTGAAGGACTGCACAGCAGCTCCACACAGAAAGCTTTGCACCTCTTCACTGCAGCAGGAGCAGGTGGGTGGAGTGAGGTGGGGCTGGGCACCAGTCTCCAGGAGCCAGAGGGCTTGATCACAGTTCTGGGGCCTCTCAGGTCTCCCCACAAACACTGGAAAAGAGTGACAGCACCCGAATATCTCCTCAGTTACTCTTGAAGCCCTCCAAGTCTCTGATCTCACTATCATGGCTTGCTTTTCTTTGGTTTTCCCACTCTTTTCTTTGGATCCTACCACCTTTGTTGCCTCCATGCCCATTTCTCTATTTCTAGGAGTAGCAGTATTTCTCCTTCATCTGCCTTCTACCCTTCTGTGCCCAGCTGAGAACTCAATGAGAGGGGTGCAGGAGATAACAGTGGATCTCTGCCCTTTTCCCAGAAAGAAGGCAGAGGGTGAAGTCCAGAGCACTTGTACCATACCAGGTGAGGCGGGGAGGCACATCCGGGACAGGAGCCAAATGTCTTATAAAGGCCTTTGAGGCCCCTGCCCTGGTGTCATCTCCTGTGCCCCTGATGGGTCCTCTTCCTGGCACAGGACTTTGCCAAGCTGTTCTTGCCATCCAGAGCATTCCCATTGGACTACTTGTCATTCAGATCCCAGTTCATACACCATTGAAATGTGCATCAAAATATTCTAGACAGCTTATTAAATCCAGATCTCTGTGAAGCCGCCCAAATTTTAGATTCCAGTGGGTCTGGGAATTTGCATTTCCAACAAGTTCCTGGGGTTGTGTCTGAAGTTACTGGTTGAGACTCTCTGCTTAACCTTTTCTTCGTCATTGTACTCACTGCTGTGTAATTATGTTTTGGGTTTTGTTTGCTTGTTGGCTATTTCCACCATAGCAGACTGAATTCCAGGACAGCAGTCATCATGCTGTTTTCATCTTGAGTATCCACAGCATTAGGAATAGTGCCTGGCACATAGTAGGAGCTCAATACATGTTCGTTGGATAAATGAACAACGAGACACATCTTCCCATTGATTAAACAGGAGCTTTCTCCACACTGTGAACTCAAGGGGTCCCTTTGGGCATAGGAGAAAGGTCTTAGGGAATCTGCTTGCATTCAGCATGAGGTGTGGAGCTGTTGTGGTGATAAAAATTCCAGAGTTTGAAAGAATGTTGCCTGTCCTCGGCACACACCCCACTGAAGAGTCGAAGGAGGCTGTTTTAAAGCAGTCAAATGTTGCTTCTTTACTAGTTAGTCTATAATTGTGCTTCTGAAGCTTCCCTTCAATAACATGGGAAACGTAGACAAAATTATTATTATTGTTGTTGTTATCTAATATTTATTATGCACATCATGGAGGATGAGCCATTTCTCTCTTGGTTTCTAATCAGTTTTGGTTCCCAGAAGGCGATCTTGTGAGAAGCCTGTAAAGAAACCACAGTGCACTGGAGCATTGCAACCCACCTGTAGGGAGACTGTGGCTAAGTGCTAAGGTGGTTCCTAGGCCCCAGCTGGCTGGCAACAGAGCTCAGGAGGCCTGGGGGCCCAGAATGCCTTGAGATTGCACATCTGGCAGTCTTCTGTTCTTTTTTTTTTGGTATGGGGGATGGAACGCTGGACCTTTCGCTTGCACAGCAGGTGGCGAAACCACTGAGCTAAATCCCTGGCCCAAGGATTCTGTTCTTAAAGAGAATTCCCATAAGCAAGCGATTTCTGATAGCTCACTACCTCACAAATGCCCTTGCTGTAATACCCTTCCTTAAAACCCAGGGCGTAGGGGTCGGGGATTTATCTCAGTGCTTCTACCACCTGCCTCACAAGCACAAAGTCCAGAGTTCCATCCCTGGTACCAAAAAACCCCAACAAAACAAAACAAAACCCAGCGCACAGAGCTGGCTATGGAGATGGCCACAAAGCCATCCTGGAAACAGAGCATCTGTGAGCAAGGAGTGGTGAGGGAAGAGAACGGCAGTCTGGAGCTACTATGCTGTGGTTCACCTGTCAGGGATCCTCATCCTACAGCCAGTTAGGAATGGACGCTGCCGGGTCGGGGATTTAGCCCAGTGGTTCCCTTGCCTGCCTTGCAAGTGCAAGGACCCAAGTTCGATCCCCGGTACCAAAAAAAAAAAAAAAAAGGAATGGACCCTGCCACTCCTTTCATCTATCCACACTGCTCTGATGCACCACCTCTGCCCCTTCCATCCACTGCGCCCCATCCCAAGCTGGCCAGCCCTTGATGGCCCCAGCCCTCCTGGGAGTGCTGGGAGATGGCCCCTGGGTCTAGGGGAGCTTCCTTGGGAGAGACACATTTCCTGCCTAATGGGAGGTGGCTGGGTTGCTAATGAGCATTCCTGCTAATTTGGAGAAATGATTTAACACCAGGAGGAGCCCAGGGAAAACATCTTCTAAATAGAAAGAGCAGAGCAGGCTGACCCTCCCTCTCTCTGAAGTCGGCAGCTCAGAGCCATTTTACTATTTGGGCCTTTGAATCTGTCTACACCCAGAGGGCCCAGAGCATCCAGAGCTGTCTCCTTAGGAAAGAAGGCAGGGAGGCTGGCGCTAGCTCCTGTTCTGAGCTGAAGTGAGGAGGGAAGCTGCAAAACACAGATCCTTCCCACCCCCCAGCAAGGGGTTTGGAGGCAGGGTCAGGACCGTGGCCTGAGGGGCGCTCAGTTTCCCTGTCTACCTGGCTGTCACCTCAGAGATCACCGGGGACAGCGGGAGGGGGGCAGTGCTGCACACCTGTGTTTGTCCATTCAGTGTGTTTGGAAAGCACCTGCAGTGCGTCAGGTATTATTCTGTACGTTCGGGGTCTGGTGGACAAATTGGGGAGGTCCCTGCTCAGGTTTCACGGGGGAAGACAGACAACAGTCAGGTAAGCAGATAAATGAACAAGAGAGCATCAGGTTAATGCCAGCTGCAATGCAGAATACATAGCAGGGAGATGTGTTGGAGAGCACTGGAGCAGGAGAGGAGAGAGAGGGGACACTTCAGCTAAAACCTGGGGACAGAAGGTCTGGGGGAAGAGTGTGCCAGCCGGAGGGAACAGCCAGACAAAGGCCTGGAAGTGGGAATTGGGGAGAATGCTTGATGAAGCCAAGCAAGGCAGTGAGGGTAGGGGCCAGCCGTGGGAAGGACCTTATTCTGAGGGTAACCTGAAGTCACTGGAAAGCTCCAAAATGGAGAATTCCATGATCTGATTTACATTAGAGAAAAATAAATATCACCCAGAATGCTCTTTTAGCGTGGCAAGCATAGGTGGGAAGTGATAGAAAATTCTGGAGGCTGTAGTAAAACAGGATGGGACTGGACCGTGGGGTAGGGGGAGGTGTACTGCACAGTCCAGTCAGGGATGGATCTGAGGGTGGGGCCTGCAGCATCTGCTGCTGGAGTGAAGCTAGCAGGGGCTAGGGCAGGAGAGCTGTGGAGGAGTTGGAGGAGGAGGCTGGATCTGGAGTCTGGGCCTCCACGTGGGTGAGGCTGTGGGAAGACAGTGAGGAGCTCAGCTGGACTCCTGACTCAGGAGAGTGGGCCTGGGGATCTGTTTTTTATTGTTGTTTTTAAATAATGGAGCCCCCAGGTGATTCTGGTGAAGCTCTGAGCCACTATGTATATTAAAAACATAGCCTGAGGGTTCCAGTTGCCAAGTAAGAGATCAGGATACAAACGTATAAACATAGAAAACCATTTGTCATTTTACTCTTTGCTACTCTCCCAGCCCCAAACCAGGAAAGAGAAGACTTCGATGGGCTGAGAGAAGTCCTTTCCCTTAGGGAGGAAGTGAGTCCCCCTTCTCTGCAGTCCTCCATGCCCCAAAGACTTCTTATACCCAGAAAAATTCAGAAGGTGCCAGGACTCTCTGAGGGCTCTGCAGCCTGCTCCTCAGTGAGGAAATGAGCAGACAAGAGCTGATACCTTGCAACTATTAGTGACTTCAAAAGTCTGATGGAAGACCTCAGTTACACTCAGGAATCAAGGTGAGCTGGAAGACAGTGGCTCCCCTCTGAAGGGTTCATCTGCTCACTTAGGGCTAGGCTGGAAGTTGCCAGCTCAGGGCTCAGAAGACCATCTGTGGCCCTCAGGAACCCACGCTCCTATTTTGCAGTTGCACGTTCCTAGCATGTGGCCTCCATCCTAAGGTGGAGCATTTTACCAGTATTTTAGGATGAAAGCTCTGGCTCTGGGAGTCCTAGCAGACCAGGCTGGGCCACCCATCCCAGAAAAATGAGCTTTAATCAGCATGGATGTGCTGGCAAAGGCAAATAAAGAGGTTCAAGATCTGTCTTTGATGGGTTAACAGAAACTTTAGGGTTTCATAGAAAAGAGGAACAAAGGCAAAGGTTAGGTGCCACGTAGCTGGCAGAGCTGGTCATTCTGGTCAGGCCATGGGGTGGTCTGGCTGAGTATTATCTCAGGGTTGGTTTAGCCAGGTGGCTCTGGATAAGTCCTTATGGCTTAGGGGCCAATCAGATTCCCATAGGACAACTTCCTACTTAGGGGAGCAGTCTCAATTCCATTATGGGATAATTGGTATCACTGTGGGTTGGGAGCAATCTCATTGCGATGTTTTGTGTTCTGCAAGGCTCTGCCTTTCCTGGATTCCAAGGTGGCTGTAGGTTTAGGACAATGATTGGAGACTTCTAGGTGTTACCTCAGGGGGTCTGGAACAGAAAGTTGTAAAAGCTGGCAATGGGATGTCCCTGCTAATCTTGAAAATACCTTATTTATTATTTACTCTTAGCTTGGTGTTCTAAGTTGAAGGAGGCAAGATAGGCTAGATAAACTTAGGGCTAATAAACCTTGTATTATCAATTTTTAGGCACTCTTTAAGTGATTAACGTGCCTATATGCAGAGCTGAGCAAGGATCTGACCCAAAATTTAAGGTAATAAAGGGGACAGATATAAAATGAAGGGAGAGATGCCAAACTTTATCCTATTTTAGTTACCCATTGGGCATCTGTAGGCCCAGCCTCTAAATCCTTGTTATATCCTCATGGCCCAAAATGGCTACTAGACTTTCAGATATCATGTCAGGCTAAAAGGAGAAAAATGCCATGGCAAGGGAGATACAGCTCCTCCTTTTAAAGGAGCCTGCCTAGAAGTCCTACATTGGTTTGCTTACATCTCTTTGTCAGCATTTACTGCAATGACCACAGCAAGTTGCAAAGGAGGCTGGGAAGTGTAGTTTTTAGCCAAGCTCTTTGTCGAGTACTCGGGATGGTATGTTGGAAGGCAGGTAGCCACAGAGGTCTCAGAACATTAGTCGTGATGCCAAGGAAATAAGATCAAGGCATCTCCTTGTTTAAAACTCTCATAGAGCTTCCTGCTCCCTGTAGCCCCTTTGCCGTGGCCTGCAACCCTACTTTATCCACCCCTGCTCCACCTCCCTCCTAATGCACTTCTTCCTGATCTCCTCCTCTACCGAACATGTTGGGCTTATTCCCATCTCAGGACCTTTGTACTTGCTGTTCTCCCTGCCTGTAATACTTTGCCGCAAGGTCCTTGCACAGCCAGCTCATTTCATTGTGGCGGTCTCAGCTCAGATGTTGCCTCCTCAGAGAAGGCTGCCCCCTCATCCCACCACTGTCACTTTCAATCCCATTAACCAGTTTTATTTTTTCCAGAGCACCTAGAATGATTTGACATTTTCTCCTGTGTTTTATGTTTATGTTCTACGTAAGGAGGGAAACTCTTTGCTGGATACACTGTCCCAGAGAGGTGTGCACACTCAGGTGTGTTTGCAGGTAGAGGAGAATCCTTCATTTGTGTTTTCTTCTACACAGTGGTCTATGGGGTCAGATGTAAGATGGCTGTTGCCAAACACTCAACTTCGGTGTGGTCATTCATGTTAGGAATATAGTCATGAGCTGCAAAACCACATTGCAGTCAGTGAGAAACCATGTGCTCCATGGCAGTCTAATTAGATTCTAAAGGAGCTGAAAATGCCCCATCCCCTATGACGGTGCAGTGGTTGTAATGTAGTGCATTACTCACTTGTCTGTGGAGATGCTGATGCAAACCTTCTGTTGTCAGTTGTACAAAAGTATAATGTGTACAATGCAATTATGTATAGCGTGTAGTACTTGATAGTGATAGTGAGCAATTATGTTACTGTTAATGTATTTATTCTACTATGCTTTTTATCGTTAGTTTTAATAAGTGTTTATTTATTTATTTTTGGTACCAGGGATCGAACTCAAGTCCTTGTGCTTGCAGGGCAGGCGGTGGAACCACTGAGCTAAATCCCTGGCCCCTAAGTACGTATTTTTAAAAAGTTTACTGTAAAACATAATGCTGTGCTACAGTTTCTTGACTGTCACTCAAAGGGGTTCAGCTAGCTTGACCTAGACAATCTAGGTTTGTGCAAGTACATTCTGTGCTCTTTGCACTATCAATCGCCTAACAATGCATTTCTCAGAATGTGTCCCTGTTGAGTGACACACGGCTGCACTATGTTGTACTATGCTCACTTGGTTTCAGCCATGGACTGGCCTCATGTTGGAGCTTGTCAGCAGGAGGGAGGGTCCTCTTACTTTCTCTGCGTAGTTCTTTTCATTTTGGAGGGGCAGATGATTATAGATGTGGAGGTGTGCGTATGCTGGCCCACAGACATTCAAAGTACCTCTAGTCCATGCCTCAGACCCAGCAGATATCTGGGATCCCTCTTCACATGCCTCTTTGTCCTCTCTCCTAAATGGGATCCCCTGTGTCTCTGGTCACCTTTCTTGATTTGCATCCTGGTTGTTGTGCTGCACAAACTCCAGTGGCTTCCTGAAAAAGAGTGGAGGAGAATTCAGTCTGTTGTGATCTTGCATGCCTGAAGAAGTCTTTTTCTTTCCTCATTTGATTAATAGTTTATCTGGGTATAGAATCAAGTTTGGAAGTTGTTTTTCTTCAAAATTTTGAAAACATTACTCCATGATTTCTAGTTTCTCTGGAAACTTGCAGAAACATCTTTTGTTCCCAGGCCTCTGAAATTTTGTAGCACTGTGCCTTGGTTTGCATCCATTGTGGTGAGCAATTGTGAGTCCTTTCAACCCAAAAGCTCATGTCTGTTACTCCTGAGAAATTTTCTTGAATTATTTCATTTAGGATTTCTTTCTTTCTGTTTTCTCTTTGCGTAATTCCTATTACTTAGATGTTGGATCTTTTGAATTGACCTTTCAATATTTTTACCTTTCCTCTCATTTTCCATTTCATTGTCTTTTGCTTTATTTTTTAGACTTCCTCACATTTGCCTCCTAATCTTTTTAAAAAATTTGCCCTTTTGTGCTTTTAATTTTTAAAAACTCTTATTGAATTTTCTACTCTCTGAATATTCCTTTTATTAGAACTTCCTCGATTAACATATTTTCTTATCTCCCTGTGGTTAGTAATAATATTGTGTAAAGGTTTTCATCACCTTGCATAGTCTGTTTCTCTACATCATTTTTTTCTATTTGTCTGCTTTTTTCTCTCTGTTCCATATAGAGGTGTACTGTAGTTTGGACCTGAAGTGTCCTCCAAAGACACATTTGTTAAAAGCTTTATCCTAAGCCCATGGCTATTGGGAAGAGGTGGGAATTTTAGAAGGTGGGGCCTAGCAGGAGGCCTAGCAAGAGGTCTTCATGTCCTTGGGCTCATGCCCTTGAAGGAGTAGTGAGTCCCAGTCCCTTCTTGTTCCTTTCTTTCACTTCTTGGTTGCTGTGAGGTGAGCAGCTTTGCACCACTATGTGCTCCCAGTCATGACATGCTGACTTGCCACAGGCCAAAAAGCAACAAAGCCAAGTAATCGTGGACTTAATCCTCTAAAACTGTGAGCCATAATAACCTTTTCCTTTTACAATTCCTTCTCTTAGGTATTTGTTACAGTAATGAGAAACTAACACAAGGTATCCCTCAGCTGTCTGGTGACATGGGGTTTATCAGATCAAGATTAAGCACCAAAAGTCACATAAGAAGCTCCAAAATCTTGATGGGCCACTGGCTGGGGACTGGCCAGGGTCAGAATGTGGAAGTCTTACATTTGAGTCTGCCACATTCCCCAGCGAAAACTCCTTTAGTCTCTCATCTGGAGAAGCACTCTGGTCTTCTGGCTTCTGGCTCTGATGAGACAAAGGAGCTGGGCAGGGGTTCCAGCATCCTGCAGCCCTAGTTTTTAATATGGTGTCTCAGCTCTTAGCTTTTCCTTGCCTCCACCAGACCAGAGTGTACACCCTAGACTTTTGCTGTGGAGGGGAGTGGGCAGTGACAGGAGAGTTGGAGAGAGGTAGCAGTTCTAGTCTCACCAGTTTTCAAAAGCTTTTGCTTGGCTCTTTCTTGTTTTAACTTCCATTCATCCCTGTTTCCAGATGTACCTGGGGCTGCAAGTTTCTGAGGCTTTGAGGGTTCCAGGTATGAATAGACTTGGTTCTCCTCCAGAGAATCAAAGGACCTAAGTCTCTGTGTCCTCTTGATCAATTATTGCTCATCTCTGATTCCAGCTTCCAAAATTGTGTTGCTGCCATCTCCTCCCCTGATCTCTCATGTCAAGTTGATGTTTAAAAAGTCATTTGCTGTAGTTTTAGAGGTAGGGGCGAGAGTGAAATTAGATATTAGTGTTCCATCTGACATCATGTGTCACCCTCCACATCTTGTAAGTAAGGGGGCAGGGGGTGAGTGTTAGAGGCTCCTACACTTGTGAACATCTGGCCCCTCTTGTATATGGGGGAGATCCTCATTTTATGAGGCTGAGCCCCTATGAAAATGCCAGACATATGCTTTCCTGTTGTTCTTAGCAGCTAGGCTGTGAGTCTGTGCTCAAATGCAGCCAGTAAGATTCTCTTCTTGCCCCAGGTATAAGACAAGAGCTAGAGGGTGGAGAAGCAGGGGCAGGGAAGCAGTAGGAACCATGCAGTGTCCTGCACAAGTTGATATGGCCACAGTCAGGGTGCGGCAGCCTTGTCCTCACTGGGTGAGTTCATGAAGGATTTGGACCCTGATACCCTAGAACCTGGGATACACACAACCGGCCAGGGTGGGGGTCTCCTGACATGATGCCATGTCTTCTCCCCATGCTACCAGGGCCTGCTCAGCCCTTCTGAAGGGGTCCTTGCCCAGCCACAAACCTTCCACAACTTCTGTCCTGTTCTGCTTCTCTGCACTGGCCTTTTGCTGCCATTCCCAAGCCTGAACTTTTGACCTCCTGTTCCTTATCCACAGGCAAGACTCCTGTTGGACTTCTATAACAAAATATACACACTGGTAAATTTATAAGGAACAAAAATTTATTTCTCACAGTTTTGAGGCTGAGAAGTCCAAGATCAAGGCAGTGGCAGGTTTGGTGTCTGATGAGATCCTGACCTCCGCTTCCCAAGTGGTGCCTATTGCTGTGTCCTCACATAGCACAAGAGTGAAAGAACAGGAAGGGTGAGCATTTTTATAAGGATGTGGATCCATTCCTGAGGACAGAGGCCTTATCCTTCAATTACCTCTCAAAGGCCCCACCTGTCCTGTCACCACAATGGCAATTAACCTTCACTGGGAGGAGACATTCACACCCTAGCAAAGCTCCAAATGGGCTGCATATCTCTCTGTGCCCTGGGCATCTTTGCACCTGCTGAGTGCCCTCATCTTCAGCCATTATTTAAATATTTTTTAAATGTCCTGTTTCATATGCTTATACTTTGTGTTTCCTATAGAAATATAAGTCTTGTCCCTTCAATGCAGAGCACAGGCCAGGCAACTGCAAAAAGTGTTTTGTTGTTGTTCATTTTTGTTCTTTTTGTAAAACGTTCAAGAACTATTTCCCCACTTTCCTGCTCTGCTGAGGAAATAAAGTCCTTATGAACTCATGTGATTTACAGACACAAATGTTGGTAGTGAAAATTATTCACCCCTACTTGAGCTCAGTTTTCAACAGGCTTTTATTGTGTAAAAACAATATAACAGGAAAGAGGTTTTGGGTTTTGGGGAAAAAATCATCCATATTCTATATGGAGCAACTTTCCTCTTCCTCCTCCTCCTATCCCCCTTCCCTTCAACCCTTTTCTCAGTGTCCATGTGTTTAGTTTACTTCTTGTCCTTCTGCTCTGCCATCGTCTTTCGCTCCCTCCAGCATTATTATTTGTTTCCTTGTATCTCCTGCCTTGAGAGTGCCAGGAGTTTCCCAGGAGCAGGGAAGGTGTCCCAAGAGTCTCTATGTCCCAAGCACACAGCCAGCCAAGCGGCTCATGCCTCTCACAGTCACAGTTTTGTATTCTGGGCTGTCACTGTGCGTTAGGACAGATGCCTTTTCCCCTGTTGCTCTGTAGTTTCCTTAACGATCATTTCTAACGACTCCAGAATATTTCATCAAGTGGATGTTCCATAATGTAGTTAACCAGTCCTCTATTGGGGAACATTTGGGCTGTTTCCAGGGTTTTTTCCTCCCTATTACAAATAATACTGCAACAACCATTCTTGTGCAACATAGTTTATTTCTCCTTTTGAGTAAATTCATGGAATCCCTGGGTCAGGGCAGGCTCTTGCCTCTTAAACCCAATCCAGCCTGCCACAATTGGCTCCCCTGCTCCCAGCTCATGGGAGGGACACAGGCGCCCCCATGGCCTTCTCTTCCTTCAGCATAAACACATCCTGTGACAACACAAATCTGTCTCTCTGCTCTCCTGAGCGGTCAGGGATTGAGTTGTCTTCATTCATCAAATGTTTATTAAAGTGTTATTTATCTCAGACTCTCTAGAGCCTTGTCTTAGTCTGTTCTGGCTGCTATAACAAAGTACCATAGACTGAGTAGCTTATAAACAACAGCAATTTATTTCTCCCTCTTCTGGAGGCTGCAAGTCTAAGATCTGCAGGCCAGTGTAGTTGGGTTCCGGGCTGCATCAGCCAACTTCTCACTGCACCTTCACCTAGTAGAAGAGAGCTCACCAGCTCCCTGGACTCATCTTATAGGGCACTCATGTCATTTGTGAAGGTCCCACCCTGATGACCTCCTTGCCTCCCAAAGGTGCTACCTTCGAATACCATCACAGAGGGGTTAGGGCTTCCAAGTATGAACTGTGTGTATGTGAGAGGGGCACCAACATTCAGCACATAACAAGCCTAAAGCAAAACTGGAATGGCTGAGGCACTTATAGCTTCTGGCTGATCCATCTGCATGTCCCACATCTGCGACTTTTCCTCTGGCATTGGCTCACTGTTTTCCCCTTGAAGAGTTACTCCCCTCCCATCCTATATACACACCTGCAGTGGTACTGAGGTTACTTTTGACCCCAGCATTGGATCTGGGCATCAGGGCTGGTCAATCAGAGAGCACTGCATCCCTGCTCACAGGGACCGGTTCAGGGCACATCACAGGACTCAGTTGGAGCCGATGGCTTGTAACCTTGAGCCATTTGAGAGAGAAGCCCTTTCTTCCTATTGCACTTGGGCTGTGAGGATGATACAGATTGATGATATAGTATTGTTGATGTCATATTTGACCATGATGTCATAATATTGATGGCAGAAATTTGGAGCTGTTTGCAACCAATTGTGGCTCTAGATGGAGCCCCTGCCAGAGAATGGTGCCAACACTGGGTCAGTTGAACCAAGAGAGGCAGAGAGAACATTCCTTCATTTCTTCCTTCTAAATCTATTTGGTTTCACTCTGTGCCAGGTTTGTTCCTGGCCCTGGAGAAATGGCTACGAACAAGATAAAGTCCCTATTCTCATGGAGTTGACAGTCTAACAGGAACAAAACAGTGATGGTGAACTTTTTAGAGCTTTCAATGATACAAACAGCTCGCTGTGGCACTTGTGCCATAGGTTTGCCACAACTGCCCTAAAACAAAAAAGCACATATGTAAACAGGGGAGTAAATAAGATCATTCCAGGAAGTAGCAAGTGTTATAAAGAAAAAGAGCACATGGGTGAGAGCCAGTGGCTGATGGGGGCGCTGCTTTCAATTGGTCTTTTGGGGCCTCTCTGAGGAGCAGGGCCAAGAGCAGGGACTTGGTAACAGGAAGGGATGGTACTGCAGGTGGAAGCAGTTGCCTAGAAATGTCCTGGCCCAAGGTGGAATGGGACAAGTGCACAGATTGTTTTTGTTTTATTTTTAATTTTTGAAAGTATGATAAAATATAGCTAGCAAAGCACTTATTGTCTGCATTAATCAGCTTTCCTTTGGTGTGTCAAAATACCTGAGACAATCAACTTACAAGGAGAAAGGGTTTATTTTGGACCCCTATTTTTATAGGTCTCAGGCCATGGTTGCTTGGCCTTGTTGCTTTGGGCCTGTGGTGAGGCAGAAGCGGGATCATGGTGGATTCAGAGGGCAGAGGAGGCCTGCTTACCTCATTGTGGCTGGAAAGCAAATGGAGAGGAAGAGGAAGGACCAGGTCCCAATATTCCCTTCAAGGGCACACCCTCAATGACCTAACTTCCTCACACTCGGCTCCATCTCTGAAAGGTTCTGCCACTGCCCAGTGCACCACACACTGGGGACTAAGTCTTTAGCACGTGGCCTTTGTTGGACAGTCAAGATCCAAATTAGAGCACTGCTATGGTTTATATTGTGATGTCCCCCAAAGCCTCATGGGCTCATAGGTGGGGATTTTGAGAGGTGACTGAACCATGGGGGCACTGTAGCTAAAAGTGATGTGAGGAGGCAGGGCCTGGTTGAAAGAGGTGGGCCACTGGGGGCGTGGCCTGGACGGCCTATCTCCCTCCTTGACTAGTCCTGTCTCTCTCTGCTTCCTGGCTGCCATGAGGCGAGCAGCTTTCCTCCACCTAGGACTCTTCCACCATGCTGCTGAGCATGCAAGGACTGAAACTTTTGAAACGTGAGCCAAAACAACCTCTCCTCCTTTAAACTTTGTGTATTTTGTCCTAGTGACAAGGAAAGTGACTGAGAGAAGCACCGTCTTCACCATTTTTATGTGTATAGTTCAGTGGATGCTTGCTTTTGTTTTGTTTTTGGTGCTGAGGATTGAACTCAGGTCCTCACACATGCTAGAGATATGCTCTACCACTGAGATACATCCTCAGTCTCAATGCTCAGGTTTTGAACCCCCCGGTCTAGCAGTAACCAAATCAGTCCACCTCCTGATATTTCAGTGATGAGAACCAATAGTCACCCAATTTGGACCAAGTTTGATCTAGACTCCCTGCCACTGACTACCTGAGGCCTGATACAAGAGATATATTATGAAATGAACAAACAGATAAGGGAATAAACGGGAATTATAGGTTGAGTATCCTTAATTCAAAGCTCTGAAGTCTTTCAGAGTATTTGGATTTTGGTTTTTCAGATTGAGGGTATTCAACTGGAAAAGTCTATGCTAATATTCCAAAATCCAAAATCTTTCAAAATCGGAGAGACTTCTGGCCCCAGTATTTCGGACAAGGGATATTCAACCTGTAGAAATTTCTAGAAACATATGCTACCCTCAGCAATGTATCAGTTGCCTGCAGACTCATCTGTTCTGAGTATTATCATCCACCAACCTTAAAGCTCAGAATATGAAATTCAGGGAGGAAACAAGTGACCCAGGGAGAGAAAATGGGGTCCAGGCCTCACCCCCTTCCAATGATTTCTCAGCGTTGATCCTACACAACTGGGTTCAAGGCCTTTGTTCTTTGCTCTGAGCTGTTGTCTTATGGTAGGTTGTGACATTTCCACCTGGAGGTGTTCTGCTAATTGCTCTGGGGACATTTTTATTTTCATATTGAAAGAGAATTTCTGTGACAGTGGTGGCACTGAGGCTGCCGGGAGCCCCTGGCAATATGAGTCAGTCTGAAGAACAAAGAGGCAAATTTGCAGAAGATCAAATGCAAAGGCATTGGGAAAGAAGGAGAGGCTGAGAGTTCCAGATGAAGATAGGATGGGGCCAGCCCAGATTTGTGTGTTTCTCTAACACCTGAGAGCCATGAATAATGGAGGATCCACACACAGCCCCAGGAGTATGGGAGGAGGTGGGTCCCCCTAGCTCCATGAAAATGTCACTTTGCTGTGAAGAAGGGCTGGGTGCAACCCCGCAGGCAGGCAGAAATGAAACAGCAAAGAGGAAGGATGAAGTTAAGGGGCTGGAAATTTTATGTTGCTGCTTTGGCTGCATGCATATGAGCCTTGGAAGCTCCCTCACATAGGGAAAACACAATTTCACTACCGGTTCTCTAAAGTAGGGTCCAGGCATCCCTGGGGACTTAGGGGTGACACAGAGTACATAACCAGTTCTTCTGGACCTCACCTGGTGTACATGGCTCTCTGCCAGACTCAGGAAGGCACCCCGCAGCAAAGTTGGGGTGTAAGGCCTGAGCATCTGCCTGTTCTCTGACTCACACTGAGCCCCTGTCACTCTCACTTATTACCCTCAGCCTGCCTTCCTTTGATGACCCCTTGCCTTTCCCTGGTGCCCAGACTCTTTATGCTCAGCATCTTTCCCTGCACATCTTGCAGGTCCTCCTGGCCTCTGCTCTCCCAGCCCTATTGTGGTCCTCTTCCCCCACCTCCCTCTCTGGAGCTTCCACAAGTCTGAGCAGTTGTGCCATATCTTCTCCCTCAGGCTACCTGCCCTTGGGGTCCTCACTAGGTTTGAAGCCTGGGCCCCATCCTCTCTGCACCATTCTGAGATATCTGGCACCCTTGCCCTGATCCCATGCAGCACTGTCACTCTGGAGACATGGCCCTTCCTTCTAGAAGGGGACTCTCATCCTCCCTTCTGGCCACACAGGATCTGGATCATCTTCCTGATGAGGAAGCCTGCCTCCTTCTGTGTAGCCAGAAGGCTAGAGTTGCTCTGCAGCGCTCCTGTTTCTTAGGGTCAACAATCGTTTAACACCTCTCCGACCAGTCAGAGACGTAGAGAAGCGGGGACTATCCAGTATCACTCGACTATGACAGTCCAAGGGTAGTAGCGGTGCCGGCTGCTACCATACCCTTACCAGCTTGGAGAGGCAGGGGACAAGGGGCAGGGCCCACGTGGCTAGGTAGTGATGTCAGAGCAAAGGGCCAGGGCATTGGTGTCTCCGTATCTTCTTCCTGGAGGTTCAGCCTCTAAGCATCGATGCTTGGGCCTCCTAGAGGCTCTCTGGGGCCCAAATACCCTTTAATAAATGCTCTTTGTGTTTACAGTGGCCACAGTCTGTTTCTATTGCTTTGAATGGTATCCAGTTCTATTCTATTGAAATTCCCTAACTTGTCAATCACTTTTTTTCAGTTTCTGGGTGGCTTCCTCCTACTTATTCTAATATCCCTTTAGTATAAATTTAAAATTGATGCAAAGAAAAATACAAAGTAACTTAATTAGGTCTTTCAAATGATGACTCAAAAATCCGGAAGCCGGCAAAGATTTGACACTATCAAAACTGCAAATGCATATATTCTTTGAACCCACAGTTCCACTCTTGAGGATTTACCCTACTCCTATCTTATTCAATTAATATAGCCTGGAGGTTGAAGATCTTTCCAAATCTGAGCATAGACTTTTCTCTCATCTTCCCTATTTACTGTTGTTTCCATGGCCACAAAATATTCCATTGTGTGGACAGGCCATAGTTCAATGAGCTAGCCCCGCCGGTAGACGCCTAAGCTATTTCCAATCTTTTGCTACATTAGTACAAAGTGGAACAGCACCCTGGGAGGCTGAGGCAGGAAGATTGCAAGATGCAGTCTAGCCTGGGCAACTTAGTGACTTAGCAAGACCCTATCTTAAAATAAGGGCTAGAGAGGTAGCTTAGCGCAAAGGCCCTGGGTTCAATTCTCAGTACAGAATAAAAGGGAAAGAGAGAGAACAAGATAGGCCATTGTCCTAAGGTTTGTACAGGAAAGTAGGAAAATAAGAATATGTCTTCATATTTGTTGTACTTCAACAGAGATGCTTGGACAGGGTAGACACAAACCCCAATAAATATACCTGTCTTTCGTGGTCGGCAGTGAGGAGCAGTTGAGGGGGCTGGGGCGGAAAAGAGCTTTCTCCCCTCACTTTTTAATCTTATTTTCCCTTTGGAATCATGTGATCGTGATACTGTACCTAGTTAAAAAAAAAAAAAAAAAAAAAGACAGAACAAACAAAGGTAAATGAATGCAGAGGTGGAGCCCAGATGTGACCAAAATCCTGAAATGGCAATTTGGTGGCAGACTCGGAACAGCTCTGTACTGTTGGGAAGTCTCACGTCCAGGTGACTCCTTTTATCGCAGAGCCAACAGAGAGCTACCCCGGCACCCGGCTTCAAGGTCACAGTGGCCTGGAGTGTGGACGAGCCCCCCCCCCCCCCCGCTGCTCCCCTCACTCCCGCCTCCCTCCACAGAAACAAGCCTCCAGGGGGCCAGTGTGGCTAGGGATGTGGACGACCTGCCACGTGGTTCCCTCCCCAGACTCCATAGTCCCTGCCCCGGACCGCGGGACTGCGTCCCATCAGCGCTGCGCCCCCATTGTCCTCTGCCGCCCGCGGATGCCGGGCGGGGTGCACACAATGAAAACCCCCCTTGGCAGCCTGAGGGGGACCTGGGCCCTGGGTGAGCGCCGAGGAGCCGCGGAGCCGAGCGGTAGCGGGGGGAGGGCTGAGCTCCGCTTTTTGTCTGCAGCTGCCTTTGTTCGCGAATAAACACTCCTCGGCCTCCTCCCGCCACCTGAAAGCCGATTCTGCCGACGAGAGAAATCGTGTACATTCGCTGCTTTAGCCGTACAAAAAAGTCTGAAATTGCTTGGAGACAGGGCGGGCGGGAGCCCAGGCGAGGCAAGGGCGGGGACGAGCGGGTAATTGCGGGTCATCTATCTGCCTCTGTCAGCGGTGCCTGATCGGCAGAAAGGACGCCGTGAATTTGCTTTTCTCCCCATCTTGCATTACTTACTCTTTCCTCAGCAACAGTGAAACCTTTCCCTAGAACTGCCCTTAAGCAACACAAGCAGAAGTCTGAGCGCTGGCAAGAAAAACAAGCCCCAAATTGGACCAGTGTAAGGAGGGTTGAAGTCGCTTTCTCCCCCACCCTGCTGGCTTTGGGTTTAGAAGCCCTTAGAACCTGCTCAGCCCCACCTGCTGCTCCACACTTCCGGGATAGCTTTCCCTCTGGAGGCAGGGCAGGGCCTACTGCCAGGGGCTCCAGCGAGACCTGGGCAGGGGGTGCAGCAGCTCAGCTCCAGGGAGGGCCTGCCACAGGCAACTTGGCAGCTCTCCACCAGTCCTTAGCTCAGTCCTTAACTTCTCCAAGCCCTCTTGGAGTTTCCTCTTGGAACAGAGATAGCAATCACACGAGATATTTGTTGTTCACAAAAACATGCCAGGCGTGGCCCAAGCGCTATATGTGGAGGAGGTCACCTCTGCACAGGGAGTGCTGTGTCCAGCATGTGGTAGTGCTTGTAAACAGCGACTACGTAAGTCCACAAAGATTCCTACAGTGATGGAGACTTTCAGAGTTAAAAGCATCCCTGAAAACAACTGAGGCCCACCCTTTCTTTTTCACCATCTCAAACGAAAGCCCAGAGAGGAAAAGGGACTCTCCTGGGGTCACACAGCAGATAAGAATGCAAATATCCAGACTGGCCACATGCCTGCCCATAGTTCAGTTCTTTCCAGCTCTAGAGGTGGGGGATGTAGAGTCAGACACAGGCCTTCTGCCCTTGGTCTAGGAGGTGTCAGTCAGTGGAAGGAGGCGCCTATCCTGCTTCTGCTGTTCTTCCAGCCTTGGTTTTAGTGGGCTTACTGTCCTTAGGATCTCCCTGCAAGGAGTGCAGGGGATGGATTTGTCTTTAAGCCTCTGAAGGCTCCCCAGCTCCTCTTTCTCTAGGATTCAGGAGCCACTGACATGCCCTCTCCCGCATTTTTCCAGCTTCCTTTTCTGTCCAGGAGGAGGTGAGGGTACCTGGCCCTCAATGCTGCCCTGCCCATCTCTGTGGCTGTCAGAGGACAGAGGGGCAGGCACATCAAAACCACCAGCCCAGGAGAATGGTTAGGGTCCAAGCTGGGTGTGTGGAGGGGTGAGTCTGTGGGGGAAGGGCTGTCCCTCAGGGAGGGCAGGCTCCCCAACTCCCACAGCCAAGTCAGGCCAGCGGGGTGGGAAGCAGCCAGGGATGGACCCTCTGGGTCCAGCTGGTGGAGCCCATTGCAGGTGACCATGCTAAACTTTGAGAAAGAACTGGAAATCTGGGTTTTTGAAGGAGGAAATGTCCCGGGTTTTAGGCACAGTGCCAGTCACATGTGGCCCATGAGCCACCACAAGTCTCCATGGAACACCCCTTAGGGGGTGGCCTGGGCTCTGAGGACCAGTCCCTCTGTGGGGTGGGGCTGTGCTTGGCCAGGGAGGGGAGGCACCCAGCTTCCTCACACACTGAAAGCTCCTGCAAGAAGAACCCATTTCACCTCGGTGGGAGCTGTGGCCCATGGCAGTCCCTGAGGTCACTGAACAGAACCACATTTTCTTCCAGAGTCTTTGGATTTTAGGGTCTTCTCCTGAATCCAACATGGGGTCACCAGGGTGTTTTCTCCCTTCCTGCATGCAGATCCTTTGATTCGCCCTGCTGCTCCTCTGTGCTGGGAAGGCAGGATGGAAGCCCCCATGCCACCCCCAGCAGGGCCACCTCAGGGATCTGTCCAGAGAGCACTCCTGGCCCTGTGGATCTTTCATCATGGCTCTCATGACGTTGGCATTGTGTTAGTTCACTTTTCATTATTAAAATGAAATACTCAAGGCAAGCTACTTTATAAACAAAATAGGGTCATGTAGCTCACAGTTCTGGAGGTTCAAGGGCACAGCGCCAGCATAGGCTCAGCTCAGGTGAGGACTTCACATGTGACAGTGACTGGATATGTGTGAAGGAAAGGACCACGCTGGCAGATGGGAAGGCCCAAAAGAGAGGCGGGCTCGGGCTCAGCTTTAGAACAACTGGCTGTCCTGAGAACTAACCAGGGTCCGGGAGAACTATCTTGACCCCCTAAAGGCCCCCAATTCCCTGAGGACCTCCCACGAGGCTGCACCTCTTAAAGCTCCTTTGAGCATACTGAAGAATGAGCCCGACACACGAACCTTCAGAGGACCAGCCACATCTAAACTCCAGCAGCTGGCAAGCTGTTTTGCCCTCTTACTTCTGCCCTGGTGGACGTCACTGGCAGGGTTTCCCAAGCAGGACACATCTTTAGGGCCCTGGGGCCCTGCAGCACCCTGATGGCCCCAGCTCCTCATCTAAGCCTCAGTTTCCTAGCCTGTAAATTAGGGCCAAGAATTCATCCAGCCACCTGCAGCCTGCACACTGGCTCCACTCGAGTGTATTCTCTCTCTCTCAGAGACAGCGTCTTGCTATGTAGTTTAGGCCGGCCTTGAACTCACAGCAATCTTCCTGCCTCAGCATCCTGAGTACTGGCATTACAGATGTATACCACCATGCGAGGCACTCTTGACCTGGAAGACTCTCTCAAAAGATGACCCTGTGCCCCTCACTGTTTGCCTGGAATTTCTGTTCCATGTTACCTTATCAAAGAGGCCCCTGGGCCACCCAGGATGGGCCACTGACACCATGAACCCTGTCCCCCCTTGCCTCAGCTTTGATGCTCATCATAGACGTATCACACATGGCAGAACCAATGTTGGCTCATCCTTTCTCTTCCTCACCTCCACGTGAGTGGCCATGAAAAGGGTACCTTTGTCTGTTTTGCTCCCCGATGTCTCCCTAGTGTCTAAAATAGTGCCTGGCACCTAAGAAGGTCTAGAAACCCTTGCTGAATGGATGAATGAATGAATGATTGAACAAGTGAGTTGGTAAAGTACCTTTTGAGTATGTGTGGTGCTGGAACCCAGATCTTGTGCATGTCAGGCAAGGGTTCTGCCACTGAGCCTAAAATGTAACACATGAGCAGCCTGAAATGTAATAATTCTGAGACCCAGAGGAGAGTATGGCTGTGGATAGCTGTATTCACAGACCCTGCCCACCTTGGGAAAGGAGAAAGAAGGAGTGCAGTTAATGATGGGTGCCAGGGGGTATGACAGTCCTCTTTTTTTTCTAGGTACTGGGGATCAAACTCAGGACCTTGCACTTGAAAGGCAGGCTCTATGCCACTGAGCTAAATTCCTAGCCCGAAAGTCCTCCTTTTAGGGATGGGTAGTAGGGGCTGTTGTGAACCACAGAGAGGAGGTGGCTGGTGAGGTATATGGCCTTGGGGTCAGAGCCCTGTTCTGTGTCAGTACCGGTCTGGGGGATCCTGACCCAGGACTATTCAGTGTGACACAGGCCATCGGGAGAATCTTCAGAAAGAGCATTTGCAGGATTAGGAGTTGTTAAGCTGACTTGAGGAAGGAAGAGCAAGGAAGGAAAGGAGACACGAACACAAGGGCAGGATGTGTTGGGTGAATGGACATTCCTCCTCCTAGGACATCATGGGTTCCATTCAAGAAAATGACACGGGTGTGCAAACATTGGATTAAACAATTAAACTGGTTTCAACACTGCAGGACTTGTCAGAGCCTTCAATAGAGCTTTCAATGGGACATAGTATGCCCAGTTCTTCAAACTGATTTGTTTCATGGAGCTCCCTGAGGGCCCCGTGAATCATCTGACTCACTTTGGGAATTACTGATAGGAACAATGCATCCATGGGTGAAGGTAGGGCAGGAGGGATGCTACTGAAAAATGAAGCTGAGGCCCGTTTGTGAATGCTTCGAAAGTCCAGCAGAAGAATTTGGACTTTATCCTTTAGAGAGGTGATACTGACAAGGAATTAACATTCCACTCAGATCCATTTAGTGATTCGAAGGCAGAGGGTGTAACTGAAATGCTATGGGGACATCAGTGAAGAAGTCAGCCTGGTGCTGGGACAAACTAGAACACATGTGCCTATCTAAGGAAGGACAGGCTGCTACGCACAGTCCTACAGAGTGTGACCTGCACAACTGCAGGGAGCACCATTCCGAAAACTACCAAGGGAGTGATGCCTCTTGGAATTGTACAGTGCACATCTCACACACTTGTCCAGAATCAGGGGTTAGAAAAACTCGTGGTCACAAAAGCCTGTACTTCTCGGCCCCATCTGTTACAGAGCAGATGGGCTATAGGACTAGTTGCAGTTGATGAGATTTCAGCAGAAGTCAGATGCATGCTGAAGCTGGGCCACCACCACCTTGCTCTTCTCCTGTCTCTCTCTCCCTGAGACAGCAACTGACCCACCCATGTGTCTGAGGGGCCACTGAAAGATAGCGATGCCCCCAGCAGCCTGGTTCCCTTGGTGACTGTGTGGAGCAGAGCTCCCCGCCCCCCCCGGCCCCCGCCGTGGAAATGGAGCAGGCAAGAGCTCAACGTCGTAGGTCGGTGTGACAAAGCAGGAGACTTGGAGGTGCTGATTGCTGCAGCGCAACCCAGCTTGCCCTGAACCACAGAGATGGTGCTGAGTGTTGTCTCGGCTTCAGATTTCAAAGAGAAATCTTCCAGTATTAAATGTCAGGCACCAATTAAAAATAATACTGAGGGCTGGGAATTTAGCTCAGTGGTTTCACTGCCTGCTGCACAAGCGCAAGGGCCCAAGTTCGATCCCTGGTACCAAAAATAATAATAATAATAATAATAATAATACTTAATATAGCACCAGCCAAGCAGAGCCTGTTTGGGGGCGAGGTGCGGCCTCCAGGCTCCACCATCCAAGGCTGTGCTCTGGGGCTTGAAGAATGGCACCGAGCATGTGAGCTAACTCATTTTCCTGTACTTTTCCAGGCAATCGCAGATATACTTGTGGGCGTTATCAGGACAGAATGAGACTCGCTGGTCTATGATTAACTGGGAGAGATTGCCTGGTTACAAACAGAGGGAGAGCAGGCAATTCTATGGCTCTTTCATAAGTGGCTGAAAGGCAGTGTTTGGGTATTTGAGGGCCTTTGGTCCCGGCTATGAGCTGCTGAATCAGCCTGAAGGGATTTGCGTGATAAAGAACTCAGAGCTCAAATATCTGCTACTTGGAATTAGACCCTGGACTCATCCCCTTATCTCCCCGAGGCTCAGTTTCCTTGTGGGGACTTTGGGGGTCAGCACAGAAACCACCTGTTAGGGATGTGCTGATGGAGGAGGTGAGCCATGTGGGGCCAGCTCAGATTCTGTGTCTGTCCAGCCAGTGACAAAGGTTAGTGTGGCCTCTTCCTCTCCACAAGAGGCTCATCCAGAGACGGGCCATCCTGAGATAAATGCGGGCTTGGTGTCCCTGGAAATGGTCAGTTAGAGGCTGGCTGTATTAGTTTCCTGTGGCTGCTGTCCTAATTACAAGATTACCCCAAGTTTGGTGGCTTTTTTTAATTTAAAAAACTTGTGGCAAAAATCACATAAAATTTACCCTTCTAACCACTTTTAAGGGTATAGATCAGTAGTGTTAAATATATTTATATTACTGTGCAATAGATCTCCAGGACGTTTTCATCTTGCAAAACTGGAACACTTTGTCTTGGTGACATGCTAAACAACACAAATTCATTCTCTCATACCTCTGGAGGCCAGAGGTCCAAAATCTATGCCACTAGGCTCAAGCCAGGCATCAGCAGGGCTGGCCCCTTCTGGAGGCTTGAGGAGAGAATTGGTTTCCTGGCCTCTTCCAGCTTCTGAGAGCCATCTGTGTTCTTAGATCATGACCTTGTCCTTATATTACTCCAACCTTTTGCTTCTGTTGTCACCTTTCCTATTTCTACACCGAAGTCTCTCTCTGCCTTCCTCTTATATGGACACTTGTGATTGCATCTAGGGCACACCTGGATAACCAAGGATAACTTTCCCAACTCCAGACCCTTAACCTGATCACACCTAAAAGTCTGCTTTGCCAGGTTCCAGAGATTTAGGACCTGGACATCTTTGGAGGCCACTATTCACCTACCACCCTGGCCCAGGACAGGCAGGGTATGGGAAAAAGCCTCAGATGGGGCTATGAACTCAGGGGCATAGTTGTTGTTGGCCTCTACTTTGGCCCTGGCCATTTGGAACAGTGCAAGTATCTTCCTCTGGGTTCTTTCCTGGCCCTCTGGAGGGCAGATGATTTCCTTCCATTCTCAGCTTTCTTGGATGACAGCATCTACCAGGGACCATTCAGTGAACTAACAAAGTACTGGGGATACAGGCAAACTGCTTTTTTTTTTTCCCCCTACAAACTTTGTCTTCTAGACAATGAAGAAGACAAGTGTGTGGTACATGAGTTGGTAGTCAGTACTAAGAAGTAAATTAAGTAGGGACAGGGCAAGAGGGCTGGGCTGCCTGCTCTCTGGGCTATGAGGACTCAGGTCACACATATTCCCCCAGATCTTTATATGTGCCAGACACTGACCAGGGTCCCAGGAAACAGCCGTGCGCAAGACAGGCCCAAATCCTGTCCCAGAGGAGTGCCTGTGTCATCAGGGGGACACAACCAAGGAGATCAGATGGATGGGGCTATGATGAATCCACATGGTGCCTGGGCTCAAAGTGAGGGGATACTCAGGGAGGAGGAAGCAACGCCTGGGGAAGAGTCACACATGGAGACTCAAAGGGAGGGAGTTTCAGCTCAAGGGGATAGCAGTTACAATATGCAGGTATGTGCCTGCATGGCCAGCACCATGGCTGGTGGCAGGTGCTTGAAGAACAGTGTTGTTGGCAGTGAGGACTGGGGAGCTGTCTTGAGGCAAGGGTTTACGTTCCATCTGCTGCAGTCCCAGGGAAAGGCCTGCTGATGCCCGGTGGCCACCTTAGGCAGAACAGAGGCAGGACCCCAGCCCCTGTCGGGATGACTCAGACCTGGAGGGCCCTAGCCAGGGAGGACCCCACCTTGGTCCCTCACTCCATGCAGAGTCCTGTTCCATCATGCGGGCTGGTTTCTTTAACAAGACCATCTGTCTGTCTGCTTTTCCTCACTCCACTGAGCCTGATGGGGCTATTCATCTCCCACTTGTCCATCCCTGCCCGGGTCCTGCCATGCCTGCCTGGCTCTGAGGGGAGTCTTAGCAGTTTTGGCCTCTGGCCTTCCTATTTACTCTTCTCATCTGGCCACATCTGGCCTCCAGGCTGAGTCACCAGCTCCATCTGCCTGTTCTCTCTGTTGGATGGCGGCCGTCTCTTTTCTGGCTCCCTCTGAGCCATGTGGCAGCCCACGCGTGGAGCTGGTGCCAGGGTCTGCACACTCGTGGGGATGTGACTGAGCAGCTCTGTGCCAGCCTGAGTGCCAGTAGGGGCCCTCTTGGGGCCAGCCAGAGATCCACATGCTGAATCTCCAAGAGACCAAAGACTACAGGCAGGCCAACGGAGAATCTAAAATATTGGTGTAAAAGTTGGAGAATGCCTGGCTTCACTTGATACTGGGCCTTTCAATTTTGCACCTGAGCATGGAAATGGAGGCTGGGCATACAAGCAAGAATCATAAGCTGGGGGTTTGAGTCCCTGTAGGGCTGTTTCCTAGAACCTAGAGCTCTGAACTATGAATAGGTTACTTCATTTTTCTGAGCTGACTTTATTCATGTATTTTGAAAATTTACTAGTTGAGCTGAGGTGGCAGAATACCGTCCTCTATTCCATAGGCCCTGCATCTATAGGCCCTTTCTCTGGCACTTCAAATTTTCCTTAGCACCACCCTACCCACCCCACCCCAGTCCCATTATGCCTTCAATTTCTGTGATTTGGGCAGGGCTTACAGAGGATGTGTGGTCAAGGGTTAGCCAATCAGAGCACCGCAAACTACCACCCTCTACACTGATTGGTCCAAGGTCAGGTCAACACCAAGCTAGGTCAATTATGGTCAAGTTCAGAACATTTGCTGGAACTTTATCAAGGAAAGAGGTACTCTTTCCCCTGGGTCAGTCAGCTAGCAAGTTGTGGGCCTGGAGCTACTGGTGGCTGCCAAGTGGTGAGAGACAGTCTGCAAGATAAACCAGCGAAGAGGAAAGCAGTGCCAAAACATGGGGATTAAAAGCAGTTCTAACAAGCCCCTAGACCCAGCTGGGCCTGAAGCCAGTGCTACCTCTGGGCTTTTTAGTTACTGAAGCCAACACATTTCCTTTTCTAACATAGTTTCAGTTGGGCTCTGTCACTTACAACCAAAACAATTCTGTGAAATATATAATATGTATCTGCTATATAGTAGGTAATAAATGTCTATTTTAAAATAAGACCTTTGTGAGCCAAAAAAGGCCAATCTAAAGAAATAATATTGATGTAATATTCTTGAAGTGGCAGAATTATTGAGATGGCAAACAGATTCATGGTTGCACACAGGGGCTAGGGACGGTGGAGGGGTTGGAGGTGGGTTCGACGATGGATGAACAGCCCCAGGGGCAGCTCTATAGTGATGGACCAGTTCTGTATCCTGATTATTGGGGGGATTTTACAAATCTGCACAGGTGACAAAATGATATAGAACAATATATACCCATTGTACCAATGCCAGTTTTCTGGCCTTGGTACCATACTGGAGTTAAGATGTAACTACTGGGGAAAAACCCAGAGGAAGGTACATGGGACCCCTCTGTACTATCTTTCCAACCTCTTGAAAATCTATAATAATTTCAAAATTGAAAGTTAAAAAAGAAAAAATTCTTTGAGGGCTGTTACAACTCAGCAGTTCTTGAACCCCACAAGGCAGAAACATGGGTGCTGGAACAGATGGACCCAAGATCAAATGCCTGCACAGCCTTTTACCAGCTCTGTGATCTAAAGTCAGTCATATGTCTTCTCTGGGCCTCAGTGTTCTTGTTTGTGAAATGGGGCTCATCAGCCTTTCCTGTACAGTGGCTACGAGAAGAGAATGAAATAAAGACTAATCTGCCTATCTCAGTCCCTAGCATATAGCAGGTAATACCAGCAGCCAATGAAAGTAGCCAGAGGTGAATATTTACAGTGTAGGGGTCAAGTGAAGGCCTTGCATTGTAAGGGTCAAGATCAGGCTCTGGAGCCAGCCTCTCTGGGATTGATTGCCAGCTCTGCCATTCCCCTGCTGGGTGACACTGGGCAGGCTACTTGATCTGCCTAGCCCTTACTTTCCCCCTCTGTACACTGGAGACAATAACAGTAGCTAATCATAAGTTAGCTTGGGGGATTCATTGGGCAAATGCACCTGAGGCTGTTCCAGGTACATGGCAAGAATGGTGGGGAGCCTGGCTCCATGGGTGGGATGGGGGGCACTGGCCATGTAGTGAGGTCTGTAGCAACATCACCTTTGGGAAGCTTCCCTGAAGGTTCCCCTCCATGGTCCTGCAGGCACAAAGGGAGGTTGAGGGCAACTCTGCCCAGAGAACTCAGGCTCCTGCCTCTCTCCTCTGTCCTCCCTGTGGAGCAAGCACAAACCTGAACTGGATTCTGTGTGGAATGGACTTAGCCATCCAGCCTCCAGGGAGAAAGGAAAGAATATAGTGTTTGTGGTCAGTGAAAGAGACAATAGAACAGTAGGGCTTCAGTGGGTAACTGGAGAAGGGTCGGAAAAATTGTTCTGTCCCTGGATGTGCATTTCATGGTGCTGTCATAGTTTTAGTTTGCCTAAAAATCCATCGTCACCAAGCCTATCCCTTGTTAAACATTGTCTGGTTCTATGTTGTGTTCTTCTTTTCAAAACTAGAGAAGTAACATGTTAAGCCAGTAATGTGTATTAATTTATGACAGGCAGGCTAATGGCAGACTGAGGAGGCTCAGGAACCAGGCGGGAGGGTGCTGAAGGCTCACTCAACCTGCCCTGGCAGCTCTTGGTGATGAGCTATTTAAAGGCCTCCCCTTGATGGCCTCCTTGATGTAGACCTATCTGAACAGTTTCAGAGCTGTAGTCTTTATTTAATGCAGCTCTGAGCCTGGATGCACAGGGACCCTGTACTGAGAGGAGGCTGGCTCCTGGCAATGCCTAAGAGCAAGGTGAGTGTGTGGGGCCCGAGTCGGCAGAGGGGCTGTGCCTACTGTGCTGGGTAGCAAATGGCCATTCTCAACGATTTGGTGCCTACTGGGATGATGGAGCAGGCTGGAGGTGAAAGTCCCCACCTAGAAGTCTGTACTTAGGAAAAGAGCATCTCAATTTCAAATGAGCTGGCAATTGGATGGGATGGGAGAAGTTTTATTGAGCAGAGGCTGAGAATAAACCAGACTGGCATTAGGAAATGAGGAATGTGTTGGTTCATGCAGCAGCCTAGTTTCAGGTGTGGATGGACCAGGGACCCTTGTGAGAGATCACATGCTTCCTGTTGAACATGGTGGGGAGAACATTTTGGGCAAAAGCCCCCGGAGTCTTTCTGGTTGACTGGCTTAGGTCAGTGTCCATTCCTTAAACCACTTTGGCCAGGAGGATGGGATCTGCTGAGGGCCCAGGGAGGTGGGGATGAGTATCACATTCTACCCAACCTCACAGAGGGCAGGGGGCCTAGGCGAGGCCAAGCTAGCTAGGAAGCAGGCAGAATGCCAGCTCATAATGTTAGCCAAGCCTGCATTCACAGGCTTTAACCAACTCTCTCTCTCAATAGCCTGTGCAGGTAGAGTCTCTTCTTCCCACTTGACAGATGAGAACACTGAGGTAGGGCAGCTTGCCCAATACCCAGTAAGAGATCCCAGCCTAGCTTGTATTTTATTCTAAGTTTTTCCTCACTCTTCCTGGTCTCTCCCCTATCCCTCACGCTGCCCCTGATATTCCAGAGCACTGAGACTCCTAGATTTGGGCCCTGGAAAAGATCTTAAGAGTTTGCTCTCTCTGATCTTCAGGATGTGCTCAGGGTCACATAGCTGTGATTAACAGAACAGACTAAAATCCAGGTCTGGCATTGTCACTTACCTCCCTTCTGCCCTTTGGCGTGGGAACCTGTTCTTACCTGTGTGGCCCTGGTCTCCACCCGCTTGCCAGCCTCAGTTTCTCACCACCTGGTGGGGAGGGTAACCTGAAGGCAGCTCCTGAGGTCCCTGTGGCTCTGGCCTATTGCTTGATGGGCTGCACTTTCCCGGGTCTTGACGCCGCGGACACATGCATATGTCTTACTCCTCCTCTACATTTTCCTTTCTCACTAATTGCTTTGTTGTAATTCTTTGAAGGTAATTTTCTTCTGTTACTTTATTTCTACAGTTAATACCCTCCAATTAATTTCCTAGCTCTTGAAAGTTCTCCCACAAGTTGCCCTAAGAACCTTTCCAGTTTAACCACCGCCTGCAATCACATGTCTCTGGCAACACAGCCACTGCTTCACGCCTACTGCCTCCAAGCCACTTCGCCGTGTTGGTTATGCTTGGTCTTCATAATAACCTTAGGAGAACAGCCTCATTTAACAAAAAAGGAAAATCAAGGCTTACAGATGTAAAACAGTTTGCTAAAGCGCCCTACTATAGGAAGAGCTGGGATTTAAACCTCCATCTCCAGGTGCCTTCAGAAGCCAACTGCTCCTGATTTGGGGAGAGCTTGAGGTGGCTGTCAGCTCCCCGGTGCACACCTGTCCTGCTTGAGGGGCAGGGAGCCCTGGAGAGAACTTGGTCGCCGCGCTGGACCTACCTCTGATTCTCTGATGCCCATTTCTGCATCCTGCTCTGAGAAACCCCCCTGGCATGTGAGAGGCACTGAAATCCTGGGTCTCAGCAATCCATGCACAGACAGAAAAAAGACAGTGACAGCTACAGCAGGGAAAGGATTTTTTAAAAAGTGAAAGAAAGAAAAGGAAAAAAAAACCCACCACATTTGCAGAGAAATAAAAAATGATTTCAAATTCTATTTTCCCATCTCTCTCACCACATCCCCTGGTGCTATTTTATCTAGTAAATAGAAGGCCTAGTTGTTATTCTCAATTATGGTATTAATTCTCCGAGTGACCCTGGGCTACTTTCCTCCCTTCTTGGAGCCCGTTACTCTATCACCACCTGCTCAAGGACAAAAAGATGTTCTCCCAGGGAAGAAGCTCCGTTGTCTGAACAACCTGGGCTCTCATTACTCAGCAGGTACTGTGGGGAGGGGCAAGGGTGGCCTTTGAGGGTGGACAGATGTGGTTCCGGGCACCAGCTCTCCTTTGCTGTCTCTTCTTTGCTGACTGCAGACCCCTCCCTCTTAATTGCTTGTGTACTTGTTAGCTTCACGTATCCCTCTGGCAACCTCTCTGTCCTGTACCGTCAGATTCTGGAATTTTACCCTTCCCCTGGTCCCCAGCACTGGGGAAAACATGGACAAAATTTCCCAGCTGGGCACCAACTTCCACCATCATGTGGCTGGTTTGACACTATTTTCCTATTTTTCCAGCTATCTTCCCTCCTTGGGGGACAAGGTTGCCTCAGATGATTGGCCTTGGATTTGTTTACCTCAGCTCTCAACAGCTCCTTTCCCTCCAGTGTCTCCCTCTGTCTCCTCCATCCCACTGTGGCTCCCTAAGCCATCTGGAATTGGGCCCACAATTCCCTCTCCCCCCACGTGTGAGCTGGAGAAGGCCACTTTGAGCACTGTGTGGGAGGCCCAGGCTTCCCACCAACATGGGCAACTGGATTCAGAAAATAGCTCATCAGTAACAAAGAGGAAAAAAATTCCCAAATAATAAACTGCAGAGACCCCAAGCTGAAGATCTGCAAATACAGATGAAAACAACTCCCAGATGAAAAATTCTAATGATTTTTGCTCTTGTTCAGAACTGAAGACTAATTTTAAAATATTGGTCTTCAGGAAAGAAAGGGCTCTGGTGGAAGCCCAAGCTGAGTTCCAGCCTGCAGGAGACAACGTTCAGCAGCCTGGGAGGTTCTGTGTTCACACATGCAAAGACCCCTGCCCAGCCTTCTCCCCTCAAGTACCATGAGGACCTCCAGGGACAGACAGCCCCATGAGATAGGCACCAAGCTTTATCTTTTATTATTGTTTTGCTTTTTTTTTTTTCTGCACCCAAGACCGAAACCAGGACCTCACGCTTGCAAGGCAGGCGGCAACACCACTGAGCTAAATCCCCGGCCCTTTTATTATTGCTTTGAATGGAGAAGGAAATTGAGGCTCCCTGGGATGACCATTCCTGGGCAGATGGGGTCCACATCTGCAAGGGTATGAGGCTCCCAGGTCTTTCTGTAGAACCATGTGGTCCCCTCTGCAGGGACAGAGATTCCTGTAGCTTAAGTAGGACTTTGGGTCAGATCTGTACCAAATTTTCTCCTGAAACCCAAGGTTAACTGTCAAAATATTTACTAAAGCAAGGGGTCATCAGGAAAGACAGGGAAGCAGTAGGTGGCCCTGGAGGCTGGGGGAGGCCACAGTGGCTGGGACAGAGGAGCTGGGGACCCCTGGGAGCTAAATGAGCAGGTACTCACCACTTGGGATGGAAGTGCCTAAATATATTAGCAACTGGGTTTTGCCACCACGTGCCCTGGAGAATGTCAACCCTTCCTGGCTGCAGACAAATCATACACCTATAGAAGCCGAAACTGCCTCAGGTGAAGCTTTCGGTCCTCACCACACAGACGTGAGAGACCTGGAGCAAGAGGAGAGGCTGGGCTCTGCAGTCACTTGCCTGCCTGGGCTCTCCACCTCAGTTTTCTTGTCTTCAAGTTTGGGGAAACCCTAGTTCATGGAGCTTTGCATTGCAGGGTAGATAAAATGACCTTCATCAAGCACTTGGCCTAGAGCCAACCTTTTAGAGATTTCAGTGATAAAATAGCTCCCTGCAGCACATGTGCCATAGGTTCACCACCACTGGCCTACAGCCTTGCAGGAGGCTGCAACTCCAGAATTGTTCTTTGTACTTCTAATTTCCAAGCATGTTCTTCTGGGGCTGGGGTGGTGGCTCCATGGTAGCTTGCTTACCTAGCATGTGCAAAGCCCTGGGTTTGATCTCCAGAGTGGCAAAAAACAAAATGAACAACCAAAGTTGCCCATCTCAGCTTTCCTCCTATAAGATATGTGACCATCCATTTGAGAGATGCAGATGAAAACAACACTGAGATTCTACCTCACCCCAGAAAAAATGGCTGCTATCAAGAAATCAACCAATAACAAATGCTGGCGGGGGTATGGAGAGAAAGGAACCCTTCTCCATTGTTGGTGGGAGTGCAGACTGGTGCAATCACTGTGGAAATCAGTATGGAGATACCTCAAAGAACTAGGGCTGGAAGTCCCATTTGACCCAGCTATTCCCCTGCTGGGTATCTTCCCAAAAGAATTAAAAGAATCATACCACATATGTGCCCCCATGTTTATAGCAGTGCAGTTTGTAATAGCTAAAGCTTGGAAATAGCCCATCAACTGGAAACTGGATAAAGAAGATGTGGGGGTTTTTTTTGTTTTTTTTTTTTAATAAAATGGAGTACTACTCAGCCATAAAGAACGACAAACTGAGACATTTATAGCTAAATGGATGCATATCGAGGCCGTACTCTTAAGTGAAATAAATAGGACACACGTGTAAATACCAAATAGTTTCTCTGGTGTGAGAAACTGAAAGTGTAAATAAGGATTACAATGATTAAAATGAATAATTGATAATTTGAAATAGGAAGAAAAGGTCCAAAGGGGTAGGGGTAGTGGGAGGGGAAGGGGAAAGGGAAGAAGGGAAAGGAAAAATTATGAGAAAAGAAAAAAAATGGAAATGAAATCTATGTAAATAGGGAAGGGTGGAGCGGGTGAAGGGCGCACAGGGAATGGGGAAAAAATAAGAACCAAGATACATCATGTACAGGTACAAGCACCCAATGATAAATGCAAACATATTATATACCTAAAATGTACCAATAAAAGAATTTAAGAAACAAAAAAAGATCTGTGACCATCGAGCAGGGAGCTGAATTAGCATAACAAACAGATCAGCAGCTGTCATTGGACAGAGCAGGGTGCCACTGCCACAGTGGCCTCTCAGGAAGCCTTCAAGGTGACCTGTGAAGCAAATGCATAGGACAGCATCTCTCTCAGGGTTGTGTCTTGTATGTGACAGCAAGGGTGGGACAATCTGTCTGTTCACCTGCCAGGCTCTGCAGCTGGGTTCTGGGGGACCTCTCCAGACCACCCACCTCAGGGCTTGGCTTCCTGGAGAAGGCTCTTTCCAAGTGACACCTGGAGGGGAGCTGGAGCCCTAGTCATCTCCACTCACGTTGTCAAAGCCAGCCCTGTCTCTTCGCGTGAGGCTTCTCATTCTCCCCTGTGCCTGGGTCCCATTGTGGGGATCCCATCACCTTCTGCGTGGTCATGATCAGGCACAGGAATTAGGGAAGAGCTTGAACTTGACTATGTCTTTCCTTCCTCCTGGCTGCCTGGGAAGACACAGAGGGCTTTCAGATTCCATCGACTGACAGCAGACAGTAGCCATGGCGCGACAGGCATTGATCGTCTGTTTTGAGAGGACCAGGGAGGGGACTAGGTTGGGGGTTGGAGGGGGGGATGGCGATTCTGCAGGGAACATTACAGCTGCAGTGCCTCTGGTCTCTGGCCAGGACGATGTTGTGACCCTCTCAGTCAAAGTCAGGTACAGTAGCTCCTATACTTGAGCCCCCTAGGGGTGCTTGTTAATTACAAAGAACCTGGGCCTCACCTCATATCTACCCAGCTGGGGCTGTGAGAATGGCCTTGGGAACAATGACTCCAATGACTCTTTTGCTTTGAAACTTTTGGGAACCTCTACCTTAGACTACGTGTCATATCTCCAGGGATAGAGTCCCCCTTAACTTTCTCCTCCCCGACCCCAGCCTGCCTGGGTTTGAGCCATTTTAGGAGTGGTGAGGGTTTGGCTGGGCGTCTCACATCCCTAACTCAGTTGCTGCATCTGTGGAGTGGGAGGGAAGTCAAACCCGCCTTTTCTGTCAGGTTCCACTGACCCCTGCTTCCGAGGCGGTGGGAGACACCTTGCCCCGGGTCCCTGAGAGCAGCTCATGTAGGCGGTGTCATAGGCAGAAGCCTGTCTCCATCTCATCCCACTCCCATCACATGCCAGGCACTGGGATGAGGTCTGCAGGCAGTGCCTGGGGCTCCAGTCTTGACTGCCACACCACACCTGTGTGATCTGGGGAAAGTTCATTCTCTATGCCAGGACATTGTTCTCCCCTGGGTGGGGAAGGCCTCTGTTTCATGGCGTCAGGAGACAGATGATAAAAATATAAACAAACCAATGAAACAAACCAATAAGTGCAGTGAAGGCAGAAGAAAGCTGGGGTGGAGGGGGGTGATGATTGGCACTGGAGGAGCTGCCTCCCTAGGAAGCTGGCATTTGAGTGAAGACCTAAATGCCAAGTTACTGGCCTATTGTTAACAGCAGCTGAGCATCCCAGGCAGAGGCAATAGCACATGCAAAGGTCCTGGGACAAGAATGAGTGTAGAGTGCTAAGGGAACAGAAAGATGACTAATGCGGCAGGAAGGAAGAAAGAGAAGTATGGGAAGACGAGGTCAGGGAAGTCAGCAGCAGACAGATCTGTGGAGCCTGTGGGTTTACTCTCAGTATGATAGGAAATTCATCCTAGCTGGGAGAATTAAATGGGGTCGGTGAAGGCAAGTACGTGGGCCCAGGTTGGTGCTAGGTGAGTGTTCTTTATGCCCTTGATCTATAATAGCTTCACGGCTGAGACATTATGGTCACATGGTGACTTGGGGTCTCAGTTCACAAGGAACAGCCCAGAACCAGCTGAAGAGTCTCTCAAGACTGGACCCTGGGATCCCATTCAAATGTTGTTATGTGTTTGTTTCAGACTCTGGTTTCCCTGTGCTGGGAACAGGAGGGTAACAGTAAAGCAAACTTCATTTTTTCTTTGTTTCCACAAGCCTAAACCACAGCCAGGGTTGATCAGGCCTTGGAAGTCCTCGAATGTGGTGGCCTTGGGAAGGACAGAGCCCAGTCCTTGTGAGGTTCTGACTCTCTCCCTTCCTGCTTCCTGGTGGGGCTTTGTGTCCAGCAAGGTGAACGTCTGCTGGCCTCACATCTGGGGGTGGGTGGACCAGCCACCTGCCCAAGAGTGTGCTAACCCTCTCCGGAGGCCTGGCTCTGGGGACCGGGACCGGAGTGGGCTGCAGGCACAAGGAATGGGAAGAAAGGAGGCACAGGCAGTGCCGAGAGGGAGGGCGACTGTTGCCATGGAGGGAGCTGCAAGGTATTCTGGGATCTGCATTCTCACTGCAGAGGAGGAGGGGAAGGGGGGTTGGGGTTGGAGAAGGTGATGGGAAAGCCAGTGTCATTCTTTTTGTCCTTGGCACTTTCCTGAATCCTGGCAGACAGCGGATGGTCCTCCAACACATCCGGGGGGCTGGTCCCTCGGCAGCAGGCCTGGCCGCCCACCCTAGCCAGGGCCCCCTTGGTGGTCCCCTCCCTGTCCTGCTGGTCTGCCTCGTGTACAGAAGGCAGCCAGAGGCCCCTTTCCAGGAGGCCTGTTTACCAGCACGACAACAGCAAATTAGTGCTCTTAAAAGGCATTCAGCGTTTATCCCAGCAAATATACTCACCGAAAAGGGGACCTGCAATGCCTTTTCCCTGGAATCTGCTGAAACGGGGTTTGCTGTGCATTTTAATTGACTTCCTTCCACCCACCACATTAAATGCATTTAATCTACTCTTGCAAATGGCTAATTTTGAAAATCCGCTTATCAGAATTAGGTCCTCAACATCCATATTTATTTACTTTTCATTTTCATAATCCCCCCCCCCCCCGCCATATAACTGAATTCTGTTTTCTATTGTCTGGCTCTATCTCACAAGTCCTGGGACCAGGGCGGGCAACAAGGGCCAGGTTAGGAGCAAATTGGAAATGGAAACGTGGCAGGGATGCAAGGGACGGGCTCAGATATTCACTTCGGGGATCAGAAAAGTCTTGGCTGTCCAGGTGGAAGCTCCCTTTGGGTAATTACAAAAAGCAGAGGCTTGAGCAGAATGTCATTAAGAAGATCAGCATGTCTCGATGGGTCACAGGCTTTTGGGGTAGAATTCCGGTTTTTTTGGTTTTTGTGATTTTTTGCTATGCTGGGGATCAAACCCCAGATCTTGTGTATGCCAGGCAAGTGCTCTAGCGCTGAGCTACATCTCCAGTCCCATGGCTCTGTTTTGTCAAGAAGAATCACTAACCACAACAGAAATGTGCAAGAAAGTAGTTGAGATGAACCATTTTTTTCCCCAGTGCCTATGGGAGGAGGGGCAACTTCATGCTAATTGTTTTATAAACATCATCCCTAAGGCTCATAGCAACCCAGCTCAGTGAGTGAGAACTTCATGTTACAGATGACAAAACGCACGCCATGATTCAAACCCAAGTTCACATTCACTTTGCACATTCTCCCCTTTGCATCATACTGTCAAGCGTGCAAGGGCTGCCTTCTCCATTTGAGTATGTTTGTGCAGAATACAGGTCTGTGAGAAACACAGACTCAGTGCAGGGATGGGTTTTCAGAATCTGGAAGACAGTTTCCCTGGGTATAATCTGTGCAGGCAAGAGTGTGGAGTTTGTACGTGGCCTTCTAACCAGATTACAGACTCTGAATGTTTGATAAGAGCAGTTAAACAACTGTGAAGATTGGATAGGCCGGTTGATCTCTGCGGGGCTTAATACTATTTCTGTTGTCCATCCCCACATGCATGAGTTTATTTGGGACATACTTAGAGTAAAAGCCTGAGTTTTATTTTATTTCCTTCTGACATTAATTGGGCACCTCTTATGGACCAAGAGATGTTCTGCAGAATCCTGGGATGGAAGGATGAAATAGATATGTCTCTAGTCAGGGGAAGCTCATATTTACTGGATTTTAAAAGAAAGGCTCAGAACAACAGATACTTAACACATACATGGGAGACAATTTTATTTTCTCAAAGAACAGTTAAGTTAATTTGTAGCCACCTTAGAAAACCGAAGGACTCCAGAAATATAAATACTTTCAGATCTACTGGGAATTTCTAAAGCAGAAGATGTTACTTACATCTTGGTGGCTGAGATTAGGGCTGAACTGTCAGCACACCTGGGCTCAAAGCTTTGGTTGTGCCACATTCATTTCCCAAACTCTGTAAAATGGATGCTATAGTAAATATCTACCAGTAGCATTGTGGAGATTTAAATTAATGTGTGTGGCACTTTCAGTGTACTGTTTAACAAGGACGTACATGTAACAACTAAAGAGTAAGCATTAATAAGGGGGTTGGGGTATAGTTCAGTGGTAGAGCACTTGTCTAGCATGTCCAAGCACCACAAAAAGTAAGCATTAATATGTCCACTAATTTATGTTAATTTACTCAATCAAATTCAGGAAATAGAATTTGGAGATAGAGAAATAAACACCAATAAATAATTTTCCAGCATAAATAACACATTTGTAAAGCTAATTAAATGGGTCTCTGGGCCTTACTGCCAGGTACTGGGTGAGTAGCAAGGTGGATCAAAGATTTGCCCAGGTTAGGATGCCTTCTTCATTCCTCCAGCCCCCATTTTTCACCATTTTGACTTCCCGCTTCTCTCTGGAATAGAGAGATATCCTTAGGATGTACTACAGTACATTGCTTCAGTCCTGAAAATAACCTGTACTTGTTACCCCCATATCTGAGAATAGGAGCTCCGTGCAGAGGATACAGTTTCCTTCCAGGTGAGGGGTGTGTGGGTGGCGTCTGAGGAAGGGAAGCCGTGGGAGCCCAAGTCTGTGAACTCACGGAGGAAGCAGGGAGTGGAAGGAGACACCTGTGGGCGTGGGCGCGGGCATCTGTGAATGAACCAATCTGTGTGTACACAGGGACCAGATGTGTGGAAGAGTGTGGCCCAGGGGAGTGGTGTGATCAATAAAAGCCATGCCATAGCACCCCCTGCAGGCCAGGGCACTGTCCTCCGAGCATCAGACAGACTCATATTATTTACCATGAGGTCTAAAGAGAGAAACTGGAGGACCAAAAGCTTGGGTAGGCTAGAGGGTGCAAAGTCAGGCCACCAAGCCATGACGGGCACTCTGGAAGGATGTGTGTGCTTCCGTGGGGTACGGGTGGACCCGCTTTGGAGGTGGGCAAAGTCGAAGTGCTGTGTGGACCCCAAGGAGGGTGATCCAGCTCTGAATTCTGCAAGCAGTGTCGAGAGCTGCACAGGCTGGGCAGGGAGACCGAGGCCACAGAGGGAGGATAAAGCAGACCCAGAGAGAGGATGGAGTCACCTCTTGCAGTGAGAAGGCCACAGGACTCAGGAAGGGGAGAGGGGAAGGCAGGGTAAGGCTCTGCAGTGATGGTGCTGCACGAATTCCCGGTATTTATAGTAGTATCTGCTGGTTTTGAAAGCTGAGTCAAGCTGCATTTAAAATATGAGGTTACATTCTGGTGGAAAGAATCAGGTCCTTTACTCGTAGATAACATAAAAGCTCCAAAAGGAGGATCTCCATGTAGGGGATGAGCAGCATGGACAACAGGCTCTGGCTGAGAGATCCCCCTCAAATTTCACATCTTCAGCCTTCAGTTCCTGTCCATGAGATGCTGCTTCTTGCTCTAAAACTCTGGCTCAAGCAGAATAAAAAAATCTCCTTTCCTGGATTTCTTTAGCACAACTTGGTACAGCTGAAATTTTTAAAAAATTCTGCATGCTTATACATGTGCATGTGTGCATGGGTGCATGTATGTATACATATACATAACATACACACAACACACACACACACATTTCTGTCTTTTGTTTGAGCCTTTGAGAGTACTAAAAGCATCTTCCTGTGATTCATTCCATCCCCTATACTTATTAGCCAGGTCATTTTTGGGTAATACAAAACCCAACCCAAACTGGTTTATGAAAAAAAAAAAGAATAAATGTACTTCATTGGCTCTAATAACTGAAAAGTCCCAGGATGGTCTTCAGGAACAGCTGGACCTAGGCCTCAAATAGAGGTGTGTTTTTTTTTTTTTTTTCTTTTTTCAAATAGAGTTTTTAGGATCCAGTTTGTCTCTCTTTGAGGTCTACTTCTGCTGAGCTGCTTTCTTGGCTTGGGGCCCTCAGAAGCTCTGAGCGCCCCCCTGTGGCAGCAAGATGACTGCTGATCCTCACACTCCATCTTGCTGGGGTCAACTTCCTAAGGAGGAACGGAAGGCGGATCTTGAATGCCTGCCTAGAACTGGAGCAGGGACCTCCCACAGGTCAGTCACTCTGCCTGGGGTGCAGAATGGGCCAATTGGCTGGATCCCAAACCCTGCCCATTCCCAAAGCCCAAGGGGAGTATGAGAGTCTGTCACCAAGAGTGCTGAGCACACGGAGGGCAATGAAACCTCAGACATCCACCGCAGCCACCAAGGAGGCTCTCCAGAGTAGTGAAACATGGGGCCACAATTCCACGTTTGAGATTGAGAGAGTCGTGTGGTCTCTCTCATCACACCCTCCTCTCCCATGCAGCTGAGGCAGGTGGGGGCTTGGGTTGGGAACCCAGGCGGTATGTTACAACTGTGTGTGCCAAAGGAAAAGGGACAGAGTCAAGGAAGTGCAAGGGGCAAGAATACAGCCCAGGTGGCAGTGGAACCTGCTTGTCACTTTCCAAGGGTTCATTTTCCACCCCTCTCACAGTCATTATCCCAAATCTTCCTCTGTCTGGGTGACTCAGGTACCCATCTCCTGGGGTAGAAGTGAAAATATCAGGTTCCCATCCTGAGGGCCAGATGAAAACAAGACTGGGATCTGGGGCTGGAGCTTTCCTGTTAGATGCCTGTCCCTGGGACCCTGATACTCCAGTATCAGCAGGAGGCCACCCCACCTCTCCCCAGTTCTGGTACTGGAGTGGCCACAGCAACATGCTAACAAGGCTGTACTAGCTTCCTCCTGCTTCCTGCTCATCCCCAGGCCTGGTCCCTTTTACTTCCATCAGCCTCATTGAACCTTTCTGACACATCCACAAAGTCCAGGGCAGCCAGGGCCACTTGGCTCCCAGAGCTCCTTCCCTGTCCACTCCAGAGCTGGTCCAAAAGGAGCTGTACCCAGCCCCAGTGGGAAGAGGACTTCACAAGCCCCTTGCCTGGCCCTGGCTTCCAGTCCTCTGCCAGATTCCGGGGGAGGTAGCTGCTCTTAGACACAGCCCTACCCTCATGGCCAAGGTCAGTTCTTCCAAGGGGCTTCCCGTTTTTAGACTCTCCCAATCATCTTAGTGTCTGGTCTAAATAATAAGCTTGGCCCTGACTCATTGGTGGGACCTTGGCAAGTAGCTTGGTGAATGAGTTCACTCACACTGAGGTTTGAATCAATGTGTTTTCTTCCCCCACCCACTCCTGCACTAACTGGATTTCTTCTCCTTGCCCTGAGGGTGTCTTTCCTCTCCCAGCCTCCACAGTCGAACATGAGTCACTTGCTGCAGAATTAGGCACCCAGGCTGCAGAACCTGGCTCAAAGAGCCACTGGAGGAAGACACTGGTGGATGACAGATTTTGTGTCCCCAGAGAGCACACACCCAGCTGGGGCTGGAGGAAAAGGAAGTGGGAGCAGCTGGGCTCCTGCGGAATGTTAGGTGCCTTCCTTTCTCCCCAGTGCCCCCTTCGTTTTTCTTTTCCAGAAGGACCACCAGGTCAACACATGGAAGCCGAATCACCATCCCCATAGCGCATTCCACATCAGTGCCCTGGATAGGAGTGAGGCTGTCTGAGCTCCGGGAATCATAGCCCACCATCCAACTCAGGACATCTCCAAGTGGAGGGTGGGGACAGTGACATAAAGAGAAAGCCTTGTCCTGCCCCATACCATGTGGGAACCATAGTCACACACTTCGTTAGGACATTTTAGACAACAATGAACCGAATGTTCTATGGTGGTTCTATAAGATGGTAATGGAGCTGAAAAGTTCCCATCACCTAGTGACCTTGGAGCTAACATACTGTCATTGCACAGCGCATTACTCCGGTGTCTGTGGTGATGCTGGAGTAAATAAACTTTGCTGCCAGTCATATAAAAGAGCACACACAATTATGTACAGTGCATATTACTGAATGGCTGGTTTGTGTGTTTGTTCTTCCACACTTTTTATCATTTTTAAGAGCGTATTCCTTCTACTTAGAAAAGAGAGTGTGAGGCAGCAGCCTCACCCATCTTGTATTTACAGCATCTCTTAGTTGCATTGTTTTCTTTTGTGTGCTATTTAAGCTGGTGTTTTTGGTTCATCATGGCCCTAGGTGCAGTAGGCCATGCCATGTGTACATATGCCACATAGGTCTGATGTGCAGCAGGCTATACTGTCTAGGTTTGTGTACACGCTGTGATGTTTGCACAATGACAAAACCTAGCAACGCATTTCTCAGAACAAATCCCTCATTGTTAAGTGACACGTAACTGTAGTTTGAAATTGCTCACGGTAGGACAAAGCACACAGTCACAAAGTAAGAAGCAGCTCAGTGCATCTAAGAAAACAGGTGGGTTGTCTTTGGGGCTGACCTTCCATGCCTAACTCTGGTGTCAGTGGGAGAGTTTCCCACACCCAGCAAGAGGGTGATGTGACTGCCCTGGGAGCTCAGCAGATTCTCATTCACACTGCCCAGAGGTTAGACCTGTCAATCAATGGATGAGGCGTGAGCTGCAGGGAATGAATGCTGCTGCTGGGGGCCAGGGTGCTCACTGGAGGAGCAGAAGGTTTGGAAAGGACAGCACAGAGACCAAACTCCTGCGGTCCTGCAAGCACTTCTTGGAAACGCCCAGGCCAAGGGTGTTCAAGTCTGCCTCACAAACCCCTCAAAACTCAGCTGGAGTTTCCCAAGGTGATTCCAACTTGCTCACCGGACCCCGAGCTCCCTGTGGATGGGTCAGCTCATCATTGGCAGCCCACTGCCCAGCAGAAAACCTGTATTCTGTACATCTTCATTACTATTTGCTAAAGAAATAAGTCTTTCCCTAAACAGACAAAATGTGGCAGGTTAGTTACCATCTGGCACAGAGATTAGGCCACTGCTCACATACATGTCTTGCATTGGTCCTGTCAAAAATCAGACCGAAGTCTATTTACATGTCAAAGTTAAAAGGACCCACTGATGTATTGTTCTGGTGGTTTCTTTTATGAAAACAGCTTTAAAGTGTTCCCTATTTTTTTTAACCTAGAGCTCACTCTAAGTGTGTTCCATTTTGAACTTGGTAATTTATTTGAGGGCTACCACTATATCTCTGCTCTCCGAGTCTTGCAATGGCTCTGGGCTAAAAGCAATAACCAACCTCAGAAGAAGACGAAGAAAGGCTTTGTGTCAGAGTCCACCTCCTAAATGGGAAAAATTCCTGGCAAGCTGGGAGCAACAGCAGCAAGTTGCCTTCTGCCAGGGGTATCTTAGGCCACCTTTCATCAAACAATGCAAACATTTCTGCATAAAAACAACCACAAAGCAGGAGATTTCTGTGCATGTGAATTTGTTGGCAATACCCTGGTAATCATGAGCAACATTCGAATAGAACTTGGGCCAAGTTTCCCCGACTGTGAGCGGAGGTCCTGGTTGTTCTGGATGCATACTGCACTTTCTTACCCCCAGATGAGGAGATCTTACCTCAGGGCTACTCAGGAAGTGTGGTGAGGCATGCAAAAACCTTTGAAATTATAATAGTTATTTGTTTTGTTCATCTATATCAGAAAAAAATTCTAGCACACCAAACCTGTGATTTCATGTATTCTATTGTTCAGGATGAGGAGAAAGCAGATATTTAAATTAAAACAAGTAAGCCCATTTACTGAAAACATGGACATCACGATTATCACGAGTGTGTCATGTGAATGATGGAAGTTTGGGCAGTGTGGCTTTGTGTTATGTTGCTGTGGTCCTCGGTATGGAAGCATACACTTGCTCTGAGCTCCCTGCTCCTGCCTTCTGTTACGGTCATCAAGGCTTCTGAAGCTCACAGGCAGCCAGAAAGCAGAGAATGATAAATATTTACAGTGCAATGTGGAGTTAGGACAGGAAAAGAATTATTTTGTGTTAGTAACAACAAAATTTTTGATCTCATCTACAAAATACGAATAATCAAGCCATGAATTGCAGATCAAAGGAAGCTTTGAAAACATGTGGTGAAGTCCAGCCCTCTTACCCACTTCACAGGTGAGGAAACTGAGTCCCAGGGATGAAAGTGGCTTACCTAAGGTTATGCAAAAAGTTAGAAAGCTCTTTTTAGATCAAAGACAAAAAGCCCAAGTTCCTGGATGTGTAACAAATGCCTGTACATCAATAAGAAGAAAGACCCAGTAGAAAAATGGAAAAAGGGTTTCAAAGAAAACACAAACATCATTAAAATATCAGAAAAGATGCTCAACCTCATGCATAATAAGAGAAATGCAAATTAAAATTATATTGACACATCTGCTTCTAGCAATGATGGACTAGCTTGTATCAAACCAATCATCCTGCTGGGAACAATTAGGAAAACTGGATGAAATATCACAAAAACAACTGTTTGAAGATTTTGGAGAGCTACCAAGGCTCTAGGATTCCAGAGAGAGGGGAGCCTGGTATTTGGTAGTACTCTGCCTCTTATGGAATCTGCTAGCTCCAAAGCTGTGGTTGAGAGGCTAAGAAGAGCTTTGATAACATCACGGGCCTGGGGAGCCATAAATTGAAGCTCGAGGCCTCTTAGACATAAAGACCCTATTTGTACACCACATTCACATCAGGTCAAAGACAGAGGCAATCAGGGAACCAAACAAAAAGTGGTATTACATCCAACAGAATATTACTTGACTTTTAAAAGGAACGAATTTCTCATGTACAGTATGATACAGATGAACCTTGAGAACACAATGCTCAGTAAAATAAACAAGATACATGAAGACAAATGCTGTATGATTCTGCTTATATGAGATACCTAGAGTAATCAAACTCATAGACACAGAAAGCAGAATGGTAGTTGACATCAGGGCTGAAAGAGGGAGGAATGGGGAGTGGTTGTGAATGGGTATGGAGTTTCAGTTGAGGACAATGAAGGTCTGGACATGAATGATGGTGATGGTGGCACAATAATGTGGAATATACTTCATGACACTGAGCTGTTTACTTAAAAATGGTGCAAATGGTAAATTTTATGTTGTGTGTGTTTCAGAACAATTTTTTTTTAAAAGCAAGGAACTGGTAAACAGTGTAGGCTTTCATTTGAGATCCCAAAGGGCTGTACCTAGGAGTAAGAGGAAAAGAAGTGAATGAGCCCTTTTAAAGACAGATTTGAAAGACCCATTTCAAGTCATCCTAATTCCTGATTGGATAAATGCAACTTGAGATCACTGGTGCTCCCAGCTTAGCAGAAATAAAAGTAAGTCTGCCCTGGAGGAAGATAGCAACATCCAGAGTCTTGAATGATCTTTTCCATGTTTGTCTATCATGCCTGATAATTCAACAAAGAACAGAAATATAATAATGACATAAAAATCAAGGGTAAAATAATACATTAGAAATATATTCACAGGGCTCCAGGTATATGAAGTAAAAAATCTGGACTTTAAAATGACTGTAATTAATATCTTGAAAAGTTAAATGACAAGAAGAATTTCAGCAGAGAACTGAAAACTATAAAAAGGAAAATCGAATGGAAATTCTAAAAATGAAAAAAAGCATGATAAATTTGACAGTAGATGTGCAAGATCTGCACATGTAAAATTTAACACATTGCTGAGAGAAATTAAAGGGGATATAAATAAACAGAGAACTGCATTGTGTTTGTAGATTGGAAGATTCAGCATGGTTAAGATGTCAGCTCTTCCCAGACTGATGTACAAATTCAAGGCCAGATATTTTGGTAGAGATTGACAAGCACATTCTGACACTCTTGTGCAAATATAAAGGATCTAAAATAGGCAAACACTTTGAAAAATAAGAATAAATTGGGGAATTTACACTACCTTTTTTCAAGAATTATTTATTATAAAGCTACCAGGATCATGTGGTATTGGGATGAAGATAGACACAAAGATCAATGGAACAAAAGAGAGATCCAAGAAATGGACTCCAGAAGCAGTTGATTTTTAATGAAGATACCAAGGCAATTCATGCAGAAACAATATTCTCTTCAAGAAATATTTCTGCAATATTTGGATAAATATATGCAAAAAACTAAAAATAAATTTAAAAAGAAACCTTGACCTGACCTCACACTATATATGAAAATTAAATGGTCCATGATCTATGAAATTAAAACCTATGACCCTAATAAAATAGACCTTAAAAAATTGGGTCTATGATCCCTGAAATGGATTACAAACCTACAGGTAAAAGCAAAACTATAAAACTTCTAAAAAAGAATTTTAGTGGCCTTATATTTGGTAAAGATTTCTTAAATATGACAAAAACATAAACTATAAAAGAAAAAATGAAAAATTGGACCTCATTAAGTTTGAAATGTTTGCATTTCAAAAGACAGTATTCTGTTTGGCAATGCTTTAAACATACACTTGCCATATGATAGCAATTCTGTTCCTAGAAGAAAAGATACAACCACACAAAGATTCTATGTAAATGTTAATAGAATTATTTATAATACCCCAGGATTTGAAATAATCCAAATGTCCATCAAATGGCAAATACATACGCATAGTATGGTATATCCATACAATGGAATACAACTTAATTCTGAAGAGATACCAGTTACTGGTAAACACTACAAGATAGATGAACTTCAAAAATATTATGCCATGTGAAAGAAGACACAAAAATTTATATTTTATATTATTATGCATATGAAATTTCTAAAAAAGTCAAAACTAAAGATAAATTGATGACTACCTAGGACCCAGGTTGAGGGTGAGGAATCACTATAAATAGATACAAGAGAACCTTTGGGGGTGATGGGAATGTTCCAAAACTGGATTGTAGTGATTGTAGGTCAGAACTGGAACTATTCACTAAAAAATCATTGATCTGTGCACTTATAATGGATGAAATATATGATTTGTAAATTATATTTCATAGAGCTGTTAAAAGTGGGAGGAAAAAAATTAAGACAAGTCATCAACCAAAGGAAAGTATTTCCAAATATAATCTGAAAAAACTCATATCTAGAATATACTAAACACATTAAATTAACAGCTCAGTAAGACAAACTTCCTAATTTCTAAAATGGGCAAAATATTTGTAAAGACACTTCACCATAGATAAGTGTGTGAAAGAACATTCAACAACATTAGTCATTAGGGAAATACAAATTAAATCACAATAGATTCTACCACACATCCATTATACTGACTAACAGTAAAAACATTGATGATAACAAGTGTTGTGGAGGATTTGGAGCAAAAGGAACTCTCATACAAAGGCTTATACATGTTTTTGTTGGGGTTTTTTTTGGTACCAGGGATTGAACTCGGGTCCTTAGCTTGCAAGGCAGGCGGTGGAACCACTGAGCTAAATCCCTGGCCCATAAAGGCTTATACATGAATGAATGTTTATACTGACTTTAGTTGTAACAGTAACAGCTCTGAAAACCCAAAGGCTTGACATCATCAGACAATGGATAAACAATTGTAGCACAATACAATAAAATACTACTCAGCAAGAAAAAAAGATAGAGTATTAGAGTTGGTGTATAGCTCAAGAATATAGTGCTTGCCTAGCATACAGAAGGCCCTGAATTTGATCCCGAGCAATATACACACATGTATACACACACACATGTGCATTCACACACACAATGGAGAAGTGATACAACACTAATGAATCCAAAATAATTATGCTGAGTTAAAAATAAGGCAGGTCCAAAATAAATAAATACTGTGTGATTCCATTTACATAAAATTCTAATTAATCTAGAGTGATAAAAAGAAGATCAATTGTTTAGAAAGAGAGGATAAGGAAGGACAGATTAAGAGCATGAGGAAACTTACTATGACAGGTGAATACATGTCAAATCTGATCAGATTTTATGTGCAGTTTTTTGAACATCAATTATGATTCAATAAAGCTGTATAAAATTGGAACACAATAACAAAATGTGAGAACTAAATAATGGGCTTAGACACCTATGAAGGGAAAATTTTGGAACTGTAATATAGATCAAATCAGATATCCCAGATTGAAGAATGAAGAAAATAAAACATGGAAATTGTAGAAAAGAACCTGGGAGTTACAAGTCATGCTGAAAGGGCTAATATAATAAGAAACTGGAATCCAGAAAGTGAAAGAAAGAGAAGATAGAAGAGAAAGTAAAAACAATATTTAAAAAGATAATGGCTAAGAATTTTCTTAAAAACATACAAAGATAACATGCCATAGATTTGAGCAGAGCAAGGAAAACCACACACACACGCATACACACACGTTTAAAACTACTGAAGATTAAAGACAAAGAGAAAATCTCAAATTGGGCCAGGGATTTAGCTCAGTGGCACCACACCTGCCTTGCAAGTACAAGGTCCTGAGTTAGATCTCTGGTACCAGAGGGGAAAAAAAAAAGAAAAGAAAACCTCAAACATAGCCAAGATAAAATGCTAACTACTTTCAAAGGACAGCAATAAGATTGATAGCTGACTTCACAACAGAAATAATGAAATCAAGAAGACACTGGACTCAGAATTTTAAAATACTGGAAAAAAATAATTACCAATCTCAAATTCCATGAAAAATATCTTTCAGATAATGAAAAGACATTTTGACCTAACAAAAACTATCATTCATTACCAACAGATGCTCACTGAAGAAAATACAAATTTTTCAGTTAGAAGGAAGATATTCCCAGTTGTAAACATCAAGATGCTGTAAGGAAACAAAAGTAATCAAAAATGTAAATATAAGGGTAAATTAAATTATTAATAATTATATAAAATAATCTAAAATGTCTTTTAGGGGTTCAAATAGAGAATTAAAATATAAAAGAACAGCACTATAGAAGGTGAAAAGGGAATAAAAACTAAGTATTCTAAGGACCTTGTAACTCTGGGAAGTGATAAAGTTATTAATTTACATTAGAGTTTAATGGGTCAAGGATGGAATTTTAGGCTGATTACCAAAACTAGTAAGTTGGTAGAGAAGAAAATGAAATAAAAAAATAAGTAATTAATGAAAAAGAAGGTAAAAGACAGGATGGTAGATTTAGACTCAAATATAGAGCCGAGCATGATGGCACATGCTTATAATACTAGTACTGGGAGGCCAAGGCTGGAAGAACATAAGTTCAAGGCCATCCTTGGGTACATGGCAAGTTGAAGGGCAGCCTGTATTGTATAGAAATGCCCCATCTCAAAACCTACCTCCTCAAAAGTTGTTAATATCGGATAAAATGGGCTTTAAGCCAAGTGTGGTGGTGCATGCCTCTAATCCCAGCACTTGGGAGGCTGAGACAGGAGGATCACCGTGACTTTGAGGCCAGCCTAGGCTACATAGATCAAGTCCAGCCTGCACTATATAGCAAGACCTTGTCTCATAAAACAAAAAAAACGGGGAGGGGGGGAGACTTTAAGACATTACTTAGCTAGATATAATGAGACATTTCTCCTTTTTTCGGTATTAAATTCTTTTATTGGTACATTGTAGGTATACAACACAATTACATTTCTCATTGGGAATTGTACCTTTACATAATGCATCTTGGTTCTTATTTTTTCCCCATTCCTAGCCCTCCCTTCACGCCCTCCACCCTTTCCTATTTACAAAGACTTTATTTCCATTTTTTCCATTTCTCAGCATTTTTCCTTTCCCTTCTTTCCTTTCCCCTGCCCCTCCCACTACCCCTACCCTTTTGGACCTTTTCTTCCTATTTTACATTATCGATTATTCATTCTAATCATTGGTACATTTTAGGTATACAATATAATGACATTCATCATTGGAAATTTGCACCTTTACATAGTCTCTCTTGGTTCTTATTTTTCACCCTTGCCCAGCCCTCCCTTCAACCCCTCCAGTCCTCCCTATTTACAAAGATTTTGTTCCTATTTTTCCATTTTCTCATATTATACCATTCCCTTCTATCCTTTCCCCTAGCCCTCCCACTTCCTTCCCCTTTGCCCCTTTTCTTCCTATTTCACATTACCTATTATACATTTAGTCCTTATTTACACTTTCAGTTTCTCACACCAGAGAAACTATTCAGTATTTACACATGTGTGTCCTATTTATTTCACTTGAGAGTATCGCCTCAATGTGCATCCACTTAGCTATAAATGTCTCTAATTTCTCATTTTTTATGGCTGAGTAGTACTCCATTTTATTAAAAAAACCACATTTTCTTTATCCAGTCTCCAGTTGATGGGCATTTGGGCTGCCTCCAAGTTTTAGCTATTACAAACTGCACTGCTATGAACATGGGCGCACATGTATCATTGTGGTATGATTCTTTTAATTCTTTGGGGAAGATCCCCAGCAGTGGAATAGCAGGGTCAAATGGGACTTCCAGTCCTAGTGCTTTGAGGTATCTCCATACTGATTTCCACAGTGGTTGCACCAGTCTACACTCCCGCCAGCAGTGGAGCAGGGTTCCTCTTTCCCCACAGCCCCTCCAGCATTTGTTATTGGTTGATTTCATGATAGCAGCCATTCTTTCTGGAGTGAAGTGGAATCTCAGCGTTGTTTTCATTTGCATCTCTTGAATGACCAGTGATGTTGAACATTTTTTCATGTATTTATTTGCTATTTCTACTTCTTTGTCTGAGAAATGTCTGTTCATTTCAGATGCCCATTTCTCGATTGGGTCTTTAAATTTGGGAGGTCTGATCTTTTCAAGTTCTTTATAGATTCGAGATAGTAGACCTTTGTCTGAGGAAGAGCAGGTGAAGATTTTTTTCCCACAGTGTGGGTGAGACATTTCTTAATAATAAAGGTTAACTCAACTAAGAAAATACAATAGCTCTCTGTGTTTTATGTACTTAATTACCTAGCCTCAAAAGATGTAAAACAAAATAAATAGAATTACATAGAAAAACAGAGGAATCCACAATCATTATTGCAGAATTTTAGCATAACCTTCTCACTGATGTTCACAACAAACAGATGAAAATATCAGTGAGGGGAGGCTGAGGCAGGAGGATTACTGTGAGTTTGAGGCCAGCCTGAGCTACAAAGTGAGTTCAAGGCCACCCTGAACTAATAGCAAGACCTTGTCTCAAAAAACAAAAACAAACAAAAAAATGAAAACGATGCTTGGAATTAACAACAGTAGGTGAGATTAACAACAGAGTAAACACTGCAGAAGAAAATATTAGTAAACTTGAATACATTGTAGCAGAAGTCTCTCTGAAGTGAAGAATGGACAAAAAAGAATTTTTAAAAAATCAGTTTTAGGATGTAGAATATTTGAATAATATGTTTAACCAATTTTGCCTATCTGACACATAGGATACACTGAACCCCACAACTTTAGGTACACATTTTTCAGGTGTAAGAGGGACATTTATCAGAACGAAGCACAGACCCCTATAGGTTGCACACACTTGTTATCTCAGCTACTCCAGTGTGTGAGGCAGGAGTATCACAAGTTCCAAGCTTGCTTGGGCAACTTAGTGATGCCCTGTCTAAAAATAAAATTTTAGAACTGAGGATGTAGCTCAGGGGTAGAACTATTGCCTAGCATCCATGAGGTCCTGAGTTCAATCTTGAATACTTCAATAAACAAAGATAAACCATATACTTCAATAAATACTTCAATAAACCACGGGCCTTAAAGTAAGTCTCAATAAATTTCACAAGATTAAATATCCTGATCATATTGAGATTAGGCTAAAAACCAATAAAGAACTAAATGGAACAAAACTCCCTAAATATTTGGAAATTATATTCTTCTTCAGCAGAGATTAAAATAATCATGAAAATGATATGATATTTCAAACAAAATGATCATGGAAACACAATATATCAAAACTTGTGAGGGGCCGGGGATTTAGCTCAGTGGTTCTGCTGCTTGACCTGCAAGCACAATGACCTGAGTTCGATCCCCGGTACCCAAAAAAAAACAACTTGTGTAGGTACATGGTTAGAGGAAAATGTGTAAAACTTTAAAAGGAAGAAAGACTGGAAATGGTGTGTTAATCAGCTGCTACTGTAACAAATATCTTTATAATCTAACTATAGCTTATAAAGAAAAATGTTTTTATTTTGGCTAACAGTTTTGGAGGTTTCAATCAATCAGTGGTTGGCTGCAGCATTTTAGGGCCTGTAGTGAGGCAGCACGTCATGGTGGCAGCAGGTGGTTCACCCTGGAAGTGAAAGAGAAGAAGAGGAAGGGGCTGGATTCCTAGCATCCCTCTCAAGAGTACATCCCCAGTGACCAGGAGACCTCCCAGTAGAGGCCACTCCTCTTAAAGGTTCCATCACCTCACAATAGCTCTACAGACTCGAGACCAAGACTTTAACCATGGGCCTTTGGGGAACACTTATCCAAACAGCAGCAGTAAGATTGAAAAATAATATATTTATCTGCTAAAGAAATTTAGAAGGAAAGGAATATTAAGAGCACAAATTATGGCTAGAGATGTAGCTCCATGGTAGAGCACATATAGCACAAAGCCCTGGGTTCAATTCCCAGCACTGCATAAAAGAAAAAAGTTAAAAATAAAATAGAACACCCACTTACACAATAGAGAGAATCAGTAAAGATGATGATGATGATGATGATGATGATGATGATGATGATTTTGTACCAGGGATTGAACCCAGGACCTTGCACTTGCCAGGCAGGCATGGCGCCACTGAGCTACACCCCTACCCTAATAAAGATGAACTTTTAAAAGAATTGATAGAAGCTCTTAGAAAGCCTGATTTTTAAAAGAGCACAAGATATGGCACAAATAGCTGACACCAGAAGTGGAAAAAGTGGCATCATTATAAATTCTACAGGTATTGAAGGTAAGAGGGCATTGAAAATAACTATATGCTAGCAAATTGGAAATTTTAGATGAAATGGAAGAATTGTGAGACAACTACAACTTACCAAAACTGACAGGAAAAGAAATAGAAAAATCTGAAAATTCCTAAATGTATTAAGTTGTATTCATAAGTAGACCTTTTCCACAAAGAAAACTCATGACCGATACGTCTTGTTTTTGGGGTGTGTGAAATGCTGGGGATCAAACCCCAGGGCCATACACATGCTGGGCACATGCTCTGTCACTTAGCTGTATTCCTAGCCCCTACCAACAGGTCTTCCTTGAATAATTCCTGCAAACATGTAAGGAAGAAATATCACCAATCTTTCACAAAGCTCACCAGATAACTAAATTATTATCTGAAATAATTTAATGATCAAAATAGAAAATGGAGAAATCCACAATTATTTTATATAAGGGAAGAATAGCCTTTATACCAGAAGTTGCTTAGGAAAAACATAAAATCTTTGTTATGAACATACCAGTCTCATAGACGTATATGCCTAAATAAATTATTAGCAAAACAAATCCAGAAACAGAATAATGTATCACCATGAAATTGGATTTATTCAAGAAATGCAAAGCTGGCTTTAAGAAAAATCAATGTAATTTCCCACACTAATAGAATAAAGAATAAAAATCACATGATCTCAGTAAATGCAGAAAAAGCAACTGATAAGAATCAACATCCACTTACAATTTTACAAAGGTTTTAGCAAACTAGGAATAAATAGAAACTTCTTTAATATGATAAGGGGCATACATGAGAAATGAACATCATACATCATACTTGATGAGTATTAAAAATCTCTGCCTTCGATTATAGATGACAAGGATGTCCATTCTCTCCACTTTTCTTCAAAACTGTAGGAAAGATTCTGGCCAGTCTAGTAAGGCAAGTAAATGAAATAAAAAGTAAAATGATTGGAAAGGAAGAAATAAATCTTTCATTATTCATAGGTAACATAGTTGGGTATGCAGGAAATCCATAAGAAAGTATAGGAATTAATAGCTGCGTTTAGCAAGGTCACTTGATACAAGGTCAGTATTTCCATAGACCAGTAAGAATTTTAAAATGAAAGTTTAAAAAAGAGTAACATTGGGCTGGGGATTTAGCTCAGTGGTGCCACCACTTGCCTTGCAAGCGCAAGGTCCTGAGTTCCATCCTTGGTACACACAAACAAACAAACAAAAAAACAAAAAAAGAGTGACATGTATATGGACATAAAAGTTAAATGTCTAGGAATAAATTTAACAAAACATGAATAAACTTATATGCTGAAATCTACTAAACATTATTGAGAGAAATTAAAGAAGAACTAAATAAATGGAGAGATACAAATTTATGGGTTGAAAGACTCAATATATAAAGATGTTTGTTCTGTGGACCAGGGATTTAGCTCAGTGGTTCCACCGCCTGTCCTGCAAGCTCAAGGACCCGAGTTCTATCCCTGGTACCAAAAAAAAAACCAACAACAAAAGATGTCTGTTCCTGTAGAATTGACCTAGGGTCTCAATAGTTTCAATGAATCTCCATAGGTTTTTTTTGGTGGAAATTGATGGGTTCATTCTAAATGTCACATAGAAATGCAAAGGATGAAAAATGGCCATAACAATCTCAAAGAGGAAAGCAAAGTGGAAGGACTCATAACATCACAACTTAATATAAAGCCACTGTCATTGAGAAAATGTAATATTGGCACAAGGATTGGCAAACAGACAAAGGAGACAGAATAAAGCCCAGGAAGAGCTACACATATACATGTGGGGTTTTGAGTTTTTACAAAGTTGATATTACAAAATGGTTGGAGAAAGATGACCTTCCAATAAATGGTACAGTGTTAGTTGGCTATCCACATGGACAAAATCAGTCTTAGCTCATATCTCATGCCGTATGAAGAGTAAAATAATAAATCCTCTAGAAGATAATACGGGAGAATGTCTTTGTGACACTGGAGAAGGCAAAGGTTTATTAAATGGGGCTCCATGACGCTAACATCAAGGAAAATACTGATAAATTGAACTATATTAAAATCAAGTTCTTCTATTCATCAAAAGAAACTATTGAGGCAGTGGCAAGTCAAGCCCCAGAAGATATAAGTATTTTTGGTATATATCTAAGGACTTCTGCCCAGTATATAAAAAGAGTTCCAACAAATTAATAAATAAAAGATAGAAACCTCAACCAAAAACAAGAGCAAAAATTTTAATAGGCATTTCACAAAAGAGACGCTATAAATAAATATAGGAAAGGAGCCCATCTTCTTTATTCAACTGAGCATTGCAAATTAAAACCACACTGAGCCAGGCACAGCAGTATGCACTTGTAATCCCAGCTACCTAGGAATCTAAAGCAAGAGGATTACAAATTTAAGGCCAACCTGGGAAATTTAATGAGATCTTATCTGAAAATAAAAAGACCAGGGGATGGAGCTCAGTGGTAGCATGTTAGCTTCGCGTGTGTGAGGCCCTGGGTTCAACCCCTAGCATTGCAAATAATAATAACATTAATAATAATAATTACATTGAGATGATTATAAACATTAAAACAATGGTCATTTCCAAGTGTTCCTGAAGCTGTGGATCTGGTGGAATACTTATCACAGCAAGAGTGTAAATTGGAAAAACCACCTTGGAAGACTGTGTAGCATTATCCACTAGTGCTGGACTTACGCAAATCCTATGATCCAGCAATTCTACTTCTAGAAGTACACCCAAAGATCACGAGCACATACTGCACCAAATGATGTGTACAAGCATGTTCATGGCATCACTATCTGACAGAGCTCTAAACAGGAAACAACCCAAATGGCCATCAAATTACACTGAATAAATAAATTGCAGTATAGTCTTTGGTGCGATACTCTACATCAATGAAAATGAATGGACACCTGTACACAAACAATAAGAATGAAGCTCATAGATAGCATGTAGACTCAAACAAGCCTGGGACAGGGTCCATGCTCTAATATTCCACTTGTGTAAGGGGCAAAATTAATGAATGGTAATGGAAGGAAGAACAATGACTAGAGGGAGGATGAGGAGAGCTTCTGGACTCACTGATAGTGTTTTATATTTTGCATCTTGCTGCTGTTAATGAAACCCATGATTTGTGTTCCTTTCTGTAGGTATGTCAGATTTAAACAAAAACTTCATTAAAAAAACTTAGACACCAGAAACTGGCAAAGATCGAGTTGGGCAGTGTGCTGTGCTGGGGGCAACAGGCAATGTCATTTATTACAGACTGTCCCACGGGGGGAGATTCCACAATATATGAACTTATAAATGCCCATATCTGTTTTAAAAACTGGTGGATTTTTTTAGAGCAGTTTTGAGTTCACAGCAAGACTGAGCAGAAAGTATGTTGCATATGTCCCTCATTCTCAGCCACTCCTCCTCTCAGTGGCCCAGATCAGTACGACACATTTGTTTATTGTATTAGTAACTTTCCATTATGGGGACAAAATACCCAACACCTACAACTTAAAGGAGGAGAAGCTTAATTTGCTTATAGTTTCAAGTCCATGGTTGCTGGCTCCAAGGCAGAGACATCGAAGTCAAAGGGTCTGGGGAAGCAGTCACATAGTTCACGGCAGCCAGAAAGCGTGACAAGAGTCCTGCAGCACAGAGGTAAGGGACCAGATGTAAACCCCAAGGCCATGCTTTCATGACCCACCCAGACATACCCAGAAGTATGGTCCACCAATCCCTTGGGCCAATCAACTTGAAACTTTACCCTAACCACCATATCCCACCTCTTCTTAATTTGCTACCTAAACATATCTCCTTAAGCCATATTTACTCTCCAAATAAAGACAATAGCAAGTCCTAATTCTGCCTAACATAATTAATTCAACTAGCCTTTGTACAACTAGAAACACAATAATCCTTTCCCCCCAAATTGGAACAGTTCTGTAAGTTTTTATTTTATTTATTTTTTATTTTTCAGTACCAAGACTCGAACTCAGGACCTTGCATTTGCCAGGCAGGTGCAGTACTACTGAGCTACATCCCCAGCCCACCATAAACTTTTTTTTTTCTTTTTTTTGGTACCAGGGATCAAACTCGGGTCCTTCCGGTTGCGAGGCCGGGGCCAGAACCACTGAGCTACATCCTCAGCTCACCATGAACTTTTAAAAGTTCAAGTCTCTTCTGAGATTCAACATGAATGCTTAGCTGTGAACTTTTGTGAAAATAAAAAACAAGTGACATAAACCCAAGGTACAATGGCACAAGGTAAACATTATCTCCAAAAGGGAAGAATGAGGGACAGAAAAGAATCAGACCAAAGCAAGACCAAAACCCAGCAGGGCAAACATTAAGTCATGCATCTCCATATTGGGCATCCAGGATACACAGTGGTAAAATGTGAATTCCAAAGGGGTTGGGTAAATCCATCCCTGTGGCCTTGCCAATTGCAGCCCATACAGCCTCTCTCTTGAGCTGGCTCTGTTCACATGCTGCATCTTTTTTCAGCTGACATTCCATGTTCCCAGCATCTCCAACTTCCCAAGGTCTCCATTGCACATTTGGTTTCATTCCCACAGCTTCATGTGCTGTCCTCTCAGGAAGTCCTTGCCTGGCCTTCCAGGCCTTCCTCTGAAATCCAAGTGGAAGCCTCCCTGAACCCACGACTCTTGTATTCTGCATGCCAGTAAAACCAGCATCCTGTAGACAATGCCAAGATCTGCTGTCAGTGGGAGCAGTAGTTAGGCTCCCTTAAACCATGGCTGCAGTGACCTTGGAGGGGCTGGATTGTTGAGTACAGTGAAATGAATACAGGGGACCAATTCCATAGAAGGCCCTTCTCAAGCAGGGTGCCCAAGGACTCTCTTCTTAAGTGAAAGGTTTTACACTTTTGCACCCTAAGCCTGCAATAGCTAGGCTTTTTCTGATTCCTGAGATTCGCTCAAGGCATCTTTCTTTTTGTCCCTGTACAAAGTACTTGGTTTCTCTCTAATGACACTAATCTCTTTAGCAGTCATACCTCCTTTGACCCCAACTTTACATACAGTTCCTTCTGAGCCAAAATTTAAGTTTTTAAAATTTTCCTGCTCTGGCTTTTGCCCTTGATTCTCACTATAAATTTGGCTAAAACAGCCAGTAGGGTCTAGGCATAGCCTGAATGTCATAAATTTTTCTGTGTCGTATTAATTAGTCTACCACCCTCAATCTCAGTCTCCCACCCTCAATCTCAGTCTCCCACAAAATCTCAAAAGATGGGAAAAATGAAGACAAATTTTCTGATAGGGCATAACACACATGACCTCTAGTCCAACTGCCAATGGAATCCTTGTTCCCAACTGAAACCTCATGAGCCTGGCCTTTATACTGTTCACTTTCTTACCAAGATTCCAGTCTTCCGAACTTTGATCAGAATTTTATCAGGCTCTGCTTACAGCATTCTAGGACTTCTTTCCCCTGCATCTCCACACCTTTCCAAACTCCTCCTGCTCACCAGTTCCAAAGGCTTCTAAATCACATGATCGTGTATAGTCATAGCAAAAAGCCCACTCCTAGTAAGTTTTCTGTATTAGTCACTTTACCATTTCTGAAACAAAATACCTGATACCTGCAATTTATTTTTTATTTTTTCCTTAAATTCTTTTATTGGTACATTTTAGGTATACAATACCTTTACATTTATCATTGGGTGTTTGTACCTGTACATGATGTATCTTGGTTCTTATTTTTTCCCCATTCCTTGTCCTCCTTTCACCCCCTCCACCCTTCCCTATTTACATAGACTTTGATTCCATTTTTTCCTTTTCTCATAATTTTTCCTTTCTCTTCTTTCCTTTCCCCTTCCCCTTCCCCTCCCACTTCCGCTACCACTTTGGAGCTTTTCTTCCTATTTCAAATTATCAAGTATTCATTTTAATCCTTATTTACCTTTCAGTTTCTCACACCAGGGAAACTATTCGGTATTTACACATGTGTGTCCTATTTATTTCACTTAAGAGTATGGCCTCAATATGCATCCATTTAGCTATAAATGTCTCCAGTCTGTCTTTCTTTATGGCTGAGTAATACTCCATTTTATTAAAATCCACATCTTCTTTATCCAGTTTCCAGTTGATGGGCAATTGGGCTGTTTCCAAGCTTTCACTATTACAAACTGTGCCGCTATAAACATGGGTGCACATATATTGCTGTGGTATGATTCTTTTAATTCTTTTGGGAAGATACCCAGCAGGGGAATAACTGGGTCTAATGGAACCTCTAGTCCTGGTTCTTTGAGGTAACTCCATACTGATTTCCACAGTGGTTGCACCAGTCTGCACTCCTATCAACAATGGAGAAGGGTTCCTTTCTCCCCACAACCCCCGCCAGCATTTGTTATTGGTTGATTTCATGATAGCAGCCATTCTTTGTGAGGTGGAATCTCAGTGTTGTTTTCATCTGCATCTCTTGAATGACCACCATGTTGAACATTTATTCATATGTTTATTTGCTGCTTTTACTTCTTTGTCTGAGAAGTGTCTGTTCATTTCAGATGCCCATTTTTGAACTAGGTCTTTAAATTTGGGGGTCTGATTTTTTTAAGTTCTTTATATATTCTAGATAGTAGTCCTTTGTCTGAAAGGACAGCTGTGTACAGCTGCTAAAAACTTTTTCCCACATTGTAGGTTGTCTCTTAGGTCTGTTGGTGGTTTCTCTTGTAGTGCAGAAGCTTTTTTCTTTTTTGTTTTTTTGTTTGTATCAGGGATTGAACTCGGGTCCTTGCGCTTGCAAGGCAGGTGGTGGAACCACTGAGCTAAATCCTCAGCCAGTGTAGAAGCTTTTTAATAAGATGAGATCCCAGTTGTTGATTCTTTGTGCTAGTTCCCGTGCTACTGAGGTTTTGTTCATAAAGTCTTTTCCTATGCCCATGTCTTCAAGAGTTCTACCTAACTTACCTTCCAGCAAGTTTAGTGTTTCTGTTTTAATATTTAGATCTTTAATACACTTTGATCTTAGTTTAGTGCATGGTGATAGATATGGGTCTAGTTCAATCTTTGGCATGATACCTGCAATTTAAAGGAAGGGAGGTTTAACTTGCTTATGGTTTTAGTCCATGATCAGCTGGCTCCAAGGCAGAGACAGCATGGTGGAAGGGCGTGGTGGAGCAAAGCTGCTTAGTTCATAGCAGCCGGGAAGCAGAGCAAATATGAGTGCCAGACCAGAAGGGATGAGGGACCAGACACAGACTCCAAGCCTGTGACTCCGTGACCCACTTAGAAAATCCTTGGAAAATCCAACCTAACCACCACATTCATGAATCATCATTGACAGCACTGTTAACCAGAGTCCACACTTTCCTTTGGGCTTCACTCTTTGTGTTGTACATTCTAGGCTTTTTAAAAAATTAACAAACCTCATTTTCTAGAGCAATTTCAGATTCATAGATGAATGTACACAGAGTTCCTGTATACCATCCCATGCCCCTTCCCCATGCACACACACAACCTCCAATACCAATGTCCCCCACCAGAGTGGTGCATTTGTCACAATCAATGGACTTACATAAATGCATCATTACCACCAAAGTCTATAGTTCACATCAGGGTCACTCTTCGTGTTGTATGTTGTATGGGTTTGGACGAATCCACAACAGCACATATCTATCATTGAAGTATCATATAGATTGTTTTCATTGCCCTAGAATTTTTCTGTGCATCATCTATTCATCCCTCCCTCACTTTCCCTAAGCTCCTGGCAACCACTGACCTTTTTAATTTTCATTTGTTTGTTCTACTTGTGGTAAAATACATCAAACATAATTTTCATCACCTTAGCTATTGTTAAGTGTGTGGCATTAAGTACATTCACAATGTTGTGCAACCATCAATTTCCAACAAAACTGAATCTCTGTACCCACTGAGCAATAACTCCCTATACTTTTTTCCCTCCAGCCCCCTCACAACTACTACTTTTTGTCCCTATGAATTTAGTGGAGTCATACAGTATCTGTGCTTTCATTGCTGACTTATTCCACTTAGCAAAATGTTTTAGAATTTCCTTCTTTTTAAAAGGCTGAATAGTATTCCATATATGCATCACCACATTTTGGGTCCAAAATTGGATACCAAGCTCACTTCCATTCTTTGGCTATTGTGAATAATTCTGCTATGAATATGGGCATACAAATATCTTCTTTGGTCTTTGCTTTCTGTCCTTTTGGGTAAATCCCCAAAGTGAAATTACTAGATCATATAATTCTATTTTTAATTTTTTGAAATTCTGCCACACTGTGTTCCATAGCAGCTGCATCTTTTACATTCCTACAAACAGTGCACAAGGGTTCCAATTCCTCTATAGCCTTGCCAACATGTTATTTTCTGAGGTTTTTAAAAAACTTTATTTTTAAGAGCAGTTTTAGGTTCACAACAAAATTGAGACATTTACAGAAATGTCCCACGTCTGTCCTGCCCACCACATAGACAGATTCCCCCATTCTCAACATCCTCCACTAGAGTGGTACATTTGTTATAATTAATCAGCCTACAATGACATGTCTTTGGAACCCAAGACCTCTGGTTTACATTAGGGGTCACTCTGTGGGTGGTACATTCTGTGGGTTTGGACAAATGCCTAATGACATGTGTCCGCCATTATAGCATCATACAGAAGAGTTTCACTGTAATAAAAATCCTATATGCTCTGCCTATTCATCCTTCCCTCCCCCTGACCCCTGGAAACCACTGCTCTTTTTACTGTCTCCATGGCTTTGATTTTTACAGAATGTCACAGAGTTAGAATCATACATTATATAGCAGTTTTACATTGGCTTTGTTCACTTAGCTGTATGCATTTAAGGCTCCTTTATGTTTTTTTCATGGCTTGATAATTCATTTCTTTTTAGTGCTAAATAATAATCCATTGTTTGGATGTACTACCAGTTATTTATCCATTCATCTATTGAAGAACATCAATACTGCACTTGGATGCTTCCAAGTTTTTACAATTATGAATAAAACTGTTATACTATTGATGTTTAAAGTGGTTATTGATATAGTTGGATTAATATCTACCATATTTGTTACTGTTCTCTACTCACTGCCTTTGTTCTTTGTTCCTATTTTTATCTTCCACTACTTTTCTGTCTTTTGTGGTCTTAATTGAGCATTTTATCTGATTTTATTTTCTCTTTTTTCTCAATATATCAATTATATTTCTTTTTAAAGTGTTTTTGGGGTTGCCACAGGGTTTGCATTACACACTTAGAACTAGTCCAAGTCCACTTTCTTTTTTTTTTTTTGGTACCGGGGATTGAACTCAGGTCCTTGCGCTTGCGAGGCAGGCGGCAGAACCACTGAGCTAAATCCCCAGCCCCTCCAAGTCCACTTTCAAATAACATTATACTGATTTATGGGTAGTGCAAGTACCTTATAATACAGTATTCCAAATTCCTTTCTTTATCATGCTGTCCTTCATGTCACTCATTCATTAAGCTATAAACACCAATTACACTGGTGCTATTGTGATTTTGAGCAAACTTTTATCTGCTATATCAATCAAAAATTAAGAAATAAGTTTTATTTTACCTTCACTTATTCCTTCTATAATATTCTTCCTTCCTTTATGTAATTCAAGTCTCTAACATATCATTTTTCTTCTCTCTGAAGAATTTCTTTCAACATTTCTTGCAAGGCAGGTTTAATAGCAACAAATTCCCTCAATTTTCGTTTGCCTAAGAAAGTCTTTATTTGTCCTCCACTTCTACAAGTTAATATTACTGAATACAGAATTCTAGGTTAGTAGGATTTTTTCCTTTCAACACTTTCAATATTTCACAACACTTTCTTTTTACTTGTGTAGAGAAGTCTGATGTTTTGTTTTCTTAAAAGGGGATCTTGCTATGTTGCTCAGGCTAGCCTTGAATTCTTGAGCTCAAGTGATCCTCCTGACTCAGGCTTCCAAGTAGCTGGGACTGTAAATGTGTGTAACTGTGTCTAGCTCTAATGGGATTATTATCCTTAATCTTCTATAAGTAAAGTTCTCCCTCCCTCTGCTTCTTTCAAGACTTTTCTGCATCTCAGAATTTCTGTGGTTGAATATGACAATCTGAGGGGTAGCTTTTTTGGCATTTATTCTGCTTGGTGTTCTCTGAGCTTTCTAGATCTATGGTTTGATGTCTAATACTAATCTTGTGAAATTCTCAGTCATTATTGCTTCAAAATTTTTAAATATTTTCTTTTCTTATTCTCTTTTTGGTATTATTACTGTACATATGCTGTATCCTTTGTAATTATCTCCAAATTTGGGGGTGTGCTGTTCCATTTTTCCTGTCAGTCTTTTTTGTCTTTGACTTTCAGTTTTGGAAATGTCTAGTGATATATTTTCAAGCTGTTTCCTCAGACATATGAGTCTACTGATGAGTTCATCAAAGGCAGTCTTCATTCCTATCACAGTACTGTCAATTTCTAATCTTTCTTTTTTGATTCTTGAGTAGCATTTCCACCTCTCTGCTTACATAATTCACCTGTTTTTGTATGTTTATTGTATTCATTATAACCTGTTATGGTTTCTATCTAAAAAGGTTCCCCTAAATTTTTACGTGTGGAAGTTTGTTGGATCACAACAAACTCATCAGAAGATTTATCCATTGATGAGCACAGTAGCTGAATGTGCCATTAGGAGTGGGGCCTGGTTGGAAGTGGGTCAGTGTGGAGGGGTGTGAACTCAAAGGATGTGCTCTTGTCCCTTGTCCTCTGCCCCTGCCCTGCTTCCTGGCTGCTGTGGGATGAACAGTTGTCCTCTGCCCAGGCCCTTTCCCTATTCCCTTTATGTCTTGGAGCCAGCTGATTATGGACTTAATCTTCTAAAAACTGTGAGCCAAAATAAACCTCTCCTCCTTTAAATTATTAGTGTTGGATATTTTGTCCCCGTGATGAGAAAGTGACTAAGATAAAACCCTTTGCCTGTTAACCATAGGTAACCTCTCTATTTCCTGTTTCTCTGTTTATAAATAGAGCTCTCCACATGTTAGGTGAAGGCATTCTGATCTGGTAATTCCAACATTCTTGCCATGCTTGCATCTAGTCTGTTCTTTTTCTTCAAACTGTGTTTCTTTGCTTTTAGTGTGCCTTGTATTTTTTTGTGTGGCAATCTGCCCATGATACATTCAATAGAAGGGACTACTGAGATAAGTAACATATGTGGTGGTAAGGTGTGGGAGGTAGTGAAGTGTTGTATAGTTCTATGGTTAAGTTTCAGTCTTATATTCAGCATAGGTTCTTGGGCTGTGACTTTTTGGATGCTTCAGTTAAATTTAAATGAATTTATCCTAAACTGGCCTCCATACTTGAGTGATAAAATGGCCCAAAGTGACCTACATATATTGTAAACTGCAGCTTAGCTTAATGTACAAACACTTTGTAACTTAAGTATATCCCAGCAATCAAGCACCTAATCCTCAGCCAATCACAGCAGCTGAGCCCTCAGCCAGTTCCAGGTTGGCTGCCAAATTATGATCAAATAAGGCAAAAGCCAATCAGATCATCTCTATATGTCAGTTCTTTTTCTCATTATAAATAGAACTTACCACACTGTAGGTAAAGGCATTCTGAACTAACTTCAGTCTGGAATTACTGCCAAGTTCCAGAACTTTTCTTTACTCAAGTAAATTTCATTAAATTTAACTCACTCGGATTTTTCTTTAACACCTTTCAGTTCTTTCTACTTCTCATCCCCTTCTCCTTTGGTGGGACAGGAAGGACAGATTTGGCTGCAGTTGACTGTTGCTATCTCTTGTGCCATAAGCTAGAGGGAACTCTATTTGGCTATTCCCCTCCCCTTAGGTCAGTTAGGGTCTGGTAAAATAGTTTCTCTTGAGGGTAAGCTCTGATTCAACAGAATGCTTGGACATATTTTAAAATGACTACTTTTTCCCTCCCCTAGCTGGAAACACAGGGAGATTTTTCTCTGATCTTCAGTTTGAGAACCTGACAGAGCTGCAAGAGGTAAAACTCACAAATATGTTGGGGTATCACCTAAGACTGGCCTCTGGAGCTTTTAACCACCAAAATTGTTCACCTTGAGCCTCCATAAATTAGTCTACATTTTCCTATCCCAGAATGGTTCTTCCAGAAGTTTCAGCTAGTGGGTTTGTGCTTTGATGAATCATGACTGTATATCTATCTACCTGCCTATCTCTCTAATTTGGGTCAGTAGTTTGCCTGGTGTCCTCAGTTCTCTGATGGATCTAAGAAGAGTTGCTGATATTCAGTTTTTCAAGGGTTTTTCTTGTTGTATGGATAGGAGAGCTGAGTTCTAAGCTCCTTACTGAAAGATATTAGATGGGATGTCCCATTTCTTTTTTAAATTCTTTTTTTATTATGGACATTTTCAAGAATACATAAGAATGGAAAGAATCATATAATGAATTCCCATGTACCAATCAGTTTCAGCTTTTAGAAACTTTCTGCAGTTCTTGTTTTATCCATTCTTTCTCCTGTACACACACTTTCTATTTTTAACAAATGTAGTTTATTCTCTGACCAACAATTTCACTTCTAGGAATTTACCTTAGAGATATATATGCATGTGAGAAAAATGACTCATGTCTAAGGTTATTTATTGCAGAATTGTTTGGAACAGCAAGAGATTGGAAACAATATGAAAGTCCATCAGCGGAGGTCTAGTTAGACACACTATGAAACACCTAAGCAATTGATAACTACCCAGATGAGGAAATGACTGGGGAACCATATTATGCATCAAAATGGAATATTCTCCAGAACAAACTGTGAGGGAAAAATAAAACAAGAGCTAAAAGGTGCATCTAGCACACTGCCATTTAGGAAACAAAGAGGAAATAGTGATGTGAACATATTTTCTCATGGGTGCATAAAATATATCTGGGAGGATAAAACAAGACAGAGATAATACCAGTTACCTTTACAGAGGAGATCTGGTGCCCTGGGGACAGTGGCACGAGGGAGACTTTCACTATCTGTGCTTTCCTACCTTTTGATTCAAGGGAATGCATTACCCAGTGAGTGAATAAATATTTTTAAAAGAAAGAAAAGAAATACCTTCTACAGCTTAGGTTTGGTAGATAGGGATTTACTAAGTACCTATGATACTTCTAGGCTAACTTATTATCATATTATGCCCCAGCATCCCCATACCCGTTCCACAGATGAGGGGGCCGGGTGAGAGATGAGAGGGAAGAGCATCTCTGAGACAAGCTGAAACCCATAAATGGCAAAGCCAGCCTGGAGCCAGGCTCACTCTGGCTGATCCAGCTCATTTCCCTGTCTGGGAAGCACACAAAATCAGCTTGGCTTGTTGCATTCCCATGTCAAAAGCAGATCAGAATAGTGAATCCTCAGCGTGGACTCAAGTTGCTTCCTGAGGAGTTAAGCCCACTGTGAGGGCCAGGCCAGTGACACCTTCAAGTTCATTGGCTCCAGGGGCAGAATCACCTGGTTCGCTCCCTAGGGACTTTAATTGATGGATTAATCCTAGCACCTCACTTTCCTCACCTGTGAAAACACAATCCAATTTAATTTAGGTAGGAAAAATTGCACAAAAGCCATAACACTCAGTTTATCCCTTGAAATGCAATCAGGCTGAAGGAAAGAATTAATTTTTAATTCCATCTTAATTACTCAGAGAAATAATCTATTGGCAGAACTTGGCCCTGGGATGCCCCTTCCTGCTCTCTGCCTGCTGCCGCCAGCACCCAAGGCTCACTCCAGGCACCACTCAGAGCCAGGCAGGGGTGGAGGCCAGGGCTGGGGCTCCACACAGGTCTCCTTTATCGAGGAGAAAGAGGAGCTGAAGAAACTAACAGATTGTCTCACATGTTAGCTTTCCTTCAGAAAAATCTCAGATATCTTGCATAAAGCCACTAATGGTATTACTGAAATGTACAGTGGGGAATGCACCAGTTCATTTGTGACCCTGGACTAGGCATGGGGGCTACTTCTCTTTCATCACTATGTATTTGCTAAGCAAATATAAGAGGTGTTTCTTTGTTGTTGTTTTGTTTTGTTTTTTTTAGTACCAGGGATCAAACTCAGGTGCTTGCGCTTGCAAGGCAGGCAACGGAACCACTGAGCTAAATCCCCAGCCCCTGCTAAGCAAATATTAATCAAGCACTTTCTATGTGCCAGCTACAATTATGAGAGCCAGGGGCCCCACACACCAGGTCTCTGCCCTCATGGAGGCAACGTTCTGGTCGGGGGAGATAGACAGTAAACCAGTAAGCACAGAAGTAGAATAATCTCAACTGCTGCTAGATCCTACGCAGTAAAAAAATATATAGAACAGTGCCTTGGAGAGTGATGAATGAGGGTTTGCCCCTAGCAGACAGGGAATCAGAGATGATCTTTCCAGAAAGGGGACATTTCTGGGCTGAGGTCTAGGAAGAACACGCCAAGCAGGGGGTATAGCAAGTGAAAAGAGCCATGACAGGGCCAAGAAAACTTGTCAGAGAATAGAAAGGTCAGTGTCATCTAAGGGAGTGAGGCAGGGAGAGGATGGGAGATGATGACTTCATATTTCATTCTTCTATCAGAGGAAGACATGTATGCCCACAAATACCTGCAGTAAGTGCTCTATAAGTACGGGCTGAAGAAACAGCACCCTCTGAGTCGAAGGCATTTGGGAATCAGTTTGCTGTCTTTTTGTCCTTTCCCTGATGCCAAGGAAATTCAAACAACTGCTTACGTCCAGGAAGCTGCCTTTGGCTAGCCCTCCCCAACACTGTTTTGATGTGCTAACAACTCTTAATGAATATACTAATGAGTCACTAAAAATGGCATCATTGGGTCGAGAACAGAACAGTCTGGAGAAGGAAGTGTCCAAAACAACCAGGAGGCTGCCAGGGAGCAGCCACTGCCCCCCTTCAGCCTGCGCTGGGCAGGCCCCTCCCTTTCCCAAGCAAACAGAAGTCGGTTTTCCTGCCCCTGCCTCTTTGGGATGTGAATCCTTGTCTCACGACAGTGTGTTGGGCTGATGTGTTACTACCCCCTTGAGGGTGTTAGTTTAAGAATTGAGAAAAATGAGAGGGGGGAAAAAAGAGGATAAGGATGTGCTTGGACATAAAAACAAAGTGAAGACATACCTTGAGGCTGGCCAAGAACCTAAAGTGCTGACATTTGGACAAAGTTTTATAAAGAGGGCCGTAGGCTAAATCTGACATGAGTGTTTTATTTGCCCTACACAGCAGTCAAAAAAGTTTAGATCGATTTCCTACATGAAATCATCAGAAGAGTTTATGTAAAAATTTGGGGATAACTTTCTCTGGAAAAACTAGAAGCTCTGGCATCCTGGGACCCATATTCCAGAGTAGCCACCTGGGCTCGGGGTTGGGTACTGGCTGTCTCTTAGAACATGTGCTGTTTTCTTTGTCACAGTCCCACCACCCCAAGATCTCCCCATCAGGAGGCCAAGCATCACTGGCCATTTATCACCAGGTTTGCCCAGTTGACTTTCTTGTTGGAGATTTAAGAAGTAAGAAATATACTTCTCCAGCCCTTCTTTCTCAAAAGTAGGCAAATAAAACAGGTCAAGGAGAAGAAGAGATGAGAGAGAGAGATTTCTTAAGGAAGTAAAGACAATGCCAACCTATTTAATATGCAAGGTAAGTATGTCTTCCTCTGAAGAGCCCAGTCCGAGATGACCCAGTGCACAGGCTTCAGCTCACCCCTTCTGGCCTTCAGCGGCGCTGGGGAAGAGTTTGGCCTCTGCTCTAAGTATTGTCACTTCTACACTGGGGGTTATTTCCTCTGCATGGACAACACCAGAAACTATGTCTGCACAATCAGGATTTAAGTGTGTAATCAGCTTTGAGTACACTGCAACATTCTGAAGATCTGGAGTTATTTTCTTAGCGAATGAGAAAGTTATTGTCTTCATTTAAGTGTGGATCAAAATCCCATAAACACATACATTCTTCCCAACAGCTTCCTTGGGTCCAGCTGTGAAAAACATTTGAGACCAACCTGTGCCCTGGGGAGCTAGAAACTCTACTGAGGGCCTGGCAGAAGAGCAGGCGTGGTCTAGTGAGATGTCGGATACAAAAGACCCATTAAGGTGCTTGAAAAATTGACCAGCTGAGTAACTTATTGTTTGAGATTTGAAAAAATAGCTAATGTGTAGTCAGAGGAAAGAAGTTCAACACTGGGTTGCTCACCCAGGCCTGTGGGTCTCTTGGTTTCCCTTTCCAGAGGCCTCTACCCTCTTATGGAGCTGGAATCTGAGGTGACTCCTAAGAGATGCCACCATGTCATAATCCCTACTCCCTGTGAATGTGACCTTACTTGGAAAAAGAGTCTGCACATATAATCAAGTAAGAACCTTGAAATGAGAAAATCATCCTGGATTATCTGGGTAGGCCTTAAATCCAGTGACAATATCCTTATAAAATAAGACACAACGTGAAGAGAAGACAACACACAGAACCAGAGCTATGTTTGGATCTGAAGTATCTCCCAAAGGCCTCTGTATTAAAGGCTTGGACTCCAGAGCAGCACTATGGCAGGTGGCAGAACCCTTAAAGGGTGGGTCCTGGTAAGAGGTCTCTAGGTGACTGGGACTCTGCCCTTGAAGGGGGCTGTGGCCAGCTGGCCCCTCACTCTTTCTGGTTTCCTGGTCAGGAGGTGAATGGTTTTGCTCTGCCACACACTGCTGCCATGATGCGTTGCTTCCCCACAGGCCCAAAACAAAAGGGCCAACAGATCCTGGCCCGAAACCTCCAGAACTGTGAGGAGCTAAAAACCCTTTCCTCTCAAAGCTGGTTATCACAGGTATCTTGCTATAGCAGCCAAAATCTAACGCAAACAGATATTGGAGTGATGTGGCCACAAGTCATGAAGTATGGGCAGCTGCCAGAAGCCAGAAGAGGCAATGGATGGATTCTTCCTGTATTAGGCATGGTTCTCCAAAGGAATTAGAACCAATAAGGCACACACACACAGACACACAGACACACACACACACACGTGCCCACACACAAGTTGGCTCATGTGATTATCTCGAGATCTGCAGGATGACTCAGTAGGCTAAAGACCAAGGAGATATGTTTAAGCTCTAGTTCAAAGCCAGCAGGTTCACCACCCTTGAAGAGCCAGCACCTTAGGCTGAACTTGAAGGCAAAAAACCCCACCACTAGGTTTGAAGCGGTCGGGGAAGAAGAACCTCTTGCTAACTTGGGGGGAGGGTTGGTGTTTGTGTTCCACTCAGGTCTTAACTGATGGGATGAAGCCCACTCACATATCAATTGAAATATTTAGCTCATCCTGAAACACCCTGCAGAAACATGGAGAAGGGTTTGATCCAGGCATCCTGTGGCTCAGTCAAGTTGATGCATAAAATTAACCATGGCATTGCCTTGAGGCTCCAGAGGGCACATGGCCCTGCTGTTGCCTTGATTTTAGACTTCTGGCCTCCAGAACTGTGAAAAAATAAATTTATGTTGTTTAAACCTCCAAGTTTGTGGTGACTTTTTATGGCAGCCACAGGAACTTAGTACAGAGTTCCTGTTCATCTTTCTATCATCCTCATTTTCTGTATATATGACATGTGTTGTGCCCAGTGTTCCTTCTCTTGCCTTTTTCATTTAACACTGTTATTTGAAAATCTTTCCTATACACATCTGCTACAATCTTCTTTTCATGCATACATAGTATTCTACCCTGTGGATGTTCTGTTAATGTGTCTACTCTATGCCTTACTGGCAATACCAGGGTTGTTGTGTAGTGTTCCATTTGATGAGTTTCTATTAATGGATCTACTTGATCCCTTACTAGTGATAGTGTTTCTTTCCAATCTTCTACTACCACAGACAACATTGCAGAGGGCATCTTCTCTCATGAGGTGTGCGTGTGCAGACACACCTGTAAGGCAAATTTCTGCAAGTGGAATTGCCATCTCAGAGTGTATATGCCTTTTACATGTTTAAAGGCATTGCCAAATTGCCCTCTGAGGAGGTTATACCACAGATTCCTTTTTTAAAGTGCATTTTTTCTCATTATAAAAGTAATCTTTTAGTAGAATTCTTAAGTGTGATTTGATTACACCCTGTAACCAAAATCTTTTCTAGCAGAACATAGTCGATGGGAAAATAACATCAATTACCTGAAATTTTCTTGCCAGCCTAGCTCAATTGCCCCTTTCCTGTTAAAGGGGGGTTCTTGCACTCGGTATCTGGTTTTCCTCTGGGTGGTCTCCATTGGGGGCCCTAAGCCAGGGCGTGAGTCTGCTTTTTGAGACAGGACGGCCCTCTGAAAGGTCCCCCCATATCAGTGACTAATCCCAAACTCCCACAGCTCTCCACCTCTGCGCAAAGAAGAGGAAGGGAGACAGAAAGTCACTTCCCTCTCTGGAGAGTCCTATATTTAATGTCGCTGTTCTTTTTGTCCTTGTTCTTATGTTCCTGGACCAGCTTTCAGCTCAGAGAAAAGTTACCTGCACCCTCTTTGTCCAGGGAAGGGCTGCTCACTCCTGAGTTGCCACCCAAACCCCACCCATCTCTCGTCCCTTGGGCAGAGGAGGCTCTGTCCTCAGCTCTGGGCCTGGATCAGCTGCCAGACAGACGGACCCCTCTGCAGTGAGCCCATTCCTGGTCAGCACTCCTATGGTGGGTTTAGGGCTGGAGAAGCCCCTACTGGTCAACCTGTCCAGGCCCTCACTTTAAACATGGGAAAATCCAGGGTTGGGGTGCAGCTCAGTGGTAGAGCCTTTGCCTAGCATGCACACAGCCCTGGGTTCCATCCCCAGCACTGCAGAGAGAGGCAAAGAGGAGAGGGAAGGGGGGAGGGCGGGGATGGAGGAAACTTAGAGCTCAAGGTCTTGAGAATGAATCGACTGGCCCAAGGCCACGCCCACAGTGACCACCAATCCCCTGCTGGTGAAAGGGGTTGAACTCTCCCTTAGAGAAAAAGGCCCAGATGGGGCCCTGCCTTCCTCTCCAGCCCCATCTCCCAGCTCTTTTTGCCTCATCCCAATGGCATGGAGGGCTCAGGGAAATTTGATGTCTGCTTATTGTGATTCCTCATTGTCTTCAACCCTTCACACAGCCCCTGGTGATACCTCAACACCAACCCATGCTCATCCCAACCTCTTCCCTCCTCAGTTTTGCCTTTCTAATTTTTATGACTCATCTATGTATCTCTAGAAGCATAATGTTTATTGAATGAATGAACAAACTAGATGCTAGGTGATGGTCACTGACCTGAAGTAGAAAGAAAGAATCCTAGGTAAGATGAGAAGAATTGAGGTTTTGTTATTTATTATTTATATGCCATTGGACAACTTCTTACCTTCCCAAGGCCTTAGTTTCCTAATCACACCTATAAAAAAGTGGGATCTGGCTGATTATTGGTCAGCTGTCGCTGTGTAACGAGCAACTGTGGACTCTCAGGGGCGTGAACAGCAATAGTGTTGCTTGGCTCAGGCACAGGCATGTTGTCTGGGTGCTGATGGACCCAGTGTGGGCTGCACAAGGAGGTCAGTAGGGCTTGGCTCTGTTCCATGTGTTTCTCATCTTCCTTGGTGTCTTAGTTACTTTCTCATCTCTGGGACAAATTACCTGACACTCACAATGTAAGGGAGGAGAGGTTTATTTTGGTTCACATTTCAGTCCATAGTCAGCTGGCTCCAAGGCAGGAGAGCATGGCAGAGGGACATGGCAGAGGAAAGCTGCTCACAGTATGGTGGACAGGAAGCAGAGAGAGTGAAGGGAGGAGTGGGGAGAGAGTTAGACTCTTCCAGCCATGCCCCCAGTGACGCAGGAGGCTCCACCTCCTAACATCACACTTAGCTATAAACTCATCACTATGAGTATCTCACCCCCATGATCCAATCACCTCCCCAAACCCCCATCTATGAGTGCATGAGGCTTTGGGGGGACGTCTAGATATATAAACCATAACACTTGGGCCAGTGCTAGATCATGTCTTGTGGCTGAACTCAAAGTTCAAGGTCAGGAGGAGCCCTTAGCTTCTCCAGGGAGGATCTGCAAGGGATATGGCTACTGAGACCGGTGAAAGCTCTGGTCAGATCAATCAGCCCCAGCCTACCTGCCTCTGAGATATCGCCATCAGCCTGTCCCCCTCTGAGCATATCTCCCCCTTGTCCTCCTGCATGTTGAATGTCTCCATTCTTTCCTGTCAGCCTGGATGCAGGTCTCTTCCCATAGATATTCTTTGAGCCCAATTTTGTCTCTTCTCCCCCATCTCAGCATGCAGTTTTCACCCTGTACAAAACCTCTGCTAAAATTTTCTTCCTCCTTCAGCAAATCACAGCCGCCTACTTGTTCTCTCAAGCCTGAAACCTGGGGATTAGCCTCCCTCTCCTCCCCTTTGAGCACTCATCAGGCCCTGCAAACTCCTATCCCAGCTCCCTCTAAGCCCTGCCACCTCTTTTCCAGTCTCACCACCCCTGCCCTGGCTTCCTCAGAACCCTGAGGCCAATCCCTGCCCTTCCAAAGGCATCCGTCGTGCTGTTCCCTGCAAGATCCTTATGACAGATCTGATTGTGTCAGGAACACTTTGCTGCCTCCTCACAGCTAACACAGGGCTAGGCAGGAGATGTAAAATGGTGAAAGAAATGGATGAGTGTTAGGGGTTGAATTGTGTCCCCTCCCAAAAGATATGTTGGAGTTCTAACCCCTAAGACCTCAAAATGTGACCTTAATTGAACACAGAGTCTTTACAGAGGTAATCAAGTTAAAATGAAGTCATTAGGGTGGCCCCTAATCCAATATGACTGATGTCCTTTTAAAAGGGGAAATTTGGACATGGAGACACCATAGAGGGCAGATCACATGAAGACACAAAGAGAACACCATCTACAAGAATGTCCAAGGCTGTCAGAGGCAGGAGAGGCCCAAAACAGACTGTTTTTCACATTCCTCAGAAGGAATCAGGCCTGCTGATATCTTGATCTTGAACTTCTAGTCTTCCAAATTGTGAGACAATATGTTTCTGTTGTTTAAGTTACCTGGTTTGTAGTACTTTGTTATGAGGCAGTTCTGGGAGAGGGAAAGGGAAGGATCAAACAAACCAACACAGCAGAGGGAAGTGGTACAGGAGATGATAGGGCATGGGGAGACTGTGGTAAACTGGAGAGCACATGACCTGATGAAAGTGGAAGCTGGCTGGCTGCTTCTGTATGGGATAGCAAGCCTGGCATAACCAGAGTTTTGGACTCTTTAAGGAACCTGGAAATTCAAATTTTTATGTGCAAATGTCTCATCTTTTAACTTTGACCTCAGAGGCAGCCCTGAGCATTGTGGGTCAACCCAAGATGACTTCATAGGCAGGTACTCAGGCAAGAGGGATCTGTGGAGGGAAAGAGGGAATGGAACACCAGGGGTCTCAGAGATGGCTGTGTGCCATGGGGCCTGCTTATCCCTAGGAGTCACATCCTCCCAGGCACTCCCCAGTTCTCCAGAAGGCCCTGGAAGGGAAGCGAGCTTTTTACACAGAGCTGCACGCTATTTACCTACAAAGGAAGAGATACACTGTCGGATGCTTGTGCTCCACCAGTTTCGATCTCTAGATGAGGAGCAAGAGTGTGGAGCCCATCTCCACTGCAGTAGGGGACACACTGAGCCTGGCTGAGTATGTCCTGTTGTGAGAACTCATTCATCTGCTCATTGGATACATTTTCACACAGAACCAACTAAGGAAAAAGCAATGTTCTGGGACAGCAGGGAAAACATGATGAAGACATGGCCCCCGGAGGGACCCTTTGTTACTCTGCCCCGCAGTCATCCTTGCCATGGCCTCCTTGGGGGTGGAGGGCACCTCCTCACCCCTTGGCTTTTGGCCTACCAGAGGGCTTACTGGTGAGTGGGTGGAAGGGACAGCACTAAAGCCAACTCAGGAGATACTGTGTGTTGCCCTGCACCTTTGTGTTTGCCTGGGAAGATACCACCCTGCCGGCCCACTGGTCCAAGGAAGAAGAGACTCATGAAGCTGGGCCACATGGACAATTCACAGTGAGACAGAGTGCTCAGCACCCAAGCCCAGGCCAACTTGTCTTCAGCTGATGCATGTGTGAGGAGAAAGAATTGTTGCTGGAAGCCACTGAGCCTTGGAGTCTTGGCCTATTATATAGCAATAGATGACCCAAATAGGCCTCAGAAAGATTCTACCATAAGGGAAATAAGCCAAATCCCAGGCAACCAGCATATAAGATGGATGGGCTGATTGTTTTCTGTTTGGCACCTAACATAGATTTCCCCCTTGCATTTGCTGCCAAGATGTCCACATCTGAATCCCTGAAGGCTGTGAAAATGTTACATCGCATAGTGAGGGAGGATTAAGACTACAGATGGAGTTGAATTTGCTTTTTAACTGGCTTAAAGGAGCTCTTCCTGGATTATCCAGGTGAGCCTGATGTTATCATGGGGTCCTTAAATAGGGAAGAGGGAGGCAGAAGAAGTCAGAACCAGAGAGATGACATCAGCAAGACATTGCTGGCTTTAAAGATAGAAGGAAGCCACAAGCCAAGGAATGCAGGAAGCCGCTAGAAGCTGGAAAAGGCAAAGCAGCAGATTCTTACCCAGAGCCTCCAGGAAGGAATGCAGCCCTCCTGACACCTTGATTTTAGCCCAGTAAGACTTGTTTTGGACTTCTGGCTTCCAGAACTGTCAAAGAACAGAACAGTCCCCTCTTACCCATGGGGGATACATTGCAAGACTCCAGAAGATGCCTGACATGGCAGGTAATACTGAGCCCTGTACATACGAGATGTTTGGCTACTGTATGTGGCCTGCAGCATTTTGGCATAGAGTTAGCCTGTCCTTCTATGTTGTATGCCCTGGGGCTGCCTTTTCACCACCACTCCTGGATTTTAGTTGTTATGAAATAAAGTGAGGGTTTCTTGAGCACAAGAATTTTGATACTGTGACACACACTCAGGCTGGTAACAGGGACCCTGACTGGGTGACTAATGGGCAGGTAGCACTGCAATGTGGATACACTGGACAAAGGGAAGATCACGTCTGAGATGGGATGGAATGGAATGGTGTAAGATTCGTCAGACCACTCAGATCAGCACACAGCTTATAAATTGTTTATTTCTGGAATTTTCCACTTAATATTTTTAGACTACAGTTGCCATGGATGTCTGAAACCATGGATAAGGAGAGACTACTGATAAGTGTGTATTTCTGTGAGTCACCAAGTTTGTGGCAATTTGTTACAGCAGCAATCGGAAACAGATACAGCACCTTTACCCCCAGCCCCCATCCTCTCTGCTCTTCTCTCTCAGCTGGGAGGCTGACTGTCCCTGGCATTCTGGCCTACACTGGGGAAGGCCTCCTTGGGAAAGAGAGAGGCCAGGCAGCTCTCCCTGTGCTCACTCCCTGCCTGGGCGGTGGTTCTGACAGCAGCTGTGTCTCTGAGCACCTGGTGAATGACCCTTGTCCCTGCTAAAGCTCCCCCTGGGTCTGGTCACACAGTGCCCCTTGTCCCCTTCCTAGCAGGATGGCACTGGCATCCTGTGTGGCTCATCTGGTGCTTCCACACTTCTTGTGTCTTCCCTTGTAACCCTGCCTGCATGCACCTCTGTAAAAGGAACCTTCATTAAACCTCTCAAAGTCCCAGCTGAGCAGCCTTCTGTCTCCTGCAGGAAGCCTGTCTGATTCACAGGATGTGATTACTTTAAAGGAATAGGGGGAGATGCCCATTGACTTATATGGGGAGGTGCAGGAGCATTTGAGGAAGGAGAGCCTTTGATGTGGCATTTGCAGTGCTTCCTAAGCAGGAATGGGAAGAAGGATTCTGGAAGCAGCAAAAGGTTCTGAGCTTGGAGCCAGACCCAAAGGACTTAGATTTTCCCACCCTTTTCCCATTTAATAATGACCTGGAGTGAATCACCTGAGCTCCTGAGAACCTGTTTGTCTGTTCCTAAAATGGGTAGCCATGGTAGCCATGGATATATCTTTCAGGCTGATACAAGAACCAAAGTGGCTAGTGCTTGTTAGGGGCTTGAAAACAGTGACTGTTGGCCCACAGGGACATTCCAGGGTACAGCACAAGCTCAAGGGGCAGCCATCAGACAGGCAGATCCTGTTCTGTCTTGTTTTTTTATCTTGCTTACTGTAACAGACTTACATGACTTAGGGAGCAGCAAGCAGCCAGAGTGCCTGAAAGACTGAGACCCTTCTCGCCAAAGCTGTGTGGGGAGCACACAGCCCAGAAGGCATTTGGAATCAGGGTAAAACCAGATTCAATTCAATTGCAGGTAGGTTGCCATTGAAGACTTCTGAGCAGGGGTGTGACATATGGGAGAGGGAGAGAGGGAGAGAGAGGGAGGGAAGGAGGGAGAGAGGGAGAGAGAGGCAGGGAAGGAGGGAAAGAGGGAGGGAGAGATTTTAAGGGCCAAGGATCTTTGGAAAAATTTCAAAGCCCCCTGTGTTTTACTTTCATTCAGGAAAAGGGGAAATAGGGGAAAATAGAAAATAGAGGAGAATATAATGTGTTGTCTTTGGCCCTTATACTAAATCTTTGCTTGGGCAATGTCCCTTCCAGCTAGAATTCCTTGCCAACCCAGTGGTTGGGAGTGGCTGGGAATAAGCAGGACCACTATGTTGGACACTCTGGGGGACGGGGAAAGCCCATCCTAGGCTTTGGATGGGCCACCTGAGTTGTGCTTATACAGCATAACTGGAGACCCAGGAACAGGGAAGATGGGCTTGGGGACCCTGACTCAGCCACAGTGGGGTGTTTGTGCCACTGAAAGTTCCTACAAGGTTCACTATCACTGGCCTAGAGTCTCCATTCCCTCCCTCTCTGGGGATGGAGATGGGATGATCAGCCAGCCTCCTACCTTTAGCTAACTAAAGGTGCCTCCTTTTTCCCCCTGTGTAAGGAAAGGAAGGAAAAACCTGGGTCAGTCAGCCTAGTTGAGCAGAGCCATCTGGTAAATGTGGCTGGTGGAAAGCATCCCATCACTTTAGAGGTATGGTGTATACCAAAGTGGCAAGATGAAAGCACCATTCTATTTACCCCAGCTCCTCAGAGTCTGGCCCATACAAAGAGGCCAGTCTCCATTAAATCCTGTCTTTGATTTTCTAAAATCTTATTTAATGTAACTATCATATATGACTTTGACATCTTATAAAATGTTGTCGTTATTTTCTTAAAACAACTAATTTGGCATATGTTTCTATATTAGTCAGAATTTATTGTTTGGAAGAGTCAGAAACCCAACTCAGAGTGCCTCAAGAGAACAAGGAAACTGAAGTTCAAGGGTGTAGCCTGCAGTGTCTGCCATAGATGGATCCAGGCATCAAGGTACTGTCATCGGGACTCTTCTCCCTTTCCCCACCCCAGGTCTGTTTCCTCTTCACTCTTTGACAGCCTCTTTCTCCACAGTGGTACCCAGCCACTCCACATATACATTCTGTAGACAAAGAAAGGAAGGAGAAAGGAAATGCCTCATTTTTCACAGATGTGGTAAATGTCCCAGAATGGTGCCTCTTGGCCAGGCCAGGGTCTCGAGTCTACCCTGACATCACAATGTCAGAGATGGCACACTCTCGGTGGCCAAGCTTCAACCAGGTGCCTGGTCCCTGTCCTTAGCCCCCGGGAGGGTGGTTCCAGAGGGAAGGTATTCAGGGAGGAGGAGGGTGGACACTGAGGCCAGCCCATAGAGTGGGGACATTTTATTTTCTTTTTCATTTTCAATAGTCCAATGTGCCTTCTAATACAAGAATGTATGTACAAATATTTACCATTAAAAACATTAAAAAGTAGATCTGACTTAATTGGCTTGATTCTTGTTCACATTGGGTGCCAGAGTGTAGGGAAAAAGTTATGACCTGAACCTTCAGAGACCTGGACAGGGTGAGTTGGACCCATCTGCTTAATACGATGTGCCTGAAGTGACAGATAGCAGAGTCTTTGAACTCAGCAAAAGACCCTCACCCTTTGGGTTGTAGAGGTATGAAATAACAGAGCCAAAAGGCTCTGGTAGGTTCTGGGGCTTCTCAATCAGTAGGAAGTAGGAGAAAAGCCATTATACTGCTAGCGGCGTTCCAAAGCTGTTTTGCTGTATTGGTCACAAGCGACAGAAACTAAATGTGGACTGGCTGAAACATAACAGTAATAGTGATAATAATCATTATAATCACAATAATAATTATTAGTAGTATAACTTCCTAACCCACATAACTTCAGGTATGGCCAGATCCAGACGCTCAGCAAGTCATCAGGAAGCTGTAAGTTCCCATCTCAGGTCTGTTTCCCTCTGCCTTGGCATCATTCTCAAATCCTGAGCAACTTGAGGTTTTATACCTCCACCTCAACAATTCTAGCAGAAAGATAGGGGCCTCTTGCTATAAGCCCAGGATCCACATCCATTGGACTTTAGGTTCCCTGAACGGTTTCAAATTACTCCTGGTATCCAAGGCGATGGGAGCCACACTGATTGGCCAAGCCTGGGGATGTCCCCCTCCCTTCAATAATTGGCTCCTTCCAAAGATCCAGGACTGAGCTGGGAGAGGGACAATGCCTGCAGGAAAAAACAACAGCTGTCCCCACGTGGGGAGGGGAAGGGCACACAGGGTTTGAAGCACAAAAGTGGGCTTCATGCCAAGTGAAGAGGAAGGCAGGTGGCAGTGGAGGGGCCAGTGAGGAAGGGGGGCAGGAGGCCGAGGGGCTGGCTTGCCTGGAGCCTGGGGCCCAGATGGTAGCATCCTCCCTAAAGATGCAAGGTCCTCCCAGTATGCCCAAGGGCAGCTGTGAAGGCAGGGCAGAGGCAAGCAGAGACAGACTGAAGTCCGGGTGAGTACTTTCTGTAAAAGCTGACCCCCTTCTCTAGGCAGAGTTCAGCCCCTTCCAGCCCCTGTGACCTGCACTTTGCCAGGAGCTGCTGATTGGCTTCACATCTTCCCAGGGTCACCTCCAGATGACCAAGGGTGAAGGGGACATTCCTTCCTGGATCTCCCAAACTGGGGCCCTGAGAGTGGGGCATTGCCAGAAGGCCCACCCTGCTTCTGGCCTTGCTCTGGGTACTGAGACACAGGGTGAAGGAGACAGACATGTCCTGGCCCCAGGAGCACACTCTCTAATTGAGGCCAAGGCCACGCCATTTGTCTTTTCACCCAGGCCCTGCCCAGGGTCTGGCTTATGCCCAGGCCTTCAGGAAATGTATGTGGATAGGGCAGCGACTTGGTGGAAATGGCTCTTGCCACCCACAGGGAGAGGAGCTGCTTTTAATCCAATCCAGCCTGTAACTGCCTGGGTAACGTTCACTTCATCACTAACCCTCTCTGGGTCCCTGGGTTCCTCATCTGTCAAATGACGAGTTTGGAGCACTAGCCAGTCCCCAAGTCCCTGTCCAGTTTTAACGTTCTCCATTCTCTGACTCTCTGGCCAGTCTTCCCTATAAAGGTGCCCCTCACTCTGGCAGCCAAGCCTCTCTCCCAAGCTTTCTGTCCCCTGTTCCCCAGCTGCCGCCCATGGACCCCCTTGGTGGCCTGTGAAGGGGCCAGCCCTAGGCCAGGGCAGGCCAAAAAGGCATGGAAGGCACTGTAATTATTGTAAAGAGGAGAGTTTAAGTGTTTAGTTTTATGAGGTAGCCGGCCCTCTCTGTCAGCAGAAAGCCGAGAAGCTCCCAGGGTACGAGTTAATTTCCTCCGTGGCTCGTTTCCTTGCCCACCGTCATTTTTCCTCAGCTGCTTTATGGCTTTTGCAGCCATTTGGAACAGTGTGCGGTGGCAGTGGCTTCATGCACAGGAGTGGGAAGCCTCCTGTGTCACTTGTGCAAGGGCCTAAGGGTGGCCAGGTCCTTCTGGGGCACAGTGGGATGAGTGATCTCTGCACAAGGGACAGCAGAGTGAGAGGGAGGAGGGATAAGCAACGAGGCCTGACCAGGCTGTCCCCAGCTGGGCTACAGCCCCTGGTGCCTCCTTGACAAGCTTGCAAGGAAGAAATCTAAATTAAACGATGGTCAGACCAGCCTTGTGCCATCCCAAGTGCCTCAGTGAAACAGCCATAGACTTTGCCCTGTGGCTCTCATCAGGCAACATATGAGGTGACTGTACCAGCTCTGGTCTCTGATAGACCTGGGTTCAAATCCCAGCCTCACCACTACCACGTGACCTGGATCCAGCGACTTCGCCCTGGGATGTTAACGGTACCTGCCTGGCAGTGCTGCTGGGCTGGAGTGTGAGAATATATGCAAAGCACCTGGCAGGGCGACAGTACTCACAAATGTTAGCTCACTTCCTGAGCCACACTGTCACTGGGTGATTCTCCCCGCTCCTCTGTGCACTGTGGGAGACATCCCCAAGCTGGGGAAAAGCAGGGTTTCTGAGTGTGTGAGCAGCCCCTTGCCACATCAGGCCTGTCCACAAATACGGTATTGTCACAAGGAACACCCGCAGGGACTGCCAAGACAGGCTTCAAGGTACAGACTGTCAGTCCCATGTCAGGATGACTGGCCCGAGCGTGAGGGTGAATCGGCACACCCAGATCACCAAGCTGCTTGGAAGCACAGCTGGGTGCCTGTTAGCTCCAAAGGACACAGCAAAAATGGGCTCCCTCTTGGAGGCTGTTTCCTCCTCCCCAGGCTAGAGATTAGCAGATGAGAAACTGTCACTTGATCTCACATCACTGGATGGCTCTAAGGAATGCTGGAGAAAAAGTGAGGGGAGTTAGCCTGGGGTCTACAAAGAAAGCAACCTCTGGAGTCAGACCTGGGTTGAGCCCACTGTACCCCTGATGAGCTTGAGCAAATCTCAGGTCCTCTGAGCCTCAGTTTTCTCATCTGCAAAATGGACACTGTGGCTACTTCCTAGGTCACACAAAGGAGACTGAATTACAGGAGATAAGGCATGTGGAGGGTCTTGTACATAGGAGAATGTTGGACTGATATTCCACCCAGATGCACTGAGGGGAGGGAGGAGGCTTAGGTCGTCTTCTGAATCCTGCCAGCAGCACTTTGTTCAACCTTGAGCAAGTACTGGTCCTCTCAGCGAAGCTCTTTTAGGCCACAGTTCCTTTTGAGACTTTATTAAGTTGCTGGTCTGCTGCCCAGAAAAGTACACACAGAGGACCCCACAAATTTGGCAAGAGATCAGAAAGAAAAGCGCAGGAATCAGGAAGGCAAAATTTTTCCACAGGATGTGGGAGATGGGATCAAAATATTCAACCACTCACCTGGTGCTGGAAAACTTCAAGAAAAAAGCCAGAGCTGAGAAAGTAGATGAATATTTTTAGTGTTATTTCTCTGGATGGGAAAAATTTTGACTATTTGGAGTTCAATTAACCACCAATTCCATTCAACTCCACATGTTTCCTGAAAGCCAGGCACATGTGGGACACTGCCAAGTCCCTCCACACCTAGCCCTACCAAGTATTCCAGATTCTGCGTTCCCCAAAGTGCAGGACCAAGGTGGAAAGATGATTTTAGGAGGTGTCAGGAGTGGAATTAAGTCACATCACCTGAATCATTTGTGTAGTGAGAAAATGACTCCTGTTCTGTTTCTCTCTAAAACCTTCTCTCAAAGACAAAGTCTTGATTGAGCCCATGCTAGCCTTTAACACCTCTCTGGCACTAACTGACCACCCCCTTATTTAGCGAAAAGAAATCCAACTTCGCCTTATTGCCTTCTGCAGGCAACAGGCGCTTGCTCAAATTTCATCACATTGTTTTGTTTTTGTGGCATTTATTTTAACAGTTGTCTTCTATTTATGGCACGCGATATTGGCTTTCCATTTATGGCAGTGATAAAAAAGCTTCTTTCTACACTTTATTTCTTTAACGATTTTTACAGGGGGCTTATGGAAAGAAAAATATTAAGTAGCACAAGTGGGGCACAAAGATGACCACAATTGTGGCTGTGGACTGTGAAGAATGGAAGGTTGGGAAATACTCATTCCCAGAACATGGACTGCTCACTGTGTGCCAGCACTGCACTAAGTACTGGGTAGCAGAAAACCAGGCAGCAGAAGTCCTGCCCTTGTAGATTACAGTCTAGCTATAAGGGAGGGAGGATCTAACAAATATGGAAAACTCCTGAAGTGTTGGATGGCCAGTGTTTTGGAAGGAGTGTGGAGAAGGGACAGGACATCTTTGCCTGCCCTGGGCTGCCTTGCAAACAGGCTAGCCTGAGCTCTTGGGAGTGTAGCAGTGGCCACCAGCACGCAGGACGTGAGTCTGGAGGCGTGACAGCTAGCCTGGGAAGAATCTCTGCAGGCAGAAGGAGCAGAAGCACCACTCCAAAGAACCTCACCATGCTGCCATTCCCTTCTGATTGAGGCTAGTTGTAGAGTCTCCCACTGGTCAAGATTACCCACTGCAGGAAATGCCACATCGATGCACTGTCCTCCTTTCTTTCTTACAAAAAGCAAAAGACTGTCTGCTGTGGTAGGAAGATAGCCTGGAACACAGATTTACCCTTGCGCCCTGCTGTGCTCAGGGGCTGCCCCACACCAGGAGATCAGGAGTCTGCACGAAGGTGCCCCGCTTAGCTCTGAAATCATCACCTTCTAAGTCATCAAGGTGGCATTGACTTACCGTCAACAATGTGTGGTGGGGCCGGGGATTTAGCTCAGTGCTTTCACCACCTGCTGTGCAAGTGCAGGGACCCGAGTTCGATACCTGGTACCAAAAAAAAAATGTGTGGTGCTAAGTGCACTTTATTTTTCCAATTGTTTGAAAATTGGTCATGTATCTGTGGTCCATCAACAGCCTGGTGGGTAGGAAAGCCGGTTATCAGAACCATGGCTCCTCTACTTAGGAGGTGTCTGATTCTGAGCAGCTTTCTTTACTTTTTTGAGCTTTCATTTGCTTGCATGTAAAAGGAGAGTAACATGTTGAATGAGTTCACACTGTCCTTGGCACACGCAATCAGTTAATAAAGGCATCCTCTTCCTCCCTGTACCTAACTCTGAGGTACCCAGAAAACCTCGCCCCTTCCACAAATGAGAATTGGCAAGAAGAGGAAATGGACAGGAAACCCTAAAATCTGCTCATTCATTCAACAAGTGCATCTAAATCCATGCCAGCCCCATTCCAGCCACCAGAGGTAGAGCAGAGAGCAAAGACAGACAAGGTTCCTGCCCTTGTTTGACCATGTCAGCAAAGCAATACACGAGGCTTCTGCTCATGATAGGACTTCAAAGAGCATTGGGGGAAGCCAGTTCAGATCAGGGATCCAAGGAAGGCTTTGCAGAAGTGGTGATGGTGGGACAAGAAAGAGTGAGCTTTGTAAAGGCTTTGGGAAGAGAACATTCCCAGCAGAGGGAGCAAAGCAAAGTCCCAGAGCTGACTGGGAGAGAGAAAGGCAAGCCATCTACCCCAGCCCTGAGAGAAAGGAAGCCTCTGTGAAGGAGGGAGGTAAGAAAGAAGCCACACCCTGTGGAGCTGAGAAGGAAGTGGCCTGAGGGTGGCTGGGTGGACTGGGCCCTGGAGGAAGCTGCAGCTCCCATTCTGTGCCTGGGGTCTTTGTGAGACCAGGCCAGCCCCCCCCATTCCCCACCCCATCCCACCCGAGGCCCTGAGGCCTGAACTGCCTTCTGAGCAGCTGAATCTTTGACCAGACCCATGGGTACCCACTTGCTGGCTCCTGAGTCCCAGTTCCTCTCCAGGTTGGAAGAGATCTTTATGGCTTGGATGAAGGAAGGGATGAGGAGGAGGGGGCAGAGCAAAGTGTGTTTGCTGGCACCAGAATCACAGCAGAAGCCAATGCTGGAAACCTTCCCAAGTATTTAGAAATTAAAATAATAAAAGAAAACTGAGCATATGGAGTTTGTAAAGTGCTGTCCATCTTCAAGAAAGGACGCAACTTACTCAGAACGCACAGGAAAGCGGAGGTCTGGGAGGACTTGTTGTGGGGTAAGGATGTGCACTCGGTCTTTGGGGAGGGGGAGACAGGGTGAAAGCAGGTGCTGCTCTGGGCCAGGCATGAAGAGCACAGGAATCCCCTTTGGATTGCGCTTTAGGAAAATGAGAGTGAATGTCCTCTAACTTCATGGGAGCCTGAAGTCCCCTTGGCCCAGGAAACATCCACTGCCATCCCCAGTTCGACCCAGATCCTATCTTTCATTCCTCCTCCCCACACCCAACCCCAGAGCAGGTCCTGAAGTCTCAACCTCCAAAACACACCCTAATCCAGCTGATCCCCTTGCTTCTCCCTCCAACCCAGTCAAGCATGCTCAGCTTGCTTGGCCAACAGCAACCACCCCTGCCTGGTCTCTGAACGCATCTCTTCCCGCCTCACCTCATTCAGCCTTGTCCTCTCCATGGCCATCAAGTGAATCTCTCGCTTAGGATAACAGCTCATCTCTTCTCCATGACCTCTAGGCCCTGCACGATCCAGGCTCCATCTTCTCCTGATTTTAGGGTTCTTCCTTATGTCCCTCAAACAGTCCAAGACTGTCTGCCTCAGGGCATTTGCACATGCTGTTCCTGATGTCTGCAGCACTCTTCTCCAACCCTTTCTAGGATGGGCTCTTCTTTTGGGTCTCATCTCAAAGAGGGTCCTCAGAGAAGCCCTCCCTGGTCATCCCATCCAGAAGGCTGCCTGGCCAGTTAATTTTGGCATCACTTTATTTTCATATATACACATCACTATCTAAAATGACTTTTTTCTTTTGATTGAACTATGCCTCTGGTGTATAAATGCTGGAAGCCCAGACCTCACCTGTCCCCTTTCCTGCCACATCTTCCACATCTGGAACAGAGGTTGGCCCAGAGACATCTACCCAGCAGGGATGGAGGAAATGCCAACTCCTCCTGGATTACTTGGGCACCAGCTGGGAGTTTAGGTCACTGGGCTCAGCTTTGTGACTGCTGAGTGGCAGATAGCACCTTCCTCGTGGACAAAAATCAGGGGTTTCTGGCAAGGTCCACATGGCCACAATCCTGGCCACAGCTGAGAGAGTCTGTGGATCGTCAGGCACCTTGGGAGGTGCAGGGGCTCCCCATCCTGACAGAGCTGCCAGACAAAGAACTTTAACTCCCTGGGGGCCTCCCTGCACCCCAGTCTCTCGGTATCTCTGAGCCAGCATCCCAGCTGGCACAAGCTGGGTGGAAGATTTGAACAACAGGGCAAAAGGGGAAGTCGGGTGTCCTGTGGGCACCTTCAGGGGAGGGAAACCAGCCTGTACATGGTCTCGGCAGACTCCAGAGTGCCGCGGCTTAGATGTGTAGAGGTGGTACATTCCCCCCACCCTCCACGAGGGAGGGGCTGGCTGTGCAAGGTTTGGAGGGTCCCCTCCTCGAAGCTCCTCCCCTCCTCTCCTGCAGCCCCACCCCCACCCGGCCTGGCTGCTCCTCTCCCACTCTGCTGCACGCTGGTCTCCACAAGATGGATTTTCCTGGCTGTGCCAATCTTGCTGCCACCTGTTCGCGCTGTGCCTGAGCCAGTAAAATGGCTCAGCTTCAAACCCAGAGCAGCTGGGAGAGTGGTTGCCAAGCCTCATCGTCCCCCTTGCTACCTCTTTTGTTGTAGCAGTGGCAGCAGCTTGACTCCAAGTCATCCTGTCACCTGCTGTCAGTTGGGCAGTCTCTTCCCTCCCTGCCACGCCCCTGCAGACTTGGTCAGCCCTCCTCAGACTGCAGCCCTGCAGGGCCAGGCTGCAGGGTGGGACACAGGTGGAGGGTTCAGAGCAGCCTTCACCCCGACTCCTACCTCAGCCCAGACTCTTCCAATCCTCTTCTTTCCCTGTCACTTCCCATGGGATTCCCCAACTCACTGCTTCCTGAAGCCTTCTCTGGGAACTCAGAAGGGCTGAGGCTAGAGTCAGGAAGGGAGGGGCTCCACCTGCTGAGCCATGATGGGGGAGGGGTGCTCTCTACACCTCTGGGGGGGAAAGGATCTGGAAACCCCCCGTGATGGCAGTCCAGGAGCTGGAGTCCCAGCCCCACTCCAAACCACATAGGCTCCAGTGACCTTGACAAAGCCCCTCTGAACCTGTTTTCCCTAGCTGCCAATGGACTAAGTCTGTGCTTGCCCACCCCACAATGACACTGCAAAGAACAAACGGAGGGCTAGTGACTTAGACTCCTTTGGGAACAAGGCAGGGATATAATTAAACACGTGCGTGGGATTGAGAAATGCAAACTGTAAAGTGCTGTAAGGCCAATGAGCTGTTTTTGCTGGGTTTGCACGTGTGCACGCCTGGCCTCCGGGAAAAGGATGCAGGCTGAGTCTGACTTCTGAAGAGCTGGCTCCAGCCGAGGGGGCATCTGATGGCTGAGAGACAGACACATCAGAAGATAGAGCAAGACACAGGAAGACAGACAAATAAACACAGATAAAATAGCCAGCAAGGCCGATGGCTCTCCTGATGGGAACAGACAGGCAGTGGCAGCAGCCAGGTTCCCGTAGCCTAAGGCCCTTCTCTCTTCTCCCAAGATCCTTCCCAGGAACAGCTGTGCCTCTCTCTCCCTTCCCTTCCTGCTGTCCTCGGTCATCAGCTCACACTCACAGCCCCACGGGCGCACTGGATGGAGTCCACACACGGGCATTGGCACGAGAAGGGGGCAAACCCTCCACACTCTGGACAGGTTGGTGAGAAGGGAGGCAGTCCGGGGCACTGAGGGAGGCAGCTTCCCTGGGTGCAAACTACTTGGAGTCTGAGGAACTGTGCTTTTGTGGATGATAATAGTAGGAAACTGCCGACCATTTCTGAGAGCACTAATCCCTGGGGATGAGTCATCAAGGGGAAGCTGAGGAGGCTGATGGAGAATCCACAGTGTCTGCTTAAGTCTGCCAACCTGCATCTTTCCCCGGGTGCCCGGAGCTGGTCACGGGGGTTTGCAGAGTAGCATCAGTGCTGCAGGGTATGTGGGGTGCCCTGCTCCCTCTCAGCCCCTGCCATGCAGCCTCCCATAGCCACCAGGCTGCTTCTTCTGGAATGAGTGGCAGATCTGTTTTTCCCCTAGTCACCACCTCCCATGGCTTCCCATTTCACATGTAGTAAAGTCCAAATGCTGCTCATGGCTTACAAGGGCCCAGGGTTTATCCCTGCCGACCTCTCTCATGTCCCGATTTTTCTCCCTCCCTCACAGCCGTCTTCTACATCAGCCTTGTTGTTCTCCTAGCCCAGGCCCACCTCAGGGCCTTTGCCCTTGCCATGCCTGTAATGTTCAGCTGCCTGTTGTTGCCTTGATCATCTTATCATTTAGCTCTCATGGGAGAGGCCCTACCCATTCTAATTAATTCCCTTTTTTCCATGGTCACTCTCTGGTTTTTGCTTCTGTTTTCTGCATAGTTCATATCTCTGCCTGGAAATATCTCCTCTGCATGTTTTGTAGTCCATCTCTGCAATACAAGCTCTTGCCTTGTTCATGACTATAACCCACTGTCTGGAACAGAACCCAGCACACAGTAGGTAATTAATAAATAGTACCTCAGGAAACAAGGGAAGTACAGAGGAAGAGGCCCCAAATGGCTAGCATATGCTCCAGAAGCCAACAGAGTGGAAGGGAAGGAGCTCTTGATGGGGCGATGCTGAGACTTCCAGGGAGGTCATGGAGCAAAAGCTCCTCCCGCCAGGGGTTTCTTTGGCTTCTGTGAATCACATCCACCACTGGAAGACGGCATGTTCTGACCCCATCTTACCCGTGAGGCAGCTGAGGTCCCAAGAGGTGTAATCATGCACCCAAATTCATACTGCTTTCAGAAAAGAGGAACATTGTGGCACTATGTCACACACTTTCTCCTCTATGGCATGTAGTTTCTCTGGAGTTGCTCATGGTCACACTCTTACCTGCCCGAAGTGGCAGCAGAGGAGTCATGGACAGTAGGGTCTGGCTTACATGAACCCCAGACTAAAGGGGACAGCAGCCAGGAAAAAGAAGCCAGACAGGCCAGCCCTGGACCTCAGCAGTGAACAAGGACTAAGAAGGAAGCCTTGTGTGCCTCTCTCTTCTCCAGGAATGGCTGAAGGCTTGGGCTTTGCTTCTGATCACTCCATCTTTCAACCTTACTCTCCTCCTCTGTGCAGTAGGGATAATAATGCCTACATCCTGAGGTGCTCTAAGAATAGACTCAAACCTTGTATGTGAGCATACTTTCAAGTCTTTATGAGTTGTACAAATACATACTGGTGAGGACCTATTTGGCCTCAAGTTTCAGAAATCCATATCACCTGGGTCAAACCTCGAATGGGAATTCATGCATTCTTGTAATTGAAATCTCTAGGGTGGGACTTCAGATTTGGCTTCAGGTGTATCTAGTCAAGTAAGGAGGTTTTTCACCAGTAGGTGGCCATTGGCCACTCTAGGTCCCTAACCTGCCATATGATGTACCCCACCTGAAAGGAAGCATCCTCTATATACCCCCAGGCTTCAGCCCCCGATTGGTTCTCATTAATACATACAGGGGCCCCAAGCTGAACCAACCACTGAAGAAGCCAGGCTCCTGGGCAACTCTGATTGGCCACCCTGAAGACAGGGTGGGTGGGGAATGGTTCCATCTGTGAGTAGAGGTTGTCCAAAGGAAATTGGAGTGCTGCTACCAAAGAGGGGGTATGGGAGCCCAGCTGGCACACAACGGACGTTCGCTACAAGGCCAGCGGCAGCATGCTCCAGCAGCTAGTCCAGACCCCTGGAGGATCTGCTCTGGGGCTGCCCTGCAGGGGCCCAGAGAAGCTCCTTCCCCAGGAAGTACTGAGCAGAGCCGCTCTGCAAATGAAACAGAATCATTCCTCAATGTGATTTGTAAACAGTGAAAACACCCATGGAATGTTAGAGATTATCTTTAGTGTTGTTTTTAGAAGGGGAGAGGGGTGAGGCACGACAGGAGTTTGGAACCGAAAGGGACTTAGAAATCATTGGCCGCCACCCCAACCCCCCCCCGCCACCGCCCCCCTTCACAGTTATCACTACTCAGCAGCCAGAAGAAGGCATTCTCAATTCAGATCACATTGTGGTCCTCCTCTGGCTTTTTGTGGCTCTGGAAATAGTCTCAACTCCCCTCCCTCACCTCCAGGGCCTGGGACTCTGGTCTCTGCCCCCTACCTGCCCATTGGACTCCATTCCCTCTCACCACTCCCATGTGCACAGGCCGGTGCACTGCCTGCACCTGGGTTCTGCAAACTCACTGTGCTCATTTCCCTCTCAGATGCTTAGCATTTGCTGTTCCCTCTGTTCCCAATACTTTCCCCCAGGTTTCCCACTGACAGCGGCTGTCTCTTCATTCAGGTCTCTCAGAGACCCTCCCGGGCCACACTTTCATATCGGTGCTCTCCACTTCTCTTGCCCCTCTCTCTCCCCACTACTTTTCCTGTTTTATATTCTTCACCATCTGGATTATCTTGTTGGTTTATTTGTTTGCTTATTTATCGTCAGTCCTCCTGCCTGCTGTCCCCACTGGAGTGCTCAGCTTCAAAAAGAATCCACACAGCACAGGCTTGGCATGCTGGGGGGTCAACAAATGCAGATCGAGTGTCCTTTATTCAAAATGCTTGGGGCCTAGAAGTGTTTTGGATTTGTTCAGAGTTTTGGAATATCTGCATAGACATGAGATATCTTGGAGGTGGGTTTATGTTACATATGTTCCTTATACATAGAGCCTGGAGGTAACTGTATACAATATTTTTAATAACTTTGTGCACAAAACAAGTTTCATGAGATGGAATTTTCCACTTTGGGTGTCTTGTTGATGCTCGAAAAATTTTGAATTTTGGAGCAGTTCAGATTTTTGGATTAAGGATGCTCAACCTATTCTTGTTGAATGAATGAATAGATGGATGAACAGATGGGTTGGTGGGCAGAGGGCAGCGAGTGGGTGGAGATGAGGGTGGGTGGGTGGTGACTGGGTGGACAGGGATCTCATGGAGATGTGGCCTGCCCGGGAGCACACAGCTGGCACCAGCAGCCAGGCGGGCTGAGCCCATGCCCTGCTTAATTTGTCTTTATCCTCTAACCTGCCTTTTGCTTTTTAAAAAATGAATGTGTATCCTGTTATTTCTTTTAGACTGGAAACTGACTTGGGGATCTGATAGCTAAAGACCCTCCAGACTCCACCTTCCATGCCAGCTCACACACCGCGGCCTCAGTGCCACCTGCTCTGGTTACTGACTTCACCTGACTAGAAAGCCCATTAAGCCGATCATTAGGAGGTCAATAAAACCCTTTCCTCTGCGTGGGCACACTACCGCCCTCACCCACTGTCCCCTGCCCATCAGCTGGGCTGTCTGTTACTGATGCCAGGAGCTGAGAGGGAGTTCAGTGGCCCTTCTCTCCTAGCAAGCCCCACAGCCAGCTGAGCACCTTTGTCCTCACAGCAGCTCTCAGGGAGGGGTGTCATCCAGGCCTGCTCCAGCAGGGCTGTCCTTTGAGGTGGAGGATGGCCTGTTTCTCTGAGGGCCCTGCACCTGAGCTGAGCCATGGGCCTGTGAGGCTTTGGGAGATGTCCCTGAGGTGGGGGGACTATGGCGGCCTCACACACCCAAAAGACTTCTGTGAACTGCCACGACATCTCGGTATGGAGGTGGAGGAGGGAAAGAACACTGCAGCGACCTCTCACTTGTTGGGGAGGAGAAACAGTTCTGGGAATATTCCAGTGACAGGCAATGAGCCCTGCTGCAGCAGGGGGAGCAAGTGGGCTGAGGGCCCTGTACTGGGAGATGCCTTTAAGCAGGTCCCAGGCCAGCCTAGCATGGGCTCCTGAGTACAGGGAAGCTCTTCCCCTCATACGGAAAATTCCGCCTTGGTAAAATCTGATTGAAGAAAACATCAACTCTTTATGTTATTGTTGAGTGAGAGGGGAAAAAAAAGCACACTGTGGAAGGAAGCCGACAGCAAGATAGTGTGTTGTAAACAATCTAAAATCAAACAAAAACTACGCCTAGAGAGTTAGACCCACATACATACCTGTATATGTGAAGAGAAAAGCCCAGAAGGCCACTGCAAGACTTCATCAGTGGTTCCTTCCCTGGAAAAGCCTGGGATTTGGGGCATGGTTATTTGTAGTCTGTTTTTGTTTGTTTTACACAAAATAAGGTATTAACATTATATATGTAAAATTGAAAATTAAAATTTAAATATATTCAGCAAGGATGTGACTTAGTGTGAGGGTCAGATCAGCCCTCAAAGGAAGTGGCATGAAGGCTCAGAAAGGGCCCGAGATGGTCCTGGCTGGCATAGGAGGCTCCTCAAGGCATGCTGGGTGCCTAGGCACCTTTCACCTTGGTGAATTCCTTAGGACAGAGCACCCCAGGGTACCACCCCAGTCCTGGCCCCACACAAAGCTTCTTCCAAGATCCCGCTCTGAAATAGGCTCAGAAATTGATTCCAGGACTCAGGGAGCAAGAAGGGGAGAAGTGAAGCACAGAGGGAGTGGGGAGCATTCTGCTTGGCTGAGCTGGTAACGCTGGGGCTGCGGCATCTTTGCTTCTGCCCAGCAGAGTGACAGCATCCTTGTGCTCATGCGAGGGGGGTTATTTTATTAACCAGATAGATTAAGCATCTCTCCTTCTAATTACTAGTTTAATTAACCTTGGCACACAGTATGTACCAACCCCCAAGAGACTGAGTCAGAATTGCTGTGCTGGGCGAACATCGCCCATCTGCTCTGCATTATTGGCTTCAGCCAGCACTCAAGGGGCCTGGGCAGTGGACATTGAGGGCTAAGGGGTCTAGTGGCACCCGGGAAGAGCAGAGTGGGCAGGGGATGTTGAGGACCTCCCAGGAAGGTCTTGCCCTGGATGCTGGATTCCAACAAGGCTGCCTCTGCATCAGGTTTTGTGCAGGTGACGCCCTGGACAGAGTTGACCACAGATAAGTCAAACTGGGCTGCCCTGCCTGGGTCTCCCATAAACCTGCAGCAAAACCAGTGCCTGTGCAAAGCCTGGGAGCCAGAGGCTTGTGTTCAATGACCACTGGCTGATGATGAGGTGTACATGCTGCTTCCTCTACTCTAAGCCTCAGTTTTCTCATCTGTAAAATGAACACAAAGCTATGCAGGTCTCAGGGCAATATATGAAGTTTAGTTGAGAGAACAGAAGTCAAGATGTGCTGCAAACTACATTTGTTTGTTCATTCACTCATTTGGCACATGCTTCTGGAGGGCGCACTGAGTGCTGGCAAAAATAAGCAACACCATGGTGAACAGGGAGAATTTGAAAACCGAGTTCTCTGAGCATTGACAGTGTCTCCCTAAGATCCCAGAATCAGGTCAGTGCACACATCTCCTTTCTGACCTGTAGGCAACGTCAGCCCACATTCAGCACATACTTCCCAGATGCTTGCTCACACATGCCTGCATGGAGACACCTTTCTTCTGCAGCCACAAACAACACACACCCATCTCAGTCACACATGTGCACCATATTCACACATGAAGACAGCTGCATGGCTCCTCTGCTCTCTAGAAGCACAAAGACAGGAAGACAAATTAATAAGGAACACACGGCCTCTGGGAAAGGGGTTTCTATATATTTATCTGACTAAAAGCTGGGTAATATCCTAACCAAGTCTCCTCTCCACCACTGCCATCTTATTGGAGTCTCCTGATGTCTGTGTGTGTGGCTGAAGGTGAGCATGGGCATTTGCATATGTGTGAGAGAAGTGTGTGGGATGTGCTGGTGTGGACGTCCAGATGTGAGGTTTATGTATGTGTATCTGGACAGCTGTGCCTATGTGTGTGTGGGTCTGTCTGTGCATACACATGTTTGTGCATGTATCTGGATACAAGGTGTGTGTTTCTATGAGGGCATATGTGTCTATGGATGTGGGTTTGTATGTGTGTGCATGTCCAAGTGTGAAGTGTGTCTATATGTCCAGGTGTGCATGTATCCCTAGGTGTGAGGTTTTGTATGCATATATGTATGTGTCCCTGGGTGAGGGGTTATATGTGTATCATCAGATGTAGGGTTGTGTGTGTGTGTGCGTGTGTGTGTATCACCAGGTGAAAGATTATGTGTGTATGTGTGTTTTGCCAGGTATGGGATTGTGTGTGTATGTGTTACGTATGGGGTTGTGTGTGTGTGTTGCCAGGTGTGGAGTTGTATATGTACGTGTGTCACTAGGTGTGGGTGTGTCACCACGTGTGGGATTGTGTGTGTTGGTATGTGTTGTGTTCTTGTGCTTCTTAGGACTTTCAGTGGTAAACAGCATTTCTCAACTTACTTTCCACTATTGCCCCCATAAGGACCCTTTGAGAACATTTTTTCTCAATTCCCCGCCCCCTCTGAAATTATATTACCACAGATACGCTACATATGCGTTTATGTACAGTTTATAAATCTGTGCTCTATATACAGAAAGATAATTTTCCACCCACCTCCTCATCCTCAAAGAACCAATGTCCACCCCTGAGGGTGACAAGGCCCTGTGAGGATTTGGGTTGGAGTGTAAAGAATTTTTTCACTTCTGCCATCCCTGCCCAAATGGGTGCTGTGTTCTCTGTCTCTAGGACTCCGCTCTCAAAGTGCAGATTTCTGGCCCCTCTTCCTAAAAAGCCTGTCAGTAGACCTGGGGAAGGGATCAGAAATCTGGTCTTGGCAACCTCCTAGGGGAGTCTGGGGCCCTGCTGAAGCGGGGCGGGGGGGGGTGTTCTAGGGTGGAAAGGTTAGAGCCATTGAGGGACCATTTAGTCTGAGGCAGAGTCTATCTAGAGCCCCTTCTTCATCCTGCAGAACTTGGAAGCTCGGCCATGGAGGCTGAGACCTGGCTGGCAGGACCTCCTATGCCTCAGGCTGCCCACCAGCTTCCCACAAAGCACAGCGAGAGGCGACCCCAGCACCAAGACCACACAGCTGAGGTCTGCAACAAACCTGACTCAGGTGTCTGGAGTCCTGATTTCCACCTGTGTGATAAGGTCATGCTGACCCGGGCCTCACTTCTGTGAGCTCCAATCTCCTAGTCCCAGGGGCTCGGTGTGTGAGGCACCAGGACAGGACGCGGCAGCTCACCCCTGCTTGCCTACCAGCCCAGCCCTGGAGTTGCAATGGGAGCTCCCATCCACACCAGAACCCTGACTGGAAACTGCCAAGGACCTGATAGCAAAATCAATCAAGGATGGAGAACTCCTACCTGGCCTTGCACACTTTGGGTACCAAAGCAAAGCAGTGGCTCTGGGGGATTGGACCAAGGCCAAGCTTCAGCCCTGGGTGTCTGAATGATCAGAACACAGGGGACCGATTGATGCAGCATGCATGGATCTCCAGTGTGAGGCTGCTGCAGGGCAGATGGGAGCCTGGAAGAGGGAGGAGGAGCAGGCAGGCAGGGTGGGCTGGGCTGGGAATAGAAGTGGCTCCTTGAGGGCGTAATGGCACGAGAAGGAAAGATAGGAGAAGGAAAGATAGGATGAGCGTGAATGAAAGATGGAGAGGGAGGAGATAGGGGTGGGAGGACGCTGCAGTCTGTGGGGAAGTGAGAAAGGCATCCTTCTCCTTCTCTTAAGCTTTTAAGGCATCAGAGCATCTTGCTAATTGTTCATCTCCCAGAGACGCTAATGAAATTAACTCTGCAAAATGCTCATCAGGTCATCTGCAGAGGGCACAGTGCCAGGCTTCTGCTTGGTCCACCCCCTTTCTCCTCTTCTCCTCCTGCTCCTTCCTGATGCCTTCCCACCCCCTCCTTTTCAACATAGGCCCCTCTGCAGGAAGCTGCTCACCTCCATACCTGCCTGAGAGTGCCCAGTGGAGACACTAGCAAAGGGGGCTGTAGCCAGGGAAACCTCAGAGCTTGAAATGCCATGGAGCTCAGAGAGCTGGGAAAGGTTCTCATTCTGTGTGTGTGTGTGTGTGTGTGTGCGTGCGTGCGCGCGTGATCACACATGCATCACAGGAGCATGTGTCTCTAATAAAACCATTTGTTAGACTGAACATTCTTTCAATCACTGAACATTCCTGGAGCAGCATTTAGGTTTAGATCTTTGTTCTATCCATTACCTGATGAGTAACATCCACTCTCTGTGCCTCAGTTTTTGTATCTGTATAATAAAGACAATAATAGGGGGCCGGGGATTTAGCTCAGTGGTTCCACCACCTGCCTCGCAAGCGCAAGGTCCTGAGTTCGAGCCACGGTACAAAAAAAAAAAAAAAAGACAATAATAGTATCTACTTACAAGGGGTTGTGAGAACTGGAAGAGATAAACCAGGCAATGAATTGAGTTCTGTCCTACACATGCAGTGAATTCTCAAGAAATGCAAGGCACTGTCCTTTGTCCTGGTGGCTCCAAGGTGAAGGCGGAACAGCCCTGGCACGGAGGCATTCCTAGACCAGCTGAGAGTTCCAGGCACAAAGTTCTCGGCAGCATGGTGCCCGTGGAGGGTGGACATGCAAACGGTCTGCACAGGAGTGGGGTGGAGAGATGGAGAAGTGTTTGTATGCATATGTAACTATATACAAGGGACATGGGCACCTGTACAGATTGTTTATTTGCCTAGTGTGTATGGGTGTGAGCTGGGTGTGGGAAGTGCCTTTGGGTTAGCTGTAAAGACTGAGTGGATGCTGGTATGCTGTGTGTGTGTGTGTGTGTGTGTGTGTGTGTGTATTGAATGGGCTTGTTTCTAGTTCTCTCTCCTCTCTTAACCTTGAAACATCTTTCACTTCTCTTATGACCGAATGGCTCTCACTTCACCCTCACTAAAAATGGAACGCACCATCGGTGTCTCCATTGGCTGTAGAATCTCCCACTGGATAGCACTAAGTCTTGCAAAGAGCAGTCAATAGTAAATGCTTGCCTTGTCCTGGGAAAAGCTCTAGAACAGATTTTTTTGTTTTTGTTTTTTGGTACCAGGGATTGAAATCGGGACCTTTCACTTGCAAGGCAGGCGGCGGAACCACTGAGCTAAATCCCCGGCCCTAGAACAGATTTTTATAAAGGATAATTCTGTATCATTCTTTCTAATGCAAATGATAGAAACCCAAATGAGTTTAAACAACAAAATGTGCTTTCTGTTGTAACTAAAAAATCCAAGGCCATTCCTAGCAGTTTCAGAAGCAACCTAGATCCAAGGGGCTTGAATAATAAACCAGGATTTTGTGCCTCTCTCTTCTCCAGACTCTGTTTTTCTCTACCCAGGCTTTAGATTCATGTCTGTGCTCCTCATGTGATTGCAGTTTCAAGACAAGATCATCTCTTTACTGCTTCAAGTCCAGCAATAAAAGAAAAATTTTCTTCCCTTAGTTCCCACAAAAGTCCCAGAAATGAGCCTCAGCAGGCTGCCTTGGGTCACATACCCATCTTTAAACCAATTACTGTGGTTCAGGGAACAGTGGATAAAAGCAGGTGCCATCTTTCAGAACTGGAGAGGGGTGGCCTCGCCTGGATCTTGTGTACCGAATGTGGGGAGGAGTGGGCCCTCAAAGGAGAAACAGAAAACTGTGTCCAGTAGATGGAAACTGCATACTGAGCAGTAGGCAGATCTGAATGCCTAGATTGGGGTAGGGACTATCAAGGGCCAACATGGATTTTCCAAGAATAAATTCTGCCTGGTGAACTAATTTCCTGTTACACTGGGTTATTGAACTGGTAGATCAGGGGCTGGGGATTTAGCTCAGTGTCACCGTGCCTGCCTTGAATGTGCAAGGTCCTGAGTTCAATCCCCGGTACAAAAAAAAAAAAAAAATTGAACTGGTAGATCAGGGCAAAGCTGGAGCCTTAAGAATCTGGAACTCTGTAGAGTTCTGTTTATTTTGGGGATGCAGCAGTGAAATATTCGTTGAGTGGTGCTGTAGTCAGAGGTTTCTGAAGTAGACGAAAGAGAAATTAAATGTTCACTTTAAGTGTAATCTATAAGGTTGTCTTGAGTGTGGGGCTGCTGGACTCCAACCTGGCTTCTGCTTTCAGCAACTTCTTCAGCAAGAACTTGGTTGAAGTCTACATGACTTCCCAATCTCATCTGAGAATGACAAGAAACTGAAAAAAATAGCAAGTATCCTGCCTGACAGCACCCACATCTTTAGACAGCTCCATATGGAAAAGAGGGATTAGATGTAATACGATGGAATATAATTGGGATGAATTTAAGTCTCTGCATGTAGTTTCAGGAAAAACCAGCGACCTAATGGTAGATAGGACATACTCAGTTGTTGGCAGCACCAATGGTGAAGACTGAGGGTAGTGTTTCTCTAGGTGTGGTGGGTCTTCAGACTATTAGCAGCAGTAAGAAGAGCTGGTAAGGAATGAGGGAACTTGGTAAAAGCACAGATTCTAGATGCCTCCCAGACATACTGAGTCAGAATGAGGCTAGGGCAGGATGTGGAGATTTGCATTTTACCCAGCACCACAAACATTCCAGTGCATCTCCACGTCAAGGACAGCCTCACCACAGGCTCTGAGTTCCCCAACTGGTGGGTATTAGGAATGCAGTGTCACTGGCCAGCACCTAATCAGGACCTTCCCATTTGGCCATCCTACCTGGGGGTCTGAGGCAAGTCTTTTCTGGGCAGCCCTCCAACTTGGATTCATAAGCAGAATTCAAGTGAGAAGTCTACCCCTCCTCCCTGCAAGGTCATCCAGCCTTCTGATATGGCCCTTAGGACCACATAAACGGGGACAGTGGAGCTGAGGCTTGAGTGACAAAAAAAAAATAACCATATGAAGGTCTGAGGGCAGAGTGCTCTAGGAAGAAAAGCAAATTAAGGGGGGAAGAGCTTGGATGCTGGAGAAATGAAAGGGAGGCCCCCATGGCTGGGCCCTAGGGAGAGCTACAGAGGTGGGCAGGGGCCAGATAACACTGGGCCTACAGGCTGTGGTCATCAATTGCTCTGCTTTCCAGGCCCATAGTAACATAGTCGGATTGTACTTCCTGGCTGTCTTGGTTGGGACCATGGGACAAACTCTGGCCAGTGAATTGTGAATTGTGAATTGTGAAATGACACGTGTCCTTTCTGGGCTGAGCAACTGATTGCTGCCAGGTATACCTCTAGAGTTCCTTGTTCCTCTGCCTCTATGACCAACAATGTTCCAGAAAGTTCTATCATCCAGAGTTCTTGAGTGAGGATGACCTGGAGCAGTAGATCCATGATGGACAAACAAGAAATAAACCTTTGTTGATTTAAACTACTGAGATTTGGGGACTATTTGTTACTGTGACATCACCTAATTTATCCTGGTGCTACACAAACCTCTATTCTGGCTGAAGAGAGATGGGCAGAGAACTAAACAAAGCAGCCAAACTGAACAGAATAGCAAAAAAGAAGACTTCCTGTAGCCCAAATCTTATTCCCAAATTCTAATCCCAGAGCAGAAACTACAGGAAGAGGAAGTATAAGGAGCATGGACACTGAATTAAAACCAGAGACTCATCTCACCTGGCTCTGCAGTCCTAGAATAAGGCATTGCTAATGAAGCACTTCTCTTCCCCAGCCTCAGCAACCTTATCTGTACAATGGAAATAGTGTTGATTTAACAGAATTGTATGGAAGGATCAAGTCAAATTATAAATGTAGGCAAGAACATAGCTGTATCCCGCAAACACCATTATAATGTCATCTTATATCCCAGCCCCCAGTCCTATTCCTTCATCCTCAACCACCTGCTTCTAGTGTCCAAACTCCAGGTCCTAATTGTTTCTTCCATACCTTGGGCCTCAAATGCAGGTCCTGCCACTGTTTCACCTCTCCAACTCACGTCTTTCCTGTGGGAGATGATGTCAACGGACACACATGGTGTTCAATTCCTCTCTCTCCCCCTTCCCCTCCCCCTCTCCCTCTCCTATCTCTCCAGACCACCGGACAGATCAGGACCCCCTGACACTGCAGAAATACAAGTAGCCTCCAAAACGAGTTTGAAAAGTAGAAGCTGGTGGACATTTTCATCTGGGCTCACAGGCAGTAACAAAAAAACATTTTTGGTTTTCTTTGGTATCGGGGATCGAACTTGGGTCCTTGAGCTTGCAAGGCAAGCGACGGAACCATTGAGCTAAATCCCTGGCCCCCCCAAAAATATTTTTATTAGTTAAAATTTAAAAATCAAGCTGGATGTGGTGGCTCATGCCTGTAATCCCAGCACTCTGCAAAGCTGAGGCAGGAGGATTGAAAATTTCCAGCCCAGCATAGACTGTTTAGTGACTTAGTCGAACCCTGTCTCAAAATTAAAAAAAAATAAAATAGGGCTGGGAATGTAGCTCTGTGTGAAGGCCCTCGGTACAATAACCAGTGCTGTAAAAGCATTAAAATCAAGATATTTCACATTCAATGGCCTCTATTGACAATTGGGAAGATAGAGCCATACCGGCTCCCAATCCTTTCTCCCAGCACTGGCACCTGGAGCGGAAGAGCTAGCTGCCCTCTTTAAAGGTGCCCTGTCCCCAGTGTTGCCCATCCCTCCCTGGCACCGGTGCACGTGAGGAGCTTTGGCTGACATTTTTTATAGTAGAGTTAAGAGAGAAGCAAAATATTTCTTATAATCCCTCTCTATCAAAAGTGGAAACAAAAGACAGACCGAGAGAGGGCCTCGTGTCTCAAGAAATACAGGAGAGCTCATATGTCTTTGTGGAAGCCAAGACCATTCTTATTTCGCCGAGCCTGCAGCACCAATTTATATTATCGACCGGCCCCGTAGGCGTTCGAGTTCGCGACCCTGCCCTTACCCTTCTCATTCTCCTCCTGACCCAGGGTGGCATCTTCTTTTTTTCTGATCACTCGCCCAATGCACAAGGAGCGCGTTTGTCATTTCCTTTCTCCTTCAAGGGAGCCCTCTGTTTATTTTAACCTGATTAGGGAATGGGGGTGGGGAACAGGAGACCAGCAGCAGTCATTGCTGGAGCTCCGGGAGACGACGTGACTTGCCCAAGGTCGCAGAGCCAGCAGCCAGAGGCGTCTAGACCCTACCTCGGGACTTTTAGCACCCAAAGCCCAGCTCTTTGCTTCACGCCCACGTCTCAGGCGCCTTGCGCTCTCCCGGCGCAAACACAGCGCGACTTGTCTGAGCTGTGCCCTAAGGTTGTCTCCTTCGGCGAACTGCGCGGTGGGTTAGGGAAACCTTGGGTCAAGCTGTTACGCTTGTCCTTGAAGTCCGCCAGGCTGCGTGTTGGGGCTATGGGTGGCCCCGAGTCTGGCCTGCCAGTCTGTGGCCCTGGGCAGCCCTGCGCGCGGGCTGGGGCCCCGGAGCTCTCCCGCAGTCCCCTATCCGAGTCGCCGGCTGGCAGCTTACCGCGGCGCGCTGACAGCCCCCGAGCGCGGCCCGGAGACGAGGAGTAGGGAGAGAGGACTGCAGAGGAACCTGTCCGAGGCACCCCAGCCCTGGTCCGCTGTCCGCAGGCTGGCGCCGCGCCGGGGTCGCCGCAGCCCTGGGCCCCTCCCGAGCCACCTGTGCGCAGACTGGCGGACCCCCAAAATCCCAGATCCAGAGAGTCAATCCACTCCGGGTTTCAGACTCCGGTCCCGGTCCCTGGAGACCGCGAGGGGCGGTGGGAGACCTCCCCTCCCACCACCCAGCCTCTCCCCGAGGGAACCTCAGACTTCGCTCGGAGGTATCCCCGCTGGTGGGGGTGGCCCGCGCGCGCCAAGCGGGGCGGCCCGGCCCCTCCTTCCTTCCCCCGCCCCGCCCCAGCCCCGTTCCGTTATTCCAGTCCGTGTTTTGCGGCGCCCGCCGGCCCGCTCCCCGGCTGCGGGCTCCGCGCGGCGGCTGGCTCGGTGCGCGGCGCGGCTGGCGCTGCGCTCCGCCCCGGCTGCATTGCTGCGCTCCCGGTGCCCAAGGGAGCCACGCGCCGCGTGCGCCCCACAGCCGGCCGACCCGAGGCAGTGCAGTCCGCTGGCATGGGCCCCGGGGGCGCCCCGAGGTGGGGCTCTGGGCTGAGGCGCTGAAAGCCTCCCTCCCGCCCGCGGGGCCCCGCGCCCAGCTCGCCCGCCCGCCCGCCCGCGGCCATGGCCGTCTGGCCCGGCCTGTGGCCAGCACTCTTGGGCATAGTCCTCGCCGCCTGGCTCCGCGGCTCGGGTGAGTCACGCCGCGCGCGCTCTGGGGAGGCTTGCGGGGGACCGTGCGCGCGAACGCTGGCACCTCTTGGTGGTGGGGGGGGCCCGTGACCCGTGCTGCCGGACCGGCTGGGAGCCCCCGGAGGCCAAACTTTGCGAGGCGGGACGCGGGGGCAGCCTCTTGCTGCTGCGCAGCTTCCCCGCGCTCTCTCCCGGAAGCCTGGGTTCTGCCAAGTCCAGGAACAGCTGTCAGCTCACGGGGCTGGGGAGTGTAGACGCCCCACGCCTCCGGGTGGGGGAAGTTTGCTGGTTGCCCGGCCCCAGAGCAGGATCGAGGGTTTGGATCGACCCTGGGGAGCCTGTCTTTGAGGATGCAAAGATTAGAGGGTTTTGACCACATGCCATTGCCCAGAAAATGGAAGGAGGGAAGTGTGTAAGATACCTCTTCCCTGTAGCTTCTGCCCCAACAGTCACTCACAGTTTCCCAGCTTGGCACCTGGCCTCTGCCCACGTCCAGAACACAGTGTCCTCCTCTGTCCCTGTGACACGCTCACACACGCACACACTCAGGCGTGGAGGCGCATACAGCAGCCCCCAGCTCTTGCAGCCTGCACGGTCAAAGCACCACAGCCCCTTTGGCCAGAGCTGCGGCTCCCCAGCCTCCCTAACCCCGGGGCTGGAGTCATGCACAGTGGGCTTCCCCTTCTCCCCAAAACTCCACAGCCCTTGTTTCTCCCTGCTGGCCACCTAACCTGGTCAGTCCTTGGCCCACCTTCTTTCCCTTGGGTGAGGGGGCTTTGGGGGAGGAAGTTCCCCTGCATCCTTTGTCTGCTCTCCTGGAGCCTCCATCTGGGCAGAACTGTGGGGGCCTCCTGATCTCTGCCCCTATGCTCTCAGCAGAGCTGACTGTGAGGGGGGTGTCGTTTGTCTGACCAAGGGGGTATGGGGCTTGAATTATCGATGCCCTCAGAACCTTACTGGGGGGTGGGGGTGGGGGTGGTGAAGGTTTGCCCAAAACCTTCACTTGGCCAGACACAGTTCATCACAAAGGTGTTCTGAGGGAGCTTGGGGTTCCTGAACTGCAAACCCGGACTGATTGGAGATCGATGAGTGAGAGCACAGCAACCAGCTTGGTGATTGAGGCTGATGGCTGGTTCTTGAAGAGTCTGTCTGCGCAGTACATCCTGTACCCACTACCTGACTGCCCTCATCCTGCCCTCAGTCCTCCCTCTGCTCCATCTCACTGATCTCCCTTCCCCATCAGCACCCTCAAATCTTCACTTTAACAAACCTGTCTTCTCCACAGCCTTCCCTTCTAATCCTGACCAAGCTGGAAGGCTGAGCTGCCACTAAGTGTGTGTTCATCCTGCACGCATGTGCATGTTAGGGGTATGCGTGCAGCCCCTCAGATGAACACTCAGGGGATTGTGGGTTGCACCACTGACTGTGGTGAGCTGGAGGTGTTTGCCCTTCCACACATAGGGGAGGTGTTGCCAGACACCAAGTAGGTGCCTAGGAACTGTTTACTGAGTTGGATGTGTATAAGAGGACCGTGTGGTCATGGCTGCATGTAGCCACCTGAGCACGTCTAAGGGCTGTGGATTGACATGTGTGCCTGGGTGATAGAAGGGTTGGCATGGTGTGTGCAGCATCAGTGTGTGTGTGTGTGTGTGTGTGTGTGTGTGTGTGTGAAGGCTGGCCTGCTACACGTGTGTGGCAATTGTGTGCTGCTGCACAGGTGGGCATGTATAGATACGGCTGACAGGTGCTGGTAAGTCAGGCACTGAGGCAGGAATGAGGGATTGGATTGTGCAGGAGGCCATGGGATAGGAGATCTGCATCACCTGTTGGGGCCTGGCACAATGTTGCTCAGGGTTAGCAGGTGAGCATGGGTGCCGCAGGACTGCCTGGAGCAGAGCCTGCCTCTGGCATCAACTCTCAGGACTGTGGTAGGAGCTGCCCAGATGGACAGAGGTAGGAAGGGCCCTGCTTCTCATGTGGGACTGCTTCTTGCTGCCCCCCACAGGCTCTGGTTACATGTGGATACCCAGGCAGGCTGGCCCTGCATTGACCCCAGCTCCTCCCACTCCCGCCCATCAGCTCTTCGGCAACAGCAACAGCGGGTGAAAAATGCATCTGTGAGTGGCTGAGGGAGGGACAGCCAGCTGGGCAGGCGGCAGGGGCCTCCGAGGGCCAGTGAGATGGAACTCTGCAGCCTGCCCTCCCCAGGTCATGCGCCCATCCTCTGTCACCCAATCCAGCACGTCACCACCTCACACAAAGCCTGTCCCTTCAGCACAAATGCACCTGGGCAGGCCCCGTCTGTGCCTGAACACACAGGCATCCACCTGTCTCACCAGATTGTCCCCTTTTTATCCTGCCAGTCACACAGCTGGCACAGCGGCCTCTCTACCCCAGGGGGCTTCCTGTCACAGAGACCCCCACACTCCTGAGGAGGAGGGACATTGGGAATGGCTCCCTTGGAGGTGGGAGCTGAGAGGCACCAAGCTATGACATTGCCCATCCTGACCCCAACAATCTGCCCTTGTTCCTCTTGCTCTGACTCCAGCCCCTTCCTCAAGGGTTGCCTTGACCCCTCGGTCCACTCCCAGCCTCAGGTTGGCATGGCTGGCTGGGGAGTAGGTGATAATTTTCCAGGGCTAAGAGACACCCTGTTCTTACCTTATCTTTTACGTGGGCTAGGCTGGGCTTTGGAATCCTCGGTGCACCCAGGATCCTGACTGGGCTGCCTGCTCCCTCTTTGCCCATGTTGGGAACAGCTACCCTCTGGAGCCCAGGACTGTCGTTGATCTGGACACCAAACACCTGGTTCCTAAGAGCAGTTGCCTTGGCCTCCTCAGGGGCTGGGGCCCCTCCTGACTTACATCCCTTTTTCCTGCCTGGGGCTGCTCTGAGCCCCAAACTTGTAGGCTTAGGCCTAAGCTTAGATGGGGGCCCCCTTCTTTAGGGGAAGACCCCAAAGCTGGGCTTATCTGCTACCTGGGAACATGGGTGTCCATGTCGGGCCTCCTTATTCCAAGCCAGCCCTTTCCTTCTGCCCTTCCTCACAGGGGACCCACCATCCCCTCCCTCCATCTCCCCAGCCTGGGGCTGAAAACCTTTGCATTTCCCTTGGCTTTCCTTTCTCCTTCATGCTTCACATCTAATCTGTCACCAAGTCCTCCACCTCAGTCCAACTTGTGACATTGCTGTGTTCCTCAAGTCCTATGCCTTCCCGCCAACCCTCAGCTCCTTTTCCCCTTACCCGGCTCACCTGACCACTGAGGTGGCCAACCCCACTCATCCCTCTTCTGTGCCTCCTCCTATCACACTAGGTCCTCTGGCATGTGGGTTGGCATCCTGCTTTCTGTGGCTCCCCAGTGCCTGCAGGTGCAGTCTGAAACAGGGACCTGGGGGGCCCTTAGGGAAGCCCCAGCCTCCCTTGCTATGCATCACTGGCTGATCTGTCCAGAGGCTGGGTGCACTCCTAGGCTGGTGTGCTGGGCACTGACAGGACAGCTCAGGTTTCCACACTGTAGCTCCCTTGCCTCACAGAAGCTGGTGCCACCTATCCTGCCAGCATGCTCACCACTTGACCTTAGCCCCGCTGGCGCTGTCCAGACTCAGACAGGCCCCTTTTCTGATGCCCATCCCCACATTGTTCTCTGGAGCTCCACCCCCTGCAATCCAGCTCCTCCCCTTCACAGGGGCCCAGGCAAGCTGATGTGTTTTGGTTGGGCTAAAGAACAGAGGTGTGATTCCTCAGCCCTGGGGCAGCTGCCAAAAGCCTCTGGCCTGAGCTACCTCCTCCTCTTCCAGTGCTTCCCACAAGCAAGGCCATTGTCTATGGCACTGTGGCCCTGCTCTCTGCCCTAGCATGCTCCGAATTATGGCCAGCCAAGTTCTTAGTGTTTTTCTTTGTTTCCTTGATTGGAGTTTGGATTCCCTGGCCAAGCAGGGAGGGCTGCTTATGGCCAGGGATGAGAAGTTTGTCAGTTTCAACAGTGATCCTGTCCTTGTCCCTGAACACAGACTGCCCTAGTCCAGCAAGGCTGGAAATAGCCTCCTGTACAGGGTGGGGATCAGTAAGGCCAGGCTCCATCGTGTGCAGTGATGGTGGACAGGGACACTGTACCCTGGTGCCACACTCACACACAGATGGCAAACCAGCCCACAAGAGGGTGTGTGTTTGTGAGTCACCCACACAAGCTGTATGCCCTGACTGCTGACTGGGGATCTCCCTGCCCACCCCATCCCCACCCTAGCATAGATTTCCCTAGAGTAGGTGTTTTCTTGTGCAAATAGTGTCATTCATAGAGTTGACACCAAGATTTTGGGCTGCTCTGTGCTTCACCTGTGTGCAGCTCCTGGTTCTTGAGGCTGGGCCACTGGGCCCCAATATACTTGGGCACCCAGATGGGAGCTCAGCTTTCCGCAATCAGTTCTTCCAATCCCCCCTCCTTTTTTCTTATCTGCATCCATGGAAGCATCCTTTAGCAGCTGGGAAGCTTTGGCCTCCCCTTCCTACCAGGTGGAGTACAAAAGGCAGGGGTTCTGGAGACAGAGAGGGATGACTTTCCGTCCAAGCCATGTGTCCTTGGATAAGTAACTTTCACTCCCCAGCCTGCTTCTGCATCTGTAGCATGGGCTTGTGTCTCCCTTCTGGGGTTAGAGTAGTAAATTGATGGGCAACAGAGAAAACACCCAAGTGGACCCTAACATCTAGCAGTTGCTCATGGCTTGTCTCCTTTCTCCATTTCCCTAGGTACTTGAGGGCAGTGAGTCAGGACAGAGCTGGGAATTTAAGCTGCACTGGGGCCCAAGCCCAGAGAGAAAAGCATCTCCATAGGAACTCCTTCATTGCTCCTTGCTCCAGCCCCAGGATGGAGCCAGGCAGGAAGATGGGCAGCTTCTAGTTGGAAAAACATATAGCCACTTTCTGCAGGGTCTTAGGTCAATTCTTCAAGTGTCGAAAGAGCAGTTGTTCCAGCCTGTCCTAGAACTGTGTGCTGATGATTAGCTCTTCTACCACACAGGAAGAGGCAACAGAGGGGTGCAGGTGCCCTGGGTGGAACTAAATTCTAGTCTTAGCTCTGCTATTAGGTTGCTATGTGACCTGCACCAATCACTTAACTGCTCTGTGCTGTCTGTCTCTTTGTATACTAAAGGATTAGTCTTGATAACTCCATCCGGGTAGAAGCTGGTGCCCAGGGAGGCTGCCTGGGAATGGGGTTTAGACTCAACCCTCAAAAGCAGGTTCCCCCAAGAACTGCTCACACCTGCCCAGCACCTGCTAAAGACACCAGTGGCCCTGGCAGAGGCTGTTGCATTACCTGGGAGCCAGGTGGCTGCTGGGGCAGAGCCAAAGGTGGCTGTGAGACAGGTGGGAATTGTGAGTTCCAGCTCCCAAGCCAGGAAACTGATCCTGCTTCAGCTGGTGGAACACCCCTAATTACAGAAACAGGCCTTCTCAGGGGCCCCCAAAAGGTCAGGATGCCAGTGCCTGAGCTCCACCCTCTTCCCAGACACTGATGTCAGGTGACACAGTGTTTTAGGCCCCCAGGGGCCAAAACCCCAGGCAGGTGGAGGAGTTTGTGCAATGAGTGAGTTGGCAGGCTCTGGTGTCTGGGTTTGGACCAGAACTAGGACTAGGGTGAGCAAAGGAGTGTTTGAAGTACCAGTCTACGTAGTGCAAGTGCAGAGCCAGTTCCCAAGAGTGAGTGCCCTTGGTACTTCAGTCTCCCCCTAGTCCTGGTCCTGGATTCAACTCATCCCTGCACATCCTGTCTTCTAGCTCAAGGGCCTCAGTTCCATCCCCAGGACCAATAAAAAAAATTAAAAATGGCTTCCTAAAAGACCTAGGCACAGGGTTGCTGTGTGGATTCACCAGCTGATGTGAGCCAGTCACGGCATATGGTAGGTGTTCAGTAAATTCCAGCACCTGAGGACGATGAGTATGCAGGGGTACAGTTCTGGCCTCTCCCAGGGGAGTGAGAGTGTGGCTGTCAGTGGGAGAGAGTGCAGTCTGAGGACCAGGTGGGAGAAGCCTAACATGATGAGGCTCCCATTTGAAGCCTCTATTCCTTGTCATGCCCAGGGCAGGGGGCATACAAGTCCCTTCCCCCTTTCCAGGTGTGGTCATTGACTGAGCCACCCCAAACCGTTTGAGATTGGGAACCCAGAGAGACTCAGAGGTCTGGGGACGATTGAGTGGCAGCACTTCCCTACGTTAGACCTCAAAGGGGGAAGTTTTCCCGGCTCACGTCACTGGGGAAGAGGAACCTGAAAGTCCCTGCCTCTGAGTAGGGCCATGGAGGGCCAGTCATCACCAGACTGGCGGGTCCCCCACAGCCGAGTCCCTCCCCACGCCTGGATGTCACTACTGTGTCATCTAGAAGGCTCAGGGTGACCTTGAGCTTCAGGCAAATATGTGGCTGAGATTTGGGGTGGAGATGAGGGGCGAGCAAGTCTTATCTGGGTTGACTTGACGGACAGCTGCAGTGGCCTTGAGGAGGGAGCTACCTACCGAGGCTGTATCCCATCTCTGGCCTGTACCTTCCCAGCCAGGGCGGAACATGGAACTCTCCGTGCCCCACCCGGCCCGGCAAGCCCAGAGGAAGCCTGCAGGGGGGGTACACCCCAAATTAGACTCCAGCCTTCCTAACTGGGGCGGGACCCGAAGGAGCTGAGGGGCTGCATGTTTTTTCCAGGTCTGCCTTTCTTTCCAGCCCCCTCCCCACCCCTGCCCCCAATTGTGCCAGGCATGGGGCGGGAGGAGGGCCTCCTTGGCGCCCCCTGCGTGCCTGGATCTGCAGCCTCTGAGTCCCCACTTCGTAGTCAAGGTAGCATGGCGGGCGGGGTCCCTCTGGCCAGCGGAGCTGCGGAGCACGTGAGCGGCCGTGGGGCTGCAGGTGCCCGAGCCAATAGGAGCCGGAGCCGAGGGATTAGCAATTAGCTGCGGCGCGCCGGCTGGGCTCCGGGAGGGGCTTACGCCCAGAGGGGGCGTCCGAGCTCTGAGAGGCTCGGCGCGGCAGCCGGGCAGACCCTATCCCCGCCCCGTGCAGGGTAATTAATAAGCGGTAAACTCTTGTGGCCGAGCCTGGGAAGGGGCGGGATCCCTCCGCCCGCCAGCCCGCCCCGCGGCCGCCTGCCGGATTATCGGCTCTTTGTTCGGGACCTGTTAACAAGTTCCTGGCTGAGCGCTTGGCTGCCGCCCGGGGAGCAGGCGTTCCAGCCTCTGGGCACCTCTACTCGGCGGCCTCCGCCCCTCTTCCGACCCCTGAGCCCACCTGCAGCCTCCACCTGCTACCTGCCCTGGCGCCCAGCGAGGTGGGTAGGTGGGCGTGGGCCGGGGACTCCTCTGGCGATCTAGTGTCTGGTGTGGGGCTGATCTCTCTGCAGAAGGCAGGTGTCCCCATTGCCTGAGCACCTCCTGTAGGCCAGGGACTTACAACGCACTGCCATCGTCATTCCCATTTTACAGATGAGGCTCGGTGCTGACTTGCAGCAGAGCTTGGCCATCCTAGGCAAGCTGGAGATTCCAGTCTAGATCTTTGACACCCTAGCACATTCTAAGTGGAGAGGAGCTAAGAAGAGAGAGCTCTGGGGCAGGAAGATAAGGAACCTTCCGTGGGTGTAGACTATTAACATTTTTTATTCTTAATTAATTTGGTGATGGTAGTCATTGTAATTGAGAGCAGTGCTTGGGCTTTGCCTACATCATCTCCTCAAAACCCCAGGACAATCCACGAGGTAGGTGAGGTTAGCCCCATTTATGAGATGAAGACAGTGAGATATCAGAGATCACACTTCAGGAAATGGCAGGGCTGGGACCTCTGTACTGCTCTGCTGTGTCTCCTACCCCGAAACTGTGGGGGTCCAAACAGTGTCCCATGTGACTCTTTGCTGCCAGGACCTTCTCTGGTGCTCCATAGACTTGATGGAAGAAAGCCAGCAGACCCTAATTCTCTGTATAGTCTTGGGTTAAGTCCCCCATCTCCCCAGCTCACTCCCCATCTATATGCTGACCCCACCTGGTTGTGGTGCACCTGCTTCCTAAAACAGGGAAGGGCTGTGGATATGAACCCCACCCCCTAGGATTTGGCTTTCCTCACCTGGAGCTCTGAGCTTTAATCCAAAGAGAATTGTTCAAAACCACTTTCTTGTAATGAGGTGGAATTCTTCCAGTAAGTGCTCCCAGATGGCTCTTGGCTCTTCCTTTGAGGCCACTCTGGATGGCTTCTCCCTTTTCAGTTACTGAAGACAAGGTTCTTGCCTGGCCCTATCTGCCCTTCTCTAGGCCAGGCATCTCTAGTCCTCTCTGTCCTTGGCTGGCATGGTTCTGAGCCCCCCTCCTGATCCCCCACATCCTCTATCTCTGGGTGTCAACACAATAATTACACCCTCCTTGGTCCTAGAAACATCACATTGATAAGTTTCAATGCCCCAGCATGGAGTAGCATGGGATACTAAGTGTATCTGTTCCAAATATTGGAAAGTTCAACCCTCATTGCCTTAAGTGAAAAGAGAAAATTTAATGGTGCATGTAACTGAAAAATTAAGGGTAGCTCTGGTTTCAGGCATAGTTGGATCCAGAGAGAAGAGTATAACCAAGAACCATTCCTTGTTTCTGCTCTTGGAGAATTAATGTCACTCTCCAACAACCTCTTTCTCACAGCTTAAAGTGGCTGCCAGAAGCTCCCAGGGATACAGTCAGGGGAAGAGAGAAAGCATCTCTTCCTCCAACCATCCAACAAATCCCCCAGTCTTCCCCCATTAGTCCAACTCAAGGGCTATATCCAGAATGTGAGCCAGTCACCACAGTCTGGGTTATAGTTATGCATATTACATTGGGCTTTAAACCACCAGTATCATTGTCTTATCACCCAGGTGGCTTCCCACTTCTTGAAGCTTCTTATCCTCCAGGAAAGGATGGGCACAATTATCATACCCAGATTTAACCAGTAAGTCATTAATACATTTTGTCCAATTATTTAATAATCATGCTGACTAACACCAAGGATACAGTCTGCTTAAAGGTAAAGCCTGAGTCTATATCAACATTATTTAATCAGTAGTGCTGGAAAATACAGTAATACTGGTCATTCAACAGGTTTTGCATTCCTGTGGCTGTGCTGTCATCTGGTTCATATATCTCCATTCGCTAATCCTAGGATGTTTTTATCAGGTGCCTGGCTGAAATCCACACTGTGTTTTCAGCCTGGCCCTAATCTACAATGAAGTAACCCTATAATAAAAAGAAGCCGGTCTGGTATACATGGTCCATGGGGATCAAGCATGTCTCCCACTGTCCCTCCTTTCTTTGGTCACCTGCATGAATTGAGCTTTACTAGGATTGTGCCTTGTGTTTGCATCAGGGTCACTGGGCTGTGGTTACTCCAGTGGACATTTGCTGGGTTTTCTATCTGGCCCCATGCCTTGTCCCCTTGTATACAGTTCAGTGGGTGTTTTAGGGGGGTCCTTCATCCCAGCAGCGGGGCCCAGGTGACTTAGGTAAGTGTTTCCTCTGGACTGGTTTCTATCCTGTTTCACAGCCTGCTTTTCTGTCTCTTGTTCCTTCTCTGAACAACCCAGTCCCTCACCAATACTTTTCCTTTTTTGTTTAAACTTGTGAGAATCAGTTTCTGTTGCTCAAAGAACCCTAAGTGGCATAATCAACTGATACAAACTTTCTTCCTTTATTGACAACTAGAGCACAGCTTATGCATCTAGTTCTCCATAACTGCACTCCCACTTTCTCTGCGGGGTTTAACAGGCCCACCTCCCAGGCCTTCCATGTGATTTGTCAGGACCAGGAGACCTGAAGTCATTCACCACAACCTCTCCTAAACCTCCTTCTTGTTTTTCAGTCCTTTCTTATTAGAATTGGCCTTGATTCTCCAGTTCAGTGTCCTCAGGCAGAAAATGGCAGGTGTAGGGAGCCAGAGCTTCCCAGTGTCCCCCCAGCCAGGAGGCTTGCCCTTCCTGGTCCCCTTCCTCCAAGTCTACTTCTGTCCTGTGTGACTTTGGCATCTCCTATGAGCCATAGCTGGACCTGTGCTCAGCATTCTTTGCGTGGTGCTTTGATCCATGCTCTACCACTGGTTTCCACCCATCTTCCCTTGCTGGGTATGTGTAGTTAGAATCTGAGCTTACCTAGTTGTCTTGCTGTTGCCCTAGCAGTTTGCTAGAGACCTGGTTCTCCCCAGTTCTTTGTGGTCACTAAGTAAGAGGTCCATTTTTGACACCCAGCTGGTTTTCTCAAGACCCTTTCCCCTTCAGTCCCCTAGCCCTGCTATGGGGGGCTATCTTTTGTGTGAATAGTCTGAAACCCACCACCCAAAGGCCAGGTTGCCCTTCTAGGAGTATTCAGCATTCCCTCTCCAGCAGTAGTATCCTGGTTAGTGTTTAGAGCCTGGCTCTCTGGGAGGGCTGGGGAATTGAGGGCCAGGGAATTGAGGGCCAGTTTTCATGGTACTGTATTTCTACCATGCCCTATTTCAAGCTACCAAGACATTAACTGGCTTGCACAATTGTAGAAATCTCAGCAATTGACTACCCTGAGCCTGGATGAGCTGGCTCCAGTGTAGCATGGCTGCTGACCAAGGTTGTCCCAGCCCTTTGGAGTGACAACAGGAAGAGTCCAGGGTATGAGCACTGGCTCTTGAGGACTTCCTCAGGCTAGGGGGAGGGTTCCTCCCAGCACTGTGGTGGACTAAGGGATGGGAAGTATGATACACGCTAGAGGGTTGTGCTTACAAGCCAGAGCCCTGAAGCTGAGGGGTTAGAATCCCCCACTTAGATCACCTTAGATTATTTAAGCCTTCTCTGCCCAAGTTTTCTCACCTGAAAAATGTGTATAAGGAAAGATGCCTACCTCAGGGTTGTGAAGATTAAATGAGCCATTTTACATGAAATAGGTATCCCAGGATGGCCCATGGCAAATGCTCCACAAGTGTGAGCTGGTGCCTTTGTGCTGTGAGCATTTGGCAAGCCTGCAACACCTCCTGAACTATGTGTGTGGGGAGCAGGATCATTGGTTAACATAACCAGCAGACAGAGCCAAGGGCATGACCCTGCAAGCTTGGTATCTTGGGAAAGTGCTCATCTGGGGTGATAGGCATTCATGAGGGGGCTTGAGAAGGAAGGCTGACATGGTGAAAGATGACTCACACAGAGTGACTTGGCCAGGTGTGACTCCTGATGGCCTGGAAGCCAGTGTGGGACATGCAGAACAGAGAGAGGCAGGGCCACAGCCACGTATGAGAGCCCACAAGGGCCAGGCAAGGACAAGCCACCTCCTCGTGTGGCTTCAGGGATGGTCCTTAGCTAACCCCTTCCTTCACCCCAGAGTTCTGGGAGCCCTGAAGCCAAAAGTGTAGGAGGGACTCAGGCTGGAACCTTGGCTTGTGGAGGGATCTGGTCAGAGGGCAGTGGGTGGAGGTAGAGGACAGGCAATCCCTAGTGACAGTGCATATGTAGGGGAGGCCAGCTGGAGCAGATGGTGCCTGTGGGGGCCAGCGGGCAACAGGGCTGGCTACATCTTTGAGCTGGGGAGTGACAGGCAGTGAGCAGTGTTTAAGGAAGATTAATCTGGCAGCTTATGGAGGATAGATGGGAGCAGAGAGAGGCTGGAGGCAAGGAGACCAGCCGGGAGGCTGCTGTGGTCATCCAGGCAAGAAATGATGAGGCTTCCCTTCCTACCAAGCAGGCAGCAGGGATGGAGTAAGAGAGATGGATGTGGGAGACATTACAAAAGAGGATGCTGCATCTGGATGGTGCATGTGGGGGGCGAAGAAGAGGGAGGAGGCAAACATGATTCAGAGCTCTGAGCCTGGGGAAGTGATGTCAGAAACAGAAAATAGATGGGGAGCTGGGCTAGGGGAGAAGCTGAAAGAATAAGAGGGCTTCGTGGTCTCCTGGACTCCATCCTGGGGACTCCACTCCACTGGGCTGTGTCTGCCATGTGGATAGGGCACTTGGGTCAAAAGCAGCAGAAACCAGCTCTGGCCAAATTAAGCAAAGGACATATGATAGAGGGTTTGAGGGGCTAGAAGGCACAATGAGCAAGGAAGTCCATTCTTAAAACTATATCCTAGGAGAGAAGCTCCCAAAAGGATGGGGTGGAGATGGGGCTGGCCTAATTCATGTAGGGCATTGAAAGCAGTCTGGGGGTTGGGGAGTGAATTTGCTCCCTTCTGTGTAGCTCTCCAGGGTGGGCTTGGGACAGCTGGTATGAGACACAAGGGTAAGAAAGACCTTTCTAGTAATCGGTGGCATGGGTGGCCTTGGCAATGGAACTATTTGAAACTTTGGGACCCGTCAGGGAGACCATGAAAAGGTAATAGGTGGCCTTGGTGAGGCTCCATGATAGACAGTAAAAGATGGGGCTTTGAAACTGACTTGGACTTCACTCTTAGCCACTCCCTAGTAGTTGGATTTGAGAAGTTTTTTACTCTTTGGGAGCTGGAGGGATGACCCCATTTAGTGACATTTTGTAGTCTGTCTAGCCTCCGTTGTTTTGACTATTTAACATACTCTCTTAGGACACAGCACCTCCACCCTTCTTTGGCGACCTCCCACCATGATATAGTCCTGATGGCACTGTCAATTAGAGGGACCTGCCCCACCCATGGCCCAGGGAAAGCGCCTGACCAGGCTGGGCAAATAATAGGAAGACCTGGACACAGTGATTGCTCAAGGGTGGCCATGTAACCTGGGGTGAGCCATTAGGACCCATCCCATGGCTGGTCCTAACTAAGGGAAAAGGAATTCCTCCCTCTGCCTCTTGGGTTGGCAGAATAAAGTAGGCTGGGATAATGGGCCAGGAGCCATTTCTGCCTTGGGTGGAAGAGCTTGCATGAGGAGAAGAGTGAGGCTGGAGAGATCAGGAACGAGCAGAAGGAAGAGACTGCCCTGGTGGCCCCTGGTCCCCACAGCTTTTCTCAATCCTGCAAGCTATTCTGACAGCCTTCCCAGATCTTGATCCACGAATGTCTGGCTTTAGGCTTATGCTGGTTAGAGGTGAGGTTTGCTGCCCTTTACTTGGAAGAGGCCCTGCCTAGGATCTCAGGAGAAAGATATGACAATGTGGGCAAAGTACCCACCCAAAGGTGGCCAAGTAGCAGCATGCAGGGTGTTTATCCCCCAAGCAGTGGATATTCTAAAATATAGAGAAGTCACATAAAAATTCCAATTTCAGGCTTCCCTTGAAACAGGGAAAGATCTGGGCTGGGCATAGTGATTCATTTATAGGGAAGAGGACTAAAACCTGGCTTCTGTCTTGGCAGGCATGCAGCCCCACTGCCTGTACACCCACCCCACCAGGCTATATATGCCTTTGTTCATGCAGTCCCATCCCATGCACCCTCATTGCCCCATGCAGCCCCTGTCTTGTGCACCCCCAGGCCCTGTGTACCAGCACCACTTCATGCCCCCCTACTGTCCATGGATCCCTCTGCCTATATGCCCCACTACCCTGTACCCCTCCCTGCTCACCCCCATTGCCAGGGAGGCTGCATCCTGCACTCCATGCCCAGTTCTTGGTGCACATCAATATGAGGCCACATGCAGGTCCCTTCCTTCACCTCCCTTCCCTTCCAGTTCTAAGAGCCCATGTTGGGGGCCTTAGATTGCACCTGTTCCATTTGAGGTGACAGGGGACAGTCAGGTGGAACTGTCTGAAAGGTAATTGGAAACCTGAGACTGGCACTTTGAGATGCAGTCACGGCAGGAAGTGGAGATGCGAGACCCATCCTAAGGAGCTAGTCATGATCATTGAGAGCTCAGATTCTGTTCTGAGGGGGCCACTGGGGAATGACTGCTGCAAGGACAGAGAAGGAAGATCTGTGGATGATTCTGAGGAAGAAAAAAGGAGGCCAAGGAACAAGCAGTAGGAGCTGAGGAGGGGTTTAAAGTTCTGAGAAAGCGGGGAGCAGCCACAAGGAAGGCTGCCCAGGTGGACCGCAGCCGAGGCCTGGAGGCCACGCTGGGGGATGGAAATGGGCTGCTTAGGAGCCGGTGCCCAAAAGTATGCCAGGGTGAGAAGCCAGCATTAGCGAGCCAGACAGTGTGTACATGGAGAGTGAGGCCATTTGGAAGCTGTAGACGGTGAAAACCTGTTAGAGCCAGAAAGGCATGGCATCCACAGAAGGCTTCAGGGGAGAAACTTGCTGAGTGTTTGGAAAGTACTTCTACACAAAATGTAGGTAGCCTCAGAGGAGAACTGATTTGCCTGATGTCACGTGGCTGCCACTGCAGAGCCAGATCCCAGCCCCAGCTCTGTGGAAGGCAAAATGGGCAAAAGGGCCAGGACCCAGTGAGCTTTTGAGGGATGCAGAGAGGACAGGCTGAAGGACAGGGCCAAGTGAAGGTAGGTACACATCATTATTAAACAAGCATTTATTGAGCACCTACTAGGCACTGCATTTGGCACTACAGTTGCACAGTGAAAAAGGTGAACATTCCCCTTCCTGGCCAAACCCACACTCTGCTGGGAAAAATAACTGTAAGCAAGCAGATAGATTAAGATAGTGAGGGAAAGTAGTTGGAAGGTAGGCAGAAGGGGCCACATGGCCACAGGTGAGCTGGATGTGGGGCCATGTGCTTAGCAAATGAGCCAGGATGGTCAGGGCAGGCCTCTTTGAGGAGGTAACATTTGAGCCAAGACTGGGAATGACAGGGAGGGGTCAGCTGTGGGCACAGCAAAGGGTTTGTTCTGTTGGGGCACGGAACTGTGGAGCCTGTTGAAGACGAAGCATAATGGCTTCTATCTTTCTGTGTTTATTGGTACTTTGTACCACCTCTGCTTCTGGAAAGGTGCAGCAGAAGAGTAGAGTGGCTGGAAGTTCCTCCGAGAAAACATGTGATGTAGGTCACTGGCAGAGCACATTAGCAGTCCTGGGTCCCAGCATGAGCCTGAGCCTGTCACACTCCTCTGCCCTATTCGCGGCATGAGAAGAAGGACCAGGCCTGGGCTGTCGTGGAGCTGGTCCTGAGGCTTCAGGCAGGGGTCATGATGGAGGGAGAAGGCCCGGCAACTACTATAGCTCTCTAGGCAAGGTCTGGGTGCCTGCTGTCCACCCCCATCTCCCAGTATAAAACACCCACTTATAAAATGAGCTTAAGGAGGTCCACTGAGGTTGGAATTTGATGCAGCATACTTTTTAGTTGAGGTGAAATTCACATAACATTAACCCATTTAAAGTATACAGTTGAGTAGCATTTATTGCATCCACAATGTGCAACCATCACCTCTGTCTGGTTCCAAAACGTTTTCCCCTTTTCCCCAGGAAAACCCCCATTAGGCAGTCTTTTCTCATTCTTCCCTCTTCCCAGCTGCTGGCAAATACTACCTTGCTTTCTATCTCTATAGACTTGTTCATTATGGATATTTCATGTAAAAGGAATCGTACCATTTGGGGCTTTTTGTGACTGGCTTATTTCACTTAGCATACTGTGTTAACAGTTCATCCACGTTGCAGGATGAATCAGTATTTCCTTCCTTTTTATAGCTAACTAATATTCCATTATGTGGATTGACCACATTTTGTTTATCTGTTCATCGCTGATAGACATTTAGGTTGTTTCCACCTTTGGCTCTTGTGAATAATGAGCTATGAATGTTTGTGTACAAGTATTTGTTTTCCGATCCCTTAGATACCTAGAGTGGGATTGCTGGCTTATATGGTAATTCTGTGTTGAACATTTTGAGGAACTGCCAACCTCTTACCCACAGCAACCGTACCATTAGCTAGTTATAGTTATATTTAACTAGCAGTGCATGAAGGTTCCAGGTGCCCCACATCCCGATGCTTATCTTTGAAATCTTAAATTATTGAAATTTTTTTCTTTTTCATCCCTCAGCACTCTCCTTTTCAGTACCCAAGTCCCTGGGTGGCCTGCAGTCACCTCTGCCTGGTGTAGGTCTCCTGATCCAGGATGGGAATCTGAGGAGGCCCACATGGGAACACTTGGCCCTGACACGAGCAGGAGGTCAGGGCTGGCTGTCAGGGGCTGCTGGGCCTCTTCCCGCCCTCTCAGACCTGTTTCCCTCGGGACCCCTCCTTCCTCCTCTCCCACCTCCTCCACACACATACCCAGCCAGGAGCTGCCCTCTCCGCCCCTCTGCTCCGTTTTGTGTGTGCGTCTCATCACCAGGATAAATGTAGCTACAAACAGTACGGCGGGTTGGGTGCTAATTTGTCAGACGCAGTGCGCGGCTGTGATTCCGAATACATTAACATTTTCACATGAAATCATTTCAATTTTTAGTGATTAAGAAGTATTTGTTTTAAAGCATCAGAGTGATTTGCTGAAGGCCTATGGGGGCAGTAGAGGTGGGGGCAAGGGAGCCCCCATTTATGATGTCATTTATGGGCACAAGTACAAGCAGTCGTCACTCTATACCTAACTGTGCCCACCTGAGCCTCCTGGGCCTGGAGCTGGAGGTGACAACATAGCAGGACTGGGAGTGGAGACCATTGATCCTGGTAGCCCCTGGGGCTTAGAAACCTCAACTTCCACCTTCCCCTGGTTTTTCCATGTCTTCCTGGCCTCACTGAAGTGTTATCTTATCAGAGACACCCAGCCTAAAGTAGGGGCACATCACTCTCTGCTTTAGCTTCTTCATGGCATTTATCAACATTGAAGTTGACCTATTTCATTGACTTATTCATTTGCTTATTTTATGCTTCCTCCATTAAAACATAAGTTTTTTGAGGGCAGAGACAGTGACCTAGTCATGCATGAGTGGTTGGCGGGTGGGAGGATGAATGGATAGATAGATAGATGGATGATGGATAGATGGATAGATGGATATATAGATGGGTGAGTGGATGGATGAACAGATGGATGGACCAGTGAGAGCAAGGGTGTATAGTTGTTTAATAGACACAGAAAACCACTCATCATTCTGGGCATCTGTCTTTGAGATAAGCTCCTTCTGGAACTTGAGGGACTCCAGCCCTTCCCAGGTAAGCTACCTCTTATGTGCCAGGCTTCCCAGCACCTGGGAAGTTCAAGTTCATTATCACTGGGTGGGGATATACTCACAGGCCTTCAGTCTCCCTTCCTTCTTCATTACCCCCACTCTTGAGAGCCTGTCTGTGCCTGCCTCTCTGTCATCATCCTCTCTGGGTGCAGTGAGGTCCACTTTGAAGGGTTCCCCTAGGTTTTTGGACAGACTGGCTCCCCCAGGCCTCAGTTCCTGCCAGTCTTGGCTGGGGACTCTTCCCTTCCCTCCTGGGGTCTCCCAAGTAGGGCGGCCTTCTCTGGAGCAGCTCACAATGCAGCCAGAGGCTGGGCAGGTAGGAGGTGCCTGCCAGGCCCTGTGTGGGTATGTTTCTTCTTGTGGACCTGCTCGTGTGTGTCTGTGTATGTGTATGTGATAGGATATGGTCAGATGTTTGCTGAACAAGAATTAAGGTCCTTCCTGCAGTTTTTTCTCTGTGACAGCCACACAGGAGGCCCTTCTGTGTCCTTCTGTGATTCCTAAACTTCCATGATCCCGCTCCCCATTTCCACATGCCCCCAGATCAGACCCCTCCCCCACCCATGCCAGTGAAAGGAAAATAACTGGAAGCTTTTATCGTTCAGCAGAAGCAACATCAGAAAACAATTATTGTTTTAATTACCTGCTGTCGCCGTACAAGACAGGGAGGTTGTAAAGTGTGATAAAATCTTTCATGTTAATGGACTGCCAGCCTGGGCCGGGGCACAATTTATGGGGCTGAAGCTGGCAACTCCAGTCAGCTGGTATGGAGCCCCTTGGGCCCCCCTCTCCCTGTCCCTGGGGCCAGGTCTCCAATGACAGGAGCCCAGGCACCTTTTCTGTCCATCACACTTCTACCCAGGAATGCTCAAGACCAGCAAGTACACAGGGAGGTCCTGGAGGATCTAGTCCTTTGAGGAGTAACCTTGGATTGGCCCCTTCTGCTCCATGGAAGAAGTGCTGTGTTGGACTTGGCCAGTTGTTTCTACATGGGCTCACTCCCTACTCCCCTGCCCTACTGTAGCACCCCACCCTCCAGCCATACCCACCTAGTGCCCTGGCTATGTCTTCGACTCCTGCTCTGCCCAGAGCTGGTCTTCCTCCAAAGCCCTGCAAGCCCACACCTGTCTCCTCCTGTCCTGCCCACTTCTCTTCCGGCAGCCTGACCACTGACCACCGCTTCCTGCCTGAGGTTTCCCATTCTGCTTCACCCAGTCTAGCCCTGTGACTGTACCTGCCATCTCCCCATAGTCCGTCGCAGCACCATCCCTGCTTAAGAACAAACCCAGTTTTATCCAGATAGTTTCATACGTTTCCCCATTGAGGCCTCACAGCAGTGCTTTGAGGAGATGCCATGAATGGGTGCCCCGTTTTACAGATGTGGAAACTGAGGCACAGAGCAGCCAGTTCACTTTGTATATTGACATGTGAGGGCTGGTGTGAGGACTAAATGGGGTAACCATTGTGAAATACTCAGAACAGTGCCAGGAAGGGTGTTTAGGCCCAGTACATTTTGGGATTTGTTTGTTTGTGGCACTGGAGAGTGAACCTCGGGCTTTCATGTTGAGCAATAGCCTCAGCCCCTGTTTATTTTTTGTTTAAAGACACGGTCTTGCTAGGTCACTGAATTGCCCAGGCTGGGCTCAAATTTGTGATCCTCTGAGTGCTGGGATCATAGGTGTGCACAACCATCCCGAAATTATTTTGTTTTTGTTTTGTTTTGTTTGAGATGAGTTCTTACTACATTGCTCAGGCTGGTTTTGAACTCCTGAGCTCACTGATCCCCCTGCCTCAGCCCCCTGAGTAGCTGGGACTACATTGTGCCTGGCACCATTTTGGATCTAATTATAATTTTTATTATTGCCATTCAACTTGGAGTACATCATTTAGCTTTTTGATTACATCTCACTTTTCTCACCTGTAAAAATGAGCATGGCGATCCCTCATCATTACTACAAGTGTGGTTATGGTGGTGGAAGCTTGGCTGTGAAGATGAGTAGGATCTACTAGGAAACCATCAGATCTGAGTTACAGAAAGAAGGATCATTGCAGCAGGCTTTGGTCACCTTTTGGGCAGAGGAGGAGCAGGAAGAGGAGTTAAGGGTCTAGGTCAGGCTGGCCTCTCCCAGAACTCACACCTTTTTTAGCTCTGCCTTTTCCCACCAAGGGCCAAGCACAGGCCTGGCATTTTTGTTAGCCAGTCTCACATTCAGGACATGGGTAAATGGCTAAGGCCCAGGGAACAGGAAGAACTTTTGGAGTTAAAGCTAAGTCAGAGTAGAATGGGGCCCAACTCGAGAGGATCTTTAGGCTGTTGCCTAGGACTAGGTGGGGCTTCTTATGCATCCTTAGGAGCCCAGCTTCCTTTCCAGACAGGTTTTGGTGCAAGCTCTGAGTTTGGCCTGGATGGCCTTGCTTGTTAATTCATTCACTCACCCACTCATTCTTTCATGCATCAGCTCATGTCTTCAACAAATGTTTGTTGAGCACCATGTCCATCTGGGCTCTGAGCTGGATGCTGGGGCTGTCAGGAAGTCCAGTGGAGTTGCACATGTGCCCTCGTGGAGCTGATATTTGAGTGCAAGGGACAGGCAATGCGCCAGTGAACAAATGAAGAAATGAAATAATTGCATGCTGTCGGGCGTGCAGAGGAGAACAAAGGAGCTGAGACAGGATTCCCCCCTCCTCACTCCTCCTCTCTGTCCCTGTCCTGTCTCTGTGTGAGAAGTGGCTCGCAGCTTCCCAGCCCTGCTGAGATACATAGTTGGTATTAGCAGTCCAGCCTGCCCGATATGTCTCCCTGTCTTCCCTGGATTACTTGCCCCATTTTGGCCATCGCTTCCGAACTCTAATATATTACCCAGGGCCAGGGAGGGGCCGTTCATGTAAAGATCTTTCTATGAAATCTTCTCCTCTGAGGACCTCAGGGGAAGAAAAAGTCAGGGGAGGAGGAAAAAGAGAGCAAGAGAGATCTGATTTCAGAACTCCCAAGCAACAGGACAGATACAGAGGGGCCAGAGCTGTTTCCTAACAGCCCTGCTTGTTCAGTGGTATAAATACTTTCTCACCTTTCCTCTTGCCCCCGATGAGTCTTCTCTCCTTCCCTCTCTCCTTACCTGTGTCCCTGAGGGAGTCTGAGGCCACCCAACCCCCAGCCTCCCAGGGAAAATTTGTCGCCAGGTGCTGAGAGATGCTGTCCTTGATTACAATTCAATATGATAGTGCCCCTCTGATTTCCCTCCCAGTTCTCTGAGGAGCCACATACTCATGTCTGGGCTCCTCTGGGAACCAGCCTCAGTGTTTGTGTCTTTTGCAGATGGGCCAGAGTAGCTGGCTGGCTGGACCCATCCTGTGCCAGGGATGGGAGGAGAAATGAGCCAGTATGGCAGTCACAAAGCAGAATTGAGTAGGAGAGGCAGGCTGGAGTGTGTGGGCCCTGGTTGGTACTTGTGTGACTCTTTGTCTGGGAGTCACCATCCCTTTGGGATCTCAGGTGGTATCTGCTTCTCATGGAAGCATTCAGAAATACCAGGCACTGTGGGCAGCCCCATGCTCTGTAGGCAGGATGACCAGGGAGGGGGGGGGGTCTCCATAGGGCTTGTTAGTGTGACAGGCGTTCTCACACATTGTATAAGCCTGTGACCGGGGCCACTGGCCAGGGCCTGGCTTGTACACCTAGCTAGTCGTGGGTGTGGGTACTGGTTATTACTAAGGAAATGTGTATCCATGGGTGAAGGTGACCTTACTGGGTGCTTGGAAACCAGGAATATCCACCTCTCAAGGCCAGCCCTTGGGGCCAGGGCCACCTGCCAGGTCTGCCTCTCTTTTGCCTAAACAGAGGTTGTCTGCCAGTGCAGTGTGTGCTCAATGTGAGTTCTCCCATGAATGCTTCCAAGTGGGGAGGCTGGGCAGATAGCTGGGTCACCGGCATGTGGTGGAGACAGGACCTCATTTAGGGTTCTCTAATGACTGTGGTCCAAATTTCAGGAGGTTCTCTGCTCTCTTCCCAGTAGTTCCAGATGCTTCAAAGTCTCCCATGCATTTCTCTCCTGTGCTGGCATTTCCCTGCCTGGCTCTGTCCCCTTCCCGCCGGTCAAACATATGAAATCACTGGGCTCCTCAAAGGACAGCTTTGAATCTCTTCCAGTGTGCAGGTGTGTGCCTGAGTGTGGAGGGAGGTGTGGAGATGGTTGTAAATACTTGTGCACCTCAGCATGGGTATAGAAGTGCCAGCATCTGTATAAATGGATGCCTTTTAAAAAGTGTGTGCGCATGCGTGTGTGTGTCTTGTGACTGTATGTATCCTAAGTCTTCTGGAGTGTGGATTTCTTGTGTAAATGTGTCTTAAAATTGGACTCATCTGGAATTTGAAGCAACTGTTTTCTCACTGATAAGGAGCTGACAAAGAAAGGAAACAAAGTGTGAATGACTCGAGTCTTCTGGATAAAGAAGTGGAAGATGTGAGCTTGGGCAAGAATTGGAGTGAATCTCTTTTTTAAAACATTTAAGTAAAAGATCTGGAAGAGGACATGTCAGTGAAATCATGAAGTTTGCAGCTAACTCTAAACTCTCCTGGGCAGTAGCAAACTGCCAAGCTGGTGCAGGACAAGAGATCTCGTCTTGAAAGGCAGTGCACTGGGCAAGGAATGGTCAGGAAGTGTTAGTTAAAGGGAACTGATGTGGAGGATATCCAGGAGAGGGGATTTGAAGTTTCTTTTCGGATTAGGGCCTCAGGAGGGGAACAGCAGGCTGGACGCAGTGGGGAAGGGAGCCATAGATGTTTGCTTCTCCCAGCACATGACTGAGGGGTGCCTGCCTCCAGCAGTCTTGCATGCTCGTGGTCATGCCTTCTTAGGGAAGCACCAGCCTGACCTTTGAGGGTGCCTGAGTTCTGTCACAACTTTATGTGATGTAGGTCACTCCTTTCCCTCAGTTTGTACATCTTCGAGATGGAGGCAGTGATTTCCAGAGGCCTTCTTCACAGAAGTGTGACAGCACCTGAGAGCTCACGTAGATGCTGATGTGTAGGTAACTGTAAAGTTCCATATAACTGTGAGTGGTTGTTGTCAAAAGACTTGTGATGAAAAGGCAACTGTCATGTAAAATCAGACTGGCTCACTTGGGACAGTCTCAGACAGCAAGAGGCTGAGAGGGAATGTGGTAGAAATCTATAAAACCAGAAAGGGCCTAGAGAAGGGGCAGGTTTGGCTTCTTCACTAAAACCCAGCCTGACAGAAGGAGCCTCTCCCCACTCCTGGCCCCCAGGAATGCTCAGGAGAGGTAAGTTTAAAACCAGTAACAGGAAATCCTGCTGCACTCAGCAGGGAATAAACTTTGAAAATCATTTCCCCTAGAGGTGATACAGGCTGGAAATATAAATTGCTTCCAGAAAGGTTTAGATAAGTTCATGGATGCCAGAGCCAGGATGGTTCTTGGGCAAAATTAGAATGTGGGCAGGCCTCTGCCCTGTGAGAATGATGTCAGAGAGGAAGTCCCTGCCAGAACCAAATGGCTGGGCCAGACATGACCACCCGATAACCCTGCCTCTGTGTCTATATTTAGGAGCAGCTTGTCCCTGTCTGCTGAGGCCATTGCCTCTCTTACCAGCACACCTATGCTCTGAAACTGCCTTCACTGAATCCCCAGCCCCTTACTCCCATGCCCCCATTGAATTCCATTCTGTGGAGTTTCCTGGCCCCGTTCCCAGATCTCCACTCTTACAGTGCCAACCTCTGTCTCCAGCTTGCCCCTGAATTCTCACCTGCCATCCTAGAAGAGCCACCCTTCCTTCTGTGTACTGCCGTCTAGCATAGGAACCTTACCTGGCAGTGCCTATGAGCTAGCAAGGGCTGGAATCTCCTGCCAGGCCCTCCAGTGAATACTGTTGGCATGCAGCCTGCCTCCCCGGCTGCCTGCCCAGAGCCCGTCTCTGCCTGGCTGCTCTTCCCAGGGCCCCCAGCAGAGGCTGGACGAATTGAGGTTGATGTCCAAGCCCTTCAGGGACCCACAACCCCGGAGAGCGTAGGCACGATGATGAACTGATTATCCACCCTAGGGACAGAGTCACTATCAGAAACAGGCCTGTGTGTGGGTCTGTGCCAGGTTATCTACCTCACACAGAAGATCTTGTGGGACTGGGATTAGCAGGGGAAGCAAGGTGTGTAGTGTGCTTCCCTACTGTGGTTCCTGTGTTGCTTTGAGTCCTTTCCAAGTCTCCACTGCAGGCTGTGCAGCTAGCTGTGAGCAGTGGCGTAGCAACACGGACAGAGAATCTGGCCACAGCATCCCTTTCAGCACAACGGACAGCCTCACGCAGCCCTGCAGCTGCTTGTTAGGCCTGTGTCTTGAGCTCCACTGCCTCCCTTTGCTAGCTCCCCTTCGGAGGTCCCCACTACCACACCTGGAGACTTCTTGAGAATCTATTTATCCATTTGCAAAGAGTTATTGAGCACCTACTGTGTGCTAGACACTATTTTGCCAGTGAGAGTGCATTACTGAACAAAACAGTCAAACACTTGCCCTAGGGCAGTGATGTTGAACCTTTTAGAGATGACTGTCCAGAATGCAACCCAAAACCCACTTATTATTTATTTATTTATTTATTATTTTATTTACTAGTGCAAAGTGCCAGCACTACAATTAAACCTGAACAGTGAGGTTTTAGTTTAGAAAAAATAACTCATACATTAACATCTTTTGTCTTAAAAACAACACGCATGCCCTAGGGAGTCTCCATTCTTTGCTTGCACACCCTCTCCAACCATGTGGCTTCATTTACTGTGCAGTCCTCACCAGAGACTGAACCAGAAGCAGCTGCCTGATCTTGGACTTTCAGCCTCCAAATCTGTGAACTAAACAAACCCTTGTTTTATGAAGTTACCCTGCCTCAAATATTTGTTATAGTAACAAAAATGGACTAATACAGTGGCTCTCTAGCACCATGGAGTATGAAAAGATTATGTTTTCTTACAAACCTGATTCTGCTGCTTAACTCTGGTGGGAGGAATCAGAAACAGTGGGAAGTAGGGACTGATAAAACCGTATTCTGATGGTATCTTGGGATACTAGGAGGACACTTCCCTGTTTAAAAGCGTTCCATGGTTCCCCAGTGTCTGGAGAAGTAAGTAGCATTTCCCAAACCTGTCATTCTAGTTCTTTTTAGAGCTAACTTTCCAGTCTTATTTCTCTTCTCATGTTTCCTACACTCCAACCAAACTAGATTCTCAGTTAAGGATCTTTTGGTTGCAATATGACAGAAAACTCAACTCAAACAGACTTAAACAGTAAGTGGATGTTATTGATTCTTGTAACTGAAAATCCCAAAGATATGGCTGACCTGGGGCAAAACTTGATCTATTGGCTCAAACAATCTCACTCTGGAACTGCTCTTTCCATTTTTCTGCTCTGCCTTCTCTGGTGTTGGCTATGTCCTCAGGGCAGCCTCTGGCATCTCCATACCCCTGTTTTGACGAGATGACTGCAGCATCCCAGCCGTACTTCCTCTCCCAACCCCTTGGACCTCATTGAGTGGCTCATGTGCCCATTCCAAACCAATCCTCATAGCCAGGGCAGGAGATACAATTGGTTTATGACAATCAGAGTCCAGCCCTGGAGCTCGTTGCAGGTCATTTCCACCCAAACCACATGGATGATTGTAGAACAGCAGTGGAGTCCCCAAAGAAAATGCAGCTGCTGTTTGTGGAAAAGGGAGAGATGGAGGCTGAGGAGGCAGCCAATAGGTGTCCAATCGTGAAGCATGCTATTTTCTTTTCTGCTCCTGTGATTTTTCACCTGCTGGAGTTTGTCTGGTATTCCATCCTCTGTCATCCCACCTACTGATACTCCATGCCACCGGTAAGGCCCTTCTCAAATGCTAATGCCTCCCTTATACCACTCCTATCACTCTCATCCCAGAATCACATCCACTTTCTCTCTTTTCTTGCAGCACTTCACTTACTTGTCCCTTTTGTCCTCTCATCATGCTTGAAAACCTCATCCTCCAAAGCAACTAACACATGCTCTTTGTCCCAAATAGATAGTGAACTGGCAAACAGGATGAGTCAGGTGAGGTGGAGTCAGGTGAGGTGGAGCCAGGTTGCTCAGGCACTAGGGTAGCAGAAAAGGATAAACTGAAAGTCAGAAAACCCAGAGCTTTGTGGCAAGAAGGTCCTTGAGCCACAGGCACTGAGCAGAGTGAACATGCCTCCCAGGGCGTGTGTGCTGGAGTCTGGGTGATGGATGGCCACCATCACATTGGCTCAGTGGAGTAGGATAACAGTGTCACAGCCTCAGGAACTCTTCTGTCTGGGCAGTCCCAGAGCTGTCCATGGTGTCAAGTCAACTGCCCAGGCTGTCTCTTCACCACCAGTGAAGGCTTGGACTAGCCTGGTGTGTGGGTAGAATCCTTGCCCCTGAAGCTTCCTGGCAGGGCCAGTAAAAATGTGATGGGAAGGCAGAGGATACACATGGAGGAGGTGACCTAGCCTGAGAGCAGGTACACTTGGGGAGGCTCTCTGGAGTTCCCAGGAGAGAGATGCTAGGAAGTAAGTAGAAGCAAGCCACACCATGGGCTCCTTTCCCTGCGGTGCTTCATTGCTTTCTCCATCCCTTCCAACCATTAACCTTTTCATATGTTGGCCTGGCTGGGGAGAAGAGGACTTGTAAGGAACCTGCTTGGTCTTAGCAAGAGGAGACTGGACTTGAGTGTCAGAGAAGGAAAAGGACTCAGAGGTGTTGGGGGGAAGCTGGGGAGGGTGCAGGGGTAGGGGCTGGACTGTGAGTCAGAGGGAGGCACCAGGTGCCAGAGCCACCAGCGAGTCTTAACAGTTCTCCTAAATGAGTTCACAGTCATATCAGCACATTTCTCTGCTATGCTCCTGGTTTAATAAAAGTCAGGTTCCTCATGGGGGTGACCACACTTCCTCATATCTTTCTATCCTTTCTAGGAGCTGCTGGTTTGGAGCAGAGTTCAGGGTGGTGGAGGGCACATGTGAGGGCCAAGTGGAGATTCTCAGCCACCCACTTGGGGTCCCATGGGGAACTAATAGGCAAGGCAAGGGAGGCTCCTCCACCCAGCCTCCTAATGACCACCCTCCAAATCGTCATCCAAATGGATGCATTAAGTCTAAGCCAACTTCAGAGAAGCCTCATTCTGCACTGGCTCCCACAGATCAGACAGAGGGGAGACTGTGCCCACGACCCCACAATGACTGCTCTGGAAAGGCAGGTGGGGGTAGAGCGGGAGCAAGCTCCAGCCCTCTTTCCCCCTGGTCCTGCTCACGGCTGCCCCCTACTGTCCTTGAGCAATGAGGCTGAAGAGGCTGCGGCACTGACAGTGTGAGTGGGGGGCAGCGGGGCAGGGACTGGTACTTCTGTTTGATTCCCTCACTTTGGTGTCCAAGTTGTTGTTTCCTCCCTGGCGGAAAACCTCATCCACCTCCTCTGCCGTGCAGCATGATTGGAAAGTGTCAGAAGCAGTGCATGGGCTTCAGCTAAACTTGGAAGGTCAAGGGGTTAGCACCTCATGGTAACAATGACTGGCTACATTTGTATGAATAGAGCCATGTGTCTGCCCTAACTGATTTCCTTTGAGAGATAGAGCTGGTCAGTGGCATAGGCAGTTGTGGGTGCCATTTGCGGACAGGGACATGCCAGAGTCTGAGGGACTGGGGCAAGCATACAGCTAGCCAGTGGTGGAGCTAGGGCTCGAACTTGAACATTTAGCTCTGTCTACCACCTGAGGGCCTCATCTGGGCTGAGCCCAGAGGAGCTGAGGCTTCAGCATGGCTCTGTCATGTTTAGCAGTGTGACTTGGAGCAAGTTACTTAACTTCTCTGAGCCTCTGTTTGTCACCTGAAAAATGGGGATAATGATAGTACTTAACACATAAAGTTGTTGAGAGAATTAAGTGAAATGTTAAATATAAATATGTATAGAACATACAGTAAAGATGGAATTTCTTATCAAGGTAAACATATACTCACCATATGCCCTAAAAATCCCATTCCCAAGAAAAATGAAGATGTATGTCCACCAAAGGCTCATATGTGAAAGTTCACAGCAGCTTTATTTATAATCACAAATCTGGAAACAACCCTGGCAAGTAGATAAACACGTTGTGATAATTCATACAATGGAATACTGCTCAGTGATAAAAAGGAGCTAACTACTTATTTCAGCTACAACATAGATGAACCTCAAATGCGTTGTGCCAAGTGAAAGAATCCAGACACAAAAGACTGTATAATTCCAGGCTGGGGATTTAGCTCAGTGGTTCTGGTGCCTGCCTCGCAAACGCAAGGTCCCAAGTTCAATCCCCATACCAAAAAAAAAAAAGACTATATAATTCCATTTCTATAACATTCTAGAAAAGGCAAAACTCTCATGATAGAAAGCAGATTGGTGGTTGCTGGGGGTAGGGAAAAAGGATCAAAAACAGAGGGGCTCAAAGGAACTTTCTTGGTGGGGTAGATAACATTCGTCTAAATTCATCAGACTATAGGTTTAAAGAAGGTGAGTTTTATTTCATACTTCTAAAACCCTGACTTTTAAAAACAGAGCCAGGGTCATACTAAGCCCTAAACAAGCATTAACTGCTCTTATTGTTATTGCTGATACCGTTACTATTATTCAGGGAAGATTCTCAGGACTGGTGGACATCCCAGGACGTCTCTGACCCACCTGGCTGTGTTCAGATGGCCGAGGATTCCTCTCCACTTCTTACTTGGAGGCTGGTCCCTGTAGGTATATGACCGGCCAGACTGGCTCCTGGTGTTTCTGACAGACCATGGGGAGGGCTCTCAACTGTTTCCCTGAGTCTGGTTTCCCTCCTGCTGATCCTGCAAGGCACTCAGTGACACGTTAGCAAGAAAGATGCCAGAAGAAATAAAGTTTGTTATGAATTATTCTACTTGGGGCTAATTATAGGCACAGAGGAGAGGATTATTTACAGAGACAGGAGGCAGGGGTGGGGGAAGGCAGAGGTGCAGGGCGGCGTGCAGACGAGGTGGAGGGCTGGAGAGAGTTAAGCAAATGAGGCTATATTGTGGGGGAGTAAATGCTTCTTTTAAATAAAAGCTGTAACTAAACTTAGGTCGAAGCTAATCAGCCTGTCTCAGGGGACAGTTCAGAGGCCCCAGGCTTTGTCTGATCCTCTAGACAGAGGTAGGGAAAGTGCTTGGTCCCAGGATCCCAAGGTGCATTGGGTCTTCTTGGTGGGATATGAGGCAGCCATAGGATCCCCACCCTGAAATCTCAGGATGGATTCAGGTCCATGTTTGTGCCCATGACCAGCCTCACTGTTCTCTTGGGTTTTCCTTGTATCCAGTACGTGTCAGGGGAAGGCAAGGCAGGAAGACGGGTATTTCTACCGGAAGAGATGGGAGTAGCACTGAAGGTGATCTGAGCCAAATGTAGGCACCACTGGTCCTAGTAGGTGGGCAAGGGAGGGATCGGGGGACTTAGGCAAACTGTGCCACACCTGAAACAGCCAACTGTGGCTCAGGGATGTGTGGGCCTGTTATGGTCCAGCTTCCGCTTCTTCAACAGGAGATGGAAAACCAGTGTTTATGTGGAGCTTCCTAGTCTTCAAATACTGCTTTAGAGTTTAGACCTACAAAATATACTGAGAGCCTGTGGGCCAGGGGTCTTCAGCCTCTGAAATTTGGCCAGGCCTGCTGCTGTTCCAACCAGAACAGAGGCCCCAGCAAGACTGCAGCTCAGTGATTCAGCCCAAGACCCGATCTGCTGGAGCAGATCCTGGAAGACAGACCTCAGTGCCAACCCTGGACTCCCTGCCCAGTGCTCTCCCCCGACTGCAGCCATTACACACCGGGGTCTGCACAGGGCCAGTTGGTGGCTCCTGGCACTGGCTAGAGGAGCCCCACCTATTCAGAGGCCACTGATCTTGCCCTCCCCTGAGAGCAAGCAGTGGACATAGGTGTTTCCAGTTATATGTGCCTGGCTGCACCGTGTTTACTCACTCAACCAGGCAGGGAATGACAGAGTCCTCCTCCTCCCAGGCAGGCTGATCACCCTCCACACCATGCCACCAAGATGCTTTTCACATCCATTCCCTCTCTCCAAGGGCCTGTTTCAAGTCAGGCAGCTCCCTGTGGTGACAGCTGCCACCACCACCCCCAACAGCAAAGTCATTTCAGTGAAGCTCCCTGACCCCATCTGCCCCTCTCCTATCCCTATTCTCTGCTTTCCTATGGACAGTGTTCTGGCTCAGACCAAAGCCTTTCTAATTCAACCCATGCTGCCACCAAATATGTCCCGCCACAAATGCTTTGCCTGTGCTGATCCCCCAGTGTGCACTGCCCTTCACACTTCCCCCTCCCAGCTCCTGCCTGGTCCCCAAGGCCCATACAGGGTGTACATGCCACATTCTGTGCCTGCCGCTTCTCTTGCTGGACAGTAAGCAGCCAAGCACTCTCTGCAGCGCAGGGCTCCAGGCCTGGCACAGAGCAGGTACTCCAGGAATGCATCCATTCCTTCACTGCAGGTATCCTAAAGGTCCATACCATGCCAGGCCTTACTCAGAAGAATGAGACAGCAGGCCCTCTCTCCTGCAGCTTCCCTCCCAGACCCTGGTAGATGAACAACAAAGAAACTAGTCCAGTGGGGACCTACCAGAGGAGACGAGCATGGAGCATGATGAAGGCACTTTTTAGATGAGACGTGCAAGGAAGGACCTTCTGAGGAAGTGCTGTGAGCTAAGATCTGGACAGTGAGAAATGAGCTACCACACCCGTGAGAACAGCATGCTGGGCAGGGGAAACAAGGTACAAAGGTCCTGAGGCAGCACTGAGTTTAAAGTGCTGGGAGAACAGAACAGGCCAGGTGTTGGGACAATGATCTCCGGCATCTGAAGGGACAGGAGAAAAAAAGAGCCACATTCAGCAGGTTTGCAGCTGGGGCTGTGACAGTGCTGTCTGTATGGGATGCTGATCATTTGGGATGGCCACACAGATGGCTGAGAAAGAACAATTGTCCCGAGGTGACAGGTTTGAAAGTCCTGCCGTGAGGATTTGGGGGCCTTCTGCCCTGAGGTCCTTGGTGAAGCCTGGCATTCTCCAGGGATGAGTGAGCAGAAGAGAGGGGCAGGAGGTGGGGGAGCCTCACAAAACCTTGAAGGCTGAGGCCAGGGGCACTCTGGAGTCAGAGATGTTAGGTCCTTTAGCAAATGGAAAAGGCTGAAGCCAAACTGTTAGGGCTGAGTCAGGAACAGGATGAGAAGGGGAGAGCTGAAGGAGAAAGGAGAAAAGACGAAAGGGACCCAGAACGGCAGGAACAAGAGGCAAGGGCCCTGTGAATGGTTTTTAGTCCTTGATGGAGGACAATTGAGCAGTCTTAGAAACCCTTGGACCACTGCACCGAGGCATCTCACGTGGCTCAGACACCCCCTCCAGGAAGCCAGCCCAGATCAGGCCCTTCAGTTTTGTGCTCGCATGTCACCAATTCCTGACCAAACCCTGACCACAGGTTGGAACCTCGAACTTACCATGCTGATGACCTGGCTAGTGTCTGTCTCTCACGAGTGGGGCCAAACCTGGTTTTTCCCTGCATGGAAAAATCTAAACTGCCACCCAGGGCCTGGCACACATCCAGTGGCTAAGGATGGGGGAAAGCAGGCACAGTTCTGGCATGGAGGCCCCAGAGGGAGCCCAGGCTGCCGGGTGGTGAATTGGTCCAGAAGGAGGTCATGCTGACCTTGAAGAGAGCTGGCCTGTGGGCTGTTCTGAGCTGCTGGAGCACATCTCAGCAGGGGCTGGATGGACGGATGCTGCACAAATGCTCTGCCCTCCCAGAGCCTCCACAGGGAGTACCCTGGGAGCCTGGAAAGATGGGACCTGCTGCCCTCCCCACTCCCCATGCCCCCTCACACTCCATTTGTGCCACTCTGGTGGCATTGCGCAGGTTCTGCTTTGGGGGCAGATGAACATCCATGTCTAGTTGATTCTCTGCACATGACAGGCCCTGGTGAGGTCTCTGCTGGGTGAAAGGATGCTCAGATGAAACTGGCCCCTTCCCACCCTGTGCCTCTCTCTGGGATGAGGGTCAGGAGCAGCCTCAGGGGCTGACCAGCTGTGCTAGCTGGTCCAGGTGGGGGAGCAAGACTTGGCTTTGTGCAGCTGTATGTGGCCAGGCATGCTGACCCTGCACCCGCCCTCCAGGGCCACCCCCAGCTTATGGGTACCCCCTCCAAGGAACAGGCTGCCGAGGGTCCCAGGCTGCCAAGCTGGGGGGTGCTGCATCTTCTTGCTTCCCTCAATTCATTTAGATCTATAAGTTTTCTCATTAATATACTTAAAGTTCATTTTAAGGGGAACAAGCACAGAGATAATTGATAATAAACCCTCAGTTAATGCTCTTGGTTTACTGTATGTAATTTATATCCACTGATAGCATCTCTCTCTCCCAATTACCCATTTAGCTGTGGTGATAGCAGCAGTTCAATCAGACCGATACCAACTTTTGTATATTCCAGCTCAATAGCCATAAATACCCACACGGGGAGACTCACTGACCCACTGTATTTTTTTATTAAGATTTAAATATTCATGCAATTATTAGTGATTTATTAAAGAGCTAATGACCTCTTCAAGAGACTCTAAATCTTTACCCAAAGAGACCCTGGGCTTCCCCTTCCCCTCTTCCCATCCCCCCTTTGCCCTTCCCCACCAAAAACCAGACAAATGGGCGGTTCTTCCAAATCCCAGATGACATCATGGCATTGCCTGCATTGCCTGCATTTCCATGGTGACGATAGGCTGGTGAGGCAGAGGCCAAGGATGGAGGTCAGGCCCGGGGAGGGGCTGAGCTTCTGGAAGGCGGGTGCTCATTGAGGACAAGAGGAAGAGGTGGTTGTCCACCAGCCCCTCCATGCCCGACCAATCAGCAGCCTCCACAGTGCAGCCTCCTTGGGCCTCATTTTGGCATTAGCGTCTTCTCCATTCCACTTTTGCCCTTGTCTTTTGGGGACTCTTAGGGAAGGGGTAAATCAGCTTCTTGCTCCCCTGTTACCCCTCTCCCTTCTTTCTGTCATTTTGAGCATTCCACCCTAATTGTATTGAGGACAAGAGGGTGGGCAGGGATCTGGTGTCCTGAGACTCAAGGCCCAGGGAAGGCATCAGTTCACCTTGGACTTCACAGCGAGGCCTGGGCCACCTGTCTCTCCTTCCTCCGTGTTCCCTGCAGCCTCCTCTTTACCCACAAGAGCTTGGAGCCCATTAAAGGGGCAGAGAAGATAATGAACAAACCAGGAAAACATGAAATCAATATCAGGAGAAAAAAGTACTGCTGCCATTAAGTGAAATAAACAAGCTGGTAATTATTTGGACAGTGGGTAATTAAAATGGGGTGAGGGCTCATTACTGTCTCGTCAGGGGTGTGATGGGTGCGGCCAGACATCCTCTTCCCAGCTGGAAGGTCACAGTGGGCCTGGGCTTCTTCCTGCCCAGATTGGGTGAAGGGGGGCACACCTATCAGAGGGTCTCCTCTGTGGGGGCCCCCATCCCTGGCCTGTCTGTGACTCTGTCTCCAGTATTCTTCTTGCTGGCTCACTCTGGATCACGATTTGAAGTCCACACCATTGCAGGCAAAGCCAGCGGCCCCCAGCCTGCTCCCCTGACCCCTTCTCATGAATTCTACTCTGGGGACCCCTGCACCTCTGAAGAGGAGCAGTGCCCTCAAGTCTCAGCTGATAGTGGACATGTTGTACTGGCAGTTAGCTCCTAGCCACCAGGAGATGGGCAGATGACTGTCCAGCCTCTGCCCTGGGCCGGAGGACCTCCTTCAAAGTGTTGGCCAGGGCAGGAAGAGGAGGGGAGAGAGGTGACTGAGAGGGCAAAGCAGGTACAGAGCCAGAGCATGTGGCAGTCTCAAGACAAGGAGAGGTGGCTCCCTCTTGCCCTATTGTAACCCCAATTTGTAAAGTCAAAAGGAACCTTGGACATTGTCCAGTCTGGTGTTGGCCTGCCAACTTGTTTGGCCTACACAGTGTTTAAAATGTTTAAATTAGTTGTCAACATTATAATATGGAACTTTTAACCCAAAAATGGATTTCCACCTTTTCTCAAAAGGAAAAATTCCTGCACATCTTGGCCAGCCTTCCTGAGTGTCAGCAGCTGGCTGGACTGAGCTGATCTCTTGGTTGGCATCGTCACTCTCCACTTCCCCTTGAGTCCCATCCAGCCCCCAGAGGAACCCAAGTGTGTCAGCCCTGGCCAGCACCACCTCCTCTGAGATTCAGAGAAGGAAGGGACTTGCCCTTAGGTCACACAGCTAGGTAGGGAGCCAACAGGAACTGCTGCCCCTGAGCTGAACACTGCTTAAAGAGGGGGCTTAGAGCTGCTGTTTCTCACCACGGAGAGAGGACCATGGAGAGATGTCCCAGAAGAGATGATATTTTGAATTATGAATTAATGGGGCCAGGGCATTGGGAATGGGCAGGTGGCCTACAGGGGAAGTTGGGGTGAGGGCCACAACTCTTGTCAGTGTATGTGGCTGAGTCTGCTGCAGGCATGGGTGGGTGAGCAGGGACAAGACTGCTGCATTGGTGGCATGGGATTATACAGGGAGCCAGTAAACTCTGCCTGTGGTCAGTGGGAATCATGGCAGGACTTTGAAGCATGGAGCAGATTTTCTTTCTAGAAATAGCACCATTGTGGCGAAGTTGAGCATCTCACCAAAAGCCATGAGATAACCCAGGGAAGGTGTGTTGGAAGGTGTAGGGGTAGGTGGCCATGAAGCAGGAGAGGAGTGGGGGGAAATCAGGACTAGAGCAGTGGATGGTAGAGAGCAGAGAGGTCTGGTTGCTCTGAGACTCCTACAGAAGCTGCTTGGGAGGCAGTGGCCTGGCTGATTGTGAGAGGAAACTCTAGGGAGCCGGAGATTTGGGGGAAGCCACTGAGCTGGCTTGGAATATATCCAGTGTGAGTACCCAGGGAAGCATCTGGGAGCAGTGAACATGTCGGGAGAGTGCTCACAAGTACTGGAGCCTGGTTGGGCACCCATGGGCAGCAACTGGTGTGGGGCCCCCAGGAAAGGGCAGAGCACAGTCAGAGGCTGGATGGGTGAGGGACAGCGGAAGTCAGGGTGAGATAAAAGAGCTGTTGTGTGTATCAGCCACTGCCTCTGCCACCACCTGTGGCTGGGGGAACCCATGGGTGGGAACTGGCTCTGTCACTGGGTGACTGCATTTTCCAATTGGGTCCTCTATGGAGAGGGGTCCAGGGCTCAGGTGCTAAGAATGAGAGTCACAGGTGGCCAGAGTCATCCTAGTATGGACATTGGCCACCCCAGCTAGATTTGAGCCGGGGGGAAATGGGCAGTGGTATTTATGCCCATTGACACTAGAGGCCAGTTTGCGGCAGGTGTCCCCAACACGTCGCAGTGTGGTTGGAGCTGCTGGACCTCTCCTTTAGGGCGGGGACAATGAGCCCACCTTAAGCGAGGTTATTTGGTGGGTACTAGCACAACATACCACATGCCACAGCATGGCACCGGCAGATATTTGCTGAATGAATGTGCCCTGGCCCAGGACACTGCAGCCAGCCTGCCTGGGCAGGAATCTATCATTCACTGCCTCACCTCTCCATGCCTCAGTTTCCTCACCCATAAGTTGAAAATTAAAAATAGTTCTTCACCTCCTAGAAGCACTGTAAAGATAAGGATTAAGAAAATGTATGTGAAGTTAGCCACCATTGTTGCTATGACTGTGTGTGTGTGTGTGTGTGCACGTGCGTGCGCCTGTGGTGGCTGTAGCTGTTGGCAGCGGCTCCCACTGGCCAAGGGCAGGTGACTGTGTGACCTTCCTTGTGTCTCTGGGCTCTGGTCCTTGCCCTGCCCACCACCCCAAGCTGCTGCTGCTCCTGAACCACCCTGGCCCCAGCTCTGGTTGGGCTCACATTAAACCACTGAGATATGAAATGCCACCATATCCAGGACAGGGTCTTTAATTAAATTAATTGCAGGCAACATTGTAAAAATGCTGATGGGGTCATAAACAGCAGCATAGGCAGTGCTATTCATCAACCATGTGGACTGGGACTCACCGGGAGCCACACCTGAGCTGTGAGAAGACTGACAGAAGAAGAGCTGCTGTGTGTATCAGCCCTGTTCCCTGGGCACACCAGGCTGCAGCCTTCAGGAGGGCAATGGGAGTGTCTCCTGCCTCCACCTGACTGGGGAGCAAGGGACTTGCCTTTGCCTTCAGGGTGCACTTGTGGAATGCTCGCACCATTCTTGCTTAGCCTGTTAGGTTTACCTGGTAAAGGACTTAATGGAAATGAGGGTGCTTTGGGAGCTGGTAAGCTGAGGTGGGGGTCATCCTCTGGCCTACAGGGCCATGCAGTTCCCCTTGGTGATCCACAGTCAATCTGAGAATTTGGCCCGGCTCTGCCACCGATTGCTGTGTAACCTTGAGCAGATGCTTCCCTTTTCTGAGCTGGTTTCCTCATGAGGAAGACAGGAATACCCCTTTCCCACCTGCTGCCTTCCTCGTGTTCCCAGCACCCTCCTGACGGCCTCCCAGGATCTCCTGCCTGGCAAGAAACTGCACCAGAAATTCTTTTCTGTCTCTTTCAGCTGGGGCTGCCACAGGACCTGGCAGGGCTCAGAGCCTGCATGCCTGCCTTGTACAAGTGGTAACGAGGTGGCTGGGCCAACTGCCCGGCCACTTCTGCCAAACGAGAGGTGGAGGCAGCCACACCTCCGCATCCACACCTCCACAAACACACACACACCACCATCACCACTACCCAAACTAAAAGTACGCCCACAGCCACACATACCACACCAGCAAGAGATTCAAGCAGGAAGCCTGCCTCCCTTCTTTCCTTCCTTCCTTCCTTCCTTCCTATTTCTCCCTGGGCTCTGTGACCACATAATTACCCTGGATTCCATTCTATTTAATTGCAGCTTATTAAATTCTAACCAGCCAATTATCAGCCACAATTACAGCTTAATTCGGGGACACAATAGCTATTTTATCGTTTGTTAATCAAATGCTTATTTAGACCTCAGCTTTATTAACTATTTCTCTGGCCTGAGGCAAGTCCCTTGGTAGGAAGGGGGTCCTGGGTGGGGTCCCAGGAGCCTGTCCCCCCATCACAGCCTTCCCTCCCCGGGGCGGGGCGGGGGGCGGGGGTTCTAAGTCCCCTTTGCTGGCAGGCTTGGAGACGCTTAGTGATGGCAGAGGTGTCCTACCCCGTGTGGGGGCTGGACGTGGAGTGGGAAGGTGGAGTGTGCACTGGTGCATTCAGCACATGTGTATGGGTCAGGCCTTCTGTGGGTCCTGGGACTACAGCAGTGAACAGACAGACGTGGTCCCCACTGTTGTGATACATTTTAGGGGAAAAGGAGAACATAAAGCAAACAAAGTGAAAATCGACTGGGAAAGGGATGGTGGCTAGTGGGGGTTACTTCAGATATGGACTTTGGGAGGACTCTCTGAAGAGGTGACACTGGAGCTGAGACTGAGGGACTAGGGAGAGGCAGCCCAGGGAAGAGGAAGGGGCAATGAGTTGCAAGCAGAGGAGAGGACACATGCAAAGGCCCTGTGGTGGGATAAACTTGGAGGGTTTGTGAAACAAAGGGTTGACATGGGTAGGCAAGGCCAGATACTGACCCAGGAAACACCCGGCTTGCCTGCCTGGTGCCTGGCCCCAGCTCTTTGGCAAAGGTCCCTCTGCTCTTGGTGGGTCACACAGCCTTCAGCTGGCCTGAGCCTCGTGTTCCCCATCTGAAAAGCTGGAGGCAGACAGAAGGAACCTGAACACAACTGCCAGATAACATACCTGGTCTGTGGCAGTTGGGGTGTGACTGCCCTCACTGAGCTGTTGAGGTGGTGCTGTCCCTACCCTGGCCCACTTTGTCCTTCATGACCAGCCCATCTGCATGTCCTCCTTGTGTGCCTGTCCCTGTGACCAGGCCCCTGGAGCCCAGTGGGGAAGAGGGTGACTTCCCTCCGATCTTGGGGAGATGGCTGCTGCTTCTGTGACACTCATGAACGTGTCACCATGGAAACCAGAGTGCAGCATACACACATATGTGCATGAATACAGGTTGAGAAGCAGCCTTCCTTTCAGAGGGACACTGAGAAGGGCTGTCACCCCACCCTGGTCACCCCCACCTCCTGCGTGCTCCTGGATGGAAGAGACTGTCATTGATCCCTCCTTCATTCATTCAACACACCCAAGCCTGGACTCCGACCTGCCCATGCCCTCCAGGGGATCTCGGGCTGTTGAGAGCAACTGCTGGGGGACAGGTGATTGAGGGATGGGTGAGGGCCCTGCGAAGGGGGAGGAGCTGTGCATTCCTGACCCCACCTTGCCTTGTGCAGGGTCGGATCTCCTTTTCCCATTTCACACAGGAAGAAACACAAAGGCTGTGGACATAGGTGGTTTGCACAGGGATCTGGAGCTGGGCCCTATGCGGCCGGGGAAGTGGCTGGTGGGCAGTGCAGAGGGGTTTGAAAGAATTGTGGGTCCCCAGCTTCACCTCCAGGCAAGTGTTGCTGCCTGGGACCTTGTGGCTCTTAGTACGGCTCCTCCCCAGATCTGTAGCCTCTGGTGGGATTGGGGGATCTGGATTCCAGAGTTACGGAACTTTCCTCCTCCAGCTCTTCCCCTACCCTCTACCTGCTCTGTTCTCTCTCTGTCTCTCTGTCTCTGTCTCTGACTCTGACTCTCTCTGTGTCTCTGTCTTTCTATGTCTCTCTCTCTCTCTCTCTCTCTCTGCAGAATGCATCCCTGCATCTTAGAACCTCCTAGTGAAGCTCCCTCACACAGACTTGTCCATGTTTAAATAATAATAACTCACGCAGCCATCTCAGGCTGCAGGATGCAGATGGCAGCAGAGTGTAGATCCTGCCTCCCCTGTGAGGCCACAGGCCTGGGTGAGCCATGCTGGGGCCTGTGCCCTCTGCCCCATCACAGTGCCCAGTGACTTCCACCTCCTCTGCCTCCCTTGGAGACTGCACTCCAGAAGCAGGGTCTCTGCCTCCCCAAGGTCCTGCACTGGCATCCCAGACTCCACTTTCCTTTCCAGTGAATTTTTTGCCTCACTGATTGATTGGAAGGTGATCATAGCTGAGTCCTGGGCAAATAAGAAGTTGTGTTTTCCACGTCCAGCCCTTCATTTCTGGGCTATGATCCTGTTCCAGGGAATGAGGTTCAACAGACACTCTCCAGGCCCTTACTGTGTCTGACCCTGGCCAGGCCCTGGGGAGAGGTAAGAGACGCAGATACTTAGTCCCTGCTCACAAGGCCCTGACCATCTGAGGAGACACATCTGTAGTGGTGGCAGAATAATTTCCAGAGGAGGTATGGCCAGCAAGCCTGGTGGGCAGGGAGGCCTTCCTGGAGGAGAGGGTGTTTAGGCAGGCCTTGAAGGGCGAGCACAAGTCAGCCAGACCAGTAGGAGATGAGCAAGTGGATCAGTGGAATGAAAGGACCCTAATTCCAACTGGCTTCAGCCAAAACGAGAGTCTATTGGCTCCTGTGGCTGGGATCCAGGGGCCTTCAGTTCTGGCGAATCTGAGGCCTCCAGTGCTGGTAGTGGGGGCCAGCTTCTTGCTCCCCTTGTTTGTCACATTCTCCAAGCTCCTGCTGCAGACCATGAATGACCTCCTCTTGCACCTGACCCCACCCTGGCTCACAAGGTGCAGTACAGACCTCTCCTATTGGTGGCCCCAGCGCTCCAGCCTACCCATAGCTTCAAGCCCAGCAGAAAGATTCTTTCTCTCTGCCCAGCCAAGATCCTGGAGTCCCATCTCTTCTGACAGGGGACCTGAATATCTGTCTGGGAACGAGGCCTTGGGGGTTCCCATGGGAAAGGAGTGTGCCCACCAGGGGCCAGGGATGGGATCAGGGGTGGCCCTCTTGGGGGGAAGTCGGGCACTGTCAGCTGTGATGCCCGAGGGAGGCAGACCCCAGGACAGAGTACACAAAAACCCCTGAGGAGGGTCAGATAGCCAAGATATCACCTGATGTGACACACAGGGAGTCCTAGAGGTGAGGCCAGTTGAAGGACACAATGCATTGTCTCGTGGCACTGTCCTGTACAGCTTGGGCACTTGTGTCACCCGTCGAACTGGACACCCAGGTCCCAAGCAGACCACCAAGTGTAAACTTTCACGGAGAGACAGGCTGGGGGCACAGCACCCAAGGGTGAGGGGCACCGCACTTGGCTGGCAGCCAGGAACAGGTCAGGCTAGAGAATGACAGAGACTGCTGTGCCCCAGCCCCTCCTCTGCTCATTTCAAGTCAGAATATTTTTCAGGGAAGTGCATCGGCCCCTTGCGGTGTCTCTGGTGTGGGACCCAGCCTTGCGGGGGCTGCTGGGACTATGAAAGAGCAGGTGGCAGGTGGGGGCTGGCAATGGTGCGGGCTGCTCCGGGGAAGAAGCCCTCACCTCTGCTGGCTGTGGGAGGCCAGGTGACACCCTGCCCCCACCCCTCCTACCCTGCTCCTGGGGACGGAGGCCTCACTCACGAGTTCATTAATAGCTTGATTAATCACACCTCATATTTTTGTGGTGCTTTTAAAAATAAAACATTTGAAAGTGCATTCACACCTACCCTGTGCCTCGGAGATACACAGGCAGCTCTTATCTTCCCAGGTTGCAGGTGAGGAAAGGGGGTGGGAGGATCAGCTTCAAAGAGCAGCAGGTGTGGGTGTGGCTGGGGGCAGCCTGGAGTGAGGGGCCTTCTCCCTGCCCTGGACTGCCTGTGCTCACTTTGCCCTCTCTGGGTCTTCCCACAGACCACCCTTGGATAGATCTTCTAGTGCAAGGAGAAGAATCAGGGATCATTCAGTCACTCAACAAACACTCCCTCACCACTCAGGCTCCTGTCCCATGTTGAGTTCACAGTCTCGATGAGAGAGGCAGCATCAGCACTGAATGTGGCCTGGAAGGAGGCTCAGGAGGTAGGACAGTTACCTGGGTGAGTGACAAGGAGTGAGGATCCAGGAAGACCTCCCAGAGGAGACAACACCTTTGCTGATGCTTCCCAAGTGGGACAGGTCTATCACTGTCCACTCTGGCAACGCCTACAGCAGCTTCCCCATCTGTCTACCCACTGCTGCAACCCCTTCCTCACACAGGGCGCTCTCACTGGGCTCCTGGGGCCCTTGCAATGAGGTCTCAACTCCTACTCCACCCTAAAGGTCCCTGAGGTCTTGTCCTGCCTTCTTCCCTGAAGTCTGAGGCTCCACCATGCTCCCTCTGCTCTGGCCATGCTGCTGGCCTGGCTGTTCCCAGAGAACCCAGCTGCTTCCTGCCTTGGGGCCTTCACTCTTCCCATTTCCTAAAACACTCTTTCACCAGGCCTTGGCATCCAGGCACTGCCCAGATGTTCCTTCCTGAGCCTTCTCCCCTCCAGAGCCCTCTCACCCATACCCTTTCTGAAACATCTTCCCTCCTCCATTCCTCATCACCCTTGTCCACACTGGAAAGTCTGGATTTTTGTTGCATTAGAATAAGTGGGACGTGGAGAGGGGAAGACCACAGGTGGTGAGCACAGGATAGAGGTCACATAGTGAGCGAAGGGAGATAGAGGGAGGGGAAGCTAGCACTGACTGCCCAGGCAGCACCCCGTAATCTCTAAAAGACACCCAGTAGGACCTGAATCTACCACCACTCAAGGCCTTAGTGTCCTTATTGGAGGGCATAGCAGCAGCCTAGAGGGTACCTCCTGGGGCCACCCAATAAATGTCCCCCAGTGGGGGTAGGCACACCAGCGTGGCGTGACGGAGGCCCTGGAGAAGTGAGCTATGTCCCTTATTGGTCACAGTACATTTATTTTTCATTAGCAGTTAAATGCAGACATGAGGGATTGTGCCGGGTTCAGCAGGTGGCTGACGTGAGCAGTGCTCGGTACAGTGATCGATTGGGAGACTGAAGAATCTGGAGAATCGTGCACTACTCTCTGCCTCTCACCCCCAGCCAGGGTCCCTGCCCACCCACCAGGCAAGAGACAGGCTCAGCCATCACCGAGAGCCTCTGTCTGTGATGGAGTTTGGTGGAAGCAGGTACAGATCTGCCCAGGGAGCTTTCTATGATGCTTATTCCCTACCCCAACACCCCTGCTCTGGGGTCCAGCAGTGTTGGCCAGTCTTCTCTGCAGCCCTCACCTCTGCTGGCTGTGGGAGGCCAGGTGACACCCTGCCCCCACCCCTCCTACCCTGCTTCTGGGGATGAAGGCCTCACTAACAGCATCCACCAAGACGCTGTGGCTTGTCCAGGTCTATGCCTAAGAGGTCACTGGACTACCAGCCCCCACTCTCCACTCTCACTCCAGAGCCATCCTCCAAAGCCTCACAGTGCCCACCCCCTGCCATTCATTCTGCAGACCTTAGGGCCTGATGGGCGTGAGACACGGTCCACGCACACAGTCAAGAGCCAGACTTAGCCCTGCTCTCCCTGGGCCCACCGCCTGGGCCAGGCTGGATAGTAGCTGCTGAGGAACAAAAAGCAAATGAAGGGATGGGGTGTAGCGCAGTGATAGAGTAAGTGCTCAGCGTGTAGGAGGCCCTGAGTTCCGTCCCACACATACACAAAAAAGGTCATGAGGCAGTGCCCAGTGGGGACTTTGTGAGTCCAGGGTCAGAGTTGGACTTTGAGATAAGAGACTCAGATTCTGGATCTCTAAAATGTCTAGATGACTCTTTGCTTGTGCTGCATCCCCCACTTCCTGAGCCTTAACCATACCAAGCAAAGGGCGGCTCAAGTCAAGGTCTGGGAATGGTGACCTTCACGTTTACCAGCTGCACATGGGTAAGGGGATAGCTGCTGAGGGAGGCCACCAGAGGGAGAAGGGCACAGCCAGGAGAGGCCAGAGTTTGGACACGGGGGGGAAGGGGGGTGCAGGCAAGGAGCTGGAGAAGGGGCAGCCCCACCCTGCTGTGTCAGAGAAAGTCTGCCACACGCACTGTGCCTCGGACCCAGCAAGGGCACTGCTGTGTCCCTCCTCGGCTTCATAAACTTCCCCCTGCCATCCTAAGGCAAGGTGCCTGCCAGTTCTATGCCTCAGTTTCCTTATCAGCTCCTACCCCCGAAGAGCTGGCTGTGAGCTAAGCTGAAACCCCTTGCACTCATAAATACAAAACTCCTGGGTCTTGACATAAGCTGCGCTAAGTGCCTCACGTGCCTTTTCATTTCACCCTCAAACCCTGACAGCGGGACACCACCTGTCTTCCCATTGTGCAGGCAAAGAAACAAGCTTTGGGAGGGGTGGACTTGCTGAAATCAAACCAGGCCCCTTAGCCTCTTGGCAGCATCCCAGCACCTTTGCACACCCTGTACGGATGTCCCCAGGACACACATGCACCCCATCAGAGTCATGGTCTCGAGAAGGAGTGGCAGACTCCTGCCCTGGAGGGAGAGGAGCCTGGGATTGGGTGCTCGCTTTGGGCAGTTCTGGGGACAAGGAGCTAGGCCTCCCCGTTTAAAACCTCAGTGGATTTTAGACTCCCGTGGGAGAGTGGAGTACCAACAAGCCGTCTGTGTGAGGTGCCTCAGACACCCCCACAGGCCCAAGGTGGTCTCCATTTCACAGATTGCGAAGCCAGTGATTTCCCAAGGTCACCAACCCACTCCCTAAGGTTGCCACTAGCAAGCAACAGACTGGGTTTTGGAAACCTGTTTCCCTGTCTTTACACTCAGAGGCCTCTATTAATTGTGGCTGTGGGGGGAACCTCTGCAGCCCTGGGAGGAAGGCAGGCTGGTGGGGGGCCTGCCTGAGGAGGCAGGGCTGAGGGTGCTCGCACCCCTCTCAGGGGTCCTGCTGGTCGGCAGATGAGCCAGACTGCTCTGGAGGCTTTACCTTCACCAATGCCTCAGAGCCAATTACCTGTGTAATTAGAAACAAATGACTTGTGGGATGGTTAAAATGAGAAGGAAACCCATATTCAGATCTCCTTGAAGAGGTGGGAAGTGGCCCAGGTCCCTGGGACTCCCAGACACACTCCCACCCTGCTTTCTACTCCCTGCTCCCAGTACCCCTGCCTTGCCAGCCCCTTCCCCACACCCAGCCCTTCTGGTCCCTCGGTATCCAGTATCCATATGAGATACCGCTGCCCACCAACCCTTCCTTCAGTCACTGCGTTTTCTGAGCATCTGCTATTTCCAAGGACCAACCAGAAGGGGGTGCTCAGAAGCAGCCACAGGCCAGGGAGCCAGATAGAGAGACACCACCCCAAGCTACCCCCTGTCCTTCCAGAGTCCCCGGCACCTACCTCCAGTTTTCCCCTAAACCTCTCAGGCCTCTGGCCTGCTTCGCCAAATCCCTACAGGTCTACTAGGGAAATAATGAACCTTCACTGCTGCCTTGTGTCCAGGACCTTCTAAGTGCTGTGACTTATGCCCTAGTTTCACTGTGTCCCACCAGTGTGCAGAAGTGTGTGGGCTGCTGCTTCCCTGATGTGCGGAGGAGGACACTGAGGCTGAGAGAGTGGCCAGTGGCTTGAGTTTGCCCAGCTGGGAAGTGGCTGAGCCTTCACTCATTCTCCTCCTCCCCTTCCAAGCTGGAGCCTTTGCTACCTCAGGCAGCTCCAAGAAGGGCCCAGCTTACTTTCCCCTTTGTTCCTGCTATAGGTGCCCAGCAGAGTGCCACAGTGGCCAACCCAGTGCCTGGTGCCAACCCAGACCTACTTCCCCACTTCCTGGTGGAACCTGAGGATGTGTACATCGTCAAGAACAAGCCAGTCCTGCTGGTGTGCAAGGCTGTGCCTGCCACACAGATCTTCTTCAAGTGCAATGGCGAGTGGGTGCGCCAGGTGGACCACGTGATCGAGCGCAGCACAGATGGGAGCAGCGGTGAGGCTGGCTCAGGTGGCTGGTAGGGCAGCAGAGGGGAAGTGAGGCTCAGCCAGCCCAAAGGGACCTGCCAGGGCCTCAGACTGCACATCTGTGAGCAGCAAGGCCAGGAATGTGCTGGGTCTGTGCCCACTCCCTCCCATGTCACCAATTAGGATTCCCAGGCCTGGGACCCTGTGTATATACACAGAGACCTTCCCGGGGAGACCCTACTCCACTAGCTTGATAGGAGAGTAAGAGGATGGTCCCCCCAAAAATGCCCTAGCATTGCACAGCAAGAGGTGGCAAAGGAGTCTCTCTGAGCCCAGGCTGGGCTGGGCAGGGGCAGGGGCAGGGGCAGGGGCAGCCTGGTGAGAATTTCGAGCAAAGAAAAGGGAGTCGGAGAGAGTGAGTCCCAGATGATCAGAGAACTTGCAGACTTCACATTCTGTGATTGATTTCTGCAAGTGTTTGTTCACTCATTCATGCATGCATTCACACATTCTCTGAGCACTTCCTCCTAATGGGAGCACACCCTCAGAGAGGCAGATACGGAGGTGACTTCTCAGGGAAAGGAGAGCAGGCTGCCCAAGGCACAAAGGGAGGACCTTCAGGGGAGGTAAACTGAGGAAGGAATAAGGACTGGCCAGGGAAGGAAGAGGGCAGAAGCATTCCTGACAGGGGGCACAGCACAAGCAAACAAAGGTAGGTGACCAGCATACTGGTCAGGGTCATCAGGGAGGTTCAGGATGTGCAAAGGGACTGAAGTGGTGTCACTGTCCTTGGGGTTTCAGACTGTAGAGCTCTGTGGCCACATCTGTGGGTAACACTCAGGGGTTGCTGACTAGAGGAACAGAGCCAGAGACACTAGGAGAGGGAAGCCTCAGGACTCAAGTGAGAGGCACAGGGTTGTCTGGGCCAGCAGGCACCTGAGCCTTATCCACAGGACCCTGCATTCCTCCTCTCCCAGCCCTGGCCTCAGGCAGCCAGTAGGCCAGAAGGATTGGACAGAGAGCCCATATTTGGTTTCCATTGCTCCCCAAGAGCAGGACCAGCAGACAGGCAAAAGCTGACAAAGACTTGTCTTTTCCATGTCACTTTGCAAAACACCCCACACATAAAGAGCCCTTGGGTTTAGTCCCAAGCCCCTTCCCGCCAAGGCCTCAGCCAGCCCTGAGACACCCAGTGTTCATCCCCAGGCCAAACATCCAAGCTAATGTGAGGCCAGAGCCATCATGCAGCTGGAGACAACCAGGCAGCACTTAAGACTCAGCAATGCCAAGTCCAAGCCGGGGACCCCAGGCCCAGAGTTGAGCCCCGTGCTGCCAGGCAGGTGGGGGGGGCGCTCAGGAAGGGTTCCTCTAGGAGAGGTAATGTACAAGCTCAGGTATGAAACCACCTAAAAGAGTAATTCCCAGGCCAAGGGACACTAGGCCCTTGGGGTGGCTCACATTTGGGGTGGGAAAGTGACCCTGGGGGCAGGCAGATGGCCAGAGAGGGCTGTGTCATAGTAGCTCCATGGGAAGATCATGCATGGCAGATGGGACTGTAGTAGACTGAGGCTATGGCTGGGAGAATTGTTTCAAAGCTCTTGCAGTAATCTGAGTGTGAGCTGAAGAGCCCTGAGCTTAGATAATGTGTCATTTAGTGCTCAGAACTAGCCTTGTATTTTACAGATTGGATGAGCCCTTGGCTATGGCTATGATCTGTCCAAGAACCCAAAAGGGTTCTAACCAGGTCTCTTGGTGTGCAGAAGTCACCCCCACCTTCCTCCACCAGGGTTTGAGGGGGTTGGCCTCCTACCCCCAAGTGTCAGCTCAGCCAACCAACAGGAGTCCCAAGTGACCAGCAGACTTGGCTTTCCCTGCCACCTCTGCACCGTCCCGGCCTAATACATGCCTGCTGGTTGCTACCTCTTTCCTGCAGACCTCCAGTGTTCATTCCACACCTGCTCTATGCTAGACATTGGGTTAGGTACTAGGAATTTGGCCTCTGTGGCCCTCAGGGCAGGTGATCCCACAATGCCTCCCACCTTGAGGAGGGAGCTGGAACATTAGTTGTCCAGTAAAGTTCTGGGTACCTGCAGTGCCTCCCAGGACCACAGCCTTCTATATACACCCTCAGCAGAGGCACCATAGGCTTCTCCATCCTGAAGAACAGCTTTAGGGGCCACATTGGCCCAGTGGGAGGGTCCACTGTGAACCTCAAGTAAGATCCCCCCTCACCATCCCTGGGCTCAGTCTCTTCATCTGTAAAATGGAGATGAGGAGAACCCTTGCAGGTTGGTGGAGGGAAGCCCTGAGATCTCATAGGCCAGTTGGACCTCTCCGTGAGGCTTTTCCTTTCTTCCCACTCCATGCCTGGAGCCCAACACCACTTTGCAGCATGCTGAGTCCTCCCACTGCTGGGGCAGATCGACCAGGGAAAAGACGGGTGAGGAGGGAGCTGCAGCCAGAGACCTGCTTTGCTGCAGCTTTGAAGACCTGTCCTGAACCCCATGGAAGGTTCCGGTCCCTCCCCCGACTGACCCCCCCACACACCCCACTGCCATCTCGAGGTCTCTGGTGTGTGGCTTGGCTCAGAGCCAAGCTCTTGCTTGAATGAGCAGTCACTGACCTGGTCCAGCATACAAATGGTCCCCAGCCCACACTCCCAACAGGCTTCTATAACCTTGCTCCATTCAAGCCAAGCAGAGAAGCAGAGCTCATGGGGACTTGTTCCACTCATAACCACTAAGACCCTCTCCTGCCCTGAACTCCCATCCTCAGGCCTCCTGTGGCCAGTGCATCTGAATGTTCATTGATCCCATTGATTTCTCAACCCAAAGACATTGAGTGTTTGGAGGCGAGGAGAAAGGCTTTCCTTACTTACCCACAAACAGACACCATGGCAGTGGTACCTGGCAGGGGCATAGCCCAACAGGTAACGGTCTGTGGTCAGGCAGCTGAGGTTCACCCAGATCTGCAGCCCCACCTCTTCACGTGTGGGGCTGGAGTAGCGGGATGGGCACCCCCCGGCAGCAAGTGCCCATCCTCTGCCTTCATTCCCCAAGGGAAGGGACCAAAGCCTGAAAATGCTAGAACCCAACTTTGCTGTCACTATAAAAGCCTGAAATTTGCAAAAAGCCAAGCATTGGGAGAATAATTTGTTGTGTGTTAAACTGATTGGTTACTGGAAGCAGATTGAGAAGGTGAGCTTCTGAGCTTGGTCTCAGAGCCCCTAGGCCAACCCTCCATCTCCCAGAAACACTCAGCCGGCCCCCATGCAGGCTCCCCACATGTGCCCTCATTGTTCACACATGGACACACGTCCCAGGCCAGCCAGCCTAGGATTCCACCTCTTCCCTTTCCATTCCTCCCCAAGGCTAGCACTTCACATTTACCAGATGGGGACAGACACAGCTGTACCCAGAAATTGCTCCCAGGGACCAGGCTGCTTAGTTACCTGCAAGGGAGAAGAGCACAGCCCTTGCCATAAGGACAAGGCAGGGCAGGGTTGGGTTCCAAGCTCAGCCCCCAACCCTCTCAGAGCTTGTGGGGCTCAAGGGCTTATTTATGCAGTGGGAAGAAGAGGAGGTGACAGGACAGAAGAGGGGGAGTGCTATTGTCCCCAGGCTGAGATGCCTGGGGTGTGCATGAGGTTGCCAAGGGGATCCCCCAAGCCGCACCTTCACCACAGGGATAGAGGGGCCATGATAGACCTCTCCACGCAGGGAAGAAAAAGTACCTGGTTCAGGATGTCCTGGAGGTCTCCCTCCCCTAACCCCAGAGGCAGAGAAGAGGAATGAGGAGACCTGTCTCCACCCTCAGTTCCTTCTCAGGTGCCTGGTCTCCATGTGCTTGACAGGTAGCTGGTACCTAGGACCCTCTCCTATTCATGGACCCTGTGGGTGCCCCGTGGTTCTCAGCCCCACCCCACACTCAGACATGCACACCAGGTGCCGTAGAGAGCAGAGCCAGGCAGAGCAGGGACTGGTTCCCAGAAAGGAGGAAGTAGCCCAGCAGTAGCACTCTCAGCCAAGGTTGACCCCCCCACTACTGGCCAGGGCGACGGGAGCAAGTGGGCCCAGTGCACAAGCTGGACAGACTCCATGAGGAGAGATCTGGGAAGGGGTCAGGAAAAGACACGTTAGAGAAATTAAGAGAGAAAACAGTCTCCCGGCCTGCCCAGCTCAGCTGCGCTGTGCTCCTCCTGCAATGCAGCTCTAATTGAATTTCTCTGTTAACAATGGAAACACATTGGCTGCCCAGCCTCTCTCCCACTTTCTGATAAGCCAATGACCCGAGGGAAATTGGGGTCAGGAGGAGGAGAAATTGGAAGCAAACAGTCTTTTCTCACTCCTGGGGACACTGGTTTTGGCTGTAGCCCAGAGGAGGGAAGGGGGGTTGTCATCCCTCCTTCCGGTTTGTCAGAGGGACCCAGGCTCTCCCAGCACACTCCACTATCTGGGTCTGGGTGTGGCAGAAGGTGGAGAGCTGAGTCCCAGCTGGAAGGGAGTTCCCCCAGCCCACTCTACTTGGGCAGAGCAGACCCTGGATTCCTGATCACTGGCCAGCTTCCCCTCTGTCGGCTGCCCCTCATCTTCTTCCAGTGTTTCTCCCTGGGGATGGACACCCCCAGCCCACCCCAGGGTGATCACAGAACCCTAGACACACTTCGGATTCAGGAAGTCCTGGGTGTCTATGGCAAGTTTGTGCTCTCTTAAGTGGCTTTCTATCCAGGTGGGAACCATATGACAGAAGAGAGTGGATTGAGTGAGACCAGTATCCCCTCACAGACACACAGTTAGGAAACCCTCTCTAAATCCCAGGGATCTATTATCAGACTACACAGCAGGGCAGTAATTGTGTTGTTAAAGGATGTCATCATATTATCACTTGTCAGGATTTACCCACCAGCCCTCCAGGGAGATAGGCAGCCCCTTCCTCATTCTCTCATGCCCACAAAGTCCCCAGAGCTCAGCATGTCTGCCCTACTCTATCTGCCTGGGGTCCTTAGCAGTGAGAACCTGTTGCCCACGGCCCCACCAAAGCCCCTTTAGGAATATTTCTGTCAGTGACTCCAGGGAGATAGGCCTTGGAACAGAATGAATGGAAATTAAAGAAATTCTACTCCTGGCCTCTAGGGCCTATAAATCAGCACCCCTGTGGGATAACTGGAGTGCCCTCAAGCTGAGGGTTTTCTTTGAAGTCCATTCTTCTGCTGTGGGTGGCACAGGGCATCATCCATTTGGCCAGGGAGGCTCAGTGATGGCCCCTGTGCCCCCAGGGCTGCCAGCCATGGAGGTCCGCATCAACGTTTCGAGGCAGCAGGTTGAGAAGGTGTTCGGGCTGGAGGAATACTGGTGCCAGTGCGTGGCATGGAGCTCCTCGGGCACCACCAAGAGTCAAAAGGCCTACATCCGCATTGCCTGTGAGTCCCAGCCCGCTCTCCAGGGTGCCACTAGGAGATGGGGAAGTAGGCTTCCAGGAAGAAGGGGTCTGGTCAGGAAACTCCATTGTCCTGCCTTTAATGGGTGGAGGAAGTCTGTAGGGACATTACTAAGCCCTCCCCTGATCCCCCTGGGCACTTGGCACTTCCTCCTGCCTTGTACCATGCCCCTGTAGGACCAAGAGATAGAGATGACCAGGCTGAGCAAGCACTCAGGTGAGAAGACACTATTGTTCTTCTTCCAGATTTGCGCAAGAACTTTGAGCAGGAGCCACTGGCCAAGGAGGTATCCCTGGAGCAGGGCATTGTGCTGCCTTGCCGCCCCCCAGAGGGCATCCCCCCAGCTGAGGTGAGAGGAGCTCCCATGCCCACTCCAGGTGGGCAAAGCTCTCAGTTCTCTAGTCTACCTACCTGGACCCCTGAATGCTCCTCTCCCCAGTGGCATTCTGTGCTCTGGGTAGGGCCAGCATGGGCTGGCTGTGCATTCTTTGGCTCCTCCCTAGGTGGAGTGGCTCCGGAACGAGGACCTGGTGGACCCATCCCTGGACCCCAACGTGTACATCACTCGGGAACACAGTCTGGTTGTGCGGCAGGCCCGCCTGGCTGACACAGGCAACTATACCTGTGTGGCCAAGAACATCGTGGCCCGTCGCCGTAGTACCTCCGCTGCTGTCATTGTCTACGGTGGGTCCCAAGCTCCCTAGTGGCTGGGAGAGGTACTGAGGTGCCACTGAGGGAGTGATGTACGGCTGGCAGAGTAGAGAAAGCCATAGAGCTAAGGCCAGGTAGGCCAAACAGTGGCCTGGCCAGGAAGGACAAGGAAAGGGTGTGCACGGTGCTTAGTGATACTAGGGATGTGTCTGGACAGAGGGGTAGGACAGATTGGTGGTCAACTGTGGGAAAGAAGCATTGTGCAGGAAATAAAGGGATAGGAGGGGATCCAGGGAAGGTATCAATCATCCCCTGGTCCCGGGCACACCAGGAGCAGTCAGAGTAGGATGTGGGAGTTGCCCTATGAGAGATCAGAGTCTGGGCTGGACTTGCAAGTGAGCTCATTTCTGTTGGCTGCCCAAGCACCTGCCAGGAAAAGGGTAGGTCCTGCAGGGGATGCTGCCGGGCCCTGGGGCAGCAGGCACAGGAGTGGCCCTCCCTTTCAGGACTTCTCTCCCAGTACAGCCACAGCACACCATTTCCAGCTCAAAGCCCCTGTGCTCATGCCCTGTCCCCTGGGCCAGTATTTGAGGAAGCCCCCGCTCCCTGACCCCAGTCCTTCTCTGTCCGGCCAGTGAACGGTGGGTGGTCGACGTGGACCGAGTGGTCCGTCTGCAGTGCCACCTGTGGGCGCGGCTGGCAGAAACGGAGCCGGAGCTGCACCAACCCGGCACCTCTCAACGGGGGCGCCTTCTGTGAGGGGCAGAATGTCCAGAAAACAGCCTGCGCCACTCTGTGCCCAGGTACCAGCGGCCACCGCCTCCCACATCGTTCTCACCACGTCATCTCCGTGCCCTGGCTCCATCGCGCCCACCAGCCTGCCCCCCCGCCATGGCTCCATCCCACCTGCCTGCCACGCAGGCCCAGGCTAAGTCTGAGGCAGGGATGTAGATACAGTTTGTTCAGAGTCAGGGCTCAGGTACTCTCCAGGCTGGGGGCTTAACACAGGGTCAAAGTCACAGGGTGTAAGGTACAATCAAGGACAGGGTCTGGGGCTCAGCCTGGGGCTGAATCTACCTGTGCCTGGGACCAGAAGGGTCATCATTTGCCTGAGAGCCCTTACTACCCCAGAACCAGCACGGCCTCCCTGGGGTGGGGAGAGCCAAGCAGCCCCTGGCGTCATCCACGCCTCCCTGTCATTAGCATGTGTGTCATTGAAGCCAGCTGGACTCTGGAGGGCGTGCAGATTGGTGGGCCTGGCCCTGGCATCATGCCCAGGTCCAGGTCAGCTTGTCCTGCCTGGTCCAGATGCCCAGTGGGGCTACGCTGGCAGACCGCCTGGGACTGGCTTCCCAGGCTGACTGCCCTGTCTCCTCTCTGCCTGTCTCTCATCTAGTGGATGGCAGCTGGAGCCCATGGAGCAAGTGGTCGGCCTGTGGGCTCGACTGCACACACTGGCGGAGCCGTGAGTGCTCTGAGCCAGCACCCCGAAATGGGGGTGAGGAGTGCCGGGGCGCTGACCTGGACACCCGCAACTGTACCAGCGACCTCTGTGTGCACAGTGAGTCTTCTCTGGGGAGGTGGTGGCTAAACCAGTCATCCTCCTGCCACAGGCTGCATCCCTCTCCAAAGCTCAGGACCCTCAGGGAGGCCCCCTAGTCCTGACGTGTCCACACGAGCCCATGCACGCTCACATGCATCCTGAGACATGTATCAATTTGAACCTTGACTTGTGGACACCCATCTGTTCACCCCAACAACTCTCCTACAGCCTCATGTCCACCCCAACCCCCAGTGTACACACAAATCCTATGGGGATGCCAGGCTTGTGAGGCCTGTTAATTATAAGGCCATAACTAACAATTAAAGATCTCTGTTGGATTTTTTTCTCTAGAACACACCCTTCCCCATTCTTTCAATTAAAAACCTAATTATCTGTGTCAATTCCTTTCTGATGGACATTTCTTCCATTATGCAAAACCCTTCTAAAATCAATATAGCTTCCTCCAAGCAGTCAATCCCCTGTCCCCAGCCAAGCTCCAGGCCTGGGAGAGATAGACAAGGAGAAAGGCCTACAGACTGACCTGGAACCACAGGGGAAGCAGAGCCCACAGATATTAGTTTTCCATTGCTATACTGAAATACCTGAAGTTGTATACTTTGTAAAGAAAAGAGGTTTACTGTACTAAGCATAGGTTTACTATACTGCACTAGCAGGTTTACTGTACTTAGCACATAGTTTTAGAGCCTAAGTCTCTAAATAGCACGGCAGTCGTTCTGGCAGGGGCTCCTTTAGCTACATGAACTAATGGTGGATGGCATCAAGGTGGGAGCTCATGCAAAAGGAAGAGATCACATAGTGAGACAAGAACCCAGAGAGAGAGGGAGAGAGAGAGAGAGAGAGATGATCAGGGAGAAGCTAGTCTTGCTCTTTCATAACAACCCTCTCATAAGAACCTACAAGGGTCCCACAAAAAATACCTCAGTCCCTTCAGAGGACAGCACCCCCATAACCTAAAGGCCTCCTACTGAGCCTTATTTCTTAAAAGTCACACCACCTCTCATGTCACCACACTGGGAACCAAATCTTCAATATATGAACCTTGGGAGTTGCACCCTGTATTGGGGGATACCAGAGGCACCCTCCCAGCCTCAGTTATCCTGGGGCAGTGATCAGGTAGTGGGTTCAGCAGGGAGCAGGTTTATCCTAGTATTCAGGCACCAGGCTGCCCAGTTTGGGGACATAGTTCTTCCCCTCCTCCATTCTTCTGGCAGCCACCTCAGCCTGAATCACATGCCTAGGAGAAATGTGAGTTGCTCAAGAGTCACAAGCAAGGTGGTGGGAGGTACAGAGCTAGAATGCACACATGCCAACATCATACTCCTCGCCCCAAATGTCCAATGCCAAGCCAGTGCTGATGCTCATTTGGAGACCTCATCCTCCTGGCTGTTGGCCACTGACTTCTCCAGAGCCCTGTACTCCTGCCTCTCCCAAGGCCATGCTCTCTTCTGCAGCTGCTTCTGGCCCTGAGGATGTGGCCCTCTATGTAGGCCTCATTGCTGTGGCTGTGTGCCTCATCTTGCTGCTGCTTGTCCTCATCCTCGTTTACTGCCGCAAGAAGGAGGGGCTGGACTCGGATGTGGCCGACTCATCCATTCTCACCTCAGGTTTCCAGCCTGTCAGTATCAAGCCCAGCAAAGCAGGTGAGATAGCCCCTGCCCGCAGCACTCTCACCCAGGACCCCACACCAGTTACCCCTGAGGAGGGGAAACCCTCAGTACCATCCCCTGAGCCTGTCTTTATCCCTGCAGACAATCCCCATCTGCTTACCATCCAGCCAGACCTCAGCACCACCACCACCACCTACCAGGGCAGTCTGTGTCCCCGGCAAGATGGGCCCAGCCCCAAGTTCCAGCTCACCAACGGGCACCTGCTCAGTCCTCTGGGTGGTGGTCGCCACACGCTGCACCACAGCTCGCCCACCTCTGAGGCTGAGGACTTCATTTCCCGCCTCTCCACCCAAAACTACTTTCGCTCCCTGCCCCGTGGCACCAGCAACATGGCCTATGGGACTTTCAACTTCCTCGGGGGCCGGCTGATGATCCCAAATACAGGTAGGAAGGACCTGAGTGCCCCAGGCAGCCCAAGGGGCAAGACGAGCCTCTACTTCCCACCTGGAGGACAAGGACAGCACCAATGTTCCTCCTAGGTCCCTCATTCTCAGCCTGGAGTGACAGAGCTGAGCCACCAAGCAAGGACAGAGCTGTGGAGAGAACTCAGTTGTGTCTGGGAGTAGCATTGGCAGTGGGGCTGTGGCCAGAGCTGTCTCCCTCTTGTTGCCTGTGGACATAAGACTGTTGCACATCCATTTATGCAGACTGCCTCCATGTCCTGGGCTCTGTTCTGGGACCTGGGCTCAGAGGTGGGCCAAGCACCAGCCCCAAGGGGCTTACCTATAGGCGGAGAGATGCCAGAGACAAATGCAGAACAGCCTAGGCCAGACAGGGGGCCTCTTGGAACCCCCACTGCATCCTGGCTTTCCACCCTATACTTCACAGTAATCCCTCTAACAGGGTCCCGGAGACACCCTGCTAGGGAACCCAGGAACATGCTTGTGGCCATCTTGGGAGAATCACTGCAGCCTTTGGTGAGGCACCACCCTAAATTCTCTATTCCCTCAGTGTAGGTGACCCAGTGGGACCCTGGCTTCCTTGCCCCTCTCTGGCTGCTCCTGGTACCTGAACTTAGGCGTTTCTCAGCGTTCACTCCCGATGCCCTTCTCCTCTAGTGATCTTACCTGCTCCATGCCTCCAATCGCTGTGTCTGTGCCAATCACTCTCACTCCTCCAGCCCCAGCCCACTGTTTTCCTGGGTGCCAGAACTGCAAACCCAACTGCCTTCTGGGCAGCTCCATCTGGATGTCTCATGGCACCTCAGATTCCTTGTGCCTGAAGCAGAACTGTCTCCCACCTTCCCTCAGTGCAGCCTCCTTTGCAGTTTTCCCCAGCTTACATCACAGTCTAGTTGCTCAAGCCAGAAACCAGCTGGGGGTCACCTTGGCCTCCTGCTCTTCCTCATTTGCCCCCTAATCCCCATGCCTGCTTCACTCACACATTAGCCCCTCTGTGTTCTCCCTCCTCTATAGTTCGTACCTCCCCTTGCCTCTTATCTTTCCCTGATGCTTCTCCTGGCCCAGGCTGCCACACCCTTTATCTCATTTCCAAACATTCATCCAGTGAATCCAGAGTTGATCATGTCCCTATCCTGCTCAAACCCCTCGTGGGGCTCCCTGCTGCTCCCAGGCAGAGATAACAAGGCTGCTCTAGCCTCTTCCCTCCCACATGTTCTTCTGCATATGGCAACCACATTAGACCCTCAGCACCCCCAACACACCCTGCTTCTGTTTGTACACAAGAGTCCTTCTGCCCCTCCCACTGGTTCATCTGCTGCTTTTTCTCTGAGTTCTGGCCTGACAGCTCTTGCTCTCTGTGCCTCATGTCCCCTTTGGACAGAGAATGATAGTGAACCCCTCGTAGGACTATTAGAATGATGTGCTGAGGTGGTTCCTGTCAGCTCGAACAAAGAACAGGCAAACAATGGCTGCCCAGTGGCCACCGGCCTCCATTTCCCTGGTAGGTGGGGATGCCACCTGTCCCATATCCTTTACTGCAGTTCACCTGTCTTTCTCCCCAGTGGCTAAGTGTCACAAGAGCAGGGTCCATTGTTTCCCTATCCTTCCTAAGTGTCCAGTCTTAGTATTATTGGAATGAACACACAAGGGCGTGTACCTCCCCCGTAGAGAGCATTCACACCGAGATGTCTAGGATTGGCACCAACACCAGCCACACTGAGTAGTAGGGGGAGCATGGGTTGGCCAAGGGAGCAATCACTGTGAATATGGCCTCAATGTCTCTATCTGCCTGGCTCCAGTTTTCTATAAAATACAATCATGCATCATTTAATGATGGGAACGTGTACTGGGAAATGCGCCCTTAGGCAATTTCATCACTGTATGGACATCACAGAGTGGGATTATGAAAATCTAGGTAGCTATGATGTCACTAGGTGATATAACCTCATGGGACCACCATCACATAAGCAGTTAGTTCTGCATGCATGGAAATATGTGGAACATGTCTGTTGCGACATTCCAGCTCAGCCCACCTCAAAGCTCCCCACTCTGGAAAGTATGTTTGCTTTTGGGATAAAGTCACAGAATGTTTGTCTTACTTTCCCCCTGTGCTGAGGTGGGGGGTCCTTTCTGATACAGGGGCTGTCTGTCCTAGGTGGAGGAGAGCTACTCCTTACATCTTCCCTGAAGTGAATTCCAGCCCCTGTCCTGGACATAGCCTGTCCTCTTCCCTCCCACCTGAAGCCTCTTCTCTCCGCAAAGGCTCTGAAACTGCTCCTGCAAGGCACTGGGGCAGAGGCACACACACAGCAGCCAGACCTGGGAGAATCCATCTGTGCCATCCCAGACTAGGAGGGCTGCCAAAGCCCACGGGGTTGTTGAACCCAACTCTGCCTGCAAGGACAGAGATAGTGGCAGGGAGTGGCCGGGCCCTAGAGGGGTCCCTAGCCAAAGGAGAAGGGAGAAGCTGGAGCAGGACAGATTGGCAGTGGTACCTCTAAGTATGTACCATGGCAGGGCTGGAGATGCTTCTGGAAAGACAGTGGGACCAGCAGTGAAGGCCTTTAGATGCCAAGCCAGGAAGCTGGACTTTATCACAGAGTTAGGGAAGGTTTTAAGCAGGGAATGTCCTGGTCCCAGCCAATGCCTTTTGCGTGATACAGAAGGTAGGGACAGCAGACCTGGTGCCTCTGTCCCAAAGTTTTCCGTGCCCAAGCTAACTATGCATGCTTTTCCCACCTGTGTTTCCTCAGCTTTTCCTGGACTCTGACTCAGCTTCATTCCTGTGTGAGTGGTTGGTCACAGCCCCTGTGACCTCAAGCCAGGCTGGTACTGGCCAGTCCCCAACATGAGCCTTGTGGGAGGGCTGGCTAGTGTGGTGTTGGGTGTCTACACCACATAAGCCTGGGCCTCCTCCTGCACTGTTACAGGAATCAGCCTCCTCATCCCCCCAGATGCCATCCCCCGAGGAAAGATCTACGAGATCTACCTCACACTACACAAGCCAGAGGACGTGAGGTGTGGGCTTGGGCCCTGCTGCTGGGGCTGGTAGGGTCCTGTCTTCGGCCTGTCACTGGGATGGCCCCTGCCCGGTCACTGCTGGGCCTGGCTGGCTTGAGGGAGGGCAGGGGGACGAGCCCACCAGCTCTTTAACCTCTCACCCTGGAGTAACTCTGCCCTGACCCCTGGTCCCTAGGACAGGCCACTGACACCTTTCTCTTTCCACACATGTTTCCCCACTTGAGGTTGCCCCTAGCTGGCTGTCAGACCCTGCTGAGTCCCATCGTTAGCTGTGGGCCCCCTGGAGTCCTGCTCACCCGGCCAGTCATCCTTGCCATGGACCACTGTGGGGAGCCCAGCCCCGAAAGCTGGAGCCTGCGCCTCAAAAAACAGTCCTGTGAGGGAAGCTGGGAGGTGAGTATGGGATAGCCCTGAGCCTACCCACCTGAGCACTGGCCTCAAAGTGGAATGTAGCCTCCCTTGCGCTCACCCTGTGCTCTGAGCAGCTGTGGCTCTGCACGGTGCCCCGACCCCTCTCAGATCTCTGGCTGCATCTCAGAGCTCGGGGTGGCTTGTGGGCTCCAAGGCTGGTGGAACTCACCATTGGGCTCCACCTGCAGGATGTGCTGCACCTGGGTGAAGAGGTGCCCTCCCACCTCTACTACTGCCAGCTGGAGGCCAGTGCCTGCTACGTCTTCACCGAGCAGCTGGGACGCTTTGCCCTGGTGGGAGAGGCTCTCAGCGTGGCCGCCGCCAAGCGCCTCAAGCTGCTTCTATTCGCCCCTGTGGCCTGCACCTCCCTTGAGTACAACATCCGTGTCTACTGCCTGCATGATACCCAGGACGCACTCAAGGTAGCAACGAACCCCTCCCCAGTCCCCCAGCCCTAGGCATGGAGGCCCCTTGCCTCAGGGGCGGTAGGGAGGGGTCCTCCCAGGCCCCAGGCTCTGCTGATCACCTGGGGCCCTACAGGAGGTGGTGCAGCTGGAGAAGCAGCTGGGTGGACAGCTGATCCAGGAGCCTCGTGTTCTGCACTTCAAGGACAGTTATCACAACCTGCGCCTATCCATCCATGACGTGCCCAGCTCCCTATGGAAGAGCAAGCTTCTTGTCAGCTACCAGGTGAGAGCCAAGCCCACCACCAGCACCCAAAGAGCTGGAGCTGGGCACACCTGACATCTCCTCTGCCGCCCCCCCCCAGGAGATCCCCTTTTATCACATCTGGAATGGCACGCAACAGTACCTGCACTGCACCTTCACATTGGAGCGCGTCAGCCCCAGCACCAGTGACCTGGCCTGCAAGGTGTGGGTGTGGCAGGTGGAGGGCGATGGGCAGAGCTTCAACATCAACTTCAATATCACCAAGGTGGGCAGGAGGGCCATATGCTGTCACCACCAACCCCCCAGAAATGTTCCACTCCCTGGACCAATTCTGCCCACCCTGCCACCAGCCCCTCTTTCTTTCCCAAACCCGATTCTTCTAGAAACCACTTGGGACCTCCCTCCAAGTGTCCTGGGATGCAAAGGGAACTTGGGGAGGGGAGCCAAACAGTTTAGGAGCAGGAGGAGGAGACAGGGCTGGTGGGAGGCCTGAAGGGCTTCCTTGAGGAGAGTTTTGCACTGGTTCCAGAAGGATGAGCAGAATTTTGACAGGCATCAGTGTGGGAAAGGGCATTTGTGGCAGTAGGGGAGGACAAAGGCCATGAGAAGAGAGCAGTAGTGCTGAATAGCCCACAGGACTAAGGGTGAGGGTGGAAATGGAGGAGAATGAGACCAGAGGGCTCTTCTGCTCACTGGCTGTGATTCTAGGTGGAGAGTGCACTTGTAAGCTTCAAGCTCAAAGCGTAGCACCCTGACACATGACGGAGAGGGTACCTGGGAAGCCCTAGAGCCTTTGCTATCCCCAGGTCTGGAGTGGTCTGGGAGCTCCCCCAGCAGGAGGCAGCAGTGGCCTGGTTCTCACAGGAACCTCTTTCCTGTCTCTCCCCACCTAGGACACGAGGTTTGCTGAGCTGCTGGCTCTGGAGAGTGAAGGGGGGGTCCCAGCCCTGGTGGGCCCCAGTGCCTTCAAGATCCCCTTCCTCATTCGGCAGAAGATCATTACCAGCCTGGATCTGCCATGCAGCCGGGGTGCCGACTGGCGGACTCTAGCCCAGAAACTCCACCTAGACAGGTGGGTGGGAGATGGGTGGGGAGGGGCTGCAAAGGCCACCCACAATCCATCCCAGGCAGGTGGGTTGGCTGGGGTGGACAGGAGACCCTGTGGGCCTGTGCCACATCCTCTAGTGTCTGGGCAGTCAGTGTATTTGGCTGAGGGGAGGCCCTATCTTTGGCTAAGCTGGGAGACAGGAGGTGGCAAGCTGGGGTGAGGCCAGGCCACTGACAATTCCCTCCTTTCCACAGCCATCTCAGCTTTTTTGCCTCCAAGCCCAGCCCCACAGCCATGATCCTCAACCTGTGGGAGGCACGACACTTCCCCAATGGCAACCTCAGCCAGCTGGCGGCGGCAGTGGCTGGACTGGGCCAGCCAGATGCTGGCCTCTTCACAGTGTCAGAGGCCGAGTGCTGAGGACAGCCAGGCCCAAAACGCCTACACTCTCACCAGCTTTGGCACCCGCCAGGGACAGGCAGAAGCCGGACAGGGGCCCTACCCCACAGGGGGAGAGCTGCTTGGACAGGCCCCATCCTGGCCAATGTTGTCCCTTAATGCTGGTCCTTCAGACCCTGCCTGAACTCCAATTCCTTCATGGCCTGCCTTGCCAGGCAAGTACAGCCACCTGCTCACACTTGTCCCAGCCCTAGGTCCCTGGGTGGACAGTGCCTGGAGCCTGGGCCGGGCCCAGCCCATCTGTGTGTGTATATGTGCGTGTGATGCTACCTCTCCTCCTGCCCCTTGCCAGGGGCTCCGCATACACATGGCATGCATGCACATGCTGGGCTCGGACATGGCCCCAGAGCTCCTGCCTAAGCTGGGCCTTATGCAAACATTTCTGTGCCTGCTGGGGAGGGGCACATCTGAGGGACGCAGTTCCAGGCCTGTGGGAGAGAGGCCCCAACCAGAGAGGGGGCTGGCCCTGGATTCAGGCACACAACCACCACACAGGCATGTGCCCACGCATGCTTCGTGTGTTCATCCTACACACACACCCTCCTGGGTCACAGAGACCTGCCACCACCACCACACACATCTCATGCTGCACACCCAGAGGCTGCTCACGTCTCTCACACCCAGTGTCGGTACACACCTGCCTCTCACATGCTGCCCTTTTCCACCCACCCAGGGACACCCGACGGCTCCTCCCCGATCCTACCCCCCTTTCCCCGGCCTCGAGGTGTCCTGCCTGGCGGGGCGTGTGAATATGCAATGGGAGTCCCGGGCTGTACAATGGCGAGTGTGTGTGCCATGGTGTGCCCGTTCCTGGGGCTGGCCGGTACCCCAGCCTGGGGCCTGTCGTGTGAAGCTTGTGTCCTGACTCTGTCTTAAGTGCTTTGAAGCACTTACACTTGGCCTTATGTACACAGCCTTGCCCGGCCGCCGGGGCACATAGGGATTTTAGCGGACGTGAATGTAAATAAATTATATATATATATTGCTAACCCCTGTGCTACTTCTTTTGGGGAAAGCCAAGGGGGTGAGGGTAGATGGCCACAGAGGGGTCACACACAGGCTGTTCTGGGAGTCCTGAGTGGTTGAGTCTAGCTGATAGGCTGGATCCAGTCCTGGTCCACCAAGGTGGTTCCTGGAGATTTCCTCAGACACAGGCCATCTGAGCAAGGCGACAGGCGACAGCAGTGACCAAAGCTGCACCTTTGCCAGACCCATCTTCTGACTGCAAGAAGGTGACCACACAGCGAGGGGCCAGTTCCCGTACTGTGGCAGCCACAAGATTGGCAAAGCTGTGAGGGAGAGGGGCCAAAGTTAGCACAGGCTATCAAGGCTCAACCTGGCCCCACCTCACCCTACCTGGCCACACTGCCCTGCCTGGGCCCTTTATCCAGACTCACTGAGGGTGCACCTTGTAGAGGGTCCCATCCACCCCCACAGACACCGTCAGCTCCTCCAGGCCCCGGTTCTCCCGGATCTTCTCAACAACAGCAGCCACACCTGCCCCGCAGAGTTGGGCAGCCCTCCGGGACACAGCCTGGCACACCTCTAGGACTATCAGGGCATCATCCGAGGTCAGGGACAGCCCCAGATCCTCCAGGATGGCTCGGACCTGTCGCAGGGCCAGGCTGTCGCTGGGGGCCAGGAAGGAACAGAACAAACATAGAAAGGCATGGTCCTGTATTAGCTTCCCTGACACCTCACCTTCAAGACTCCTCCCACTTCATCCTCCAAGTTGGCCCACACACAGCAGGCAGTATTCCCCCAGTGGACAGACAGACTACTTTGGGAGGTGGGGAGGCAATTCAAGCCTCAGTTACCTTTCAATCTCAGAGAGAAACTTGGTCTTGAAGATGTCCCTAGTCTGAAGGCGCTGGGTCTGCTGGCCCTGGAAGAGAACTCCAAGGCTGGTCAAATGTAAGAGGATGTGGCGGACAATCTCTCCCAAGTACATCCCACTGATCATCTTCTCAAACCTACAAGAACATGTATGTGTTTTCCTGGGGCAGAAGACCCCACCCCTGGGCTACCACTGCCAGCCAGACCTGCCCAGACCCAGGGCACACCTCTGCTTGGCAGGATTGATGGATGCCTGGTCCACCCTCACATCAAAACAGGTGCTGAGCATGCCCAAAGAGCCATCATCCCCAAAGGCACCCCACTCCATGTTGATGCACATGTGGCCTGAGTCCCCCGCCACACCTGCCACATTCTGGAGCTCTTCCATGTAGCAGGCATTGGTGCCAGTTCCTGCAGAGGCCAGACAAAGTGGATTCATTTACTGATACAGACAAGGCCCCTCTGAGCACTTGCCACACCAAAATGATAAAATTTAGCATCCCTACTTCCTCTTCCTGCATTCAAAACCTGTCCCTGGTCCTGTTCCTCCCTCCTTCTTGAAGTCCCTAGTGCAGACTCTGCTAGCACCAAGGCCTTAGGGCCTCCATGATTTCCCCTACCAGCACCACCATCAGTGCATCTACCTTGATACCCAAAAGTGCTCCCACAGCACCCATCAGATATGTCATTTCCCTGGGAGGTGTGCAACAGCCCCACTATCTTATCTGTTGGTAAAAAGCCAAAGCTCTCCAGACTGGCCTTTTAGGCCTTTAGTCAAACTAATTGCTAGTGGATCAGTTGGTGGGGACATAGAAATCCACACAAGGAAACCCAATCTTGCCAAAGTTGGTCAATGAATAGTCAACTCTGATAGTATGTGTATGAGCTCTACTAGAAGCCAAAGGGGGAAAAAAAATAGAAGTCAAAGGACAGCATCACGGGAGTCCTGGAGCACAAAGTGGGTCTTGCTGCCTAAAGTCAAAAAAGGTATAGACAAGAAGTGCTGTTGGGGTTGGGGTTTGAATCCAAGAGGTTCAATTTCTCTGTTGAGTAGTTTATTCACACACCAAAATGGATATGCCTTTTCCAAGCACCTACCCATGCCAGGTCCTGTGTTCAAGAAGTTCCCATCCATGAGAGGCCACCATGCACCTTATCCTCTAAGAGACCAGTGTCCAAGAAGCTTGAAAGCCCTCTTCCAACACCTAGCCAAATCCTTTCTTCAGCGTGTTCATTTCAAACACTACTTTCTCGGGACCTGTTCCTTTCTAATTTTGGCCTTGATCCTATCTGTTTGTGGAGTCAGTGGGCTCTTTCTGACTAACATGTGGTACTCTGGGCTCAAACTGCTGGATGGTCAGTTGTAAGAAGACAGATTTCCCCTTCTTTCATATGTTTTCCTGTCCCTTTGTCCAGCTACCAGCTGGCCACAGGGTAGCTACTTAAGAAAGACTTAGAATCTTGGACTTGAAGGATTGACTTAGTTCAACACTCCCCTACACTCAGCCCGGTTTCAAACACTGAGCATGAACCATGAGCCAGGCACTGTGCCACACTACCCCCTCTCACTTCATCTTCATGATGCCTTGAGGCAGGCATTGTTATTATACACATCTTAAGATGAGAAAACTTAGGCTCTAGTGACTTGCCCAAAGTCATACAGGTAGAAATGGCAAAGTTAGTATTTTCACCCAAATCCATATAACTCCAAAGCAGAGATTCATTTGCTAGATGGGCAAACTGAAGCTCAGAAAGATTCAGTGACTATTAATCTGTAGCTGAGTTGGATTAAAAAGCCCAGTCCCAGACTACCAGACCAACTTAGTGTTCCAGGCTCTATTGTGTCAGACAAGAATAATCCCATATCCCCAAATCCAGTGGAGCATCCAACCTGAGAATCAGCAGGAGGCAGCAAATTATCAGGAAGTAGGTCATGAAAGGGCAGGGCTCTCCTTACCAACAATGAGGCCCATCTCGCAACGGGGATCCTCATAGCCACAGGACATCATGGTCCCAACTGTGTCATTGACAATGGCAACCACATTCAGCTCCACTGCCTGCACACAAAAGGATGCTGCTAGTTGCTGGGCAACAGCAGTTGTCATGGCAACCAGCACTGGCCCCAGAGGTCTCTATTGCAGAGAGCCCCTCTTTCAGGAAGCAGAAGACCCTTTGGTCCCTCAAGACCTGCCATAGCCCCAAAGCGTCCCTGGAGGCAGACTCCTACCTGTCTACGCTTGATGGCTTCCCGCAACAGATACACAACATCCTGGCCCTCGCAACCTGATGCGTTGAAACCCTTAGTCCAGTTCAGGAGGATGCCCTGGATGGGACCAAGAGGGGACAGAAAGCTAGGTGTTCCCTTCAAATCTTACTCTGCCTCCCCAAAGCCTACATCCCACCAAAAGCGTATGATTTTTGCCCTCCCAAGGAGGACTCCTTCCCCGCTTTGTCCTACAGTCAAAGGCCTTGCCTTCTACCCCCTCCCAACTCCCCAGGAGGTTTTCAATGTGAAGAAACCTACTAATAATGATTTTATCTACGTCTTCCATTATTAGTTCCAGGATGCTCAGACAGTCTGAGGGTCTGGCCATTTTATGACATTTGCCCAGAAGGAATGGCCCTTCTTAATTGGGTTAGGAATAAACAGACCTGACAAAGTGAGTGTGGTATGTGAGAAAGAGGAGGTCAGAGAAAGCTCAAAGGCCCCAATGCCAGCACAACCCACCCCTTCTGAGAGAAATTGCAAGAATCACTTGAAAGGAAGGAGTTGGGAATGGAGCTGTATCCATGTGAAATTCGCTCCTTTGTTGGGTGAAGGACAAATGGAAAAGCCAGACAGACATCTGTGCAGGCTGGGCAGGGGCAGGACAGACACTGGACTTGGATCAGTGACAAGGGGCTTGACTGGACCTGAAAAGGGTTGTCCTTTTCTTAGTGTGCTTTTCTGAGGAGGCAGGGAGAATGGGAATGAGACTACAGCTGTCAGGGGAAATGACTACTCTGTCCAAGGCAGAAGCACCAAGAGCAGGTCTGAAAATCTTTGGAACAGGAGACTTTTTCCTCCTGGTACTGAGGATTGAACCTAGGGCCTTTGCACTGAGCTACATTCCCAGATCTCTTTTTATTATTTTATTTTTATTTTGAGACAGATCTTGCTGAATTACTGAGTTACCCAGGCTGGGCTCAAACTTGCACTCCAACTGCCTCAGCCTCCCAGAGTGCTGGGATCATAGATGTGCACCACCACCCCTGGCTGTTTTTGTTTTGTTTCACTCCATTGCCCATGTTGGCCACAAATTCCTAGGCTCCAGCAGTTCTTCTGACTCAGTCTCTAAGGGGACTACAGGTATGTGCCACCATGCCCAGCCAGGGAAGGAGATTCAAGAAATACTAGCCAACATTTTCCCCTAATAATATTTTCTTTTATACTTTTTCCAGGGCTGGGGATTTAGCTCAGTGGCACGGCGCCTGCCTCACAAGAACAAGGTCCTGAGTTCGATCCCCGGTACCAAAAAAAAAAAAAAAAAAGAATGGGGACTCTCCAAGTGCAGTGGCTCACACCTGTAATCCCAACACTGGGAGGCTGAGGCAGGAGAACTGCAAGTTTGAGCACAGCCTGTTAGCAAGAGCCTGTCTCAAAAAAGAAAAAAATAAGAGGGGGAATCAGCTCAGTGCAAAGGCCCTGGGTTCAATCCCCAGTATTGAGGAAGAGAAAAAAAAAAGGGCTCAAAAGCTCAACACAGGAATTAAATTTAGTTATGGAAAGTTAATCTAGTTTTTTGCATGCCTGGGCCAGCACACTGAGTCACACCTCCTCTCTCCTCTTGCAAGGAATAATGGAAAGGAGGAGCAAGAATACTTAGCTGGGCAGACCAGCAGAGGGATGGTGGTGACTATGCCATCCAAAGGACTTTGGTGGAAAAGAAGGGAAAGAGCAGAGTGTTGGAGAGAGGTCAGAAAGGAGCAGAGGGTGAAAACTGGACATGTAGGCTGATGATAAAGGAGGGAGAGCTTCATTTCCCATAGGTTTCTAAGAATGCAACAGACACCTACAAGAGCTGGGTGCCCCTCAGCATGAGCAGCCCCTGCACAGAAGCTGGAGAAGTTGATTCTGGGAGCTTGGACCAGAGGCCTGGAAGTACTGTTTCTGTAACAGGCTTCAGGTGTTTGCATTGAGAAGTCTGTGATACATGTTGAAGGATTTGCTGAGGTGCGTCCTGGGTGAGAAAGTTCTGTCTAGATCTGTGCCTGTCACTCTGCCACCACAATTGGGTATCCAAAACTAAGCAAGGCACTGAGAAGGAAATAGCAACAACAAAGAAGAGTGCAGCCTCCCTCCCCTTCCAGAGACAGGAATAAATACAGCTTCGTACAGGACCCCTAAGCCAGACCACCAGTGCCCTGGCTTAAATGGGCAATCTTTCTGAGCCTGTGCTGCTCCCAAATGCCCCGACCCTAACCATAGGCACATGATATCTGGGGAATCTGAGGCTGAGCCCAGGAATGCTCCCCACTACCTTCACTCAGACCACTCCCTGCCTTTTGCTTACACCATGAAGGATATGTGGGTGGGAGCCCCTCAGAGAAATCACTTTTCCTGGCCCTCCTTCTCTTACCTGGTCCAGGCCAAGCTGCTTGCATGGGAAGGAAAAGGTGAAACCCAGGGGGAGGCTCTGTCCCCTCAGGCCCTGCTTCTGCTGGAAGTCCACAATGCAGTCCACGATGTGGTCGAAAAGCTGCAGGTGGGGCGAGTCAGACAGTGGGCCTCATCCTGGCCCTTCCCTACCTCTGATATCAGGGCCCAAGCAATGAGTACCTGCTGCCCAGACCCCTGAGCCACACACTCAGGGATGGAGTAGACCTGGTTGACGATCTGCACACCTCCCTCGGCCACACGCACCAGGAGGACCCGAAAGTTGGTGCCCCCAAGGTCCAAAGCCAGGAAGTCCCCTCGTTCTGTAGGGTAGAGACCCTCAATGCCAGGACAGAGCTGGTACCGCCAGTTTCAGCACACACTGTGACCCCCAGGACCCATATTCCACTCAGGCTAGGTCCTCACCACTGCCATCAGGTGTAGCCCGTACGTATGTGGGCAGCATTCGGAGAGAGGAGGCCTCCCTTCGCAGGCCCTTGGCCATGGCCTCCCGCATCTGTGTCTGCACTGTTGCCAGCTGCTCATGGCTCAACCGGAATGGTGCTAGGGTCTCCTCCAGCAGTCGTCGGTGGGCAGCCAGGCGGGCAGCCACAGCTGTCACCATTGCCACACCCCGGCCACCTCCATCCACAGAAGGGATGAAGGAGACATTACATTCTGAAGCCAAGAGCTTCACTGTCTCCTGTAGGATGCCGCGGAACCTACACAGATATACACCAGGTGGACCCAGCTTGGCATCTGCCCCCCAGGGCTTGATTGAAGGTCCTATCAGTTTAAATCAATTCAATCCTGAATCTGTTCTACGAACCAACCATACATCCTGTCTCTGCATGACCCCTTCCCACATCCACACGAACAGAAGCCTCTTTTCTCTGCTTGGATGTCTCTTGGCACCCCACAGCTCAGTCTGGTCCTTGCTCTGCTTGGATGCCGTTTGAATCCGCAGGCTTGCACATGTGATTGCAAAGTGCCCTCTGACTCTGTATCACAAACACACATGTTTATGGATCATGTTTTCCCAGTACCTGGGGTGCCGTTCAAGCACTTGGCCTCCAGTAGCCACGGTGACCTGGAGTATCTGCTGCTCCCGGCTGCGCTGGAGGCGGGACAGGATGGCGGCCAGGGCAGCAGCACAGAGCTGGGCAGCCCGAGAGCACACGGCTGCACAGACGCGCTGCACAAGCTCAGCATCTGAGGCCTCCGGGCTCAGGCCCAACTCCTGCAGGATTGTGTGGACACGGGCTGCCCCAGTGGTGGGGCTGGGGGTAGGGGACAGAGTGCTGGTTTGGGGCTCAGATAGCCCAGTAGTTTCCCATCCCACCAAAGCCCCATGGGCACCTCAGGGACAGAGTATCCTCCCTCCTCCCAAGCTGAGAATCCTCTTGTTTAAGCTGCTTGCTTCCCCAACTCACTCCTCCATCTCAGCCACGTGTTCCAGGAGGATGCTGCCTTGGCTCAGCAAAGCAGGAGAGGTGTAGCCACCAAACAGGACCCTGTGCTGGGCCAAATGGGCCAGCACCAGCCGCACCAGTTCCCCCAGGTACAAGCCCCCGATCATCTTCTCAAACCTGCAGGTGGGAAGGCTGGCTAAGCCCTGAGCTGCCCTGGCTCCACTTCCAGGACCTCCCAGAGAGGATAATTTTCTTCAAAATCCCCAGACAAGAGAAATCAGAAGCAGATGGCCTCCCAGGGGACAGGTGGAGGTTTGTCTACCACCACTCTTGACTTTGGCTTAGATTCAGGGGTCTCCTGGAGGGGGAATAGGACCCAGGGAAGGCAGAGTCACCCATTCTCATTCCCAACTTTTATCAAGAATAAGGGAGGGCTAGAATTGAAACCTGGAGGTCCTTCTTCTTTGAGTCAGGCCAGAGTCTCACAGGAGGCAGTCTGGAGACCCTCAGAGTGGGTAGGAGGGGCCTATGGGCCTGAGTGCAGGGGCAGCAGAGGGGTGGGTCAGAGCAGCAATAGAGCCTAGAACAGAGTCAGGTTCCCCCCACCAAGTGACCTCTGGGCACCAGGATTCAGGGATGCATGGTCCAGGGCATGGTCAAAGGTGGTCAGCACTGGCCCCAGAGCCCCATCATCATTGAAGGAGCCCCATTCAACGCTGATGCAGGTGCGGCCCCGGTCCTCGTCTAGCATTGCCACATGCCGTGCCTCCTCCATGTAACACACATTGGTGCCAGTGTCTAGTAGGAACAATATCCATCAGGGCCTGGCCTCCAGGTAGCCACATCCCCATTCCTCATCACAAATAGCCTGTGGCTCACCTATGACAAGGCCAACTTCACATGACCCAACACCTGGCTCGCAGCCCATCATCGTGCCCACTGTATCATTCACCACAGCAACCACATCAATGCTGTAGGCCTGGGCAATGGAGAGGGTGGGGGTCAGGGCCAGCATGGGTGGTCAAAGTAGGGAACTGGGTAATGGGCTGGCTTGAGGCCCTGGCTTTGATGGAGACATCCAGAGTCAATGCAACACATATCTGCATGCTCGACACATATACCCCAGTATCCCCGGGAGGCTACTGAGATGGTTGTCCTCCCATCCCACCCCAACTCAAGCCTTCAGGTTCACAGGGGCTCCTCCCACCTCAGCCATCACCTCCAGTGCTCCTCACAGAAACAGGATGAGGGTCCAAGACTGACTGCCTCTTTGAAGATTGCTCCTCCCTTGCCTCACCCACATCCTGACCTGGCTCCCCAACCCACTCCTCCTAGCCTGACTTCTAGCCTCTGCACGGGGCACCCCCACCCCCACCCCTCCCACCACCGCCCGGTTAGCCAAACAGATCTGCCTTTCTCCAGCACCCAGACTTTGGCAGATGTCCTTCTCTGGGACTAGATGTTCCTTTCCAGGCTCAGCTTAGGCACCAGGCAAACAGCCCCAAGTTCTGCTCCCCAACCCTCGTGCTGCCAGAGTCATCCAAACACAGGGACAGTCTTTATTAGAATGTATTTTCCCACTAGACTGTGAGGACAGAGCCCTTAAGGACAGGGTCAAAGCCTTTTCATGTTTGTTCTTCTCTCCCACAGTCTTGAACATTCATTTGAATCTTTTTAACCTGTTTCCTTGCCTATAAAATGGGAATGGTAGCAACATTTACCCCAGAGTTAAACTGGATAATGACTGAACAGGAGAGAAAAAGCAGGACCTTCCAGCAGCACAGGCACAGCCTACAGGGATCAAGCCCAGGTCAGCAAGGGCAGGCCTCCCACCACCCCCTACTTCCCCACTTACCCCCTGCCTCTGAATGGCATCTCTCAGCAATTGGACCACATCCTGGCCTTCTACACCACTGCACCTAAAACCTTTGGTCCAAGAAATGAGGGTGCTCTGGGGGCAAAAAAGCTGGGTTACGCTTCCAAAGGGCTTCATAGGGGCTGCATTCCCTCTCCACCCACTGTCCCTATTGCCCCTCCACCTCACCCTGTCCAGTCCCGTCTGGTGACAAGGGAAGGAGAAGCTGAATCCAAGCTGCAGACCCTGATTCCCCACAGAGTGTGCACCCAGGAACTCAAAAAGGCAGTGAGCAGCAAAGTCAAAGAGCTGTGGGACAATAGGTTACTTAGCTCTACCCACCAGGCCCAGCCACCCAGCCTGGTCCCAGACCTCCCAATCTGGACAGTGAGTGCTCACCTGCTGGCCAGTGCCCAGTACCACCTCCTGGGGGATCACAAACTCCTGGCTCTTGGGCTCCACCCTCTGCCCCTTGATGCCCGTCAGAGTCACCCACAAGACACGCAGTGATGCTCCTGAAGCCCCCAGCTCCAGCACCACGAAGTTTCCTTGCTCTAGGGGCAAGCAGGTCATAAAAAGGTATGCAGGTGGCATCCAGAATCTAGTTAAAGGGACCTCAGAGATGAGGGACAAGGATAAGATCGGTACTCTTTTCCAAGCCTCATCATCCATCTTATTCTGTGCCACCCACCATTGCCATGAGGGGTAGACCCCACATATGTAGGCAGCATCCGGACACCAGGGGCAGGGCTGGCCTCTCCTGTCAGGGCCTGCTCCATGGAGTCTAAGAGGCTGGCTTGGATCTGCTGTAGCTGTGTCCTTGTCACCTTGAATTGCTGCAGACACTCCTGTACCTGGGGAAAAACAAGCCACTAGCTGGAAAGGAGCCTTTTGGACAAGTCATATCCCCCAACTCGAACTACGGCAGAGTCCTGCCATACCTGGCTCACATCCTGCCTCCCAGGCCCTCAGCTTCCCCTGGGCCTGGCTAGAGCTCTCCCTTACACCTGCCTAGCCCACTCCTTGCCTCTTCACACACCCCAACTCTCTTACCACTCATAGCCTTCAACTTGCTCTATGTTTTCAGAAGGCTTTGTTCAGGAGAAAAGTCATAATATTCCTCTTCCTGCTCCGTATCTTGATGGCGTCTTCTTCACTCCTACCTCCTCTACCCTGGCCCTCCACTTCTTTGATGTCAGTGTTTGGCAAGGCTTCCCTACTGTCACTCTGACTGATTGCTCTCCAGCTCCCCAGTAACCAGAGAAAAAAGCTTCTCGATGAGTTGTTGTTGAATGAACAAATGTGTGAACAAATTTCAAGTTCAAGTGTTTGTCTCTCTAACCCACTCTCAAATTCAAGGCTAAACAAGCCTGGCACAGGAGAGTTTAGAAAGGACATGGTAAATGGTCTTTCCTTCAGCTGGTCACTGTTTCTGACACATTGACCAAGCTCCTACCACACACCCAGCACTATTCTAAGTACCACAACTGCTCTTGTAAAGCTCTGATTCCAGTGTGGGAGACAGAAATAAGCAAATAAACATATGATTCTGGTAATGAAGGTGACTATAAAAAGGAGTGAGAACTAGACATTAGAAAGGGATTAAAGGAGAAAGAACTATCTTTAGACGAGTCCAGAAAGGGCTCCCTGAGGAGGTGACTTAAATGAAAGAAGGGAGCAAAGTACTGGGGAAGAGCATGAAGGGAACTTCTCTGGGAGACTGGGCTGGAAGGGGATTAAAGATGGAAGAGAGGGCTGAGAAGGTAGGAGAAGGCAGAGGATGTGACTGTTCAAATTCTTATTCCACCAGAAGCCAGGGTGCTAACAAGCCCCGGGGACCTCACCTCTGTGTACAGACACCTCCCCTGGACATCCCCCTTGTCCCTCTGTCAAAGCCCCAACAACTCCCCTGGATTCATCAGAAAGTCATGGCACAGCGACTCACTCCATAATCCCCTGGTTCACATTTTCCAAAAACCCATCTCCTGTCACACAGGAATTCCATTCCGAGGACCCCCTGCCCAAACTGGACCCATATCTGTGAAACAATAACCCAGGCACCTGGATAATAAGCCCCCACCACCAAGAAGAGCCCAGGAGGAGAGGCTGCCCACTGAGGGAGATGAGAAGGATTCAGTTTCACTCCCTACTTTAGGAAGATATTGGAAAACAGATCCTTGAGGAGGCACATAATCCTAATTGGAGTGCCAGATGTTCCACTATGGTTACACAGCAGCAGATGTTTCCAGCCACCATGCACACTAAGAGGTGTTATTCCTATGTTACAAATGAGGAAACTGAGGCTTAGAGAAAGCAAGTCATCGCCTAGCCCAAGGAGCTATGAAGGAGCAGGTTATAGGTTGTGAACCCAGATCAGTCTCATGCAGATGTTTCTACATCAATGTGAAGGCTTGTAAAAACTACCTATCTTCCCTGAGAAGAACCCAGTGTTGATGAAAATTGCAGGAGGGATACCCCACATGACCTGACAGAAAATCTACATAAAAATCCTCACCCTGTCCCTTCCTGGTTGTGTGATACTTGGAAAGTCACACCTCTCTCTAAACCTCAGTCACCTCATGTGCAAAATGGAGAAAATAATACTATGCACAAATCCCCGAGGCAAGGGACCCTATGTTGTTTGTAGCCCTCAGGGCCATGCTGAGCAGCTGGCTCCAGGCAGGCTCTCAAGAGCTGTTGATTGAATGGTGACATAAGGATTAAAGAGGATAACAAATGTGGAAGTGTAAAGCACTGTTTGGACAGGAGGGGTGCCTTAGTATTGCTTAATGAAAACAGTCAAATTATGCAAAAGTTGATGATTTGGAAAAATCGATATTTTTCTTCCCTTTTCTCTTGACTATATTCAGAGGTTCAAGAGGTGAGAACTAGGAGATGATCAAAGCCACAGGAAAGATAGAAGAACTTCTCTGGCGGACTCAGGTAGGGTGCACACCAGCCGGGAAAATCTACCAGAACTTCCCCTCCCTTCCCTCACAGGAAGAGTGGGAAGACCTCAGCGAAGAGAGTGAGGAGAAAAGCATTAGAGAGTATATGAAGTCCAATGTGGCTTCCATGCTGTTTCCTTTAATTAATTTGCTATGTCAGTGAGTCTGGACCCACTACCTCACCTTTCTGATCAAGTTACCTTTTCTATCAGGGTGTCAGTAGTAGTACCTGTCTCAAAGATGCCGTGAAGACTGAGGAGACAGTAGATGTAAAGCAATGGAGTAGTGCAAAGGAAGTCCATGATGAAATGAATGTAGGGGTTTCCTTTCTTCAGATTATAATGCACAATTGGCCTAGAGGTGTCTAATTCAGCACCCTCCCTGGTGAAAAAAAAAAAGACTTGGGGGGAAGCTGTGGCAAGAGACTGAGATGGGGCTGGACACTGACAACATGTGATTAATCTTTCATTCAACCTAAGGCTGTGGGAAAGGAGCCCATGGTGAGTCCTGGGGTGCTGAGTTGGTATGCAAGACTATAAAAGCTTGACATCCCTGTGAGGTCTTCCAAAACCAAAGGAAATTCTTTTTTTTTTCATTTTTCATTTTTATGTAGTATTGGGGATTGAATTCAGGGCCTCATGCATGCTGGGCAATTATTCTGCCACTGAGTTACATCCCCATCTCCAGCCCCCCTTTTTTTCATTTGTTTGAGACAGAGTCTCATTAAGTGGCCCAAGTTGGCCTTGATTCTCCTACCTCAGCCTCCTGAATATCTGGGACTATAAGCATGTGCCACCACACCTAGCCCAATAGGAATTCTTAAGACCACAGGTGCCTGTAGTGGAGATAGTAGGGCAGATGTGGTTTCTGCACAAGAGGAGGGATGGCAGGAAGTGAGAAAGGAGGTGATGGCAGGCCTTGGATCAAGCCTCAGAGGACAGTTATTTGTCATTCTTGAGGCCCAGCTATGGCTGAACACAGAGGAAATGTTTACAGCAAGGTCTAGGGCACAGGTTGGGCAAGGGAAGCATGAAATGCAGTGAAGTACCATGCCCTACAGTTGGACAAGCCTAGTGAGCAGATGTCAGAACAAGCCAGAAACTGCAAGGAATGAATGATTCAGGAACCCTTTCATGTGTGCCTCTCCTCTGTGCAGGCCCTTTATCTGCATGCATTTATTTAATCCTCCAAGGGGTAGGGAGTATTCAACTTTATTTTTCTCCATTTTACTTGTGTGGAAACAGACCAAGAGATACGAAATGACTTACACAAGCATTTCCTACTTGAGGATATGGTAAGCAAGGGCTTCTGAATCTTGGTCAAGATGATGGAAAGAAAAAAGAAATTTGGAGCAAACTTCAGCTATGTGGTTTATACTACATAATAACTTTCAACAGGAGTTCAGCACTACATTTCTCCCTGGATGCCTGACTGCAGTGGCCATGTGAAGACAGGGACTCGTACAGAGGGATTGGAGAAGAGGGAAAGGGGCTCAAGAACTCAGCTTTTTGCAATAAAATCCTAGGAGGGTCCATTCTAGACATGCCAACCCACTTAGGGCAGGGTAGGGGGGTTGCCAGGCAGCTCCAGCTCCAGCTTCTGTCATGCCTTAAACCCAGGTCACTTCACCTGTTTACTAAGCCCCTAAGCTAATCCCCACCTTCCAGTTGTTTGGAACCTGAAAGGAGAGAGGTATCAGATGAGAGAGGAACAGCTCAGTAAACTGGAAAGAGGCCGAGCAAGTATAAGCCCTGGGGCTACAGCCCCTTCAGCCATCCTACTCTTGGTAACCTTAGATAAGCACAAACAAGCCCCAGTGCTGAGCTTACCAGCTCTGAGCTGTCTGAGGGCTGAAATAAGCCCTTCTGGGGACAGCCTGAAGCTCTTTCCCCAGGTTGCAACCCGGCAGGCTCTACGGAGTCCATATGGTTCCACAATGGAGTCTGGCCACCTATGGGAGAAAAGGGACAGCCAGGGTCAGCAACTTAACCTATAGGTCCTAAAGAGGCCTAAGAGGCCCTAAGAGGCCTCAACTTCATTCCTTCTGAAGGGGACCAGAATTTAGAAGCTCTGACCATCAAAGATCCTTTAGTAATTGACCAGAAGGCAGTTATTTTCCAGAAGCATGTATAATGAGAGAGCCCTGGGGAGGCTGATTTCAGGATCAAATGTCATTCGTTCATCTGTCAATCATCCATTCACATCCACTAGTTCCTGGTGTCTAAAGTGCTGGATTCTGGGCTATAAATGAATCAGATACAGGCCCTACTTAGGGACCTCACAGATTTACCAACAATCCTAGCAAGTCTAGCACCGGCAGTGATAGAGGTGGACACATGTAGTGGATAAATATGCTGCTGTGGCTGGGAGGCCAGGGACGTGCTACAGCCTGAAAGGTGTAAGAACGGAACAAAGATCTGTCACAGAAGTAGGCAAGCTGGTCTACAAGCAGCCCTTCTATGTCAGGGTAAGTTATGTAAATTTCATCCTGAGGATGACAGGGAGATATGGAAAGACTCTGTGCTTTGGAAATCAAATGTGCTTCAGGAAGGGATTTCACTAATGGCATGACTTTGGACGAGTCATTTATGACTTTGAATTTCAGCTTCATCATCTGTAAAGCAGGAGGAAATAATACCCTCACCAGGCTGTCAGGAACACTAAACAGAATAAAGCCTGGGGAGATGCTTTATGAAATGCAATGCTCGGCTCATGGGTTTTGCAGTGTAGTGATGCAGAGTAAAAAAAAGCTCTGTGCTCAGAGCTCAGGCCCAGCTCTCACATGGCAGCTGTATCAGGTCTCCCAACCTCAATGCCTCATTTTCTTCATCTGTAAAATGGGATGTATGGGGCAAATGAGACGAGAGCAAAAGAACCTTGCTCAGAGTGCATGTTCAGATTGATTCAGGTGCTTTTCAGGAGAGGAGAAGGAAAGCATAGAGGCAGGCCAAAGATGGGCACAAAGGCATCTGTCCTCTGAGAACTCCACTTATCCTTGCCAACTTCTGGAAACATAGTGCCTTCCTACCCCTGTAGCCCCTCCCCAACTTCCACCCCTATCACTCCCACCAATTTGCCCTGCACATGGTCACCTATGACTATCTGTCCAATCCTAAGCCTACTCCTCAGTCCTTGTGCTGCTGCATTCTCCCCTTCCTTGGCCCCTGGCTCTCTTTTTAGTCTCTCATAATCTTTGTAACTTCTCTCCTCTGCCTTTAAGCAATGAGGTTCCCAAACTTCTGGCCATCCCTTTCTCTATGCTCCCTTTTCATTCCTGCTTACTCTTCCCAAGGTTTGATTAAAACCCCTGTGTCCGGGCTCCTAAATCAATTCCTTACCTGAACTGAATTCTAAATTCCAATGGCCTATTAGACCTCACTGCTGAGACTCCTCATTCTCAGCAGTTAAAGCCCTATTTATTCCCTCCACTTTTCCCATGCAAAGCAAAACCATTCTCCACCTTGGCTGAAAGTTTCAAGAGGTTTGTTCATCAGCACAGCCAGATATATATCTCTGGGCAGTTGATCTGGGGGTCTGGGGAAGAGCTCTCCCATGTGTTTCACCTCCCCATGCCCACAGCCACTATCTGATTATTTCAACAGGCTCCAAGTGATATCTCTGCTTCTAGCTGGCTCCTATCCTTGCCTTACCCAATCCCAGCACATCACCATGACTGCGCTAAAATAGATATTATCATGTTATTCTGAAACTGTCTTCCCTGAAAAAAGGAAGTAAATCTTCACACTGTGATGGTTCGCACTGCGGAAAGAAAAGTCTAGGACTCTATAGCAGCATTGCAAGCCCCTTACAATGTACTTGATGTAAGCTTCCTCTGGGTACTTTCCTCTAAACTCCAACCACATTGATTACAAACTCCATCTTCTGCTTTCTAGCCTTCGCCCAAATTGTTCCCAAGTCTGAAAGGCTCTCCTCACTAACTCTGTAATGTCTGACTCACTTCTGCATCTTTGATGCCAGTATGGGGTTGGGCATAAGTATGTGCTAATATAGTCTGTAAAACTGGAAGTAGGGGAAGAAGCTTTTATTTGGTGAACCAAATCAATTTCTGATAAATCTCCCCCCAAATCACTTATAACTCAGTTTCCAGATCTGTCAAATGGGAATGTGGAATGTTCATTTTATAATGTCAAGTCTGTTTCAAGGATAAAATGAGGTGAGGCAATTACCTTTGGAAAGGGCTAAGAGGTACATACATGGTGGCCCTCTCCACTCAAGGACCAGCCAGCTCAATTATTCACTCACTCATTCACGCATCCCTTCAGCCATTCAATATTTATTCAGCACATGCCAGACTGTGAAGCTTCCCCTAAGCAACCCCAGCACTTAAACTCTAGGTCAGTGTATTGAGGTCTGTTTCTCCCAGCTAAGAGCTACTGCGGGAGCTCATTGCTCTATCTCCAGAACTCAGACCAGAGTTTGCACAATTTGAACTAAGGGCTTCTTGGTGACCCTTAGCTGAATCAGCTACATAGAATGAACCTTCCTTCTGAAAAGTATCCCAGGGATCCCTGCTGAAGTTGGGATTAGTGGCTTGGTCTTTCAGCTTCCATATCCTCTGGTGTGTGCAAAACACGAAAGGTGAAGACAAGAGGGCTGGGGATGAAGCAGGCAAGAACTAGACAGAGGAAGCACTTACCTGGGAGATGCAGCATTAGTCACTCTCTTCAGGTCTGAGCTCTTCTCTCTCAATATGAGGTACCACAGTGACACTGGTCTGTACCCAAAAGAGAAACTCAGGGGTGACCTGAGTTATAATGTCCCCAAGCCCCGCCCCCTTCCTCAGCCACTCCTTACCAGACACCCACTAATTCATGAGGATGCACTTCCTACTAAGTCTGCTCTACAAGGAGCCTGGAGTAGGCAGAGCTATGATGTAAACTTAAGCAAGATAACCACAAGAATTCAGTCTTCAACTGGGTCAAGGATCCCAGAACATCCCCTTTGCAATGCTGAGGGCTTTGTTCATTTTACAAACACTTGAAGTCCAAGTTTTGAGGTGGTGGCTCATCCCTGGAAAGAAGCAGGAAGAGCCTAGCTTGGGAAATATGCAGTGCAACAGACAACTTTGGAAAATGTGTGAAGTACTAATGAGCAAGAAGTAATAAGGGACTGACTGTGAAGAAGAGTGAGCAGGGAAAGTTGAGGAACTTGAAGAACAGCATGCTGACAGAGGAGGGCATGTACAAAGTCATGGGTCATACACACAGGTGCCTTGGTAGAACAGGGTCAAACTACCAGGGCCCAAAATACATGTAGGTGGGCTACATGGTGGGAGAGGAGTTAACAGCCAGACTAAGAAGTCCAGCCTTTAGGTGTATGCCAGAGATCAGATTCACACTGGGACTTCTCTACTGGATGGAGAAAAGGAGTCAGGCTTCTGCAGAGCTACTGGTCACAAACTATTTTCCCATTGAATTAAGTCCCCTTAAAAGCACAAAATAGGGTCGGGATTTAGCTCGGTGGTTCTGCCGCCTGCCCCACAAGTGCAAGGACCGGAGTTCGATCTCCAGTACCAAAAAACCCCCACAGAACCATTGCAGGAGAGCAGGCACTCTGCAACCATCTTCCTTTCAGGCAAATTAGCGGGCACTTTCAAACTTTAGTAATCTCATCAGCAGTAACTCTTACCATTATCCAGGTATAAGGCCTCCACATGACACCCAGGTGGAGTCCAGGGACCATGGGTCCCATATCAGTTCTGTCGTGATTAGGCCTAGAAACATGGCAGATAACAGCCCTGCTGCAGTTTCCTGGGTACCAATCAGGCATACAATAGGTGCTAAAAGACAGGGAAGTGAAGGATGGTGCTGTGGAAGGCAGAGTGGTTGCTATCTACAACAGAGCATCCTGCCTAGCCTAGGAGTCTAGTCTCTCAACTTTTGTTTAGTTGGGGGAAAGACTATGGAACTGAATACAAAAGGCCCAGCTGTGATTTAAGCAGCGGCATCTGAACCTCTTAAGCCACAGTGAGGGTATGACCTTGAGAAGCAATGCCAGGACACCTTGTGACTGTTCTTGAAGTGCTATATCCATCACCAGGAAGTGGGTATCCTGGCCTAGTCACAGTGCCAATAAAGGTCTGGTTCAAGATTGGTAAAGGGAGGAGGCTGGCTGGACCTGAGGTCTGAAACAAAACAAAACAATATAAAACAAAACAAAACTGGGACAGCCCTGGTTACAGCAGAGGCAAAGGAGGTGCCAGCAGTAGTCATGCAGACACCAGATGGCCACTGAGCAACGGGGGAAGGACAATTGTGACAAGGTTCCCTCAGCTCCTTAGGGCTATCTTCAGCAGTCCAGGAAAAACTACGGAATGGGGAGAAGTATGGTAAAATGGTACCACTGCCAAGCTGGGAGTCCAGGCCCTGCCTGCTGTTGAGTGTGGCTCCTCTCTACCCACAGTGCCTGCAGCCAGGCACACAGGCCCTCTGTAAACTCCCCACCATAGCACCACATCCTTTATAGTCTGCTGGTACCTTGCACCCCTCCTATAAGCACTGAGCGGCTGTTTTGCCTTTGTTCATGATTTGTCTGGAATGACTCTCCCTTTGACCTCTCCAACTTTCTCACCTAATTTTCCCTCTATTGAATTACAGCTCAGACATCAGTTAACAGTGGGGAGCACTTCCCTGACAAGCTCCTATAGGACCTGATCCCAGCTGGGAGCGTGAATACTGATTCCTTAGTATTTTGGATTTGCTAGTATCATTGCATTTACAAATCTTATTTAAATCATATACTTGTTTATCTTATCCTCTGGACTGTGGGCTCCTAGATGTTTCTTATTCACCTTTGGAACCTCAAGGTCAGTTCCAGATCCAACACAGAATAGGTATAAGTAATTTCTGTTAAACTGAAGAGCACTACCACCACCTCAATAATCCAGGGCTTTTGAAATGGAAAGTAAGTAACCTCCTCCTGCCTTCCTGGTACACATGATTTCATCGGTCTTTACACTTGGGTGACCATATTCTTCCACCTTCCCCTACCAACCCTCCCATCCATTTATCACCTGGCATCCCCTCCCCTAAATTCCCACACGCTAATAACTTAGCATCAAAGCTGCCCTGCCTCACAGGCCAGAATGAGCCCATCCAAACCTGAAATTTCCATGGAGTTTTGTGACTCAAGTGGGAGGCTGAAGGAGTGTAGTACAGACAGTATCAGCTCTGGTGTCAGACAGATCTGGGTTCAAATCTATCCCATTTACCAGCTGTTTGACAAAATTCTTCATTTCTCTGAATCTGTTTTCAATGTATATTTGCTTAAGGTTGGATCCCCCAGAAGCAGACCTAACTTGAATATAAATATTTTGGAAGGATCCAGGAAAGGGCCAGGATTACGGTGATGCAAGTGAGATGCCTAAGATGCAGAATCTTAAAAGATCCTCTCAGATGCACTCAAGTGCTAACTGTGAACTTGCATGAACTCAACAATGAAGGCCTCTTACCTAGTTCTGGTGCTAACAGAGAAGTTGGATGCAGGTAGCAAGGGAAAGAAGCCAATAAAAGTAGCTATTGCTGGCAGCTACTGAGGTTCAATCCAACAGGGAATCCCTGATAGAATGTGCCTCAGTTATTCTACCTGAAGGCTGAGGAAGATGGGGTACCTATCCTCCAACTCCTATTTTCACTGGCTGAGTGCTGCCCTAGGGCACTACTTCCCTGGCATTTTCAGTGTGTGTGCCAACACAACCCAATTCCTCAGGCAGTCACAGGTACTTGCAATAGAACCAGGTGGATATGGAGAAGGGTGATTTGCCAAGTGAAGTAAGCCAGGCACAGCCCCTGCTAGAGACTATTATAAGGATGAAATGAAATAACACAGCTACCACACCTAACAGAGAGAAGTCCTGATCTCCCAATTTATGGCTATATGTTGCAAAGTTCATGGAGCTTCCCAGCTCTCCATGAATCAATACCACCAGCAGCACACCTCCTAGGGGCCTCCAGCGAGCCCTAAATGTCCAGGATCCAAGCTTCCTGTGGAAGGTCTACAGGACTAGGGTAGATACTTTTGAGGGTTAACTCAAGAGAACTGTCTTCTCTTGCATCTGGTACCCCACCTCTCTCTGGCCCTTCTACCCCTCACTGCAATCAATGCTACTTATGACACATCAGACTAGCATCATGTTAGTAACAATTGAAGCTACTAACTCACCATCTTCTATGTGATAGATACTGTGCTACAGCCTTTATAAACATTATGTTAGTCCTTAGAAGCCTACAAGGCTGAGTAACACAGTGGAGACTTGGGTAGATCTGACACACTTTCTGCTTTGTCTTCATTCTTTCACTAATGCTCTTCCCCTAGGCCCCAGCATGAGGAGAATAAGACTGTGAACAAACAAGCAGCCCTTACCAAAAAAATGGCTGGGGAGCTAGAAAGTAAGTACTGTTCCCTTAACTCACCATTAGCTAATAATTAAGCCTGTAGTTCCTGGTCTGGCTGATCCATGCCCTCAGGCCACTGACCCAACCATTGTACACTGTTCAATTTTAAGCCAAATAATTCACCTTCCAGAAGCAGCATTTTCCCTTTTCTTATCTTCAGGCAGAGAGATAAACACACTGTTGTTCCCTGTTTATAGAGCTCTACCTCCAATAAATTGCCATTTAATGAGAGGAGATGAGCCAGGGTTAGGCTGATGGGACATAACTGATAAGCTACTTTTCCTGAGGGAAAAAAACCCAGGAAAATAATCAATATTAGAGTCAAAAATATGACATTTTCTGTGCAACCAAAGAATGAAGCATTGTGCTCTTACTGCGATGGACAAAGAGTGGCTTTATTTGTTCCTCAGAGCCTTTGTTTCCTCACCTAAAAATTAGTTATAATACCTATGCAGGTAATTCAGTACCTGTACTATAGTAGTTTCTATTGTAAAAAAGGCTGCTACATAAGGGATGCTGGCTGCAGTATCAGTGTCATCCAAGAGCAAGACATCTATGCAAGAAACAGACAGTGAGCCTGGGACCCTAGGTTCTAAGTAGGACACACAGTGCCCTAATGTCTGTTCTGGGTCTTCTATCTAGTTACCTGTGAACTCCCCAATCTAACACATCCCTCATTTTCATTTTAAAATAAAGGAATAGGTAACTTTGGACATGATAAATAAAAAATTGGGATAATCTGAGTCGTACGTCAATTTATCCTCGCCCAAGAGCCTTTCCCATCAATAGCCACCTCCCACAAGCTTTCATTACATCTTCAAATCGGCTAGCTTTTTTAACACCCTATTTGGTCATCTCCTTCAGGTAGTTACTTCTGCCAGCTGACAGCCTCTCATCTTTGGAGTATTCCTATGCATGGAGGACAGACCACATTGCATGCTCCCAGGCAACGTGGTATAGAATGTAAGGTTTCTGAAATAGAGACTGCTATTGTGGCTATGACCTTTGGCATCAAGAGAACCAACCTTGGTTTGAACAGATGATTATGCTTGGCATCCCCATTAGTTAATCTGTAATATTTTGAAGAAAAAAAATTACATGGGAAACAATAACTGGACTGCTCATTTACAAATCTTGGGAAGAATGGTAGGACATCTCTCTCAAAAGTCCTATGCTCTGGTTGAAAATTTTTAATTGGTTGAGAACAAAATGAACTGACAGCTCACTGAATAAAACAGCAGAATAAATAGTAAGATTCAATGCCCCAGCACCTTCCAAAATAATGTCAGGAACAGTGAAGGAAGTAACCACATAGCGTTCAGAACTGCAACTACAGATTAAGTGAATATAGGCAGTATGTCAAAGATTAGAAATATGAGTTTGAGAACTTTCACTACAATTAAAATATCCCCACTCCAAATTCTACAACACACAGGGAAAAGAAAAATCTCCATCAGTCGAAATGAGATTTCATACATAGATAAATATATTTAAACTTTCTTTCAACTATAAGTAAATTCAAACAGAATGTTACAAAACAGAATACTATACACTATTGTCTGTATAGATCATAGAAAACATAAAAACCAGGATTATGAGTGGGTGCCAGTGATGAAAACTGTAGGATCAAAACTTGCTCAACAATGAACTGTGGAGGACACTATGGTTTAATGAACATGGCCCACCCTTACTTTTAATGGTTTTGTCAATGCTTGGACCCAAAAAGTCAGTATTTTCTCCTTCTTCCTCTGCTTGCTTTGGTCCGTGTCCGGCTACCTTGCTGGACAGTAAGTTGCTTTTTGAAGTCTACTAAGCAATCCGTAGCTTCTGAAATGGAAACAAAGGACTTGATAGGAGATTCATTTAAGCTGAGATGTATAAGGGAGCTCTGCATCTCTCTGCTGCAGCCTGCCTCTTCCTCTGAGGGCAACCTAGAAGGAGAAAACTCAGGTTCAATATACACCTACTAAGCACCAGGTACATATTATGCACTAAACCAGGGCTTTAACAATCTTTATAGTAATACAACCACATAAGTACTATCATTGTGCTTTTACAGACTAAGACACTGGGTAAATCATATAACCTAAAGCCACACAGGAATTGAGAAAATGAGGATTCAGAACCAAATTTCTCACCTGCCTGAAATCTATTTCAGAAGATGAGGGTTGGATGGGGACAGAGAGATAGAGAGGAGAAAGACATAGCTTTTGGTCTACTTGTTTTAATACCATGAATGAATGTAGCTATCCATTCTAAAAGCAAGGATATACTGGGGAGAAGGAAAGAGGGAGGGGGAGACAAAGGGAGTGGGAAGGACAGAGGAGGAAGGAGAAGAATTAATAATCAGACTGCTCATTTATAAATTTCTAGGAAGAATGCCAAGACATATCTCCTAAACGTACTATGCTCTGGATGAAAATTCTTAACTGGCTGAGAATGCTCCTGACCTAGGACCACAGCATGGTGAGAATAGACTGTGGAAAGAAAGGAAGACAGAGAGGAGGGGATAGAGAAGAAGGGATAGTAAGGGAGAGGGAAGAGAAAGGAAGAGAGAGGGAAGGGTAAGAGTGGGAGAGTTAAGAGAGATATCTCTGTTTCAACAGTTTTAAGTATCACACTACACACAGAACCCAGGACCAGGTCTATAGTTTTCAGAACTGATGACAGCTACACTTCAATGTATACCCTTCCTCACTCACCTGAAGCTTCCTATTTCTGAAGACTTGGTCTTTATCTCTCCATCTGTGACAAGAGAGAAAGAGTAATAACGTTAATCACACCACACTGTTGTAGTGCTACCGGTATCCTAGGCACTGCTTTCTGTTAGGCCTATTCAAGTAGTTCACATCTAATGGGGCTGGGGATTTAGCTCAGCAGTTCTGCTGCCTGCTTCACAAGTGGAAGGTCCTAAGTTCGATCCCCAGTACCAAGAAAAAAAAACAAGTCTTCAGGTAGTTCACATCTCCAATCCTCAAGAGCAGTGGATCAGGTTCAGGTGCTATTGAGGTGAACACTTTTGAGTGAAACACTTCAGATTAAATCTGCAAATCTGGAATTGAGCAATAAGTAGTTGCCAAGGGAAATCTGCCACCTGCAGAAGTTCACAACCTGGTGATCTAGAAGCAGCAGGATTATGCTTGCAGAGGTTACCTTTTCATGGTTATGAGAAGACACAACAGATTTGCTTGGTGGGAATGGACTATTAGAACTAAACAGTAAACAAATCTAAGGTTCTCTTTCCATACCCATCTGGTGAAATTTAACAACAGCAACTAATAACAACAGTAATAACAGCCACTAACATTTATCAAAAGCTTACTATACCAGGGGATAGGTTTAGTGCTTTACTAACAATTCTTGCGATCTATAAAGATGGTATTACTAACTCTTCAATGCTCTTGACCAATGCACTCTTTTGTTTTGTTTTTGGTACCGGGGATCGAACTCAGGACCATGCAGTGGCACCACTGAGCTAAGTCCCTGGCCCTTGACCAACCCACTCTAATGCTATTTAGAAATAACAGGCACAAGGAGGGATTACTTCCTCCAACTCCTCAGGAGTATATGTCGGGACACTAAACTAAAGGTAATATATAAGGAGGCATCAGGAGAAGGCAGTAATGTTTGCACATCTGCTTTTCCATGCTTGTTCCTTTAAAAGTCTGCCTGGGATGGGCTGGGGATTTAGCTCAGTGGTTTTGCCACCTGCTGTGCAAGTGCAAGGACCCGAGTTAGATCCCCGGTACCAAAAAAAAAGTCTGCCCGGGGCTTATATCATTCCCCTGTGATTTGGAAATGTTTTTTCCCAGTTCAACGGCAAGTCCTCATCCCAGGCTTATAAAGCCTGAAATAAAACACATGATGAATAAGGTAGGGTATGTCCCCTTTTTCCTTAGGGAGAGATGACCTAAATTAGTCTCAAAAGCTGGCCAACTGGGCCAAAAGACACTTACTTACATAACCCTACCAAGGAGGGGTTGATCATGAGTATCTCCACTGGAAGACCTTAGACAGAAGCCTAGAAAATCCGTCATGGGGGCCTTACCTATGGTCTTGAGCTCAGACTTTTCCAAGAGACTGAGGAGTCGGCCTTCATTGTGGCCTTTTTCCTGTATCAGAGAAAAATAGATGAAAAGGTTACTTCATGGCAGAGTCTAAAATATAACTGCCTTATCTCAGATCACACTTTTTTCCAGAAGAGGTGTGGTACCACAGCTCTAGAGAAGTCTTTCAGTTTCTAATAAATGAAGGTAGACACCCCCCACACACAAAAAAAGCAAACTATAATGCAGATAATTATATCCCTATGCCACAATCCAAGAATGGATAGCAGCATTAAGCCAAGTCAGTCCACCAAAATCATCAGCCTTTAATCTATGACAGATTTTGGGAGATTTAAAATAGAGAGCAACAGTTTTGAGGCAGCTTCTACAGGCAGTGACACCAGAAGAATAAACTGGCTCTTTGGTATAAGTAAGCACTCACCTTATAAACCCCAACTCCAAATCACCACCTCAAAATCACCTCATTCACTGAGAGGTCCCATTTTCCTGGCATGACAGAGAATGGTGTCCTCATCTTAATGTGTGCAGTGATTGCTATGTTAGTGATTCTAAATGGAGTTCCTGCTTTATTTTCATCTCTAAGCCAAGATTTAGTCTTTCTGTTCCCTAATCACAAGGCCCAGAAAGTACATCCATCTTCCCAGTGACCAGGGCCCACACCCAGTAGTTTCCTAAGGGTGGGAACACAAGGAATTCAACAGAATTGATCTCACATGTGTTCCTAGCAGTGAGGTTATGAATCCAATGTCCTACTTAGGAAAGCAATTTGGCAGTAATTTTAAGAGATTTAAAAATGTTTATATCCATTGGCCTAATAGTTCTACTTCAGGAAATCTAAGAAAGTAACTACTGGTACAAAGTTGACTACTATTTTAAACAGTATTATAATATAGAAAGATGGGGGGGAACCTGTATCTTGAATAATGTAATGGTTAAGTGAGCATCCATGTGATACAAACATTAACAGTAATTTTTTGAAATAATCTAAAACAGAAAGATGTTTATACTACACAGTAAGTTTTTATAAACCCACGGTGGAAAAGTATGCAAGTACAGATCTATATATAATATATAGAATACATACACTGTGTACAACATATATTATATATATATGGTGTGTACATATAGTATGTATTATGTGTGTGTGTATATAGAGACAGCAGGAGGGATGAGGAGAGAGGGAGGAAGGAAAGGACTGAGAGAGAAAGAGAAAATGAATTACATTAAACTGCATAGGGGGCCAGGGATTTACCTCAGTGGTTCAGCCGCCTGCCTGGCAAGCGCAAGAACCCGAGTTCGATCCCCGGTACCAAAACAAAAAAAAAATGCATAGGAAAAGAGGCTGGAAGAAAATAGGCCAAAATATTGAAAGTTGTTATCTTTGAGTAGCTAAATTACGGGTAACAATTTTCCCTGGTTTTTCAGACTTTTGAAAAAATTTCCATTATTTTCTACAATGAACATATGTAACCTTTTAAGATAAAGAGGAAGAAAGCTGAGAGGGAGGGAAGAAAATAGAACTTTGGCCTCTTAAATGAGGAGCCTTTCTCCAAACACTCAACACATACCTTTGGGTTCTTCAGTCGCTTCCTTTTCACAGTTGGACATGCTTTACCACTCCCTTCAGGCCCATCTCCTTGGTCACCCCTTGCAAGCTGGAGACAGGAGTCAACATGACATTGATACTCTCCGAATGGGACCAGGGATTTACACAGATAACACTTCTCAACTCTAGCCAATCAGAAGGGAGAAAAAGCAGTTTTAAAATTTGCTTTTGCCTCTGGGCTCCTGGATATGTCTCAAATTGTGTTTTTACGTCTCAAAGTTATTCTGAGGAGGAGACACGTCAACCAATGCAGATTCACTCAGCAGGATCACCAATAAAACTAACCCGATGCCAATCAAAAGGACTGAGTGATTAGCAGTTTTCCCTGGCTGTTTCTTTGTACCCTGCTGCTGCAGCAGTGGGATGGTAATGAAATCAGCTCTTCTAACTATCTCAAACAATGCTGATTGCTCCTCAGACATAAAATATTCTGTCAAACTTCTAAAATTGAGTGCAATCGGTATTTCAAAGGGAAGTTAAAATTTAAACTGAAAAGGGAACACAAGAGCATTAAATCAAAATGACATTTTTACCAGGGTAGATGAACTCATCTGATTAGTAAATCAAGTCTATCTATATCCTAACTTCCTTAATTTTGCAACCTGTAACAACTAGGTGGTTACTAAAAATGTGTCTGCCAGAAGCTTTTACATGATTTCATATACAGTTATTTTTATTGTTTAACAATGTAGTTTTGGGAAAGAGAAAAAAGTGTGTTCTTGAAGTGAGATTTATTGAATATCAGTGAAAACAGAATTTTGGGGGGAAAAAGAAAACAAGACGAGCACTTATTAAGTATTCACTCTCTCTGTGGTCAGTACACAGGGAAGGTCCTTTGAACATAGGTTCTCAATTAATTCTTCAGTACTATTAGTGAAGAACTATTTTTCCTAAGGTACTATAGCTAATCATTATCAGAACCCACATATGCCTGACCTGTAAGATCACCTTAGATTTTTTCTTTTTTCTTTTGGTACCGGAGATCAAACTCATGTCCTTGCGCTTGCACAGCAGGTGGTGAAACCACTGAGCTAAATCCCCGGCCCAAGATCATCTTAGATTTAAGAAGCTGCAGAAAACGTTCTGAAGCATGCTATCTTAAGACTTCTAGCCATCACTATTCGGTAACTACAGCAAAATACCAGCTCTAAGAAAGAATTTCTCTGGAGATCTTTAAAATAAGAGAAATAAGCCTCTCAAGTACTTAATTATTTGGAGGAATGCAAGCAAACTCTGCCTTATGAGAAAAGCAACACTAGTATCCACTTCATGGTTTATCAATGAATGCAAAAGGCATTTAATTAATTCCTAGTACCCGAGACAGTAACACTGTGTAAGAAGGAGACATTTTAGAGTTAGTTAGGCTTTGCCACATCTGTCCACGTGATCTTACACAGTTACAAATAATTTATCTTCATTTCTTTAAAAAAAAAAAAAAAAAAAAGAAGCTGGCACAGTGGTACATCCCTATTATCCCACCTACTCAGGAGGCTGAAGCAGGAGAATCACAAGTTTGAAGCTAGCTTGGGCAACTTTGCAAGACCTTGCCTGGATGGATGGATGGATGGATGGGATGAGAGGGAGGGATGAAACAGAATAGAACAGAAGAAAACGGAACAAACAAGATGGGGATGTGGTTCGGTGTGAGGCTCTGAGCGCAATCCCCAGTACTGCAAAAATACATTCACACACACACATATACATAAATTTAAATAAATAGCTAAACTGCTATTGCTGTCTTACACATTTTATTAGATGCAGAAAATATAAACATGAATGAAAGCAAATGCCTGCCATCAAATAACTCACAGCCTAGCCACGGACACAAAAATGTTAAAAATAAACAAACCTGCAAGACTGTGTGAGGAATACAGTCCTAGAGGAATGTTTATAATGCAGTGGAATTCCAAAGAAGGAAGTGATCAGTTCTGCTCAACTGGATTAGGGATGAAAACTCTGAAATTTAGGTCTAAGATCTTTGTTTCAAATTTAAGTGTTTCTAGGAAACCAACAGCAGAGTGAGAAGAGACAACCTACAGAATGGGAAAAATATTTGCAAACTATACATGACAAGAGGCTAATATCCAGATATATAAGGAACTCAAAATTCAACAGTAAAAAGACAAATAATTTGATTAAAAACTAGGCAATAAGGCTTTGGATCCGGTTCGCAGCTTTGGTATGGAGGGCGCCAGCGCTACGGCTCTGACTAGGCTCTGACTCACTCGGTATCGGGAGGGCGGTTTTTCAGGGCCTACATGAACCAATGGCATCACGCCCGCAGTGGCTGGGGCCGCGGACACTATGTTACTGGACGTCTTTCAACCAAGAAGAAAGGTGGAAACCGCATCCCGGAAAGGTGGAAAGACTATCTCCCAATTGGACAGCGGATGCCTGGGACTTGTTTCATAGCTTTCAAAGTACTTTCGCAAAAGAATTTTGAAGTAATCTTGCTCCAGAAAAACGCTTTTCTCGTTTGGATCTTTTTACACAATCCAAGAGCAAAATGAAGAGCTTGGACTGATTATTGATTTAACATATACTCAGAGCTATTACAAACCAGAGGATTTGCCAGAAACTATTCCTTATTTAAAAATTTTTACAGTTGGGCATCAGGTGCCCGATGATGACACTATTTTTACATTCAAATGTGCTACTAATAAATTTTTGAAGGACAATAAAGATAATGACAAACTTATTGGTGTCCACTGTACCCATGGTTTAAACAGGACTGGCTACCTCATCTGCAGATATTTGATAGATGCAGAAGGCATGAGGCCAGATGATGCAATTGAATTATTCAATAGGTGCCGAGGTCATGGCATAGAAAGAAAAAACTACGTTGAAGATCTTCAGAATGGTCCTGTCAGAAAGAACTGGAATTCCGGTGTATCCAGATCAAGTGGTTTTGAAGACTCTGTGGAACCATTCCACAGCAATAACAAGTCTATTAACCATGGACTGAGGTACAACCTACAAAATCCACCTCCTTTCCGGCGTTTTCACACCCAGTACCGGCAACAATCAGTCAGAAAATTTTCACAAACTCAGAATGTTTATCAGAGAGGCCCTGAGCCCTGTCCTGGTCCTGCTGGAGGACTATTCACAAAGGAGATACTTTTGGAATATGAAGCCAAATGGCACTCAAGCAGCTCAGAATAAGAAGTGGTATTCTGGTGGTTACCAGAGACTATCTTCTCCAGCCTACTGGGGATGGAACAAGTGATACAGGCCTGTCCTGGAATTCTACCTGGTGAACAGAGCTGGACTGAAGATTGCTGGAGTGATTTTCAGTAAAAATCAGGTCAAATTATTTTTCAGGTCAAATGAGGTTTTTTAAAATAACTTTACTGCCTCCTTCTATGTGTTCAAGCATAAAGGAGAACTGTGATAATATTACCTCGTTGCTGATAAATTCACATTAATTATAGCAATGCAAAAAAAAAAAAAGATCATTCCAGTCTTAAATTTTTCTAAAGGAAGATATTTTAGATCTGATAAAAATATTAAGAACTTCCCTGCAAATTTTTAAAAATTCTATCCTTTTTTCTATATATTTCCTTCTGATTAGACTTGTGATATGAGTATGTGTGTATGTGTATGTATGTATGTGTGTGTATGTATATATATATATATATGTGTGTGTGTGTGTGTGTGTGTGTATAAATTTTTAGTGTTTCTGTTATGTTGTTGACCCAGTCATTAAGGGTATCCTTTTTTTCCTCTAACTGTTCAAGTTGTTACTAAAATCTACCTAGAAAGACCGTTTCTTTAAAACCTAGTCACTATCTGTATTAGCTCTGATATTTTTGTGATTAGGTAATTCTTTCTTAAGGCAGTCAGTATTGGGATTTGACCTACTTCCTTTTACTGAATTGCCAGATGTGCCATGAAACACAAAGATGGATGAAAATGTTAGGGATTATTAATTGGGCAATAGAGACAGACTAACCAGCGTGCTGGTTAATCAAAGGATAATATTCCTGACAGGGTAAATGTTATCAAAGGGGTTGAACTATCCAGAAAGCTTGAAAACTTTTATAGATTTATAGAAGCTGCTCAATTAATGGAGTTAAGATATGACCACAGATTTCCTGGAGTATCTGGGAAGACTATTATTCCTCCTCTTTTGAACATAACTCTCTGGAATCTTTCTCCAGTTGCCTCCTTACACTGGAGTGGTGCTTTACCTCAGGAATACACAGGTAGATAACTTGAGAGGATGTTAATAATTTTTAGTTGCAGAGGAAGCTAGAAATCTTAGCTTGCTTGAGAAAGTATGTAAACATCATGACACATAGTAAACCTCAGTGAATATTTGAGGAATACTTGGGCAACTCAGATTCATTTTTTAAAGCCTCTTTTAATTTTGAGGATTTGTATCATAGAATGTCTAAAACTGTATATGATAGTTGTTTCATATATGAACAATGTGTGGATCCTGACCTTAAGGAAGTACTGTAACTCAACTGTTCTCTTTGCCTGTATCTAATTCGGTCATGTTGCTTTACTTTACCTAAATGATAGCTCATAAAGCTTTTCTCTGCTTGCCACATTTAACAGAGATACAGAAGTCCTTTATGTTATAAGCCTACTCTTGTAAAATTATTCTCCAAAAGATATCATGAAGGCTCACAATGGAAGACGTTCAAGCAAAACAGCTATGAGGCAAAAAACCCAAAAAAACAACAACAAAAAACAAAACCATGGATGCATATGGGAATCTACCTAGTCCCATAATTGTAAAGAATGGTTTGGCAAAGTGGGCGTGGTAGTGCTCACTTGTAATCCTAGGGCTTGGGAGGCTGAGACAGGAGGATCACAAGTTTAATTCCTGCCTAGGCAACTCAGCAATAAATAAAAAACGTTGGAGATGTACCTCAGTGGGAATGCTCTGGGTTTAATCCTCAGTACCACAGAAAAGAGGAATGACTTAGCAGTTGTTTCTGAGGAAGACACTTGTATTAGTGCCATCATATGGGCTTTGTCACTTTCAAAATTTTTTTCTAGGGCCGGGGATTTAGCTCAGTGGTGCCCCACCTGCCTTGCAAGCACAAGGTCCTTGAGTTCAATCCCTGGTACCAGAAAAAAAAATTTTTTTTTTTCTTGACTGTTGCCCCCTTCATATGGCCTCATTTTAGTTATCAGCATGCTTGTTAAAAAAGACCTGCCATTTTGTATCTTATGTCCCATTTATTCTTCAACACACTGGTTCTGGTTCTGCTCACACTGCACCATTGAAAAAGCTAAAGGCCTCTGGCTAAAGGGATGAGTAGATCCCTCTTTGAGTTTTTTAGTGATCTATTTAGGCTTTTAAAATTTATTTTTAGTTAAAAGCACATATGAATAGTTTAAAATTCAAATAGCTGTATTGAGATTACCATAAAAAAAGATCAGTACTCTGCCCTAATCCTGATTATTATTTTTCAAAGGCAAACACCTTAAGTATTCTTTTATTACCTTCTGGTATTTGCCTCCATTATTTAAATACTATGCATATATATGTATACATATATATGCATATTCTTGATTTTTTCAATTGTGATACTATCTGTTAAGGAATTTTTACTATGGTAAATGAGGATTTAGCTCTTTCACATCACACTACATTTGTTTTCCAGCTTTTGGCTAAATCAGTACTCTGAGTTCATGTTACTAGCTAAATATCATTCCTCATGTGCCATAGTGTATTGGAGTTATATTTTCTTTCTTATATGCCTTTTTTCCCTCTCATTTTTGCCTAATTTGTTTGCTGCCTTTCCTATGGACCTTATCATTAATTCATTCTCTAAGTCTCTAATAACATTATACAATATTTCAATATGAGTAAATAAAAAAAAAACTAGGCAATAAGGCTAAGTAGATATTTGTCAAAACACATACAAAGCCAGGTATGGTGGCACATGCCTGTAATCGCAGAGATATGGAGTCTGAGACAGGAGGATTGCCCCAAGTTCAAAGCCAGCCTGGGCTACATAGTTGAGTTCAAAGCCAGTCTGAAGTACACAGTGAGACTTTATCTCAAAAATCAAAAGCAAAGAAACAAACAAAAGACACACAAATAGCCAACAAAGTGTATGAAAATATGTTCGATGTTACTAATAATTAGAGAATTGCAAATGTAAAAATATGAAGAGATATCACCTCACTCCAGTAAGGTTAGCTATTATCAAAAAGATAAATGAGGCCGGGGATTTAGCTCAGTGGTTCCACCGCCTGCCTCGCAAGAGCAAGGTCCCGAGTTCGATCCCCAGTACCAAAAAAACAAAACAAAACAAAAAAGATAAATGATGATAAATGCTGGCAAGGATGTGGAGAAAACAGAATCCTTGCTCACTGCTGGTGGGAGTGCAAATTAGTAAAACCATTATGGAAAACAGTATGGAGGTTCCTCAAAAAATTAAAAACAAACATATCATCCAGTAATTTTACTCCTGGATATACAGTCAAGGAAATAAAATCAGTATGTCAGAAAGATATTTGCATTCTCAGGTTTACTACAGCACTATTCGTAATAGCTAAGAAATGGAAATGACCTAAGTATTCAATGAAGAATGAGTAAAGAAAATGTGGTACATATACATAGTGGAATACTATTCAGCCATAAAAATAATAAAATCCTTCCTTTATCACAACAAAAATGGAACTGCAGAGCACTGTGTTAAGTAAAATAAGACAAAGCCAGAAAGACAAATATAATAAACTTGAAATATAAAAAAGTTGATCTCATACAAGTTGAGAATAGAACAGTGGTTACCACAGGCTGGGGAGAGTAGGAGGTGAGCGATGGGGAGAAGTTGATCAATGGCCACTAAGTAAGAGAAATAGGAAGTTCTGGTACACTATTGCACAGTAGGTAACTGCAGATAATATACTGTATATTTCAAAAACTAGAAGGATATTAAATGTTTTCACCAAAAAGAAATGTGAATGTTTGAGGAAATATGTTTAACTTGATTTCAACATTATACAGTGTGAATATATGTATTAAAATACCATGTTTTCGTTTATCAATTTTGAAAAATAAAGAAAAAATCCTGAAAGTTTCTGATCTAATATACTATTGGTAAAATCTTTACTTTCAGGAGGCAGTACCTACATCTGACTCCTTCTTTAGAATGGGCTTTCTCAAGTCAAGTTGCAACCAGCAACCCAAGGAAGTCCATGTTGCCCAACCTTTTGCAACTCAACTTCTGTACCATTACACAACAATATGCTCACTGCCTTCCCAAAGCATCAAAAGCCAATTTACAAATTCAACAAAAACAAAACCTAAGAGCAATGTGGAACTGGAGTGGGTAACAGGATTATTTTTAGAGTACTGAAAAGGGATACAGACATGAACTACACTGTCATAAACAGAATAAGAAAAAAAAATTCAAGCATCCAAGCAATGCAGTGACAGGCAGGCCAAAGAAATACAGGGTGAGATAGAAACTGGTGTCTTTATTTGGTTCAAGCAATGACATGTTAAACAAGAGCTCAGTGAATGCAGCACACCTACTTACTTGTCAATGTCTAGGAAAGTCTGTGCAGCTGTCCCTCTGTCACTCTTGCTCTTGGCCTCTCTTTGTCTCCGAGTCAACACTTTAAAAAAAAAAAAATATATATATATATATATTGTTAGCAGACAATAGACTCTGAATATAAAAGACAAAAACATATAGGAAAAAGCAAAGTTAAAACTCTACTCTGTGAGAAGAAGCACACTGTCTGAAAAGCCTCAAACTTTCTAGTACTGAGGATAACACTTGTAATATGTATACTGAAATTCCCAACCACAAGACATTCTCCTGTTTGCTAAGCCTTGAGATCTAAATATCTAGTTCATTCCAAGAAAGGTTTTTGTGTACTACTCCAACTTGCAGCAATCAAGTGAAGGACTTATACTTTCCCAACCATTATTCTATTTAATGCAATGAAATACTCTACAAGATATAGTACTGATAGCTATATCTGATTACCTACATAAGCTCCAATCTACAAAATTCTGCAGTGTTCCATCTATAAGTAAGAAAACTGCTCTTCAGAAGAGTTATCACTACTAGTCTCTTCCACTATACTAATACTGCCTTCTAATTTTAGTGGGTATAGATGGCTTTACCCCAGATAATGTACAAATATGACTCACACCAAATGATACCTGTTTATAAAATCACAGAAATCCAGTGTATTGCTATGCAATCTGGCTCAGTCTGCATTTACTGAGGGTTGTACAAATTAATTTACTGCCTTTTCCATAAGTCACAAGTTGCATTATAATCTTGGATTTACTCAGTTGTCTGATCCTCTAAAAATGTAACCTCTTTCAGAGGAGGGACTACATCTAATCCCTATTAAGACTTGAACTATAAAACCTTTAAATTGCCTATATTGGCTCTAATCCTTAGGATGATTCTCCAGATTGGTATTACTACTTCTGTCCCATTTTAAAGGGATGGAAACAAAATTAAGAGGTTGACTTTACCAAGCATTCACAGTGGTAAATAGTAAAACCAGGATAGAACCTATATTCATGCTTTACATCTTCTTAGTTATCTGAGACATACTCCAATTTGTCAGTTTTTCTCTGTATGTTTGCCATCCCCAAACTGAACCCAACACTTAGCTAGGAGTCTGACTAGTAAAGAGAACAGAAGAGCCATGAACTACCCTCCTGGATTCACATTCTACTAATCCATTCAAGGCTCTGCTTGCTTTATTGACAATCCTGGTATACTATAGGCTTTAATTGAACCTAAAGGCAATTAAGATTCATTCTCTCCTCTCCCAAATCATCTTCAAATAAAACGTTACCAAGATAAATCTTTTAGTTCTAGAGATAACTAAGTTGTTGGGTATTTTTATCCTCTTAAACACAGTACTGTATATTTGTCCCTATTCTTTTCAGCTGAACAATCCAGAATGCTGTGATCATCTGCAGTGTTGATTCTGTCATTCGATGTTATTAGCTCTTTTCCAGCTCTGTGTCAACTGCATACATGGCAAGCATGCTTTGTATATCTTCATCTATCACTGGGGGAAAAATGAATAAAGAATATAGCCAAGGACAGAAAACTATGGCATGTTATCAGAGAAGCTTCTCTTCTCTCTGGTCTAACTTTCCTTTCTGTAATGAATCATAAATATGCAGGTAATTTGGGGACCTATAAAAAAACTGAAACAGGGCTCTTCCTCTCAAGGAACTTAAAAGTTTACTAAGACAGCACATGCACTCAAATAACTGTAACACAGATATAAAGAGATAGGCACAATAAACACAAATATGAGATCTGTATGGGAAATAAATATCATACACAGAAGCAACTAATAATGTTTTTGCTACAGGGAAAGACGACAGGAACACTTGGGGACTGGGAGAGGGAAGGAGACATTTTTACACTGTATACTATTTTGTACTGTTGAATTAAAAATTAAAAGAAGAGCAGATTATAGACACCCTTAAGCACAGGTTAGAGTATGGGACCTATTTTTAAGGTTCCTTCCAATCCAGAGATTTTATAAGAGAATTAAAAGTACTACAAGAGGAAAACATTCAAGACACAGTTGCAGAATCAGCTTCAAATTCACCTCCTATTAGCCAGCCTATACTTCTCCAACAAGTGTGTAAGAACTTCATGAGAGATTCATAAAGTGCTTTCCTGAAATCAATTCTTAAAAGCTTGGCATATGAAAGCTTACTAAAGATGTATGGTCTGAGACAGGGTGACCTGCAGGGGCAACCACGATGTCATGATGGCTTGAAAAATGAAAAAGAGGGCATCATGCTTCTGCTCTGCCTTCAACCCTGAGATCCAGCTTCTGCAGCTCAAGACAAGTGGAGCTAGCAGATTCCTGCCGGGATACCTGCGGAAGGAATTAAATTGAATAAGCGCTTCCACCCCAGAGGAAGGGGCTTCCGGGCTGCCATTCCACTGCTCCCAGCCCAGAGGTAGGGGCTTCCAGGCCACCTTTCCACCACTCCCAGCCCAGAGAAGGTGAGCCACACAGGCACCAGCAGCACCCCGCCTCCCCCGTCAAAATGAGAAGACATGTAAACAAGCCTCAAAACCAGGCTTCCAGATCACCTACAGCAACCCCAAAGGGAAACAAGATGGAACAATCTGATACTCAACCACCTGGACTCCCTGAATCGGCAACAAAAGAGGATCTGGAAAAAATGAAATCAGAAATAATTTCTCAGATAACAGCAGAGACTGTGCCCACAGTGCAAGATATGATTAATAAATCTAGAGAGGGCACAGATAAAAAAATAGAGGAGCTGAGGAACATGAGGGAATCCCAACATAGGAAACAAATAGAATCCGTAAAACAGATACAAACAGATTTCCAGGAGATTAAAAACACCACTGAAAGTCTACACAGCAGAATGAGCCAATGTGAGGACAGAATTTCAGATATAGAAGATAAGATTGCAATTAGTGACCAGGAAAAGAAAAATTTCTTTAAAATTGTAAGGAACCACGAGAAATCAATCTAGCAGCTGCTAGACAATGCAAAAAACAATAACATAAGACTGGAGTCAATGAAGAAACAGGAGAGAGTGGAGATGACATAAAAAAAACTGTTCACAGAAGTGATGGCAGAAAACTTCCCAAGCAGGGGAAAAGAACTTGACATACAGATAAGGGAGGCATATAGGACTCCAACTAGCAGTGATCAAAAAACATCTACACATAGGCATATAATAATTAGGATTCCTGAAACCCAACAGAAGAACAAAATTGTACAAGCAGTGAGAGAAAAGAAACAAATCACATACAAAGGAAAGCCCATCAGAATCACAGCAGACTTCTCAATGCAAACCCTCAAGGCAAGAAGAGCTTGGAGTGACGTATTCCAAGCCCTAAATGAAAACAGCCTCCAACCCAGATTGACGTACCCTGCAAAACTATCTTTCAAAATGGATGGAGAAATAAAATACTCTCATGACAAAGAGCACCTTAGGAACTTCATGAATACCAAACCAGCACTCCAAAAAATTTTAGATAATATCCTAGGAACAGACAATGAGGATCACAACCCCAGGATGCATAGCAGAATGAAACCAACAGGTGCAACAAGAAACTAAACGTAAAGGGGGAGAATCCAACAAAAAGAAAAAGTCATGACAATGATAAGTCAATACATATCAGTTATAACCATCAATGTTAATGGTCTCAATTCACCAATCAAAAGAAACAGATTGGCAGAATGGGTCAAGAAGTAAGATCTAACAATATGCTGCATACCAGAAACACATTTAATTAAAAAAGAAACTCATAGATTGAAAGTTAAAGGGTGGAAAACAATACTTCATGCAACAGGAACCTGAAAAAAAGCAGGAGTAGCTATCCTCTTTGCAGATCAGGTGGATTTCAAACCAACACTGATTAAGAGAGTCAAAGAAGGACACTATAACCTTGTAAAGGGAACAATCCAACAGGAAGAGATTGACAGTCATAAATATCTATGCAGCAAAAACCAGTGTGCCCAACTATATGAAACAAATACTAACAGACATGAAAAGTCATATATGCACCAATACAATAGAAGTGGGGGACCTCAATACCCCACTGCCACAAATAGATAGATCAACTGACAACAAACAAGTAAGGAAATACTAGAACTCAATTGAACTCTTGAACAAATGAACAGATGTTTACAGAGTCTTCCACCCCACAAAATCAAAATACACATTCTTTTCACCTCCACCCGAGTCTTTCTCCAAAATAGACCACATATTCACTCAGAGAACGTGTTCAAGTAAGTGCAAAGGAATTGAAGTTATCCCCTGTATATTATCAGATCATAGTGCAATTAAATTGGAGAGCAAGAGCAAAAGAACCACAAGAATTTTATAATCACATGGAAACTTAACAACACACTTCTGAATAACCAATGGGTCACAGAGGAAATTAAAGAAGAAATCAGACAGTTCCTTCAATTAAATGACAATGACAATACAACATATCAGAATCTATGGGACACAATGAAAGCAGTCTGAGAGAAATGCATAGCAGTGAATACACATATTAGGAAAACAGAGAAAGCCCAATTAAACAACCTGATGCTGAACCTCAAGCTTCTAGAAAAGGAAGAGAAGCACAAACCCAAAGCTCATTCAAGGGAGGAAATTATAAAGATCAGAGCAGAAATCAATGCAATGGAGACTAAGAGAATGATACAAAAAATTAATGAAGCCAAGAGCTGGTTCTTCGAAAGAATAAACAAAATTGACAAACCCTTAGCCAACCTTATCAGAAAAAGGAAAGAAGGGGCCAGGGATTTAGCTCAGTGGTTTTGCTGCCTGCTGCACAAGCGCAAGGACCCAAGTTTGATCACCGGTACAAAAAAAAAAAAAAAAAAGCAGAAAAAGGAAAGAAAAGGCCCAAATCCATGCAATTTGGAATCAAAAGGATGAAATTACAACAGACCCAGCAGAAATCCAGAAGATCATCAATACCTACTTCCAGAACCTATACGCCAATAATATGGAAAACAAGAAAGGGACAGATTCCTAGATACATAGGAATTACCAAAGTTGAACAAGGAAGACCTAAAAATTCTAAACAATCAGTATCAATCAATGAAATTAAAAATTTAATTAAAAACTTACCAACTAAGAAAAGCCCGGGCCCTGATGGCTTCACTGCTGAATTCTACAAGACACTTAGAGAGGAACTACTGCCACTACTGTTTAAACTCTTCGGTGAAACTGAAAGGGAACCAATACTCCTGAATTCATTCCTGGAAGCAAGCATCACCTTGATCCCCAAAGCAGAGAAAGACACAACTGAAAAAGAGAACTATAGGCCAATCTCACTAATGAACATAGATGCAAAAATCCTTAATAAGATACTGGCAAATAGAATGCAGAAGATCATCAAGATCATACACCCTGACCAAGTGGGATTCATCCCAGGGATGCAGGAATGGTTTAACATATGCAAATCAATCAATGTAATACACTATATCAATAGAGCCAAGGACAAAAACCATATGATAATCTCCATAGATGCAGAAAAAGCATTTGACAAAATCCAACATGCATTTATGATAAAAACCCTACAAAAAACTGGAATAGATGGTCTCCACCTCACTCTGATAAAAGCCATCTAGGAAAAATCAACAGCCAATATCATACTAAATGGTCAAAGACTGAAATCCTTCACACTAAAATCAGGAACAAGATAAGGATGTCCACTACCACCACTCTTGTTCAATATAGTTTTGGAAACATTAGCCACGGCAATTAGACAATAGAAAGAAATAAAAGGAATAAAGATAGGAAATGAAGAACTCAAATTGTCATTATTTGCAGATGACATGATACTCTGTATAGAAGACCCCAAGAATGCCACCAAAAGTCTTCTATACTTAATAACCAAATTCAGTAGAGTAGCTGGATACAAGATCAAAACACAAAAATCAATAGCTTTCCTCTAGACTCACTGAGACAGAAATAGGGCAAGCAATTCCTTTTGCAATAGCATCCAAAAAACTGAAATAGCTAGGAATCAACCTAACAAAAGAAATCAAAGACCTCTTCTCTGAAAACTATAGCACTCTGAAAAGAGAGATTGACGATGATATCAGAAAATGGAAAGACATCCCCTGCTCCTGGGTAGGAAGGATCAATACAGTGAAAATGGCTATACTTCCAAAACTGCGATATAGATTCAATGCAATCCCAATTGAACCTTCATTGACCCTGAGAAAACAATCCAAAAATTTATTTGGAACAAGAAGAGACCTAGAATACCAAAAGCAATTCTAGGCAACAGAGACATGGCAGGGGATATCACAACCCCCAAATTGAAACTATACTACAAAGCTACTGTGATACAAACAGCATAGTACAGGCAAAGAAACAGACCTGAGGACCAGTGGAACAGATTAGAAGATGCAGAAACAACTACAGACACACTCAGCCGCCTCATCTTCGACAAAGGAGCCAAACACCCTCACTGGAGGAAAGATAGCCTCTTTAATAAATGGTGCTGGAACTGGCAGAATGGGTCAAGAAGCAAAATCCAACAATAGGCTACATACAATAAACACACTTAATTCAAAAGGAAACTCATACACTGAAAGGTAAAGGGTGGAAAACAATACTCCATGCGACAGGAACCGGAAAAAAAGGAGTAGCTATCCTCTTTGCAGATCAAGTAGATTTCAAATCAACACTGATTAAGAGAGACAAAGAAGGACACTACATCCTTGTAAAGGGAAGAATCCAAGAGGAAGAGATGACAATCATAAATATCTATGCATCAAACACTAGTGCACCCAACTATATAAAACAAATACTAACAGACATGAAAAGTCATATATACACTAATACAATTGTAGTGGGGGACCTCAACACCCCACTGTCACAAATAGATAGATCAACTAGACTAAAAATAAGTAATGAAATACTAGAACTCAATCGAACTCTTGAACAAATGAACTTAACAGATGTTTACAGAGTCTTCCACCCCACAAAATCAGAATACACATTCTTCTCAGCTGCACATGGGTCATTCTCAAAAATAGACCACATACTCACACACAGAACATGTTTAAGTAAGTGCAAAGGAACTGAAGTTATCCCCTGTATATTATCAGACCATAGTGTGATGAAATTGGAGATCCATAGCAAAAACTCAAAAAATTTCATAAACACGTGGAAATTGAACAACACACTTCCGAATAACCAATGGGTCACAGAGGAAATTAAAGAAGAAATCAGACAGTTCCTTCAATTAAATGACAATGACAATACAACATACCAGAATCTATGGGACACAATGAAAGCAGTCTTACGAGGGAAATTCATTGCAGTGAATACGCATATTAGGAAAACAGAACGAGCCCAATTAAACAACCTGATGCTGCACCTCAAGAACTAGGGCTAGAGGTCCCATTTGACCCAGCTATTCCCCTGCTGGGTATCTTCCCCAAAGAATTAAAAGAATCATATCACAGCAATATATGTGCACCTATGTTTATAGCGGCACAGTTTGTAATAGCTAAAGCTTGGTAACAGCCCAAGGGCCCATGAACTGGAAACTGGATAAAGAAGATGTGGTTTTTTTTATAAAATGGAGTACTACTCAGCCATAAAGAATGAGGAACTAGAGACGTTTATAGCTAAATGGATGCATATTGAGGCCATACTCTTAAGTGAAATAAATAGGATACACATGTGTAAATACCGAACAGTTTCTCTAGTGTGAGGAACTGAAAGTGTAAATAAGGATGAAAATGATTAAAATGAATAATTGATAATTTGAAATAGGAAAAGGTACAAAGCTGTAGGGGTGGTGGGAGGGGAAGAGAAAAGGGAAGAAGGGAAAGGAAAAATTATGAGAAAGAAAAAAAATGGAAACAAAGTCTATGTAAATAGGGAAGGGTGGAGCGGGTGAAGGGCGCATAAGTAATGGGGAAAAAATAAGAACTAAGATACATCATGTTCAGGTACAAGCAACCAATGATAAATGTAAATGTATTGTATACCTAAAATGTACCTATATATATATATATATATATTTAAAAAAGGACTCCTAGTGTTGCTTCTCCAGGTGGTCTAGCCAACTTCATTTCAAAGTCATTTTCAGAAAACGTTTCTTTTCTGTCATTTTTTAAAATAAATGGGCATTTCCAAGTCGTGTGGTTTTTCTAACTACTTTATCACAGGTCGGTAATTTTATATCTATACTGTCCACATGCAGGAAGTTTTCTTTTGAAAGTTTGGGGGAATGTTAAGAGCAGCTTTTTCATATTATATACACAGGCCTTCTTAAACTGGCCAGGAAATCTTCCCAAAGGGTGGTGGGCATTTCCAATTAGCCAAACATGGAATGTTACTTTAAGTCTCTCTCTTTGGCAACTGCCCATGGCCCGCCAGTCTTTCCACCTGTCTTCGGCCTGAGTTTCCTCACCTTCCAGGGTGGATGAGGCCTTTATTTGTCCTCTTCTCAAGGAGGTGCGGTCTCCTCCGCAAGTGGAACAGAGCAGTCACCTCCGGACCCAGATCTGCGCAGTTGTATAGCCAGAAATGGCCGAGCTTTCGGACCCACCTTCTCTGGCCCTTGATGTAACCACATTCTGCTGCGGTCCGGAGGCCGCCATTCTTCTCACCACGCCTCCCTCCAGCTGCTGCAAGGTGCCATGTCCTTGACTGCTGGAGGGAGTTGTGCCAAGGTCAGCAAGGCTGGACCTGGAGACCCTTCGGTCTGAGGGGTTCTGGCTCCAAGGTCACCGCCGCCATCAGGTCATCGAAGTGGAGTGGGGGAGCGGTTCGCCTGTTCTTCACAGCCTGGGCCCAGACAGTGGGCAGTCACAGCGAGGGGTCCAAGAGGCTGCAGGGCAGAGGCGCGGCCCATTCTCGGGCCCCTGGGTCACCCACCGCCATCAGCGGCACTCTGTTTCTCACTGCACTCTGCCGGAACTCTGTGCTATGCATTTATAAGACTGGAGGTACAGTGTTTTTTTTGTTGTTGTTGTTGTTCGTTTGTTTGTTTAATACCAGCATCATCACAAACATGTGAGTAATTTAAAATGGCAACTGACATGACTAGATGATATGAAATTTTCAGCTCCATTACAATCTTACGGAATCACCATCTATGTAGAATGTCACTGACCAAAAAGTCATTTTGTGGTGCATAATGTACACACACAGACACACAGACACACACATACACACACACATATGCACACGGTTTTTGTGTTGGTACTATGTTTATGACCCCCAAATTTTTATGTTAAAACTTAACCCCCAGAGTGATGGTTTTAAGGAGGCAGGGTCTTTAGTAGGTGATTAGGTCATGAGGGTAGAGCCTTTATGAATGGAATTACTGCTCTTTTGAGGTGCTGCAGAAGGCTTACTGGCCCTTGCAATATGTGAAGCTACAGCAAGAAGGGGCCATCTGTGAACCTGTATAAAGACACCCACCAGGCTGTTAGTCCACTGGATCTGAGAGTCCAGACTTGCCAGATTCTAAAATTATGACAAATACATTTTCTTTGCTTATTCACTACACAGATTATATTATTTTGAGCTAACCTAACTGATAGACTAATCTAACAAATTATGGTTTTTGGAATCCATGTAAGACTTGCTCTTCACCTTCAGTGAAGGGCAGTAATAAGACAGTTTCAAAGTTTGTATAATGAAAAGAGGTTTACACAGTGAAAAGGGTCTTGACTTTCACTCCTGGAAGACCTTTTAAGATAAATTTTCATCAGGGTTTAGATTTCAAACATTTGAATTCAATAAAACCACATTAGTAACATTTTTACATTTATACTAAATATGTCAATAGAATTGATGGAACCACACAAACTATTGGGTGACCGGCAACAGTCTGAACAGGCAGCTCTCCTGCTCCGCTGGTGGATTCCAAGGCGCCATCTGTCAGTCTGCTCCTAAGCAAGCTGGACAGCTTTCCACAGGAGGTGAGGATTGAATGAAGAGGCTTACTCTGGAGGATCAGGTGGTTAGCAGGGTCACTGGCTTCTCGTAGCCATTCTTCTCAAGAAGACCTTTCTTCTCTCAAATGCAAGCCATGAAACTTTGAATGAACTATTCCATTAAGAAACACTATGGTGTATTTTATAACAGCCAAAAAAGGGATAAGAACACATAGTAAACTAAATAATGTGTTTGTTAATAAAACAGAACTATTACTTAGTAGAATCAAGGTATAACCTTAGATTGAAAAAAGGGAGTGCATTCTGTTCTGTTGAAAGATTCCCATTTCAAATGCTCTTATAAATTGCTTCATTTGTCTGTGATTGTGTGATCAAATAAATGATTATTCCCTAAAAATAAAAAAAAAATTAAAAAAATGGTGCTGGAAAAATTGGGTTTCAACTTGCCAAAGATTAAAACTAGACCTATATCTCTCACCATGCACTAAACTAAAATCGAAGTGGATTAAGGATTTAAACATTAAAATAGAAATGGTGTATTGCCTGGAACAGAGGTTAGGTAGAACTCTTGAAGACACTGGTGTAGGAAAAGATTTTATGAACAAAACCTCAGTTGCCCGTGAACTAGCACAAACAACAAGTGCAATCTCTTCTTATCAAAAAGCTTCTGCACAGCAAGAGAAACCACCAACAGTGTGAAGACACAATCCACAATGTGGGAAAAAATCTTCACCTGCTCTTCCTCAGACAAAGGTCTACTATCTAGAATCTATAAAGAACTTTAAAAAAAATGAGACCTCCCAAATTTAAAGACCCAATCCAAAAATGGGCATCTGAAATGAACAGACATTTCTCAGACAAAGAAGTAGAAATAGCAAATAAACATATGAAAAAGTGTTCAACATCACTGGTTATTTGAGAGATGCAAATGAAAACAATGCTGAGATTCCACCTCACTCCAGAAAGAATGGCTGCTATCATGAAATCAACCAATAACAAATGCTGGCAGGGCTGTGGGGAAAGAGGAGCCCTGCTCCACTGCTGGTGGGTGTGTAGACTGGTGCAACCACTGTGGAAATCAGTATGGAGATACCTCAAAGCACTAGGACTGGAAGTCCCATTTGACACAGCTATTCCCCTGCTAGGTATCTTCCCCAAAGAATTAAAAGAATCATACCACAGTGATATACGTGTACCCATGTTCATAGCAGCACAATTTGCAATAGCTAAAACTTGGAAGCAGCCCAAGTGCCCATCAACTACAGACTGGATAAAGAAAATGTGGGGTTTTTTTTATAAAATGGAGTACTACTCAGCCATAAAAAGTGAGAAATTAGGGACATTTATAGCTCAATGGATGCACCATGAGGTAATACTCTTAAGTGAAACAAAAAGGACACGTGTAAATACTGAAGTTTCTCTAGTGTGAGAAACTGAAAGTGTAAATAAGGACTAAAAAGTGTAACAGATAATTTGAAATAGGAAGAAAAGGGGCAAAGGGGAAGGGGAAGTGGGAGGGTTAGGGGAAATTAAAGAAGGGAATGGAATATGAGAAAATGAAAAAATGGAAACAAAGTCTTCGTAAACAGGGAGGGATGGAGGGGTTGAAGGGAGGGCAGAGGAAGGGGGGAAAATAAGAACCAAGAAGATTCTGTAAAGGTGCAAATTTCCAATGATGAATGTCATTATATTGTATACCTAAAATGTACCAATAAAATAAAATTTAAAAAAAAAGAAAGATTTCTACATTTCTTAAGGGTTTTCTCCCCCACTCTCTTGTATTTGTCCTCTATCTTTACTACCAAGTATTAAAAACAAACTTGAAAACTACACAGACAGGGCTGGAAAAATAATTGCTTCTAACTCTTTCCATACTCCTCTATTGCACTTAGCACATTTCTGTTCTTATTTATATGTCATTCTCCCTTCTTATACCATGCAATTTCTGAATTCAGAGATGCTGTTTTTGTTAAAACATAAAAATCTGATCAGTGTCTCAGCAGAGTCTGGCACAGATTAGATGCTAATAAATACTCGCCCAATTAAATTATATCAATAGATTCCAGAGGAAAAAAAGCTTATTTTATGAAGACCTATTCCATGCCCAAGAATTAGAAATATAAGCTCTAATCTTTAAACTCTGCAAGGCATATATCATTATTTCTATTTTATAGATTATGAAATATTAAATAACTGGATCAAGGTCACAAAGCTGTAAACAACAATAACAAAAGTAGCACAGGGAATGTTACACAAGTATGACTGGAAAGAAGCAGATATTCTACCAGAGTGGACTGCCTCTCCTGGGAAAGAAGGAAGAGAAAAGTGTTAAGTGATAAGTGACTGGGCAAGTAGAAAAGAACTTGAGGGGAGAGACTTGGCAGATAGCTGGGAACCACACAGCAACTCTGTTATTAAATGTTAGGATCAGAGCAGATTGGACCAGGTCTTGCAGCAACATTTTTCCTTTGAAACTTTTTCTTCAAAGTTGAAAAGAAGTGTTAGTTCCTCTAAAGGAGCCTTTACTTGGTTTATAGAGGCTGAGATGTTCATGTCACATAGATGCATGCAGAGAATTTAGTATGAAATCTATACCCAAAAACGTAGCTGGGCACTGTTAAGATGCAAACAAGTGCCAGGTATGGGGGCACATGCCTATAATCCCAGCTATGTGGGAGGCTAAGACAGGAGGGCCTCAAGTTCAAGGCCATCTTAGACAACTTGCTGAGACTCTTTTTAAAAAATATAATAAAAATGGCTGGGGATGTATCTTAGTGGTAGTGCACTTTCCTAGCACGAATAAGGCCCTGAGTTCAATCTCCAATACTGGGGGGTAAAAAGATGCAAAGATGCCATAGTCCTTGATGATAAAGGGTATTGTCTTTACAGTTAGAATGGTGTCCAAGTTGAGCCTCTACTAAGCTATCTTGCCATATGCAAGTTCTATAACCTCTCTATCAGATTCCTTATCTAGAAAAATTATGTGATAATAGCATCTCCCTCATGTGTTTTGATAAAGATCATATCAGAAACTTCAAATAAAGTAGTAAGAGTATCTGGCCCACAGAAACCACTCCATAAAGATTAGTGGTCATTTATGTATAAAATTCTAATTATTCTTCTTCCACATTTATTGCTTAGCCTTATCCAAAAACATCTGTCCATATTTAAAACTACCATTTACCACCTAGTCTAAGATTTGGGTTTGGTCTTCATCTTAAGTAGTTTCCATATTAATTTGTACAAACAGAATGGACAATAGCCTAAACATTACAAAATAATTATCAATACTATGTAAACATTACCACTTCTGATTCCGAAATTCAAAGGAGCTAAGAAATCAAAAAATATAAACATATGTTTTAGTACTATAAACAGTGAGGGCAATGGCTTCTTGAGGACAGTAGAAATTATAAATACAAAAAAGAGAGATTTGGGAGAATGACAGTGGCTAAACTCTTCTTCAACTTCAAAACCACCTCAGAAGAAAACAGGAAGTGTATTCCATCAAGGGGAAGGATTTTAAGGGGGGGGATCGTGATATGTTTTTATTGTAACAAAATTTTAAACATTTGATATATTTTTGGGACACTTCATATTTTATCACAGATGCTAATAAAATTTTAGTAAGAAAAAAAAAAAAGTAACAAGTAGCCACAGAGCTGTGTGTGTTCCTACAAAGACCACTCTTCCTCCAGCCTAGCACTTCCTCTGTGGGACAGAAGAAAGGCAAGTGCCCACCACCAGTACCTACTGAGGGAGGCACTTTACTTCCTCCCTCCCTTCAACACATAGCCTAAAGAGACTAGTCTCAATACAAAGGCTATTAAATAATTATCCACCACTACTGCCAACATGTGGCTACTTAAGTTTAAATCTCAATTAGAATTAAATACAATTTAAATTGAACTCCTCAGTCCCATGAGGCACATTTCAAGTGCTCAACAGGCACAGGTATTCGACAGCACAGATATAGAAATTTTCCGTCATTGCAAAAGTCCTACTGTAGAATGTTTTTCCTTTAAGAGATAAACAGTATTAATCTCACCATGCCTTAAAGCCATTTACTTTGGTTACTATAAGAAATCCAAGATTCCTCTGACATACCCTCATCACCTTTTATGATTTTCTATATATAAGATGTCATCTGATTGAGTTTATTTCTTCCTTTCAAATATTATGTTTTTTATGCCATTTCTTTCCTAATTGTCTCAACTATACAGTCTTCAGCACCATGTTGAACAGAAGTAGCAAGAAAGGACATCCTTGTCCTATTTCTGATCTTAGGAAAGAGTCTTTCACCTTTAAGTATGATGATAGCTGTGGGTTTTTCACAGATGCTCTCTAACAAGAAGTTCCTGTCCAGTTCTACTTTACTGGGTATTTTATAATGAAGGTATGTGTAATTTGCCAAATGCTTTTTCTGTGTCCATTTACTTGATCACCTGGGATTTTTCTTTGTTTTATGATATCATGTATTATATTAACTGACTTCCAATATTAAACCACCTTTTCAAACCTCTTTTGATGACAAAAAGAGAAGTACTTTTGAAAACTTTCATATCATTCCACTACCAAAACCATTAATCTACTTGCATCTGTACCCTTATATTCTACCTTCTCTATTTCATAGGATATATTGTGCACAAGGCTAAGGCCAACTTTTCCACTTGACCGTGGATTCTAATGCCTCTTGCTTCAGTAATGATTCCTTTCTTGCTATCTACCTTAGTTTCTTTTCTTGTTGTCAAGAAAAAAAACCTGACACCTAAAGTTAAAGAAAGAAAAGTTTATTTGGCTCGCAGTTTGTAGAGGTTTCAGTCCATAATTGGCTGGTTCCAAGGCAGGGTGGCATGGCAGACAGGTATTGCAGAGGAGAAACTGTTCATGGTGGGCAGAAGGCAGCAGAGCAAAGCAAGGGATGACCACAGTTCTTTCCATCCCTTATACCTTATCCAGGTTACTTAGGGTGGGCAGCACTCACACCTTTAATCCTAGTGCCCGATCCTAGCATTGCTCCAAGAATTAATCCCAGTGTCACATACTCTAGATACAGCCACCTCTGAAAAAGCCCCACCTATGACCACATGAGGCTTCTGAGAGGACTTCTAGACACAAACCATAACACCATCATCTCTTCTGAAACATTAATTGCTCTCCCTTTTTTGGGGGGAACTGGGGAATTGAACTCAGGTCCTTGTGCTTGCAGGGCAGGCGGCGGAACCACTGAGCTAAATCCCCAGCCTTGCTCCCTTTTTTTTAAGGTAATTCCCATTAGCATACAAAAATGCTGCAATGTTCCCCACTTGGTTACTTTTAAACTTGCAGACCACTATTTAACATCTCTATTTGGTCAGTCATTACAGCATCCTGTGCATGAAACCAAATTTTTAATTTCTTCCTCCAAACCTGCTACTGCCCCAGTATTACCACTCTCAAGAAATGAAAACATCATTAATCCAATTGTGTAGGGTAAATCTTTGATTTCACAGGACCAATCTCTTTCTCTCACATTCCACAGATTCTACAACATGTCCGCCTTTAAAATGTTCCCAAACCTGACTTCAATTCACAGCTACTACCATGAACCAAGCAAACATCAGATTTTGTCAGGAATAACGCAACCCTCCCCCCGTTAGTCTCTCCAATTCTATTTCTGCTCCTGTTTCTCTACACTATTTTTCATACAGTAGCCAGAGTTAGATTATATCACTCTTATTTTCAACCCCTCTATGGCTTTTCATCATATTTAGAATAAATTATAAAAATCCCACATGATCTGACCACTGCTTATCTCTTCTTTTTCACCTGCTGCTCTTTCTAATTTAGTTATTGTGGCTTTCCTGTAGCTCTAAAATAACATGTCAAACACATTCTTGCTTTAGGACTTTTATATTTATTCCCTTTACCTGGAAAGACTCGGTTCAAATGTCATCTTGTCACTCTTGATTTTTCTACTTAAAAGAGCTCCTGCTCTGCTCTAGCCATTCTCCATCCTCTGTGCTTGCTTCATTTTTCTTAACTTTTATTATGTTTTTCTCACAAGAATATAAACTTCATGAGAGTACAGACTTCTCAGAGACTTCTCTTTTGTTAAAGAAGCCCTCAGCTTATACAACAGTAATTGGATCACCTTGGTTTTACTCTCAATCCCTCCAATCTACCCTCCCATACTGTTCCATAAATAATGTGAGTCTAGCACACCATGGATAGTACCAGAAAGGCTTCCCTAATCCAAGAAGTCTCAAACTCTATATTTGCACAGGACCCTATGTGCACATCTCACACAACATAATAATTATTGCTGTACTTGTTTATCTCCTCTAACAGACTGTCTTTTCAGTATTCCACATTTGTTGGCAAAAAAAATGGCAATTAATGTAAATATTTAATTAATCAATTGGTCAAGATAGTTTCTTATTTACAAGTCTGGTGGAGTATGTTCTTGGTTTTAAGAGGAACAGAATATTTTTACAACTTTGATGCCTTTAGAGCTCAGTCAAAAATAGAAAGACCAGGGGCCGGGGATTTAGCTCAGTGGTACTGCACCTGCTGCACAAGTGCAAGGTCCTGAGTTCAATCCCCAGTACCGCAAATAAATAAATAAATAAATAAATAAAATAAAAATAGAAAGGCCCTATCTGCCCTATCCATTCAAAACATAAATTCTTGTTGTTGCTCTTTCAGGTACTAGACTCAATAATTTTACTCTACTAAAGATAGCTTTTAACTCAGAAATCTGATATGACTATACTGAGTTTCTAAATATAAATGCTTATTGCAAAGCCAAATTTCATTCTTTGCTGCAGGAAAGCCACCCAAGCCACTTGGCCCTTCCCAAGTTGTAGCGATTTCCTTTCAGTTTAAATGGGTTTGCTTTCTTAGAAATATACTAGTATGTTGACTCATGTCCTTAACATTCAATGCTGCTACAGTTAAGTCCTGGCAACTGAAGCATTCGCATGGTTTATTCAACATCTTTCTTCATAAAGATGAAAGTACTCATATAAAAATATTCCTAGCAGTGCTCTAGAGCACTGGAAAAATAGAAGAGTCTATATCAAGAGAAATCCTTAAAGCACACTATTCCTATTTGAGACAAAACTAAAAGGTCTAGAACCATTAGATTTTTTTGACAGAATTCCTCAATCTATGATATACTAGCAGTCTCAGAAAAAGAGGCATTTACCTAGTTCCTACTAGTACTTGTATAACTCAATCTTTTTCTTTTAACAGTTGGAATTTTTATTTAAGCAATTTGACAAAATATATCTACAATTTAAAAATAATTCTTATCTTCTGACCCATAAAGATGTAAATCTAAGGCAATCATCTGAATTTAGATGAGACTTGTGGACAAGGATGGTTTAACCAAAGTATTATTTATAACACTGAAAAATTTAAACAACTCAATGTTTAAAAACAGGATGAAATACTACACAAGAATATAAAATAAATACTGAAAAGACGTATACCAAAATATTAGCCATAATTCTAGAATCTTAGTTTACCCATTGCTGGGACACAATACCCAACACCCACAATTAAAAGGAGTAGAGGTCTAACTAGGCGGCTTATGATTTCAGAGGATTCAGTCCATGGTTGGCTACTTCTAAGGAAGAAGTATCATGGTGAAAGGATATGGCTAAGTAAAGATCCTTAGCTCATGGTAGCATGGAAATTCTGGGGGAATAGCACCAGAGAGGAAGGGCCTGGAACTAATTATCTATCACTCCTAAGGACACATGGCTACTTAAATTTAAATCTCAATTCGAATCATGTAACCTAAATAAATATAAAAACATTAGAGGGGCTTCCACAGCACCACTCCTACCGCAGAGGAGGTGAGCCAATCCCAGTGCCCAGGAGGAAGCTCCCGGGCCGCCATAGCACTGCTCCCAGTGCAGAGGAGATGAGCCGCATGGGCGCCAGCAGCACACACCCCCACTCTGTCGAAATGAGAAGACATGTAAACAAGCCTCAAAACCAGGCTTCCAGATCACCTACAGCAACCCCAAAGGGAAATGAGATGGAACAATCTGATACTCAACCACCTGGACTCCCTGAATCGGCAACAAAAGAGGATCTGAAAAAGATGAAATCAGAAATAATTTCTCAGATAACACCAGAGATTGTGCCCACAGTGCAAGACATGATTAATAAATCTAGAGAGGACACAGATAAAAAAATAGAGGAGCTGAGGAACATGAGGGAATCCCAACATAGGAAACAAATGGAATCCGTAAAACAGATACAAACAGATTTCCAGGAGATTAAAAACACCACTGAAAGTCTACACAGCAGAATGAGCCAATGTGAGGATAGAATTTCAGATACAGAAATTAAGATTGCAATTAGTGACCAGGAAAAGAAAAATTTCTTTAAAATTGTCAGGAACCACAAGAAATCAATCCAGCAGCTGCTAGACATTGCAAAGAACAATAACATAAGACTGACTGGAGTCAAGGAAGAAACCGGAGAGAGTGTAGATGACACAAAAAACTGTTCACAGAAGTGATGGCAGAAAACTTCCCAAGCAGGGGAAAAGAACTTGACATACAGATAAGGGAGGCATACAAGACTCCAACTAGCTGTGACCAAAAAACATCTACACATAGGCATATGATAGGATTCCAGAAACCCAACAGAAGAACAAAATTGTACAAGCAGTGAGAGAAAAGAAACAAATCACATACAAAGGAAAGCCCATCAGAATCACAGCAGACTTCTCAACGCAAACCCTCAAGGCAAGAAGAGCTTGGAATGACGTATTTCAAGCCCTAAAGTAAAACAGCCTCCAACCCAGATTGATGTACCCTGCAAAACTATCTTTCAAAATTGATGGAGAAATAAGATACTTTCATGACAAAGAGCACCTTAGGAACTTCATGAATACCAAACCAGCACTCCAAAAAATTTTAGACAATATCCTAGGAAAAGACAACAAGGATCACAACCCCAGGAAGGCCAGAAGAATGAATCTGTTGGCCGCAACAAGAAATTAAATGTAAAGGGGGAGAATCCAACAAAAAGAAAAAGTCATGACAATGATAAATCAATATGTACTCATTATAACCATCAATGTTAATGGTCTCAATTCACCATTCAAAAGAAACAGACTGGCAGAATGGGTCAAGAAGCAAGATCCAACAATATGCTGCATACAAGAAACACACTTAATTCAAAAAGAAACTCATAGACTGAAAGTTAAAGGGTGGAAAACAATACTCCGTGTCCCAGGAACCCAAAAAAAAGCAGAAGTAGCTATCCTCTTTGCAGATCAAGTGGGTTTCAAACTAAAATCTGAAACACTACTGGTCCCAAGAATTTCATATAAGGGATAGTCAACTTGTATGTACAAATCTATTGTGAACATGTGTTTTCATTCCTCTTAAGTAAAAACTTAAGAACAGAATTGTTGGTTCTTAACAGTAATACAAGTAATTTCTATATTGTTTTCCAAAATGGTTTTATCATCATACATTCACATTAGCAGTATTTAAAACTTCTAACTGGTTCACACCTAAGCTGACATCTGTTCTTTTAGAACTTTTAACTTCATCTCCCTAATGAGTGCATAATACGATCCTGTTATTGTACTGATTAGTATTTTTCTGATTCTAGTGTTGCACACCTTTCCTTGTGCTGTACTGGCTATTTATCATCTTCTTGTGTCTACTTTTTAATTGGGTTGTCTTTTAATGAGCTGTAAGAGTTCTTTATATAGTCTGGCTATAGGTTATATGCATTATAAATATGGTCTGTTTAAGGACTACTTTTCATTTTCTTAACGATATCATTTAAAGTTCTAAATTTTGATGGAATCTCATTTATCATTTTTTTTCTTTTATACATCATGTTTTTTGTATCCTAGGAAATTCTTGCCTACTCTAAATTCATGAACATTTTCCCTTATAATTTCTTCTTAAAGTTTTATAGTTTTACTCTTTCATATTTAGGATCCTTTCAAGTTATTTTTATGTATGGAAATAAAGGGTTGAGGTTAATTTTTTACATACAGATAACAGGTGTTCTAGTACCATTTGGTGAAAACACTATCTTTTCCTCTGCTCTTGAGTTGAGTTTATGTTCTATAAAATGTTAATGTTAAATAATCTTTCAAAAATCAGTGGATCATATATGTGTGGTTCTATTTCCAGATTTTGTTTTATTCCAATGATTTATATGTCTTTCCTTATGCCAACACTGCCTTGATTACTGTAGCTTTAAAGGAAGTTTTAAAATTAGGTAATAAGGGCCAGGGATTTAGCTCAGTGGTTCCGCCGCCTGCCTTGCAAGTGCAAGGTCCTGAGTTCGATCTCCAGTACCAAAAAACAAAAAAAAAATTAGGTAACAAATGTGTTCCAACACTGTTTTTTTTTTTTTCTTTTTACTTTTCTAGGTCCTTTGTACTTCTACATAACTTAAATTTCAATATCCAATTCTTCATTTATAGCAAGTATACATACACCTGAATTTTTATATATATCTTGTGTTTTCTAATCCTGCTAAATTCAAATACAAGTTCTAGCGGCTCCTAGAGATTTCTTAGTATTTTCTCTGTAGATGATCATTTCATCTACATATAAAGATTTTACTTCTACCTTGCCAATCCTATGCTAATTGTTTCTTTTTATTGCCAGACTATTTTGATTTGGGCCTATGTTTCAAAGTTTAATGGACAGATGAAGAGTAGGCATATCTGCCCTTGTTCCCCACTTTAGGGAGAAAGCATTGTATCTTTTCCATTCATATAAGGCGTTTTTGCTGAAGTATGGAGTATATGTCTTATCCATTGAGAAGGTTCTGTTCTACTTCTAGTCTCCTGATAGCTTTTACCATGAACAGCTGTAGAATTTAGTCCAATACTTTTTCTCCAACTACTGACAGGATCATATGGCTTTTTGCTTTCCTCTGTTTAAAGGATGACTTTTGGGGGTGGATCTTCCAATGATGAACCAACACTGTCATCCCTATAATAAAACCACTTTCTACATCCTGCCAGATCTGACTTCTAATAGTTTGTTTTGTTAAACAAACTTTTATCTATGTTCATACTTTTTTCTTCTATTATCTTTATCCTGTTTTATTATTAGCACAATGTTGATTTCCTAAAATGAGGGGAGAAGTGCTCCTTTTTTCTGCTTTAAATGTTTGATATAATTCATCAGTAAAAATGTATATGAGCCTGTTGTTGTCATATGGGTAGGTTTTCAAGCTAGGAATATACCTTCTTTAATAGGTCCTATGCAAATTTTATATTTCCTCCAGAGTCAGTTTCATTAATTTGTCTTCTAAGGTACTTCTTAGAAGTTGTCAAATTTATTTCAAAAAGGATCTTTGTAATATGCTTTCTATATCCTTTTAAATTCTGTAAAATCTGTGGTAATGTCCTCTAAATTTTGATATTGTAATTTTAAAAATGTATAATTGATATTGTGTAATAGGAAGAAAAGGTCTAAAGGAATAGGGGAAGTGGCAGGGGTAGGGGAAAGGAAAGAAGGGAAAAGAAAAAATATGAGAAAAGAAAAAACATGGAAAGAAAGTCTTTGCAAATAGGGAAGGGTGGAGGGAGTGAAGGGAGGGAAGGGGAAGGGGAAAAAAATAAGAACCAAGATATATCATGTAAAGGTACAAGATCCCAATGATGAATGTAACTATATTTTATATCTAAAATGTACCAATAAACTTAATGGAAAAAACCCCAAAACATTAGAGAATAAAATTGATAATTAGACTACCTTAAAACTTTTGCTCATGAAGTTATAAGAAAATTAATAGGCAAGTCACAGACCATATCTAAATATTTGTATAGCATATATTTAACAAAAATAACTGGTGTTCAGGCTATATGAAGAATTCCTGTCTCAATAACAAATGTTAATCAAGTTAAAAACAGACAAAATATCTGAACAAACACTTCATGAAAAATATACAAATAAATCAATAATCACATAGAAAAGTGCTCAATTTCATTAGTCAAATTAATACCAGATTAGTTAAAATTAGGGAGTGGAAACCCAGAGAATATCAAGTGTTGGCAAAGAGTTCTGTAATTTCCACATACTGTTTGTGGGAAATATGTCAAAAACATTACTCTAAATAAAAGAAATATTACACAAAAGAATATGCACTGACCCTTAGTTCTTATCGATTACAAAAATTAAGTAAACATACACTTTAGACTTAAATGTATGACCTGAAACAATGAAACTTTTAGAAGAAAATATGAGAGATGCTTCAGGACCTTGGAAAGGGCAAGGATTTAGCCAGCAGCACTCTAAAAGCACAGGAAACAAAAACAAACAGACAGGGCCTGGGATTTAGCTCAGTGGTTCTGGCGCCTGCCTTGCAAGTGCAAGGACCCGAGTTCGATCCCCGGTACCGGAAAAAAAAAAAAAAAAAAAAAAAAGCAAACAAATAGGATTACATCGAACAAAAAAAATCTTCTGCACAATAAATAAACATCAAAGTGAGTAGACAACTTACAGAATGGGAGAAAATATTTGCAAACTATACATGGGAAAAGAGGTTAACAATTCAGAATACATAAGGAACTCACCACAACAACAATAATAACAATACTAATAGTAATCTTACTAAAAACTGAGCAACAGATCTAAGTAGACATTTCTCAAAAGAAGACAAATAGCCGATAAGTACATGACAATATGTTCAATGTTAGTAATAATCAGAGAAATCCAAATCAAACTACAAAGAGATATCACCTCATTCCAGTTAAAATGGCTATTACCAAAAAGACAAGATAATAAGTGCTGGCAAAGATATGGAGAAAGGGGAACCTCTGTGCACTGCTGGTGGGAATGTAAATTAGTAAAGCCATTATGAAAAACAGTACAGAGGTTTCTCAGAAATTAGAAATAGAACTACCATATGATCCAGGGATCCCACTCCTGGGTATATATCCAAAGAAAATATGAGGTATGACTGAAAAGTAGTGTATGTTTAAAATTTTTTTTTTTGGGTACCAGGGATCGAACTCGGGTCCTTGCACTTGCACAGCAGGAGGCGAAACCACTGAGCTAAATCCCCGGCCCTAAATTTTTAAAAACGTTTACAGTAAAAGACAGGTGCTATGAATCTCCCTCAAAATACTCTCCCTTACTTCATGCACTTATCCCATCGTTCTTGACACTCTCTGAAGACGTTCTGGAAGTTCTTTCTCATGAGTTGTGCTGTCTTGGCTGCCTTGATGTGTTGAACTGATTCAAAACATTTATCTTTCATGGTCATTTTGACTTTGGGGAAGAGCCAGAAGTTGCACAGTGCCAGTCTAGTCAACAAGGTGGATAAGGACACACCACATGTTTTTATGAGCCTGTCTTTCTGTTGCGTAACTCAGTAGCAGTATTCATCATATTTTTTATCATACCTTATAAAGACACAAAACAGGACTTCCAGAACTGCTTCAGACAGTGAGAAGAATGATGGAATAAGCGTATTTGAAGTGAAGGGGATTAATAACAAGATGTCTTTTACTGCAATAAGTTTTAAATTTAAACATTCACCATAATTTTGATCATCTCTTGTAAAATCAATATGTGAAAGACATCTGTATTCCTCAAGTTCACTGTACCAGTACTCCCAACTTAGCACAACTAAGAATGGAAACAACCTAAGTATTCGTCAAAGGATGAATATACATATTGGAATACTATTCAGCCATAAAAAATAAAATCCTGTCCTTTCTGACAACAGGAATGGAACTAGAAATCATTATGTTAAGTGAGATAAGCCAGACACAGAAAGACAAGTATATAATATACATACTTGAAATTTTTTAAAAAGTTTATCTCGGGCTGGGAATTTAGCTCAGTGGTTCCAGCACCTGCCTTGCAAGTGCAAGGTCTCGAGTTTGATCCCTGGTACCAAAAAAAAAAGTTTATCTCATACAAGTTGAGAGTAGAATAGTGGTTATCAGAGGCAGGGGAGAGCAGTAAAGAGAGAGGTTTGGGAGGGGTTGATCAATGGCCACTAAGTGATAAAATTAAAATGGGAGTAAGAAGTCCTAGTGTACTACTGTACAGCAGGGTGATTAGAGATAATGTATATTTTAAAAGGCTATAAGATAGAATTTTGTTTTCACTATAAAGAAATAATAAATATTTGAGGAAATAGGTAGGTTTCATCTGATATAAACATTACACAATGTATACATGTACCAAAACATGACATGGGGGCTGGAAGTATATTTCTGTGGTAGAATGCTTGTCCAACATGAGCAAGACCTGGGTTCTATTCCCAACACTAAAAAAAAACAAAAACACTCAGTACCTAATTAATATATATGATTTTTATGTTTCTATGTATCAGTTAAATTTAATTTAAAAAGAATACATAGATATGATTCCATCTTAGTGAAATTCTAGAATAGATAAAACCAAAATTTTTACAGAAATAAAACAGAACAATGGTTGCCTTTTGGTGAGGGGAGAGGTGGAGAATGCCTAGGAACAGATCTGAGAGAACCTTCTGGGGGAGATGCTAATATTCTATTATCTATTGCAAATACTTGGGCAAATTTGTATTTAATACATTTCACACAAATATTGTTCATGTTTTTCAGGCTTAGGTATTTCAGGGAAAATGAAATGCAATTTGTAATTTACTCTGAAAATCACCTAAACACAACCTGGATTAAAGGATGGAGAGATGGATAGACACAGATGTGATAAACTACTAATGGTAGGATCTAAAAAAGTACACAACTTTATTGTATATTTAAATTTTTCATAATAAATATTAGGAAAAGTATCTTGGGAACCTTCTAGAGTAAAGATGACTAAAACAATATGATGACCAAGTGAAACGATCTACACTGGGTATCTGACCAAGAAAAACAGTAGAAGGTATTTTGGAGACAAGAAAAATGTGAACATAGGATATATCTTAGATAACAGTATTATATCAACATTAAATTCCTTGACTATAACAATGATATTATTCTGTGGGGAAATGATCTTGCTATTAAGTGATACATGCTAATTAAGTATTTAGAGGTAGTGTCATGATGTCTACAACTATTACCATGAAGGAAAAAATGTATATATAGAGAAAAATATATTACATGAGAAAGAGAAAGTAATAAAGTATTCAATTACTGCTTCTTGTACTTTTGAAATTTGAAAAATTTCAAAATAAAGAGAAAGCACAGGTGCCAAACAAATAGTTTAAAGTCTTAATTCTATTCTACCAAGTACTAGCTTAGTGACTTTGAGCAAGTTACTCATTTCTCCCTAAGAATAGCAGAAGCTAACTTGTAAGGTTGCTGCAAAGATCACATGAGGTAAAGAGTATGTATAATGGTGCTTGGTACAAAGCAATAGTGATAGTAGTCATTGTTATTATAAAGAAGACTATGTAATAAACCCATAAATTTCAATTTTAGAAATAAGACGATTCTGTTTTCAAATAAAATCTCATACAAATGGCAATACCCTCTATGTAAAATACATAAAAGCTGAGTGCTAGGTGAGCTGGATAGTGATGGTAAGTGTTACACCAGTGCTCAGCCGGCCCACCCTAACCTTCCCATACCTTCTTAGAAGCCTAGTGATCTACAGAACACATTCTGAAAACCCAATGCTGTACAACAAGGATAGACAAACTATGGGCTTGCCTCCTGATTTTCTAAGTAAACTTCTACTGGACACAGTCACCTGACTCACAAATCATCTATGATGCTTTCATATTATTAAGGTAAAGTTGAGCAGTTGTGGCAGAGACCTAAGTAGCTATGATATGACAGAGCCCAACATATTTACTATCCATTCTTTTGAGAATAAGCTTTCCCCACCCTGTACTGGGGACTGATCCAGGCCTTCACAATGAACTAAATCCCCAGCCCTTTTTAAATTTAATCTTTTTTGTAACAGGGGTCTCATTAAGTTGCTGAGGCGAGACTTAAACTTATGATCCTTCTGCCTCTGCCTCCAAGAGTGCTAGAATTACATGCCTGCACCACCAATGCCCAGCATAACCACTGTTTTTTAAATGTACTTTTTCTGTAGACCTACCTGCATAATGTTGCATAAGGTGCTATAGAAGAAATAAAAAATTATGACAGTTACTGTTAATAAAAAAATTAAGCTTATGTGTGAGTGATTCGGTCTTAGAAACTAACCTGAAATTTCATTCTTCTATAAATTAAGGAGCCTGAGATATGAGCATCAAAATTTTTTGTAATGTGTGAACCTCATTTGGATCCTGATTTCAACAAACCAACTATAAAAAACAATTATGAGACTCAAGGAGGTTTGAAAAGACCCGATGTTTGATGATATTAAGGAACTATCATTAATTCTTTAGGTATAATAAGATTTTAGGTATAATAAGATTAAAGATTTTATCTTTTAGGGATACAAAATAAAATAATGAAATGATATCTGGGATGTAATGTGAAGTAATCTGGGGAGCGAAGGTGTCGGATGGAGTGTACTGTAGATGAACAACAGTGGCTATGAACATGGGGGTTCAAGGTACTGCTACTACTATCTCAATTTTAGTGTCTGAAATTCCTGTAACTGAAAGTACAACGGTCTTTTTGTGAGATAATAATAAAAGTTATTTTATTATTGCCGCTACCTTCTAAAGAAACTAGTGTGGAAGTCAGATGGCAAAGATTCAAGGACCTAGAAAAAGCCCCAAGAGGTATTGTTCTAAAGAATCATTAATGGGAATAAAGTCAAATAAAATCATATACTGTCATCAGACCCTAAATTAAGATAATAATAAGTTCCATATAGAGGAAAAAACTCTGAATTCCTCTGATTTTTACTAATAAATACTTCACCAAGGTTACTTGAAAAGATGACAGCGCATAATAGAAACATGCACATTCTTTTAAACATTCTATAATGTAATATGTACAAAAGACTATATATATGTGAACCTATTACCCAATTTAAGAACTAGAATATTACCAAAAACTGGTTAAATAACAGCATGCTTCTTCCTGATTCCATCTTTCTGTCTCTACCCTGCCCAAGAGGTAGCCTTCTCAAATTATATTTCTTTTGTCTTTATACAAACACATACAGTTTTTCCATAAATTTTTTATATTGGATTTAGTATTCTAAAACTTGCTGTTTTTAAAAATCTGAATGTTCAATGGAGGATTCTTTAGCTCACAGAGTACCACCTTTTTAGTAAAATCTGACTGTACAGTATATCCCAACTTTTGCCACTTTTTAGGTATGTGATCTCAGGGAAGTTACTTCTCTAAGTCTCAATAACCTTTTCTGTAAAGGTTGAATAATATCTGCTTCAAAAGATTAAAACAATACACAAAAAGTACAGTCCCTGGTGTTCCTAAGTGGTGGCTACTAATGGTTATTGGTAGGTATGGATTAGAAAGATTGCCAAATTTAAATCCTTTTACCTAATGGAAAACATTCCTTGTTATCAAGCATTTCCTTTTTATCAGACCCTCAGAAAACTCCTCAGAAACAAATCAGTCTGGGCATGATCAACCTCCACAGCTACCACCAAGAGTAACTGCTCATTTGACCTTTTAACTTTGCACATATGCTTTTACAGGGGTCACTTATGTCACATGGATTCTGTTCACTAGGAAGGAGCTTGAATCCATAACATTTCTTCCAGGTAACTGAAAAGCTGATAAGGTCAATTCTGATGAGATCAGATCTCATGTTTGTGCTCAGAGGTAAAAGACTCTAGTACTCTACCTTGCTGAAACTGAGCTTCCATGGCTTCCTCAAACTTTTCCTAACCTAAGCTTGGGCCCCAACTCTACTGCTTATTAAAAGCCTAATGCTAGGCAAGTACTAAGCCTCTTTGATAGTAGTTTCATCATTGTTAAAACCAAGATAATATTTATTTTACTAAGTAATGATATCTCTTTCTGCAGCTCTAATTCTGTTCAATTCAGATCACTGATCTAGTACTAATTTCTTGAACTTTGCTCTTTCTTCTTTTCTTTTTTTGTTTTGTTTTGTTTTTTGGCACTGGGGATCGAACTCAGGACCTTGCCCTTGTGAGGTAGGTATGGTGCCACTGAGCTAAATCCCCGGCCCTTTTGCTCTTTCTTAAAATGCTCTAGATGCCCGAATTAAAAAGTGTGACTAGATCCTAAAGTGAGAGAACGTCTCTAAAATGGTTTTCAGCTGTTAGTATTACTTCAACATATAATGCTTTGGTATTAACTTGGGTGTTAAAAAGAATTATTTTATTGTTCAAGGGAGGAATAACAGTATCTGGCAGCAGAAAACTGCTAAAAGAGGCTTAGCTCTTTGACATCAAGTCACAAAGAGTAGGGTTAAAAGGAAAGAACAAGATGAGAAGAGAAAATACAATGAGAACTCAAGCAGGCATGGGCAGCAGTCAGACTACCATTTCATATCCCATACCAAACAACTATTTTGTTGATGTACCACAGTGGACCTGACATGAGGAAATGTACCACTAAAAGGTTGAAAGTTGTCAGAAGACAAATGAGACCACAGTAAGGAGGGTGCTGCAATTCTACACTATTAATCCAGAAGGAAGAGTTACATATGTGTGGGCTGGAAGTACTGGCTTAAAAGTTTATCCAGGGCCAGGGATTTAACTCAGTGGTTTCGCTGCCTGCTGAGCAAGCGCAAGGACCCAAGTTTAACCCCCGGTACCAAAAAAAAAAGTTTATCTAGTAGCTAAAAGTTTGGATGCATTTCTATGTCCAATAGGCTAGACACTCAAATATGATATGTTCTCTCTAGAAAACACTGAAGAGTTCTGAGATGAACCCTTTATGGGTGATAAGACCCAGAGCCCAGCTTTTGTTCCAAACATCCTTTTTTTAAATGCCCTTACACCTTTCTTTATATGTTGCTCCTGCCCTGAGACTACAATGTTAAGTGAAATAAATCAAACATACAAGTTTAAATATGTTGCTCCTGCCCTGAGACTATGTTAAGTGAAATAAATCAGACATACAAGTTTAAATAGCGAATGGTTTCTCTTACATGAGAAAACCAAAGTACAAATAATGTAAAGATCAAAATAATAGATAATAGGTTAGATCTTTTGCAATTGGGAAGAGGACTAAAAGATGGAAAGAGAGGGAGGAGAGGAGAACAGGAAGTAAAAAGAATTAAAATGTGTTACGTACATGTGCAAATTCTCCAAGATGAATGTAATCATTATGTACTGTAAACATGTACTAAAGGGCCAAGCGTGGCAGCATATGTCTGTAACATCAGCACTCCAGGAGGCCAAGGCAGGAGGATTGCTGCGAGTTCAAGACTGTCCTGGGATACATAGTGAGTTCAAGGCCAGCTTGAACTACACAGTGAGACTGTCTCAAAAAACAAAACATGGGCTGGCGATTTAGCTCAGTGGCACCGTGCCTGCCTCACAAGCAGAAGATCCTGAGTTTGATCCCCGGTACCAAAAAAAACCCCCAAACAAACAAACAAATAAAACAAAACAAAATAAAATATTGTTTTTTAAAAGTTGCCTGTCATTTTGGTTTCCTCTGTCAAAAATATGAAGACAAAGAATTAAGTATATTTGTATAATTTGTTGAAGTTAAAAATTATAAATAAGCTTATGAATATAAAGAATTTCTAACAGAATGAGACACTTAATAAATGCTTATAATATCAGGAGGAACCAAATGTAAAACCAGAATACACACACATACTAGTGTCCCTTTTCCAAAATGCTTCAAATCAGAAATGTTTCAGTTTTCATATTTTTTCAGGTTTTGAAATATTTGCATCTTGGAGAAAGAACCAAAGTCTAAACATGAAATTCATTTATGTTTCATATACCCCATATGTACATAGCCTGAGGTGATTTTATGTATGTTTAGTGTGCCTGTGGTTGGACTGTGACCTGTCACATGATGTCAGGTGTGGAATTGTGTACGTGTAGCATCATGTTGGTGTTCAAAAAGTTTCAAATTTTGGGACCATTTCAGATTTTGGAGTTAGAATTAAGAATACTCAACCTGTGTGCGTGTGTGTGTGTGTGTGTGTGTACACACGCATTTAGGAGAGGCAAGTGCTTGCTCCACCAAGTGCCTCCAAAATAAATATACCAAAATATGTATGGTAGTTTCAGTAGTTGGTTTTATTTCTTTTACTTTTATATTTGGGGGAAGGGAGTGTATGTTTTTAAATTCCCAGTTGCTCTGGAGATACAGTATGTCCCAATTCCTTTAAATATATCACTTTGGACATCCAACTCCTACTGACTTCTGCACCAGCCTCTTCCTCCTCTTACCTCTCTAGCTTCCTCATTTCATCATCAATGGGAATGAAGTCTTTATTCTTTTTACTTGCTGTCCACACCATCCCTTTCATTCTACATGGATTCTAATACTCTTTTCCTCATATTAGTGCCACTTTTGTTCACACTGATTAGATTTTTCTCCAGGATCAGCACTGCTTCTGCTTCAAGAATAAAAGCTTTGACAGTGTTCACACAAGAGAGGACTATTAGGCAGGCACAATGGGACATGCCTGCAATCCCAGCTACTCAAGAGGTTGAGGTAGGACTGCAAATTCAAGGTCAGCCTGGGCAACTTAATGAGACCTAGTTTCAAAATAAAAAGAGCTGGGGATATAGCTCAGTGATAGAGTGTTTGCCTAGCATGCATGACACTGTGGTTCCAACACAAGAACTGCCACCAGCCCCCCTCCCCACTAAAAAAAAAGAGAAGGAAGAGGAAGAGATGGTTATGATTGTTGTCTGTCCTCAGCTGTATAAATCTAGAAACTTGGTAAGAACTGAGTGACCAGAAAAAAACCTGGAAAGCATCTTTGAGGCAAAAAGCAAGTAATTTATAAAGAACTTATATTCACTAATAAGGACAATATTCAGAGCCCAATAGATGCTGGGGTAAACTTCAGAGAATATCGCTATCTGAGATGCTTACTTTTAACACAAAAAGAAAAGTTAAAAAGCCTATGCCCATTATTAGAAAGAAACCTTTATCATAGTAATTGGAATTAAACCCTTTTTCTGTGAGTGGTCAGTGCCTCTATTTTAGCACTTCAAACTATATTACTTATAGTCATGTCCATGTTGTTTCCTCACTGGACTGCAAATTCCTTGAGTATAAACTTAAGATTTCACTCAGTTCTGTATCACATTCCTACTACCTCTTGACCGCCCTCACTCTCAGCATCTACCACAAGACTGAGGCAGGAAGACAGGGTAATGCTAAAACTAGCTCTGAAAAGAGGCGTGACGTGATCCTGGGACACTCAGAACAATTCTCAGAACCCTGCATGTGGAGTTCTCGTGAGAACTTGAGCAGGTTTTTGATAGGATGTCCTGGATGTTATGCTAGCATGGGAAATATACAAAAGGGACAAAGGCCATTAAGCATTCGGTATCATGCCTCTTCACGGCAGCCCTCCCTATGCTGAAGACTGTATTTTTATTTATTTTTCTCCCCTTTTACTTGGCTCAAACTCGCTCTGCAGAGCCAGTTTTTCCCCTACTCTTCTGGTTTTCTCCTATCTTTAATAAATGTAAAAGTGTATCACTACTTATGCTTGTTTTGTTCAATTCTTTGCCTGGAACAGAAAGAACCTAAAAATCACCTCCAGAAGGAAACTCCAGCACCCCAAAACCTGGTAAAAATATTTCAGTAAAAGAAATACATGAAAAAATTTTAAGTTGAATCATTTGTAAAAAGGGACTTCAGAGACAGTATAATTTTATAGATAAAAAGACATAAATACATATAAATAATATGAACAAACACTAAACTTAGAACTGATTCAGTCCAACCATAACTTAAAATAAGCCCAATTCCATAAGACTGCAAAGGAATAAGAAACAGATTAAAATGATTAGAATAAGCAGTTATACCCTGTATGCTTTCCCCTTCTTCCTGCCTGGAACACAGATATTAGGGCTAGAGATGCAGCAGTCATCTCAAAACCGTACATCCTTAAGTTTAGGATTGGGAAGCCCAAAGGTAAAAACCTAAGTCGTCAATTAGATTACTGAGCCACTATCTCACTTCAGACTTACGTAAGAAAAAGAAATCCCATGTGTTAAACTCATTGTTAACAGTGTTTTTCTTTTATTTTGACTGACAGAATTTTCTAATACTGTAGATACTAAAAGAATTTCAGATAAATAGAGTTCTCCTTTACTTGTTTTGACTTGTAAATGACACCTACTTATCAACTTGGTTATAGTCCCTAGCCCACAAGTAGACAAGTACTTCAGGTAAGGTGTATCACAGTTTTCCTCTACCTGTGGTGGTGAACCTACAACATGTGTTGTTTTTCTTTTAAGACAAAAGATATTAATGTATGAGTTACTTTTTCTAAACTAAAACCTCAGTATTCAGGTTTAATTGCAGTGCTGGCACTTTGTGGTAAGTAAGTAGGTTTGGGGTTGCAGTTTGGGCACTCGTCTCTACAGGTTTGCCATCACTGCTATAGATTCATTCACCTATGGCCTCAGAGAAAAAGAATTCCTACTTTCCACTAAAAGCAAAAAGTCTGTAGTTGCTAGCATACATTTTACTTGCTCCTTTAAAAAGCCTGGTAAATCGAGACAAAAGTAGTCAAAAGATGGACAGGGATCACCTAAACACCTAGATCCAACACTGCCTGAACTTGAACTAGGTTTCCCAATTATTATGCAAACTAAATTATGACACATCCAAAAAGTCCTATAAACAACAGTGGGTTAAAGACAAATTCTCTTAAGAGTTGAAAAAAAAAAGTGCCCCAGCAGATGAAAACAACACTGAGATTCCACCTCACCCCACAAAGAATGGCTGCTATCAAGGAATCAACCAATAACAAATGCTGGCAGGGGTGTGGAGAGAAAGGAATCCTTCTCCATTGTTGGTAGGAGTGCAGACTGGTGCAACCACTGTGGAAATCAGGATGGAGACACCTCAAAGAACTAGGACTAGAGGTCCCATTTGACCCAGCTATTCCCCTACTGGGTATCTCCTCCAAAGAATTAAAAGAATCATACCACAGTGATATATGTGCACCTATGCTTACAGTGGCACAGATTGTAATAGCTAAGGTTTGGAAACAGCCCGAGTGCCCATCAACTGGAAACTGCATAAAGAAGATGTGGTTTTTTTATAACATGGAGTACTACTCAGCCATAAAGAACGAGAAACTAGAGTCATTTATAGCTAAATGGATGCATATTGAGGCCATACTCTTAAGTGAAATAAATAGGACACACATGTGGTAAATACCAAATAGTATCTCTAGTGTGAGAAACTGAAAGTGTAAATAAGGATGAAAATGATTAAAACAAATAACTGATAATTTGAAATAGGAAAAGGTCCAAAGGTGGAGGGGTGGCAGGAGGGGAAAGGAAAGGAAAGAAAGGAAAGGAAAAATTATGTAAAAGAAAAAAAAATGGAAACAAAGTCTATGTAAATAGGGAAGGGTGGTGGGGGTGAAGGGTCCACAGGTAATGGGGAAAAAAATAAGAACTAAGATACATCATGTTCAGGTACAAACACCCAATGATAAATGTAAATGTACTGTATACCTAAAATGTACCAATATATAAATTTTTTAAAAGTGCCCCCATATTAACACATATAATTCAAGTTACATTTGTCATTCTCCAATTACTCTTTCCTTTCATAATGCTTAAACTACATTCACGCTGAATTGCTTGCTCTTTCCTGTACACCCTTCACATGTCTCTATTTATGTAATTTTTGCCTATCATTCTTTTGCATTAATATCCTTCTCTTTCAATCTTTAGTCACATTTTCTCTGAAACACCACAGATTTTATTTGTATATCCTTTAGTAGTTTTGACCTTGTTTTATAGGTATTCATGAGCATGTCTTGTCTACCCAACCGAACTATAATCTCCATGATATTAGAGTCTGCATTTGATTTGTATATTCCCTGACAAGTCAGTCTGTCTCCAAAATCCACGTTATTTCTATTCATTCTATCCTACTTTACAACTGTCTACCTCTCAACAGACAGGCACCAAGAGCAATATTCATACTTCAATTATCCTGGGTACCACAAAAGGTGCCACATTTATACAAATGAGAAAACTGAATAGTATACAAATTACATTCAGAAAGGCAAATACAGGTACTTTATATAAAACAGGAAAGGTCTAACTTTGTTTTGAGAAGTAAGTCTTACTTACAGATGTTCAAGGCAACCCTATTCTAGACCTTAGTCCTCTCTGTTACCTCCTAGGCATTTCTATAAGAAGGATCTCTACCTCCCCAAATCCATCTACCCACCCATCATTATTTTTCTGGAGATAACCCTGAAAAGAGAATCCACTCCACTCCAAGCAATATCCTTACTCTAAGCTATAACCCTCTATCTAGGCTCAAAGTGTATACAATTAATGCCTTCAGCTTCCCTAACTCTTCTATGATCTATTTCTCACTAACCTGTTCTTACTACTTTGACTCTTATACATTGCTTTTCATCTTCTTCTCAGTTCTACCTAGCTGATGGCTTACTTTTATGTATTAGCAGACAAAAACACAAACCTCAGAAAAACTATAGACAGGAAGAAGTAGCCAATAATAATAACAGCTACCATTTACTGACTAGGCACAGTACAAGGTATTTTATAAAGTATCTTGAATTCTTATGTCAGACAAATTTTATAAATGAGGAACCCAATCCTGAAAGAGGTAAGATAACCTGTTGAATATTACTCAATTAGTAAATATTATAGCTGAAATTTAAGTCCTGATATGCCTACTTTCAAAGCCCACATTTTTTCTACTCTTCCAAAAACTGTTGATTCTATTCTCCCAGCTTCCCTTGTCCTCTATGCCTGTATTCTATTTTCCATATAGCAGCCAGAATGATCCTTTGCTTAAATATTAATCCTTTGCTCAAATCCCTCCAATGGTTACTCTCTTGTCTAACAGCCTCCTGCTTTGTCCACCACCTATTTCTTCCTCAATTAGCTATGGTATCACTGTTCATTTTCCCCGAATTTCCTTCAACCATACTCAATACTGTTCAAACTTCAAGGTCTTTGAATTTACTGTATTACTCTCTGCCTGTAATACTTTCTCCTTTTCACCTTGAAACTCTCACTTTCTGTAGGTCCCTGCTCAAATGCTATCTCCTAAATGGCATCTTCCTGACAATCTATTTTAAACTGCTGTCTCCTAACCTCAGTACTCCAATCCTCTTCTTGTTACTTTATTTTTTCTTCTAAATTACTGTGTATTTATTTTTTCACTGTTTGCCTCCCATTGCTAGAACTTAAGCTCCATGAAAACAAGGACTCTGTATATTCTATTCACTATATCTGGTATACAGTAAGTATCGATAAATATTTATTGAATGAATAAATGGGGAGCTTTATCTTTATAGGTATTTAAATAAAAATAATCTCAAATACACTTTCCAGAAAACAAATGCAAAGGCAACTTTCCTTTGTTCCAGTCTAGAACAACTTAGTGACTCTTATCCCCTCAAACATTACCTTTGAATATTTCCTCTATTTTTCCTTAGTTCTGGATAGTCATGCCACTGAACAAACCGAGCAGACAAGCCAACTTAACCAGACTATAGTATTATAATTAAATAAAACTTAAAGTTAATCATATATATATATTTAATGACATACATAATTGTTATTGTGCTGCACGGTAACTAGGCATAAATGGTAGACACTTCATGTAAATGACTCTAATTACTATTTCTTTTACACAGCCAAACCAAGCATGTCTATGATCAGCTTGTGGGGAAAACAGGAAGGAGGGGACTTGACTGGGAGATAAGTCCTCCCTTATTCTATCCCTTAGGAATTGGGCTAATGGTCTCCCAGCCTGGGTTATGAGTCTTTAAGAGCAACTTCCCAGGCCAGGGATTTAGCTCAGTGGTGCTGCTGCCTGCCTCGCAAGCACAAGCTCCCGAGTTCAATCCTTGGTACCAAAAAAGAAGAGGCTTCCTTTAACCAAAGATTTAGAAATGAGGGTGGGGATCTGACCTCTATTTACAGTCATAAAAGGTGAGAAGAAAAAGCAACAATCTTTAATTTGTGTCTCTGGCAAAGAAGACGAGGGCAGGTAAACTGATGGGAAACCCGAGTATAAAGACTACTATGTTTTACATTAGCTGTCCCCTCAAAAAGCCTCATGCACTCATAGGTAGAGCTTTTGAAAAGTGATTGAATCACAGGGACACTACAGTTAAATGTGATCTTAGAAAGAGTTGGTTGACTGGGGTCATGATCTATCCCTTTGCTCTCTGCTTCCTGGCTGTGATGATCTGAGCAGCTTTCCTCTGCCCAGGCACTTCCATCATCTTGCTGACACTTCAAGGACTGAAACTTCTGAAATACAACCCCAAATGAACCTCTCCTCCTTTAAGCTGTGTCAGGTATTGTGTCTCAGTGATGAGGAAAGTGACTAAGACACAGATCAAATTTACTAAGGACATACTATATGCCACATACACTAATAGATGCCTCACATACTAATAAATGTCTCACATAATTCTAACTATTTCCTTAGCCTGCCTATACCCCCAAACTCTGTTCCCAAGAAAGTAAAAGACTAAGCAGACTAGGGGAGGGAGGGAAGGGAAGGCTGAAAAAGGAATTAAGATGTATTATGTACCTTGTACCAACTTCCTACAAGGAATGTAAGCATGCTACACACATATACTAATAAACTAAAATTTAAAAATTTTAAAGACAAAAAAATAGAGACTAAGTAGACTATGGATTTGAGGATTCCCCGTTTTCAAACTCCCTTCACAGGGCCTACAATGTCACCAGAAAGGGTTATTAAGATTAGGAGGAAGCTACTGATTAATGGTTGTTTCCCTTGCTTCCTATTTTATTGAAACCCACAGGTGGATAAGGGGTCCCCTTGCCTTCCTATGGATTTATCCAATTCTACCAAGTTTTCACAGTCTGGACTAAACCCATCCTGTGGGACATCATCCCAATTCATTGCACTTCTCTCTCTCCCACTGCATTTACTTTTGGGACATGCACTTGGGTATAAACCATTCACTTTGTATCATCTTGTAATTAATTTCTTAGGTAAATATTTATTTCCCTCAATAAGACCACAAGCTCCTTATGGGCAGAAATCTTGTCTTAAACTCCTTTAGTAAGCCACATAATGCCCACCACCATTAAAAATGAGGTATTACTGCTGCCTGCCTCGAAAGTGCAAGGACCCGAGTTCGATCCCCGGTACAAAATAACAAGATATTACAAAAGTATTTGGATGAATTCAAGGAATTAAGAACAAGTAGTAGAAAAGAAATCATATTTCTAGTTCTAGGTAGATAAGCTGGCATTAAAAAGAATCTAGATGGGGCCGGGGATTTAGCTCAGTGGTTTCGCTGCCTGTTGTGCAACCACCATGACCAGAGTTCGATCCCCGGTACCAAACAAAAAAGAATCTAGATAGCTTAAAGCAAATGGAACTACAGTGGTTCACAAATGCGTTTGCAAACAATTTTGTTCGCAAACAGAAGTGTTTGGCAAAATTTTGTTTTGGTTTGAAAACTCTGCACTAGGTGACAATACAACCACAGCCATCTTTCCCACATGGACAAAAACGTGACCATCTTTTCCAAAACTGTAGAACAAATTAAGTTCATGAACCGAGGTACCACTGTTGTCTGTGGGAAATAACCCCAGAATACATTATTTTTGGAAAATAATTCCAAAATACAGCAAGAACTTTAGGTGTAATAAACTCAATATCATCTAATTATATAAGGCAACATGAAAGCATTCTAAATATACACCAGTTAAGTAAATAGAGGCAATTCATATTATAGAATATTATGTGGGTATTAAAAACATTTTTGCAAATAACTAGTAAGATGGGAAAGTATGCTAAAAGTTCAAAAAGCAAAATATAAAATTTGACATATAGACATATCTCTATGTAAAAAACATATCTGCAATAGAAAGATTTAAATTTACTAAAAAATAAAAAGGTGGTTTGCAGAATTTCATATACATATATGAAATTCATATATATATGTCCCATTTATGTAAACAGTGCCTAATTCTAAGTAGTTAATAAATGTAAGCCACTGTTATTACAATGAACATGTGCCACTTTATAATCAGAAAAATCAAACTATTAAATTACAAGTTCAGATATTTAATAACTAAGATGTGTGTTACTTCAGAAAAATATAAGTAACATGTGCATTTCTTTCTGGCAATTTTAACTTATAAAATAGTTCACAACTGTCAGGCATGGTGGTGCATGTAATCTCACCATTTGCGAGGCTAAGGTAGGATCACTGAGAGTTCGAGGCCAGCCTGAACTATAGAGTGAGGTCCTACCTTCAAAAAAACCCAATAAACAAAATATTTCACAATTCTACAATTTTGCACACCTAAGTTGTAGGAACTGAGTGGCACTGAGAATGTTGCAACATTTCCAAGTACCTAAGGGTTATATTCAGTGTGTTGGACCAAAGTAGATAGCTACGGTGACATCACTATATTTAGAGTTTAAAATCATAAACAGAAAGGCAGGATCAGGGTATTTCAATGGGTATGATTAACAAGATTTTTTTAGTCAACATCTCACAATATACCAGAACTATGATTTTTGCTATAGTCTTAGATAAACCAATACTCCAGGGTAACTTCAGCAGAGACATGTAGAACAAGAATGTAAATTCAAGATATTTTTTCAGCTGCTGTCTCTAGGTAGAATTTCTATTTAAAAAGAAAAAGATATTTATTTTGAATGAAAAATAGGCAACTCTAGAACTTAATTTCTCAGGTTCTACAAGAGTCTCAATATTTCGAACATATAAATTGAAAGGCAAAATACACTGCTTTGCACTAGCTTCTGGCCTACTTATGGCAAAGTATAAGTTCAAATATTAAAAGAGAGAAGACTTTTCCCTTCCCCTTCTGTGGTACATATAACAAGGTAGTCTACTGAAAGTAATAAAGAACATGAAAGTACTAGAAAATTAGACAGAAAATAACAACTTTGACTTTGAAGTTGTCTGTTTCTCTGTATTGTTTTGTACATGATTACAAAACCACCAACACAAAGAAAAAGTAAGAATCTGTCTGTCATGATGAGTCTTTACCTGCATCTTGCTCCATTAGACCATTGCAGTACATAGCATGTCGCTCAATCTTTGTGGCTGGGAAGCCTTGGTGACACAGTGGGCATGATACCTGGTTACTAGATGAAAAGGTAGAAATAGGTGTTTCCTTCTCAGCATCTTCCCTGTTATCAACCTGAAGAGTACATCAAATGGCAATTGTAAAAGGTTTAGCTTATAAAGCATGTTTTTCTCCAAAAACCCGCAAGAGACTGCATCTTATTATTTCATTTACTTTCAAAGGGACAATACCAGATTACCAAATTCAGGACACAATTAATATGATTAATGTTTACATATTCAGTGCCTGCCAACTGTACACATTAAGCACTATGTACGTATTACACATTTAATCCTCACAATCTTACGAAGGTACTATAAAGAATGTTATCCAAAATAATAAAGTAACTTGTGTAAAGTCACAAACAAATAAGTGGCAGAATTGAAATTCAAATAAAGGACTATCTGGATCCAAAACTTAGGGCACTGACCTCTACCACACTGCAAGGCACAGTCCTCATTACATAAGTTTGCTGTGTCTGGTGTGCTACACACTTTGGTTCTCAACAGCATCTCAAAGATACTTTTTCAATCACATGCATAGCCATACGCGTGCGCGCACACACACACAGAGTGTGATCACTGTGACTAAGATGTAAGGAGTTCAAAAATAAAAAAGCTCTAAGTCAAAAAGAACATAGGATTTAACTTGAGAACCCAGATCTGTGCTTAGAGCAAAAAGACATAACATTTCTTGTGATTTATGATTTTTTAAATTAAATTTTTTTAAATTAAATTTTTAAAATTAAATTAGAAACTAAGACCCAAATATTTAAAAACCCAAAGAAATGTCATTAATTCTGCTGAAGTCACTCTTAAACTCAGTGTTTTATAATCATTACTTCTCCTACAGCTGCTGGTGTCTCTCAGAGGCAGTTGTATTTTACCTGTACAGGATGGTCACAGCCAAGAGCTCTGCAGTGATTAATTCCACAGTATGCATGAACACTGCAGCACTACTGCCTAACACTTGCTTCAAAGGACAGTATGTCCTATCCAATCAATGTGAAGCTGCTCTGCACAGCTACTGCTTTCATTTAAGAGCAAACAGCACCTAGACTGTCATCACACCTTACTACAATGGGAGATAAAATTCTCTTCTGGTACAAGAAAAAAACAGGACCAAAACTGCAATGGGTAGATAATTCCTAGGTCAATTAGGGTTTTGGTCCATAAGCATAGGCCTAAAATCTACCCCTTGTAAGTGTGATGTAGCAGAAAGGCAAACTGGCCACACAAATAACAAGTCAAAGTTTCTACAACTGCCAAAATATATCCTATTTTAAACACATTTGCTTTCTTCAAAACACATACTCTTCAAAGGGGAAAAATAAAGATGAGAAAGGCATTATGAATGATTGAGTTCTTATACTATACCAGGCTCTGCCAAGCACTTTCCCTATCCATCCCTTACGACAAACCAACTGGACAGAAGTATCACAGCTCTGGTGTTAAAGAAGGGGAAATTAAGGCTTGGGAAGGCAAAGTAACCTGCTGACCAAAAAGTTTAAAAGTAAACAATCTAGACTCAACCCTGGGCTTGTTTCACATCAAAACTTTTAGTAATTTCATCTGCCAAGAAGGAAAATCTTCCCTTCCACTTTGTTTCTGAAAGCTGATTCTGAAGGCATTGGGAGACTATCTGATTTTACTCTTCTCTAGGAGGTGGTGAAGAGTTAAGAGGTCTGGAAGTTCTAGGTGCTATTATTCCAAGCTTAGTGATGGAGTTTCTCCAAAATTCAGGTTCTTCTTGTGCATAAATCTTATAAGAAAAAGTTATCTTGTGTATGCAAAGATATTTGAGCAGAGGGGAGGAAATCAATACACTGTACCTCCAAATTGCAAGCAGTGTTGAGTTACTGAAAGTTACTGGTGACTGATTAGTTAGTTACTCTTCTCATTGCTGGGACAAAATACACAACACCCACAGTTAAAGGGGGAAAGGTTTATTTCGGCTCACAGTTTGTAGAGGGCTCAGTCCATAGCTGGCTGGCTCCAAAGCAGGGTAGATGGCAGAGGGGCATTGCAGAGGAGAAACAGTTCATGGCAGGCAGAAGACAGCAAAACCAAGCAAGAGACAAACTCAAGCCTCTTTCTTTTATATCTTATCCAGGTTACTTGCCCTTAGGGTGGGTAGCACTCTCACCCTAAATCCTAGTGCCCTTAATCCTAGCACTGCACCATGAATCAATCCTAGCACCACACACTCAAGATATAGCCACCTCTGAAAAGCCCCACCTTGACTGCATGAAGCTTTGGGGGGACATCTAGACACAACCCATAACATTCGGCATTCAAAAGTTCACTAAGCACAGAGATATTATATAACAAGAATGTCACTGGTGCTCATAGAAGCATTATACTCCTCTGTATTCATTGCCAGCTCTATAAAATATAAAATGTACCTGCAACTGTTAATGTATTCAAGAAGTAGTCTTTCTGTTACTGTCTTACTGTGAATGAGACTACACCAACCACATTCATAAGGCAACTCAGAAAATTTCTGAAAATTCTTATATTAAAAATATTTTCCCCAACACCATTAAAAAGGTCTATTTAAATATTAACTTCTATGGAGAAACCTCAAGGGGGAAAATGCAAACAAAGCATCTTTTATTAGGACTACACAGTCAGGGATTTGGTCTTTACAGAGCTGCTTTTTCTTTTAAAATACTATACAGTGATTCCTCAAAGTGTTACTTGGACACTGAATCTCAAATTACTTAACCACTTAACAGTTTACCCTGAGCATCACTTGAGCAGCAAGTTTGTTTACATACTGACTATCCTGAATGTCACTGGGGCAGGTGTCATTTCAATCATTCAATTCTTATTTGTAGACGATACACTTTTATGTCTAATGATTTGTTTTACATTGACTATTTTTTGCATACTTTTTTATTTAGAATGTTATTTGCCTTTTTTTTTTTAATGGTAACAGGAATCGAACTCAGGACCTTACGCTTGTGAGGCAGGCGGTGGAATCACTGAGCTAAATCCCTGCCCCTGTATTTGCCTTTTATATTTGTTTCCAGTGAAATTTACTAAGTTCTGGTTATTTTCTTTTATTAATTCATATTTATTTGTGAAAAATAACCTATAATTTTGTGCTACAACCTATAAAAACTTACTGTAAGTACATTAGATATAATTTTTATACTTCTCCAGAACTCAGTGATATTCTTTTGCAATAACAAATGGACATGGTTAGGTCACTGAGACTGAATAGGAAGAAGTCCCAAAAGATCTGCAAAAGAAAAAACTGAAAAAGGGAGAAATGTTAGCATATCAGAGAGGAAAAGTCTGTGTTATGAAATGTAAAGATAAAAAAAGTCATCTTCCTTATTGTTGGCTATTTATAATACAGAAGTGATAGAACTTGAAAGACAAAACAAAACTAAAAAAATTTCAGTAGTCAATGGGTGGTATTGACAGAGTTGACCAACATCTAACAAGCTATCGATCAACAAGAAAAAAGTATTATTATAAAATATTTATGCACCTTCTGGATCAAACAATACGGAACTCACTTGCTATTTATCCAAAACAAGGGGGTTCAAAAAGTCATCTACAATTTATATTAGGGATGATAGACCAAATAATTGAAAAATACAGGATAGCAAAACATCAACCATCATCAATGTCTTCACTATTACATTTAGTGGATAGACATTTTATTGAAATTATACCACTCACAGAACAAATGGAAAGGCAAACTTGACAAGTGTAAAGTGTGTTGTTCAAAGAAAGACAATGATGCAAAAAAAAATTCGGAAAGAGACTAGATACTACTGTCCAGATTGTAATGCTGCACTGTGTATTGAATGTTTTAAGATATATTATACACAGAAAAACTATTGAATAAATGTGATAAAATTCTCATTTTTATATTTCTTGTTGTCTTATAAAATTGATGAAAAATATGCAGTTTTTGCTCACCTTGTATTTAAATGGCTAGAGGATTGGTCTTTACCTTCTGGCCTCAAAAGAAACCTCAACTTAAGAAACAAACCCCGTGGGGCTGGGGATTTAGCTCAGCGGCACTGTGCCTGCCTTGCAAGAACAAGGTCCTGAGTTCGATCCCCAGCACCAAAAAAAAAAGAAACAAACCTCGTGAAAATAGTGCCAAGTCTTAAAACTCACAAAACCCTCTAGACCTCCATCCAGTTTATGTGTAGCTTAGACATTTGTTTAGATCCTTCCCCTTACCATAGGACTCAACACAATTTATTTAAAAACCTAATGACTCTGAGTAGCTTTCATGAACTCTTCTGAGGACAGAATCCAACTAAGAATCTGAGAATCCAGCTAACTTTCAGGTATGATATTGAAAAAAATATTATTTCAAAGAAAAAACCAAACTGACTACTGTGCAAAATCAGATCAATAGGGACTACAATTCTGCCATTAGTATCCAACATACCTTCATGATTACCCATGATTAGTAAGGTAATACTACTAAATAGCCACAATATGTATAAACCAGTAAAATAACTATTTCCACATGCATACTTCTACTTGTGCTACATCTCTATTATATGTTTTATATTCTTTACCTAATTTAATCTTCAAAGCAACCTAGTAAAATAAGTATTTATGGGCCAGGGATTTAGCTCAGTGGTTTTGCCACCTGCTGCGCAAGTGCAAGGACCCAAGTTCGATCCCCGGTACCAAAAAAAAAAAAGTATTTATGCCTCCATTTTACATATGAAGAACTAAAATTCAGAAGAGAATCCTCTTTCTGTGACTCTACCATGACATTTGTCAGACCACATTATAATTAACTGTTTATGTGTCTCGCTCCCTTTATAGAACCTTGCGAGAGCAGACTGTTATCTCAGCATCCTAAAACAATGAATAGCACAAGGTATACAAATTATAGACATCTGCCTAATAGATAAAACAATTAATTTGTCCAACATTACAAAGGAAGGGACTGGGATTCAAAACCATGTCTTTTAATTCCAACAAGCAAGTACATTGCACTATGCAATGCCACCTTTTAAGAAACAAAGTATTTTAAGACAAGTGACCCTCTTCAGATTCCAAGGGCAAGAGTCCATATCCTTTATGATATTATTTTTATACACATAAAATATTTACTTCTATCTTTCTAATAAATGAGTTATAAGTAGTAAGTGATTATTAGGACTTAAACATACAATATTTCTAACTTTTTTTAGTGGAAATTTCTAAGAGCACTCAGAGACATCTACAGTGAACAACAGTAAAAAGAGGACATTCTATGTGAGAAAGGATATATACAACTCCACCTATTTGATGTGTAGTAGTGCAGACATGAGCACTATAAATTCTAAATAGGCTTCATGTTCTTTCACCCAACAAAGAATAAGATCCTTTGCAATCATGGATGGTAAGAAATTAGCCTTAATTAACTAAAGGCTGTAGGACTTCTTCTGTATGTTAGGATGGGTATGTTAATAATACTCTGTCCCCACATTCCCATTTATAAGGTTCTGTTTCTTCCCTGGGAAAAAGGACACAGAGACCATTTTTCCATTATCTAGCAGAATCCGTCCTCAGTGGCTTTACTGCAGGGAGTGTCATCATCTTTCCTGCCACCACTGGCATCAGGGAATCCTGATCTGTCAAGTTGTGACAAATCAAGTCCCAGGAAATCAGGCAGTATGCATGACTGATGAAAGCAGAACTTCAATCCAGTTACCTACAATGCAAAGACTGGGGAGGGGACCTAACTTCTACTGCAAAAATTGTTTTCAGAAAATCTAAAGTATAAAAAAAGAGTAAGAGGGCCGGGGATTTAGCTCAGTGGTTCTGTCACCTGCCTCACAAGCGCAAGGACCCAAGTTCGATCCCCGGTACCCCCCACACACAAAAAAAGAGTAAGAGGATTAAGTTTAAGGTGCTCAGGATAAAATAGTGCACACAAATATAACCAAAATCTTACTTCAACAGAAGAATCTGTTTAATTCTCAAGCTGTCTTCACAACAATAGATCTTAAACAGTTTAAATTCTTTAAGAGAATTTCTGGTACTTAAATTGTTTTGTCAGACACAACATAAAAATGCACACTAATATCTAAATCAGAAGCATGAACTTCTACCAATCAGCTTTATGGCTGTTGCCAGATATGTGGAGTTAGTTAGGAAAGGTAATGATGCAAATAGAGATCTGCCTATTTTATCTTGGGTTTGTATTTGATAACATTTAGAAATTAGGGCTGAAAATTATGTTTATGTTACATAGTGATTTTTCTCCAAGATTGTAAATCTCTTATTTGTCAGTATTTAATGGAAAAATGCCTTAGAACTGTGGGAACAAATCTGTGTTCAATTCTATTTCTACCATCAGTAGCAATGTGAATTATTACAAACTGCTTCAACATCCTAAGCCTCTGTTTCCTCATCTGTAATAGAAATAATGATGCATATAAATGTACTCAAGAAATGATAACTAGTGTTATTCTTTGAAATAGTGCTGAGCTGACCTTAACTATAAAAACTTCTCTCTAAGATAAGTGCCCCCAAAGCTAAAACCCTAGGGCACCTAAATCTTTTCAGTCGAGGTCAATATCACATCAGTGAGAAGACAACCACCAGAAAGAAATGACTGAGTGGGCTGGGGATTTAGCTCAGTGGCACCGTGCCTGCCTCAGTGGTCCTGAGTTCAATCCCCAGTACCAAAAAAAAAAAAAGAAAAAAAAAAAGAAATGACTGAGAAAAATTATAGTGGAAAATATTCACCTCCTTATCTCTCATTATTATTTTTACTTCATCCAGGGTCTTCCGGCTACCTGAAGAGTCTTCTCTTTCAAGGTCAAAAGTTTCAGGGGAACTTAGCTGCGTCTCTGTATTTTAAGAAAATTAAAATACCATTAATTTTCATTTTGAGTTTTCATAATTAAACAAACACCTATTTCCCCCTAAAGTTCAGAGTCTGATAATGCTGCAATGACAATATAGATCTAATCTGTTTCTTCTTAAAGCTCCATAGAGTTCACCAATGTTCAGCACATAATTTATTGAGTTTTGACAAATACATAGCACTTTTACATGGTACCATTTATACCATGTCACTACCACCACAATAACAATTAAGGAAAAACAATTTCCAGCAACCCACAAGGTTCTTCTGAACCCCTCTGTAGTCAATCATATGAATCTAATTTATGTTCCTATAGTTTTGCCTTTTCTTTTTAGTTTTTTTTGTTTGTTTTTATTTTTTCAGACAGGGTCTCAGTTTGTAGTTCAGGCTGGCCTTGAACTCACTATGAAGTCCAGGCAGACCTTAAATTTCACAGCGATCCTGCCTCAGCCTCCTCAGTCCTGAGATTACAGGTGTGTGCCGTCATGCCCAGCCAGTTTTGCTTTTCCTATAACATCATTCAATATAATCACATAGTGTGTAGTCTTTTGTGTCCAGATTCTTTTGCTTTATGGATGTCAAAGGCATTCATATTATCATATGTATCAGTGGTTCATTTCTTTTTATTAGTAAGTAGTATTCCATTATGTGGATATATCATAATTTTCCCTATCCAGTCACCAACTGATCTAGTTGGCTTATTTCCACAGTAGTTCTAGTTTCAAAATACATTAACTTTTGACAGAAAATAAAAACCTGTCAGGGTTAATGCTAAGGTTAAAGGGATGATTATAGGGAAAACAGAAACTAGAAACAGAAAAAGATGTGAATTCTAGACAAAGACATGCCTTTATTCAAAATATTCTTTAAGCAGTATCTACTAATTCAAAACTAATTCAACAAATATTGTATTAATAAAACAAGTCTCAAGCATTGTACTAACTACTACTAATATGGCGACGTAAAATGGAGGTACCTTATAGTCTAGTTCGGGGCCAACAAATTACATATAGGTCATGGGCCAAATCCAGCTAGCTGGCTGTTTGGTAAATAAGGCTCTATTATAATACAGCCACATTCATCTTTATATTGTTTATATTGTTTGTGGCTGCTTTTGCACTAAAATGGCAGAGATGGGTAGTTTCAACAGTCTATGGCCCCCAAAGACTAAAGTATTTCTTAGGTTTTTATTTAAAAGTTCGAGGAGAGGAGGGTGGAAGGTGGGGGAAAATAAATGAAAAATAAGTTTCTGAAGTTTGCTAACGTCTGCTCTAGACACCTATTACTAATATAACAAAGGAAGAGTAATTATATTTCAATTAACAACAAATCTGGAAAAGAAATGCTATAAAACTAAATGTTTGTGTCTCTCCCCCAAACTTCGTATGTTGAAATTATAACTCCCTATTGTGATGGTATTAGAAAGTGGGGTCTTTAGGAGAAATTTGGTCATAAAGGTGGAGACCTCAAAAATGTAATTAGTGCCCTTATAAAAGGGATTCAACAAAACTCTCTTGCCATCTTTCTGCCATGTGAGGGCCAGAGAAAAGGTGCCATCTATGAATCAGGAAGTGGGCTCTCACCAGACACCGAACCTGCCGACGCCTTGATCTTGGATTCCCCAGTCTCCAGAACTGTGAGAAATAAATTTCTGTTGTTTATAAGTCACAGTGTATGGTATGTTGTTATTACAGCCTGAACTAACACAAAAACTTTATCTCAGAAAGCAAATCCTGTAAGTTCTGTTGTTTGACACTGCACCTACTATACCTCTAACTGGTACTTCTGTGCTTCAGAAATACAATGAATGGCTAATGTTGGGCAAATAAACTATGAGAAGATTCTAAAGTATCTTCTGAATCATTAAAGAAGGATTAAATACAATTTTTCTAATACTAATTTGTTAGAAATGAGAGAAAGATTGAGATTTCATTTCCTTCATGAAAAAAAGGTTCAGAGTGCATAAATTTCAAAATGTCTTTTTAAGTTTTCCTAATATTATCACAAAAGATATTCAGTCTGGGCCAGGGATTTAACTCAGTGGTTCCGAAGCCCGCCTCACAATCTCAAGGTCTGGAGTTCGATCCCTGGTACCAGAAAAAACGACATTCAGTCTGTTGAAAATAAGAGCTCTTCCCTATTTGGACTATTGCAATAATAAAATGTTTTCAATTAAGTTTTCTGTGAATGGCTGAAACGTCCAACTATAAATACAACTTAACAAGGCACTAGCTCCTGAGAAACAAACAAGTCTGGGAGCATGTACAATGTAGGCAGAATGTTTATGATACTACTTCTTCAATAAACTGAATAACAATATAAAATACTATAATTGTGAATATCAGATCCTTGAAAGTGTCAGAAATATGAGGCAAAAGGAAATAGACTATTACAATCAATTTGTGCTTCAACTATCTAGAACAATTATTTCCAGGCAATTCAGATGCACTGCTTCTCAATTATATATTTAAAAAGAAACTTGGGTGTTGTACTTAGCAAAAGGAGCATTAATGTCCTGGAAACCTTTTGCAATCTCATGTATAAATGGTTTATGTCAGCAAACAGTTGAACTTAGTTCACAGGATAATGATAGCAAGTTATGATCATAAGAACTATCAAACCTCAGTTATCAAGGGCTTCTTTTTCCCTCTTTCATTAAGTAGGACATTCAAGATCATTGTATCTACGGATTCCTCCTGCAAGATCTGATGATGATGTTATATGACATCATCCTAAACAGGTAGACTAAGTGACATCCCAGAAAGATAAGGATAGGTCAGCAGAACATGTCTATAATCCTGCTTCTTCAACAAAGTGAATAACAATAAAAAATACTATAATGATAAATATTAGACCCTTAACACTTTCAGAAATATGAGGCAAAAGGAAAAATAGAATACTACTCAGACAGAAAGGGTAAAGCTTTCTTTTCACAACACAGCAAAGCATTCTTGAGTACTCCTGCCAAAACCAGAGCACTTAGTAGTGAGGTCTCTTGGTGAATATCATTAGGCAGTAATCCAAATACATTTCAATGAATTAAGGAACCACTTCGATAAAAACTAACATAATCACATTTTTAAATAAAGATTTTATGATAGGCTGCCAAATATTTTAAAATATTTACAGGACTTTCCTAGAATACATGTTAACTAAATCTGAGGCTCTGGGAAAAAAAATTGAAATCAAAACCAAAATTATAAAACTATAAATATCTCTAATCCTGAGAGACTATATGAGACCTGAAGGAAAAGCCAGATATGACTTATAGCTGTTTCAACATTATTAGGAAGTTCCTCGATCTCATATGAAAGAAGTTACAGATGAATACAGTCAGCACAACCTTTTAAAATACAAAAAGCAGGGCCAGGGATTTAGCTCAATGGTTCCGCTGCCTGTCTTGCAAGCTCAAGGACTCAAGTTTGATCCCTGGTACCCAAAAAAAAATACAAAAAGCATATAAAATAAAACAAATTCCTTAGAAAGTTGTGGCTTGTAACACAAAATAATTCTTCATATCGTACAATAATTCAACTCAAAGTTCTCTTAGTGGGTATCTTAGTTCATTAAAAAATATTTTGTATATCTAAATTCATCCATATATAACTTTGACTGAGTACCTCTTATACCTAAAGGTATACATCTTTAATTTCTACAATTAATGAAAAACAAATTAAAGTACTTAACCAGGTTAAGCATCTTGTCTAAGATTAAAAATAAATCACAGAGCTGTGCATAAAATTCAATTTTTGGAATATCTACACATAAAAATGCAATGAATGGCAGTGTCAAAACTAAATAGCAGCCAAGCGTAATCCCAGCACTCGGGAGGCTGAGGCAAGAGGATTGCCATGAGTTTGAGGCCAGCCTGGACTACATAGTGAGACCCTGTCTCAAAATAAATAAATAAATAAGTAAATTTTAAAAACAACTAACATAGGGCCAGGGATTTAGCTCAGTGGTTTCGCCACCTGCTGCACAAGCGCAAGGACCCGAGTTCGATCCCCAGTACCAAAAACAAAACAAAACAAAAAATAACTAACATAAAAGACTTGGGAGAAAAATCTACTTAATAACTAAGACTTCAGAATGGATCAACTTTGAGAATACATAAACCAAAACATAAAATTTCTCTGGCTCTGAATGTATAAATTAAGTAAGGGTTATTCCTGATACTCTATTGCCATCTTATAAGGATGATAAAGAGACAAAACAGCCATGCAAAATTCAAAATTAATTATCCCTAAAAAGAACAGGCTGAGCATCAGAGCTAATGTTCACTAAAAACAAATATGTACTTATGTATGTATATATATTCTTCAAATTATACAATACACACACATCAATCACACATAAACTTCCTGAGAATGGTTTGAATAAAGAAAAATTAAAGGAATGAAAAGGTAGGTAACTGGGTATCAGAAATTCAGTAAAATCACAAGGGTTGCTTACCAGGACAAACAGTGATTTCTTCTGCAGAACTCTTTGGCATAAGGAGTAACCTCTTACTGGTCAAAGTAGCAGTGCTGAAAAAGAACCAAACACCAAGTGAATGTACAATACAATAAACCTAAATACAGTGCCAAAGCAATGGTGAGTCATTTACAGACTCACAGGTAATCTAATACCTACTATCCAATACCACAAAAGCACAACAGGAAAGTAAGAAAGCAGCAGTGAAAACACCAGGCCAGAAATAGGGAACATAAACATGCTTACAACTTCACTTCCAGTAAAATCTCTGAATGAAAAGAAACCCCTTTTTGGAGTCTTCCTAAAAGAAGGCTGAAGGGTAAGAATAATCTGTGAATATCACAGAAGACAAAAACTCCAATCCAATATAAAAATGTCAAAGGTGTTTTATCGCCTCCATCTCAGTCTTCTAAAGCCTAGAGATGTATATACTGAGAAGACATTGGAGATACTCCTGACAGCACACTAGCTTTTCTCTCACTTTGCAGTTAAACTTCCTCTTTATCTTTGGATGTAACTTTTCAAGCAACAAAAATAAAACACCATTCCAAACTGTCCTACAGCAGAAATTTGTCCACACAAGTTGAATACCTCTTCAGAGGAAAACTTAATTATGAATGGCTTCCTTCACCCAATATTCTTATTTTCCCTTCCTGTTCATGGAATGCAATCTCTTCCTGATCCAGGAACACATGACTAAGAGATCTGAGCATGTGAACTAGTCCCCTCATGCTTCATAAGCTTTATGATTAGTTTGATCAAGTATGTAAAAAGACACTTAAAAAATACAAATCCTCCTATCAACAAAGAACCACAGAGAAGAGAGAATAGCCACCACTGACTCATGATAAATAACTAAATCCTGACAGGATGCCACAAGTGATTTCTCTCTCGAAATAAAACATCTCATAGCATTTGTTATAAACCTAAGCCAGACACAGTTTATTCTGTGTGTAACATTAGGATTCTATTCAAAGGGTCCATCACAAAACAATTTGCTGACATTTATAAAATGAGCTAATCAATTTGAAGTCAAACCACATTGCCTGCAATTTCAGCTCTCTCCTGGTGACAAAGCATATAATCATTTATTAAAACCTACATCTTCTCTACACAGGCTCACCACAATAAAACAGAGAGGTCTACAGGGAAGAGAAGGCCAACTCCAGAAACTCTTCAAACTATCGTAACAGCAAGAGAATCAAATCAAAGCCATATTTTTCAGCCCAGAAGAAATATCTAGTACTATCTACCAAAAGCCTAAGAAAGAACATCATTTAAATTATAACAAATGGCAACTGAGCCTCAGCTTCTATATGGGAGATGACAGTCAACCAAAAAAAAAATTAAGGTCTTGTGAAATCCCCAAAACTATGAGGCAAAGTGATTGGAAACCTTTGTGCACTTTAAAATCAACCACTATGTATTATTACAGTAAGAAGACTGAGAAGGTATCCACATCAACAAATCAGCAAGAATAATGGAGGATGTAATACAAATATAACTATGGGAAAGATGAAGTACAAGCAGGTTAAAAATGGCAGAGGACAAAGAGTGAGAATGGCATAGATCTGTGTGCCTTGAATAATATGAAGGCTTCAAAGAGGATGTAAGTCTTGAAAGTAGACTTGCAAGGTTTATAAGCCTTGGCAAAGCAGATAAAATAACCATAAGCAAGGGAACAAAGGGAGAAAAGACATAGGAAGAATAAGACCATAAAGAAATCAGTCTAGGGCTGGGGATTTAGCTTAGTGGTTCCGCCACCTGTCTCGCAAGTGCAAGGATACGAGTTTGATACCCGGTACCAAAAAAAAAAACAACAAAAAGAAATCAGTCTAGACACATCAGATTGGCACAGGAAGCTAGTGTAATTAAGAGAATAGCCAGAAACAATCACTTCTCAGAAATAAAAGTATAACAGATTCATGCCAAGATGACTAGAAAAGACAAGAAAATCTCTAATCTATTCAGGCCTCAATATTGTAAGTTTCTATAACATGCATATTTGAGAACTTGGAAATACTAATGATTTCTCCTAGTCTGTGCTTATAAAAGAACTAAAAGTTCTCTGGCAAGTTGTCTTGGCACAGTCTCACCCAAGCAGTTCATTCTCTTTATGTTACCAAAAGAGAACTGAGACCCAAGGCAACATATAATCTCACCTTTGTGAACCAGGTGCAGAGTTGCCTTCTTCAGAAGTTCCTTCAACAAACAGCCCTTGGGAAGACTGCAAAAAATATGTAACATCTAAATATACAGGCACAGATAAACTAGCTTCTCTTCCTTTAAAAAAATGAATTGTTCAATGTCATTGCTCAGCAATTAGAATAAGAATAAACATTTAAGTTTCAGTAAAAACAGTGTGCCCTGCAGAATCAGAGACTGGTATTTAAATACACCTAAATCACCTACTAACTTTGTAATTTTGTCTAAGTCATATCTGAATCTCTTCATTTTAACATAAGTATTAATAAAGTGCCTCACAGACTATTACTGCAAGAATTAAACAAGATAATGTATGCAATGCATTTTGTAAAATACAAGACCTATATCAATATTAACTGGTAAGTCAAGTGAATTATGATTTCAGAAAACTAATTTATAAAGCTTTTTGTATAAGGGGAAAATGTAGAGAAAAGGCCAGTTTTCAATGGAAACACAGCACTGGGAAAAACATTTCAGTCCATGAAAGAAACCTCTCTGAGAACATCTAAGATATAACACAGGACATCCCAAAGGGAAAATTATAAAGATTCTTTTTGCTACAAATCTGCCACTGTAGTTTTTTAATCTGGCCACACTGATACCTTTTAAGAAATGCAAAGATAGCTGGGTGTAGTGGCACACATCCGTAATCCCAGCACTGAGGAGGCAAGGCAGAAGAATTGCCACAATTTCTAGGCTAGCCTGACACAGGCTAGTCTTAACTTCATATTGAAATCCTGTCTCAAAATAAAAAAAGAAGTCCAGGGATTTAGCTCAGTGGTTCCACCACCTGCCTCACAAGCACAAGGTCCTGAATTCAATCCACAGTATGTATAAATAAATAAATAAATAAATAAATAAATAAATAGAAGAAAGAAATGCAACAATAAGTTCTGCATAAGAAAAAGATTATTTCCATTGATTCACGGTAGTTTGTGCAAATGTCAACTTATTAAATGTAGATGCAGAGAAAGGCAGGCACAAAAAAGCAGCTACTGTTACCTTAAAAGTGGACTTCTGAGAAAGTGCCTTGGCTTTGAAGCTTCTTTCAATAAATGTAAAGCTTTTGGGAAATAGAGTATAAAAAAAATCTAAACACTCAGTCATTTTTCTACCACTCAGGTAAATGATGAGATATACTTAACAGGTGGGGGGTACGGTCAAAAGATAGGTAAAGTTGTGCAATGATCAGGACTGTAGTCATCAGGAAAAATGAGAGCTGACCAAAACTGTGAAAGGACTAAAATACAACAGCAATAAATACTTCACAGGTCTCTGAACTCTGCAGTGATTCTCAAAAAAAGTAAACACTGACACCTAGTGTTCATTTAATAGAATTTTGTTGACCGACTTCAAAAGTAATCAATTATAAGGCACTAACAGTTATAAGACACCTCCCTCTCTACCTTAGGTTAATTAAAGCATATCTCAGACTTTCCCAGTATAGTTGTTTGATAATTATTGTGCACCTATTAAGTGGCAGGCCTATGCAAATCATTTTACATGCATTATCTCCTTTAACTTCATAAGAACCTTAAGAGGCAAAAAAACCCCTATTTTAATTTTTTTTTTTTTTTTGGTACCAGGGATTGAACTCAGGACCTTGTGCTTGCCAGGCAGGTGTGGAACCACTAAGCTAAATCCCTGGCCCCAAAAAGCCTGTATTTTAGAAATAAGGAAAATGAAACTTCAAGAGGTTAAGTAATTTGCCCCAAATCACATAAATGATCAAAAGTGAAGCTGGGATCTATCTGATTCCTAAATCCATGCTCTAACCACTACTGCTGTTTTCATAAATCATCTTTTTCCCAAACATTTCAATAAGGTAACCCAAGAATGTCTTCATTTTAGTAAACTAATTTTCCAAATTTACACTTCAAGGGTAGTAATCTTATTCCAGAATATGAAAACAAGATAGCAAAACATGCAAACAAAATTTGACTAGACTACCTAAATCTAAATAAGTGAACAGGAAAACTTATGACAGCAATAAAACTTTAAGGAAGTGGTAGGTTAATCAAGACATTGCATTCTGCCTGAAGAAATATGTTCATGGAAAAGGGATAGTTCACACAGAATTTAAGTAAATCTAAAGTTCCAGGCTTGAGTAGTGTCTTCAGCACAGTGGCTTGTCATCAGCTGGTCATCACACAATTGCCTCTATTGTGGGACAGTAGTAGTTTATCAGGCCTTCCCATAGACTATTTAAACTACCGCTAGAAGTTTCCATTTTCTAATTACTATTTCAGCTTTCCAAGTGTAGTCATCCTAGAAGGAGGTATAGCATACAGCAGATTTGTGTATTCTGGTCACTGAAAATGTCTCCATTCCATTCATAACAAATTTACAAACTGTTACTTGGTATATATACATTAGCTTAATGTTTGGCTAGTAAAAAGTCAATTCTCAAAACTCTACACAGTCTGGTCATTTCTGGTGAACAAGTTTCAACTTCTTGACTGAAAAATTAATGATCAGACTGGAAGGGCCACATCAACACCTCCCTGTCATAATGCCATCAAAGTGATCTCCTGACTTCTGTTAACTTTCCTTGTCTCAGCTATACCAAAAACCAGTTATCATCTGATCCTAAAGTTTTAATAACCTAATTACACACTAAACCATTTGATTCAATGTCAATGTTTTTCTGAGTCCCAATTTCTGGAACTCTCTTGCTATCTCTGTCAAGGAAAGTCTCAAATGTGGGCAGTTCCAGCAAAGCCATAATCCACAGAAAATGTTTAAGAAACACATAAATTCTTTTATCCACAGTGCCTGAAAGCAAAAGGTCAATATAAGAGGCAAAATCACAATCATAAGATATTTATCATTTGCCTATAACATAAGTTAAGTTTCTCTTCTTCTGCAAAGGCACTATTAGCCAGGGATTTAGCTCAGTGGTGCCACCGCCTGACTCGCAAGTATAAGGTCCTGAGTTCAATCCCCCGTACCAATAAATAAATAAATAAATAAACAAACAAATAAGAAAATTGTAAAGGCACTATTCTCTTGGCAAGGCTGTGGTGAAGCATGCATTCCCATACACTGTCAGAGAGAGGAAATGCAGATTTGAAAAATCTTTGTGAAACACAATTTGGCAATAAATAGTAAGTCTATATGTTTATAATGCTAACCTTTTTCTGGCCCCCTGTTCATAAGGACACTGATTTTGAATTTAAAAATTTAATGTATAGAGATGTTTAACACAACAAAAATAACCAGCAATAGAAAAGTGTTTAAAAAATACTATGGCTAATGCAGGAGGATTGCAAGTTTAGGCACAGCACTGGTAATTTAGCAATTTAGCAAGACCCCATCTCAAGATTTAAAAAATGTAGGGCTGGGGATTTAGCTCAGTGTTTCCAGCACCTGCCTTGCAAGGGCAAGGTCTTGAGTTCGATCTCCAGAACCAAAAAAAGATTAAAAAAATGTAAAGAGATGGGGAAGTAGCTCAGTATGAAAGCCCTGGGTTCAATCTGAAAGACTGGAAAATAATATATATTACACATATAAGATATAAATGTATGTGTATTAATCTTATAAGTCATAAGCCAGAATGTTATTAAAAGTGAAATCTATAATTTTAATGTAAGAAAATGTTACATAATGTTAAGTTGAAAATATAGTAATACACCAATATGAGGGCTGGGGATATAGCTCAGTGGCAGATCATTTGCCCAGCACATATGAGCATGCATCCCCAGCCCTGGGGGAAAAATAAAACAAGAAAAAAACCCAATAATACACTGACATGATCTAAACCATACCAAAAATAAAGGAAAAAGGACGAAGGAATACATCTTTGAAATCACTGGGATGTTGGGACTGTGGATGTTTTTAACTTTATAGTTTTTAGTATTTTTCAACATTTCTAAGTGATCTCTAAAATTAATGTTAATGCTTATGTTGGACACTTACTGGGTTGTCTTCCTGGTCTCTTTTTACTGAAGACTGTACCTCACCTCTCTCATCCCATTATCAATGGTCTCACAGCCATTTATATAATTTGATGCATATATCCTTCAGGACATTACTAGCTGAAAGGGTTACTAACACTAAATGGGGCATAAGTTTTTTGAAATTAGAAGTAGGAGGTAACAATTTTCCTGTAACTGGTAATATTTAAGACTGGGAGCTACAGGATCAGTATCTTTTACCTATAATGAGAACAAAGCAAGAAAAACCAATCTGCACAGTGAAAAATAAAAGATACATTTCAGCAATGAGATGCCAAAAATTATAGATGATTTTGTAGACCCAGTACCTTCAGGGTTATAGTTTTGTTTTAGAATTTATGAGATACTGGCTTCTTTATTATGAAGTCCTCCTCCCCCCTCGCCCCCACCCCCACCTTGGTTTTTGGTTTTTAAGACAAGGTCTCACTCTGTAGTTTAGGCTGGCCTTGAACTCACTATGTAGCCCAGGCTGGCCTTGATCTCGAAGCAATCTTCCTGCCTCAGCCTCCTGAGTCCTGAGATTACAAGTGTACACCACCATGTCTGGCAGTCTTTTTTTTAATTACACTAGCTTGGCTTAGCTTGTTGTAGTGAGTAGTGTCAACTAATACTACTATTTGGTGGCCTGTTCATGAAGTCAGAAAACTCCAACATAGTAAGAGCAACTGCTAGATTTTTACCACTTCAAGGACACCCCAAAACCAATGCTGTCAAAATTGCTTTTATAATATTCAGAGAGAAAAAAAAGATATAATACAATCTCACTATGTCAGAAAAAGACCGAAAAAGCAACCTAAAGTCCCAAAATGGTGACTAGTCGGTAAGCTAGAGAAAACTAAAATAAGCAAAATCAGAAATATACCATTACTGGGAGGGAGGATTTAAATTGGGAAGCTACCTGCATTTCGTATCACAAAGGACCACGTCCCCTAAATATATAAAGGATGCTTAAAGGGGGGAAGGAAGGAAGGAAGGGCAAGAAAGAGATGATCACAATATCTAAACAGAAAAGGAAACATAAATGAGTAAATGGGTTTAGACATGTGGAAAAAGTTTAACCTCACAAATAGAGAAATAGAAACTAAGACTACACTGAGATATTATTTTTCATCTTTTACAATGGCAAAAATCAAGAAGTGTGATAATACCGTGTTAGTATGGTTGTGAGCAAGCTATTATTCAAATAATGGTAATGGGAATATAAACGTATACAACCTCTAGGGAGGGCAAACAAAATTGTAAATGTAGATATCCTTTGACCAATCAACTATACATGAAATTACTCTAAAAATATCTCTAATGTGAATGTAATGTTCTCTGCTCAAGAGTAATCACTGTAATACTGTTTATAATAGAAAAATATTAGAAACAATCTAAATGCACACCAACTGGTCACTTGATAAAATATGATTCATTCATACATCCTATATTCCACATCCAAAAGAGTTTAAGAAACTATGTATTGTTGTAGAATGATCTCATAGAGATATTAAATGAAAAAGGCAAGGGCAAGGGCCGGAGATTTAGCTCAGTGGCGCCACACCTGCCTCGCAAGTGCAAGGTCCTGAGTTCCATCCCTGGTACCAAAGGGGGAAAAAAAAGGCAAGGGCAGAAAAATGTAGATAGTATGCTATCATTTGAGTAACAGAAGGTGGGTAAACATATATATATTTTGCTTGTAATATATAAAATATATAAGAATATCCTAGAAGCCCGGGGATGTAGCTCAGTGGCGCTGCACCTGCCTGGAAAGTGCAAGGTCCTGAGTTCGATCCCCCGTTCCACAAAAAAAAAAAGAATATCCTAGAAACTAGTAACATAGTTTGAGTTCACAGAATATGGTTGGCTGGAAGGTGGAGATAGGAGATTTTTTTAAATTTACATCTTGAATTCTAAGCAATACAAACATTATTACCTATTCAAAAACTTAACTTTTTAGAAATAAAATTTTTAAACAAAAAATAATGCTATATCCACATGATAGAATAATATTTCAAGTATACTTATAAATAGCAGAAGTCCTGGGATAAACTAAGAAGAGGAGGAAAGGAATAGTTTTACATAAGTCTTCGTTTTGTTGAAAAATTTTTAAAGTGTATTTTTTTGATACCGGGGATCGAACTCAGGTCCTTGCGTTTGCAGGGAAGGAGGCGGAACCACTGAGTTAAATCTTGGCCCTAAAAAGTTTATTTTTATATGCATAGAAATAATAGTTACTGCCTCTAAATGCCAGTTATTATAGGCATTTTCTTCTTTATAGTCTCCTGTACTTCCCTCATTTCTTATGGTGAGCATGTATTACTTTAATAATGGAGGAGGGGAGACCATAAAAGGAACAATTAGCTAAAATAATCCTTGTTTAATCTGTGAATAAATCATCCTTAATTACAGCATCACTGACCCTTACCTGACCATGACTCGTTGTTGGTTCTTCCTCCAATAAAAGTTTCTGTTTCAAGCTTTTAATTTGGTTTTCTTGGATATTCTTGGTTTTTGAGTGCCAGACAGATGCCCTAGACTCCTGCCTCTCCTCTTTGTCTTCATCTCCCATATCTTCTGAGATGCCTTCATTTTTTTTGCTAGCCTGATCTCCTTGGGCACATTCATTCTGGATCAGAGAAGGAGGGCTAGGTAACACTGGTTCCCCAAACCCCCTTTTTTTAAAGAGCTGCCTCTGAGCCATTTTTAGGCTCTTTTGATAAACCTCCAACTGACAGAGAATGACCTTGGTATACTGGTTAGGGTCTACTCCAGCAGGGCAGAATGGAATACCCCAGAAGTAGTGCACAGTGTCTCCAATGTCCCGGAGACCTTTCACATCTGCTGGGATAGGCAGATAGTGCCTAGATGTGTCCCCCCTACCCTGGGCAACGTGAAGAACAACACAACCCCTCCCAGTACTTTCCTGTGGCTTCCCACACTGTGTGTGCTCAGCCAAGTGGCCAGTACATCTGTCAAAACATTTAACGTTCTCATTTTCAGACACTGGCTGGTTTGACTGGTCCCAGCTTCCTGAGCTGCCAGAGACAGGCTCCTCTTCAGTGTTTTCAGTGTGGTCCCAAGGATCCTCTCTTTCCTCAGCCTCGTTTCCCTGACTGATATGTGAGCCTTTAAACAGTGATGGAGGTACCAGCTGCCATATGCCTGTAGATATTTGAGAAAAAGTAGGGCTAAGGACAAACTTTTATTAAGAGGGGTTGGTAAGCTATAACTTACCAAGAATTACAAAACGTGCCTAAGAAAGGCTCTTCTTTGGGTTTAACCAAAGGTTGGGTTTTCCTTGGAGATAAACATATGTTGGATATTGTGAGATCTCAACTACTTTTTGTTTGAACCTCTTTAATATCACCAAAGGAATTTGGGATATTTCTGTATATCTACTCTCCGTATGAGACTGCTATGATATGGTTATACTTGATGAATGGAAGAAGTCAAAACAGGGAGACATGCCTTCAGTGGTCCCAGAGTCTGTGGTTTTCTCTTGGTGGGACTGTGAAGATGGTCCAATGGCCAGAGGTCGAGTTTTGGTAGCAGAAGCATCAGAAGGCCGGCAACTCTGAAACAAGTGATCCCACACCAGACCAGGTTTATTACTAAAATAGCTATACATGAAAAGTCACAGGAAGAACAAAAATGGGAGGCCACTGTCACTAAGAGTTTCTCCTTTCGAAAATGAAGATATTCAATTCAAATAAATTCCATTACGTATATTGAATGCCTATGTGCAAAATGCTGTACTAGATCAGTACACTACACCCTTTTCTAATACAGAGAGACAAATAGCATAAAAGATGGCTCAGACTGGACTGCTAAATCCACAAAATCAACCCCAGCATGGGCAACAATGCAAGATTTCATCTCAAAAACAAAAAAAGAATCGAGGATGGCTCAGAACCTGCACTAACAAGTATCCTTAACATTTAAAATAATTTCAATTACACATATTGAAATCAAAATTAATCATTATTTGATTATTTTTAAAACTGTCCATTCTTTCTCTCCTTTCCTTTGCTCTCTCCACAAAACAGGAGGTAAACAAGTCATCTTGTTTCCTTCAGGATTCTTGGTACTCTGTAACTTTTCAGAAGCAGTCAACTTACTGTTCTTGTAAGGTATGTACTGAAAATATCTGTGGGGTAGAAGAAAACTCTTTCACATGTTAACAAAACATTTCAAACTAGGTTAGCTAACAATTCAACACAGACTTTAAAAATTGTTATGGTAAATACTTGTTAGTTAAAACTGTAAACTACCGTAACTAGTTCTTAACCCAACTTTAACACTGCAGAAATCAAAGAACATTGCTAATAAAACTCACAATTTGTTTCAACATAACATATTTACATTCAGGCTTTCAGCAATGGCTTTCCTCAAGAGCTCTTCTTCTTCCTCTTCCTGGCTGTTCATATCCCTAGCTTCCTGCTCACTCATTTTGAGAGCCAAAGCAAACTGTTCTTCTTCTGTCATCTCTGTAAAAAGAGAAGGAAAAGAGAAGGAAGGGTACCACACACAGTTAATTAGTAAACAAGCAAAAAACAAAATGATTAAACTTTTCAACTGAAGATACTATAGACCATTTAGCACAAGTTTGTAAACTAATAAATGAGGAAAGCTTCAAAAGGTAAGATATTGGTCAAGGTCATCAGTAGCAGTTACAACAAGAACCGAGTATAGTTCCCGTGAAGGCATAATTTTTGTTTATATCCTTCATTGTTCAATTTCTAGTACAAAAGAGTACTTGGTACATGACAGACAATATTTGGTGAATAAATAGAAAAACCACTCTAGAGATTTTTGCTAAGTATCACACTGCTGCATGCTCAAATTTTAACCATTGTGGTTTTATTCTTCAGAATGCTCTGAATAAAATCCAATAAAAAAAGAACATTACTAGTAACCACAATGTGATCTTCAAATACCATTTTCCATTAAAAACAACTGCAATATATTGGAGAAATGGATGATTCCAAGTCTGGAGCATGAAATGTACAAGATGAGCCAGAATATCTATCAGAGCTGTGAGTGAAGAAACTGTCAGACATCACCAGAAGAACTTGGGAGCCAATTAAAAAAAACAAAAACAAAACTTTCCCTGGCCAAAAATGGAACTGGAGCCTCAATAAAGACAATGAACATAATGGATCAAAAGACACTGAACGCCACATGTGGGAACACATCCCTGTAATCCCAGCACTTGTGAAGCTGAGGCACAAGAATCACAAGTTCAAGTCCAGCCTGGCCAACTTAGTAAGATCCTATATGAAAATTAAAAATAGACAGGTAGATAGGTAGACAGACAGACAGACAGCTGGTTTACTGAGGATGCAGCTCAGGGCAAAGGCCCTGGGTTCAATCTCCAGTGGGGGAGGGGGGACACATCAAATATATCCCAAGCCACTCAATCAATGCCTTGTATGTAATGGGAACGCAACAGATATATGCTAAATGAATGGAAAAACTGAGTGTCTTGGCTGGGTTAAGGAGAAATGAGAATTCCAGATGAGTTTATAAAAATCTAAAGAGTTGAGATCCAATTAAAGAGCCACTAGTCCACTATTTCTATCAGAGGTCTATACAGTGGGATGCTTGGTAGATCTTGCTTCCCAAGGGTCAATTTTTGTCCCCTTGGGGATGGTATCATTCCCATTCAGAACACATGACCCAAGTTGTCATATTATTGGTATAAAATCATTCATAGTATTTATCCTTTTCATTACTGTATAATCAGAAGTGCTATCCCTTCTTTTAATCCTGATACTGTTAATTTGTGCCTTTTTTTCCTACCCTTGATCAGTCTAGTGAGAGGCTTATACATTTATTTATTTATTTGGTTTTTTTTGGTACCAGGGATTGAACTTGGGTCCTTGTGCTTGCAAGGCAGGCAGCAGAACCACTGAGCTAAATCCCCGGCCCCCAACTTTTTTTTCTTCTATTATATCCTCATTTTTTATTTCATTGATTTCTGCTCTTTGTATTTCTTCCTTCTACTTACACTGGATCAAGTTGCCTCTTTGCATTCTAGCTTAAGGTAAAAAGCTTGAATCACTGATTTTAAAATTTCTTTTCTTACAGCACATAAAGCTATAAATTTCCCTCTAAGTGTTGCCTTGGTTGTAGCCAACAAACTTCACTATATTTCCACTTTTGTTAAGGTCATTTCAAATTCAGTTGGGTGCATTTTTTGCTTGGATTCAACTTTGGAGCTCTCTATCCCTGTTAATTTTCTTTTACTTTTAAAATATGTTCAACATTTACATTTTCTCTAGGCTTTCTTTCGGTCCCAGAGCAGTGATGGCAAACCTTTTAGAGCTTTTGATGATAACAAACAGCTGGCTGCACAACACATGTGCCATGGTTTTGCTACCACTGATCCTAGAGAAAGCCAATAACTTTATTGCATTAGGATTTTCAAATGTTTTTCCTCCTCCTGAGAAGTCCCTTCATTCTCTGTAACTGGCTAATTTCTATTTTCCCTTCAGAACTCAACTGAAATATCATCTCCAAATTACAGATTTCTTCAACTTTCCAGATGAGGTCAGTTTTAAGAGGGTTTGTTTTGTTTTGTTTTGTTTTCCAGTATTGGAGATTAGGGGCTGAACCCAGGATCTTTGCACTGACCTACATCCCCAGCCCATTTTTTTATTTTTCATTTTGAGACATGGTCTCATTATATTATTAAACTGCCCAGGCTGGACTCAAACTTGTGACCCTTTTGCCTCAGCCTTCCAGAGTGCTGGGTTTATAGGCACACACCACCTGCTGAATCTGAAACCAGCATAGGGCCCAGAAATCTCTTAACAAGCCTAGTGGTTGAAATGCTCCCTGACTCTTGTGAATCAGTCTTCCCCTCTACCTTATTACTGTGTTGTAAATAAAACTTGCTCAATTATTTTCACTTAAGTGTATTCTCTGTGTTCTTCTGAGGTCCTGACTGACATTATCTTACTATAGTCTCACCTCTTTTGATCTCACCAGCCATATCCACATGGACTTCTGTTAGTCTTACTGTTTTGCTCAAACAGTTCTCTGCACCATTCTCCTCAGCCTTCACCCACCTCACTTCTCATTTGAATTACTTCCACTTAGTTTTGGAAATACTTTCCCTATGAGCCTTTTCACCCTCCCCATAAGCCTGTATGCTAACAATTTGCATGCTGCTCTTGTTGCATAACACCTATCATAGCTTATTTTAATTTCCAGCTTAACAGTGTCACTACTTACCTGCAAACAAGTTGTATAACAGGTATACCATCAGTCAGGACTATTTCAGTTGCAAGTGTCAGGAAAATGACTCAAAATAATGCTACATACATACCCATATGTATTTACATATATGGATGTACATATACACATATAAATAGTTAATTTTAAGCCCTCACATTTCTAAAAATAAAAGTCCAAAAGTGCTTTTCACTTTAAGCACAGCTGGTAAAACTAGGCTTGGTTTTATGCACCTGTAGTTCCAACTACCTAGGAGGGTGAGGCAGGAGAATTCCAAATTTGAGGCCTGCCTAGGCAACATAAATATTGACAGACTGTCTCAAAAAAAAAAAGTGTGCCCTTAATGCAGCCCTATTTTTCACTGCTTCATTACCACATTTGGCTTTAACTTCTTGTCAATAGGGTTTGTTTTGGTTTGGTTTTTTGGTACCAGAGATCGAACTCGGGTCCTTGTACTTGCGAGGCAGGCAGCACAACCACTGAGCTTAATCCCCGTCCCTTGTCAATAGGTTTTATTCTTATGCATTTTCTCTCCATATAGTGACAAAAATGATCCACAATAGTTGTAGGAGACAATTCTCCTCTCCAAGGATATTTGGTAATGTTGAGAGAAATTTTTGATTATCACAAATTATATAGGTGGGGGAGTACTGCTCTTCATATCTAACCTCTTAGGACCAGTAATTTTTGTCTTATGAAGTTGGGTGTACCAACATCCAGTGTGTGGTTACTTAAAATTATCATCTCTTCCTGTTGAACTGTTCCCTTTACCAGTGTGTAGTGGGCATCTTTCTCTCTTCTGATCAGTTTTGGCTTGAAGTTTGCTATGTCTGAAAATAAGAAGCTACTCTTGCTTGGTTTTTGGCTCCAGTTGAATGGAGTATCATTTTCTATCCTTTCACTTTCAGTCTCTGTACTTCTTTTTGGATGAAATTCCTCTAGGCAATACATGGTTGTATTTTTTTTTCATCCAAACTGCTAGTGTATGTCTTTTGATTAAGGAGTTGAGATCATTGACATGGGAAGTTACTATTGTAAGGTGTTTAATGAATCCTGTTTGTCATTGGATTATTTTTTTTCAGTGCTGATTCCTCTTATTTTTTTCCTTTTAACTACCCTCTCAGTTAGAGATCTACTTCCCTTTGGGGTCTCAGGTGCTGGTGACCTCCTTGTCTCTGTCTAGGATTCCTATTATTTTCTGCAGTGCTGGTTTAAGGGTCATGTATGAGCACTTTCTCAAAAAAATGAGAATTTCTTTGTGGAAATAAGACTACCCAATTGTTTTTGTTTGTTTTTGGTACCGGGGATCGAACTCGGGTCCTTGCGCTTGCACAGCAGGCGGCGAAACCACTGAGCTAAATCCCCAGCCCTACCCAATTGTTTTTTAATGTATAATTTTATTATCATTCACTAAACATACATACAAAAATTAAAATTATTCAAAGAAAAACAATGTAAAGGAAAAAACTATAATATTATTCAAATATAATAGAACTCAACCAAAGCAAAACTGAAAAGTACTTAAACATTTTTCCAGATAATTTAAAAAAACATCTCAAACATTAACAAGACATCAAAGGATGTGATTTGTTTTAGAAATATTTTCAAAACTAATACTGAACAAATAGTGGTCTGGAAAAAAAATTCTAATTAGCTAGTAGACTCCACATAGGCCAAATTTTTTAAATTTAAATTTCAATACAGTCATGTGACACATGATGGAACCCAATTTTTTTTTTTTTTTTGGTACCGGGGATCGAACTTGGGTCCTTGCGCTTGCACAGCATTTGGTGAAACCACTGAGCTAAATCCCTGGCCCTAGAACCCAATTTTTTAAAGAAGCTAAAGATTTGAATAAATGTTTCACAAGCACATAAAAAAGTGCTCATTTGTATTGGAAAAATACAAATTAAAACCAGAAAGAGATACTGCTACACTCACAGAACACAGATAAAATGAAAACAACTGACAACACCAAATTTTCTCAATGCTATGGAGCTACTGAAATGCTCATAAGGTGTAAGGAGTAATCTTTTTAGGAAACTACTTGACAATTTGTTATAAAGTTAAAATATATCTTACACTATGAGCCCCAAATGAAAAATATGTCTATACAATGGCTTATATAAGAATGTTTACAGAAGCTTTAATCATAGTAGACAAAAACGAAGTGTCCCATTTCTATCAGTGGGATAAAGGATTTTTAAAAACTAGTTCCTTCATATAGTGAACTTCCTCACTGTGATAAAAAGCTCTGGTACACACAAGAGGTATGACTCTCAAAATCATTATGCTGGGTAGCCTGGCATGGAATGTCAGACATTAAGGAGGATATTTATGTGTAGGGGTGCCCCAGTGCCCAAGTCAGAACCAAAAGTGAACAAAATGACTTATCTACTCTGGGAAATGACTGACAGAGGGTTCTGGGGCCCAAGTGAGATGAGAAGGACATCCACACGGGTAAAGAGGTAGTAGTAGACATGGAGGATCAGCGGTATATGAGGAAACTAAATAATAATAAATTATTTTTTCCAGTTGAGTTCTTCTGTTCATTTAACATTTAACATATATTTAATAAATACCTGCTAGGCGTCAAGACATTATTATTAACTCACAAGTAACTACACACCTGGTCCTTTGAATAAATAGTACTTTAGTTTTCTGAAGTAAGCATAAAACTCTGCCACCTATTTGTGTACTTTATTAAAGTGTAACGCCCTTATCATATAGCAATGTATATTCTTTCCCAGTTTATGGCTCACATAGTAATTTAATTCATATATCACTTAATTATCATCACAACTATGTTGTGATTCATATATATGAATATGCATCCAAAAATGACAAATATATGCGTATGTCACCCAAGCAGTGAAGTACTTCTGGATAAAATTGAAAACTGAATTGAAGGATCCCATTTGTTAGGTGATATAGGACACAGACTGATATGGCTTATATCTGAATTTCCCCCAAAAACCTCATGCACTCAGAGATGAGGCTTGTATAAGGTGACTGGATTACAGGGGCACTACAGCTGGCTTGGGTGTTGGAGGTGGGACCTGGTCAGAAGAGGCAGGTCACCGGGGGTGTGACCTGGAAAGGTCTATTTCCCTTTCCAGCTTCTTTCTTCATGTTCTGCTTTCTGGCTCTCATGAGGTCAGCAGCTATTCCTGTGCCATCTTCCTCTGCCATGCCATCCTGCCAGGGAGCCAGCCAACCACAGACTGAAAAGTAAGCCAAAATAAGCCACTCCTCCTTTAAGTTGTGGGTATTAGGTACTGTTTCTCAGTGATAAGGAAAGTGACTAAGACTCAAAAATAGTGGTGAACTTTTCAGAGATTTCAATGATACAAACAGCCCAATGCAGCATGTGTGCCATAGGCTTGCCACCATTGCTCTAAAGCATCATTTTAAAAAAAAGGATGATTATATATTATGCAGCCGAGAATACCCATAATATTTAAGTATTATTTGAAGATGATCAAAGATGATTCAACATGTACAATGGTTCCTGAATTGTTGGTGGTTTCTGGAGTATAATTCTGTGTAAATGTCCCTAAAGATTGTCATAAATGACCAGGGATTTAGCTCAGTGGTTCCACCGCCTGCCCCACAAGGACCCGAGTTCGATCCCCGATACCAAAAATAAAAGATTGTCATAAATGAAGTCTTTGTTATTTATGCACTATTTGTTATCTTGGAATTAAAAAGCAAAACATGGGGCCAGGGATTTAGCTCAGTGGTTCTGCTGCCTGCCTTGCAAGCACAAGGACCCAAGTCTGATCCCCAGCACCAAAAAAAAAAAAGAGCAAAATATGTACCCTGTTAAAAACAGCCAGGCATAGTAGCATATGCCTGTAATCTCAGCACTTGGAAGGATGAGACAGAAGGATCGCCATGAGTTTGAGGCTAGATTGGGCTATGTAGTGAGTTCAAGGCCAGCCTGAACTACATAGTGAGACCCTGTCTCAAAAAACCAATCAATAGGGCCGGGGATTTAGCTCAGTGGTTTCGATGCCTGCTGCGCAAGCGCAAGGACCCGAGTTCGATCCCCGGGGCCAAAAAAAAACCCCAATCAATCAATTTTTTAAAACTAAATGATGCTCTCATCTCCATTAAAATAAACAGACAGATAGTAATAGAAGCCAGGTTTTTGCATTTTTTGGAGGACTTAGAAACACAGGTACTGGATTAAAACTGGAAGAATCAATATGAACTTAACATTTTCTATAGCAATGATACAAGATGCATGTGGGAACTTGTTTCAATGATAACAAAGCTGAAGCAACAGCACAAATTTATAGGCAAGAGCTTTATTGATAAGGAAGAAAAAGTAGGGAAGGGGCTTCAGCTTGAGAAGGTCTAACAGAGAAGATCAGACTGACCTATTAAAAAAATGAGACAAGCTTTTTATGAGAGCAGTAGGGTGGGGTAGAGGTTGAAAACTTTTCACTGGGTTCTGGTTTTTGATACTTCCTCATGGTTTGGAGTGTCCTCCTAGTGTAAGATAAAGATCAGCAGCTGTCTTTGTCCTAGGAAACATCATGATACCCACCCACATGCCATCCAACCCTGCTGTTAACCTGGTCCTGACTGTAAAGAGTAAGGAAATGGAGAGGGTTTATTCCTTGTACATTGTTAGCAAGAGAGGATCGGAACAAAAGAGATGTCTCACCTTTGGTGGCTAATAGGGCAGGTCATAGATTGAAGCCTGAGAGTCCCACCACCACCACCTCTACTTACTTGTCCCCATAAGGGCTTCTGTCCTATTTCAGAAATAAATATAGATAAAGGGAGTTTTGCTACATTGTCTGGCTTTGTTCTAAATCAGAAAGAGGCATCTGACAACTGGATTTGTTTTCTATGTTGAATTCTAAACTCTGAAGGCAAACTTTGACCTTCCTAAATATTTGGCACAAAAGCCTTTAGTCTCAGAGGTTCCTCCCCACTTCCATGCTTTACTTTCAGGAAACTAGTACTTGAAGAGTTGTGCTAAATAAATTTTTCAAAAGATGTAATGTTTTGCCTAAAGTTAAAAAGGAAAAAAACAAGTCTCTCTAACAGAGAGACCCTCAAAGAATTTATTTTGCATTTGTAAAGCAAGAGATGATTTCTTATGTGAGTATAATTTGCCCTAATTAGAAAAAATACAAAATGTTTTCATCTAGCAACAAAGTATCTTATAACATCCAGCAGTAGTGAAAGTTGTGGCTGCAGTACTCTATTATGAACAACTTTCACGTTAAAATTAAGTGTGGGTTTTCTCATTCAATTCCAAACTGGTTGTTGGAACTTTTAAAAGAGCTGTTAACAGTTGTGAAGCAGGAAGAAACCATTTACCAACATTTAGAACTACTCATCTGTAAACATTTGGTTTTACACTGTAATTTGAACGAATGTAACATATTCTTCTGTAGTAAAACTAACTCAGATTTCTAAGGGCTCTAAAACCAAAGATACTGGTTCTTATTTAAATTGTCTTCTGTAACAGGTTACAGTAAAGTCAGACCAACTTATTAAAAAATAATATAGATATAAATCTGTATGTAAGTATGTATGTATTTACATGCATCTGTACCCTAGTTTTATCCACTGAGAGGGCCCTAGCATAGCAACACCAATAACAGTGAGCACATCCACAGCTACTGCCACATCTTGACTTCCAAATACCATTTTTCAAAGACATTAAGGCTCTTAAACAGCTGATTCCAAGCCTAGGGAAAGGAAGTGCAATATCAGCCTACAATATCTTATTGTGCCAGAAAGCAAGTAAGTGTTCAAGAAAGATGACAGTAAGTCTAGGGAAACATAAGTTGGTTTCATTTTGAATGAGCTCCCACTGACCAAACTGGGGATAATTTAGCACTGTTGTCAGCCAGATCCTCCAAAAAGCAGACACTGAGGAGTGAGAAAGTATAACACAGACTTATTGGAGACAGGGAGAAAAAAAAAAGAGGAAACAGAAGTAGTCAGGAAAAGCCAGCAGACTTAAATACAAACCTGACATCTATAAAAGAAAAGAGGAAAGGAAGTAGGATTGGGCAAGGACTGCCTAACACAGCAATGCAAATCTGACACTCAGCCAACACAGTAGGGAGTTCCAGAGTAGACTGACCATTAGAAAACTCCTATTTTGGGCAGAAAGAGCTGGCCCTAATTTCTCATGTTTAGTTACTGCCTACAATTGCCTGAAAAGAACCCAGCTCTCAGCTCAAAAGTTGAAGCTAAACTGGTGCAGGTGAACATGGCTGCACTCCTAGCTACTCAGAAGGCTGAGAATCTCAAATTCAAGGCCACCCTGGGCAATTTACAAATCCTATCTCACAACTGAAAAAGAAAGAAAGGTGGTGGGGGAGGGGCAGGTAAGGATGTAACACAGTATGAGGCCTTGTGTTCAATCCCCAGTAACCACCAATCCACGAAGACAGGAGATTAGGGCATGGCAAAGCTGGCTGGGGAACCAGGTGATCTGTTAATTATAAAGTCCTGGGACACATGGACACAGGCACAGAGCAGTTCCTAAAGCCCTGCACATCACTTCCTGTAAGAACTCTAGCAGGTTTTCAATAGAATGGCCTAGACCTGATATCAGCCTGACGAGTGGGTGATACAAAAACAATAGTACACACTGAGGTTTTTGGTTTTGTTTTTTTTTGGTATTAGGGATCAAACTCGGGACCACGCGCTTGTGAGACAGGCGCTGGAACCACTAGCTAAATCCCTGGCCCCCACACTGAGTTTTTTGCCACTGTATTCTCTCTTGCATGGTGGCTCACCCTCATGCTATAGGGTATACTTCTTTTCCTACTTTTACTTGGCCCAAACTTGCTCTGCAGAGCCTGTTTCTTTTCCCACCTTTATTAAAACTTTGCTATCATCTGCATTTGTCCTTACCAATTCTTTGCTCAGGGAAGAAAGAACCTAGAACCCACCTCTTTAGCACCCTTAAATCCAGTAACACCCCCTCATACATATAGACACATTGTTATGGTTTATTATCTAGATGTCCCCCAAAGGCTCATGCAGTCATACATGGGGCCTTTGGGAAGTGGCTAGATCATGGGTGCATGATACTAGATTACAGGTGTGGTAAAATGGATTAGTGTACTGACTGGTTTGGTATAGTCCTGGGTGTGGATAATGGGAAGGCCCACCCTGGATGTGGGTGGCAACCAACCAATAGGCTGAATAAAAAGGGAAATGAAAGCTTGCTGCTGGCTGCTTCCTGCCTGCCATGCCATGTACTCTTTTCTCTTCTGCCATGCCCCTCTGTCATGCTGCCCTGCCTTGGAACCAACCAATTATGGACTGAAACCTCTACAAACTCTGAACTAAAATAAAACTTTCCTCCTTAACTTGTAGCTATTGGGTACTTTGTTTCAGCAATGAGAAAGCAATTGCACACACACACACACACACACACACACACACACACACAAACAAAGAAAATGAAGCAGATCTTGGTCATGCTGAAGCTGGAAGCTATCATCAATTAGCCACACTCTTCACAACTAAACAACAAGCTCTTCCTTGAAAGGAGACTGAAGAAGTATAACTCTATGGCTATTATGTGCATAAAAATGATAATAAGTGATTATAACTGACTAAAACAAAGAAAACCATAAGTCCAAATGAATACAAATAAATGAACTGAAAACTTGATGAAGAAAGGCTTGCCTTTCTACAAAGTACTTATTAGTTACCAAAAAAGGGGGAAAATGCAGTTTTACAGTGGAGAAAAGACAGAATAAATCATGTCATCAAAGTGAATACCATCAATTGATTTCAATTTAAGAAAAATTGAGGAAAAATGTTGGACCAAAGACTAGCAGCAAAATACAGCCTCTCCAGGATCTGGAATTTGTACATCTGGAAAAGAACTTGGTGAAGGAAAAAAGAACCAGATCTCCAGGAATCAGGAGAGAGCTGACAGGGAAAACTAGAAATTACAGAGAAGTTGGAGAAACTGAGCAAAACACACTGAAAAGCGGCAGCAGGTTGGAATACTAATCCCAGTACCCTGGGAGGGGGACCTTAAATAGGAAGATAGATTTTTGCAAGTGGGAAAAGCCCATGAGATTTACCCAGTGGGGAGAAGTGGGGAGGAAGGGGTAGTAAAAAAGAATTAACATGTGTTATGGTACATGTACCAACTCATCACGATGAATGTAATCAGTATGCACTATAAACATTACTCATAAAATATTTAAAATAAGACAAACTAAAAATACATACCACCTGATTGAATAGAATGAAAAGAACACAGCATCTTTTGGTGTGAAATGCCTACCAAAGGGCATATTCTGAATCATATAGCAAAACAAGTAAAAAGCATCTTAAAAGAAAACTGGCCTGGGCTGGGGATTTAGCTCAGTGGTTCTGCTGCCTGCCTCACAAGCTCAAGGACCCGAGTTCGATCCCCGGTACCAAAAATAAAAAACAACAACAAAAAAAGAAAACTGGCCTATAATCAGTCAAGGTCATAAAGGTCCAGAAATGACCAAGGAGCTATTCTAGACTGAAGAGGACTAAAAGAGATACACAGTACAACATGTGGGAGCTGGGGATGTAGCACAGTGGTAAAGCTCTTGCCCAGTATGCAAAAGACTCTGTATTCAATCCCCAGGACTGAAAACCACAAAATGAGGTAAAAAACAAAACAAAAATAAATAAAACATGTGATTGCTAAATGACAATTGCTATAAACTGGCCCAAGGATTACATGGTAGTAAAATATTAGTGTTAATTTCCTGATTTTATTGTTTTTATTATCTTTTGAAGGAAAAATGCTTATTTACATAGTCACTTAAGTATGTGGAGAGAAAAATGGATCATTATGCCTAAAAAAGTCAAATGCAAAGGAATATTTATTTATATGATTTCATTTACATGAAATTTATCAACAGCAGGCAAATCAAATCAGTGACAAAAATTAGAAAATGGTTGTTCCTGGAGTTATACATGGAAAGGGGACAGGAAATTGTGAGAAAAGTGACACGAGAAAACTTTTTTTTTTGGTACTGGGGATAGAACTCGGGACCCTGCACTTGCTAGACAGGCGACGGAACCACTGAGCTAAATCCCCGGCCCAAGAGAACTTTTAAAGTGATGGAAAATTTCCATATTCTTGATTTGAATAATGCTTGTGAGGATATATACATGATTGTCAAAACTCACTAAATAATACCTTTCAGATCTTTGTATTTTTACATATTATATTATTTTATATATATTTTTATAAATTATATTTCAATTTTTAAAGACATCAAAGATGGTGTAAGAATATATGTATTCTTTGTGTCAAGAAATATTTTATTCAAAAAATAATTATATTTCACCTTTTTCCTGTTTTTCCTTTCTTATCCAATTTTCATCTTGATCTACTTGGATTGATCTCTTTCTTTTTAGATTTCATGACTAATCAAGACAACAATTCTTTACAACTATGCCATTTCAGCCAGGCATGGTGGCACATCTTGTAATCCCACCACTTGGGAAGCTAAAGCAGCAGTATTGTCTCGAATCTGGGTTACATATACATAGGTAGTTCAAGGCCAGCATGAACTACATAGTGAGGCCCTGTTTCCAAATAAAACAAAAAAAAGAAAAATCTTTTTTAATTAAAAAATACCATTTCAGATGACTCTATAGATATAAAGAGTTTAAAGACAAATATCCCTGGAAAGAATCACTCATGTTATCATTATAAAAACACTACCTGGGTAGCCTGCAGCCAAAGCATAACATATTGAAAGACTCCATAAGTTAAATTAAGTAAGTAAAAACAAAGCTCTGTCCAATTAAATGGTTTATAATAAAATTAAAATAAGGTGATGAAAACAGATGTAGGTTTCTGATATGAAAATGTATGGGTTTTTAAAAAATTTCCAAATCATCACTTAAAATTAGTTGGAAATAATAAAGATGTATTTTAAACAAACAAATACTAACCTAAAAGAACATGAGAAAAGCAGCCTGGTAACAGCATAATGCAGTCAGGAGCTTCCAGTAGACCAGAAAATTTCCCCTGGTCCAGAGTTGAAGAAGAGAGCTATACATTCCAGAGCAGTTGGACTCAAGTTTTGCTCCTTAGCACCCTGAGTCAGGCTCAAGATCCTAGACAAGAATGGCTATGTGATGTATCTGGGCAAAATGAATCAAAGCCTCGTAAGAGATTTCTCTATGGCAATAATGAGCAGAAAGCCTTTAGATCAGTAGGGAACTATGTTCTTCAGATCTCACAGATGTCCCAGAGGTTGCCAAATGCAGTTTGACCAATGATCCAAGGGGTCCCACTGATATGGTTCAACCTAAGAACTCTACACTTGTGACTCAAGCTGAACATGGAAGAAAAAGAATAACACGCTAGGAATGAAATGAGGTTAAATTTCTACCAGTCATACAAAATGTGGTACAGAATTGAAGATTGAATTTAAACACTTGTTTAACAGATTAAAGAGACCTAAAAGAACAGGCAGCATATGACCCAGCATATACCCAAAAGAATTGAAAACTGATATTCAAACACTTGTACACAAATGTTCATAGCAGCACTAATCACAATAACCAAAAGGTAAAGAAAAAAAAAATGTCCATCAGTTCATAAACAAAATATGGTATAATCATACAAGAAAATATTATATAGCCATAAGAAGTACTGATTCATGCTACAATATGGATGAACTGCAAAACTATGGTAAGTGAATGAAAAAGCCACATACTGTATTAAATTATTACATTTATATTAAATATCTAGAACAGGCAAATCCATAGAGGCAGAAAGTAGATCAGGGGTGATCAGACTGGAAGAAGGGGGAATAAGGAGAAATTAGTTAATAGGTCTGTTCTGAGGTAAGGAAAATAAATATTTTCTAATTAGACTGTGGTGGTGAAGTTGTACAACAATATGGATGTATTAAAGAATATTGGATGGTATGATTAAAATGGTAAAGTTTTTATGTGTGTTTTATCCAAATAAAAATACTGGGTAATGCCATTTAAAAAAAAAAGATAGGGCCGGGGATTTAGCAAAGTGGCACTGCGCCAGCCTCACAAGCTCAAGGTCCTGAGTTCAATTCCCAGTACGGGGGTGGGGGGGGGGAATAAACTGGGTGAGGTGACAACTGCCTATCATCTTAGCACTCTGGGAGACTGAAGCAGAAGGATCACAAGCTCGAGCCCACCCTGGGCAACTCTGTGACTTAGTTATGACCCAGCCTCAGAACAGAAAAAGAAATTTTTTTTTGGTACCGGCGATCGAACTCGGGTCCTTGCGCTTGCGAGGCAGGCGGCGGAGCCACTGAGCTAAATCCCGGTCCCCAGAAAAAACTTTTTAAATGGCTTGGGTTGTAGCTCAGTATGAAGGCTAACAACTAACAACTAACCAATGGAAAAGTCAGTTATGTAGCAATGAAAAAGGCATATGTATAAACATATATATCCTTATATACTGTATAAACCAAATAATTTTGGGGGGGGGTACCAAGGATTGAACTCAGGACCTTGCACTTGCGAGGCAGGCAGCGGCACCACGGAGCTAAATCCCCAGCCCCAAGCCAAATAACTTCATAAATGAAGATTTTAGAACAAAGTATAAGCAGTCTGAGTGCCTTGCTGGCTAAACATGCAAACAATTCCCTAGGCACGCCTGAGCTAGCAGGGCACCCATCCCCCAGCAATCTTCTCAAAAGTCTCTGCCCTGGAAAGTCTTTGAAACAAATTTGCATTGTTATATCCCTAAGTCTGTAATGAGTGAGTTCTTGCAAATTCCTGAAATGCCACAAGGAATCTTTCCCTTTGGCACCTGGCTTTTTTTTTCTTTAAATTCTTTTATTGGTACATTTTAGGTATACAATACATTTACATTTATCATTGGGTGCTTGTACCTGAATGTGATGTATTTTGGTTCTTATTTTTTCCCCATTATCTGTGCACCCTTCACCCCCTCCACCCTTCCCTATTTACACAGGCTTTGTTTCCATTTGGCACCTGTCTTATTAACCACAATTTCATTAGCCAAAACTTTGCGTACACTTCTTTTCTGGGAAACTAAAAATCTTTCTACTATGCCTTTTCCTTTTCAATTTTTACTATAAATTAGGCTAAAAAGCAGATAGTAATGTTATGCTACTGCTTAAGTTCTGTGCTGCCTTGAAATTTCTACTGCCAGATAAACTAGTCTACCACCTTTAAACTCAGCTTCCATAAAGTCTCTGGGCAGGGCCAGGGATTTAGCTCAATTGTCTTTGTTAGATTTCCATTACTATAACTATTACTATAACTATTATTAACCACTACTATAATATCTGAGATAAACTTATAAACATAAAGGTTTATTTTGGCTCACAGTTTTAGAGCTTTCAGTCTGATTACTTGTCCCCATTGCTTTGGGATAAGCAGCACTCATTGTGGGAGTGTGGGGCAGAGCAAAATCCTTCATTCAGGTAGCAAAAGAGAAAAGAAGAGACCAGGGTACCACAATCTCCTTTGAAGGCATGCCCTCAATGACCCAAAGAACTCCTACTAGCTCCCACCTCTTATAAAGTTTCCACCATCTCCCAACTTGATTACCAATGTAGGAATCAATCCTCTACCACATGGACCTTTAGGAGATACTTAAGATCCAAACTTTAACAATAGTCTTCCTTAAGTTTGAGAAAATAAAAACTTGTCTAAAAAAGCCTCCTGGAAAGAGATTAGAGGTATCTTCTCTTAGGAATCTGATCATTTTCAATAATAAAAACACTAAACTGAGAATTCGTTCAAAAACAGCCCTAAGAGGGGCTGGGGATTTAGCTCAGTGGTGCCACCACCTGCCTCGAAAGCTCAAGGTCCTGAGTTCAATCTCTGGTACAAAACAAAAACAAAAACAAAAAAAACTCTGCCCTAAGAAAAAAAAAAAAAAGAACAGAAAAACAACAGAAAAAAAATCAACAAAACCAAAAGCTGATTCACTGAAAAGATCAACAAAACTGACAAACCTTTAGCTAGATGGACCAAAAAACCCCCCCTCAAATTATAAAATCAGAAATAAAAGTGGTTACATTTACTACTCATTCTCTAAAAATAAAAACTGATGAGAATACTATTAACAATCACATGTCAACAAGTTGAATAATCTAGATGATGTGACAAATTTCTAGAAACACAAAACCTATCAAGACTAAAACACTAAGAAATCAAGTCTGAAAACATGGCTAACTAGAAGAATCCTGTCAGACTCAGGAAAGATCAACTAAAAACAGGTAATTGGAAGCAGAGGAGGAACCTACAATCTGATACAGAAAATCAACTTGAAAGACACATGATTAAACCAAATGTAGTTAAAAAGAGAGGAAGCAGTTCCACCAGGGCAGGTCCACATGGCCCGCCCCCGACCCGACTCATCCCAGGAGAGCATCTTGAGAACTTTCTAATTAGCTGGAGGGAACCAAGGTGGGCTCCAGAGACTAGTTTCCCAGCACAGACTCTGAGTATTCTAGCCCCTTCTCTCCATAATCCCTTTCCCAAACACTGAGGTAGTTGCACCACTGCAGCACCACCACTGCTTACCGAGGGGAAGCTCTCTGCTACCACATCCTTGACTCTGGGTAGCAAGAGGATAATGGTGCCTGCCTGAGTCACCTCTGACTGACCTAGCTGAGTCCCTACTGACTGACCTCGGTCTGCCTGAGTCTCTGCCTGGTGCCTCACATTGATTCCATGCCTGCTGGGGTCTCCATCTAGCACTCAGCACTGACACCACACCTGCTTGAGTTTTTGCTTGGCACCCTAGGTTTGCTCGAGTCCCCACCAAGTAGCCATTGACCGATTCCCTCCTCGGGCCTGCTGGAGTCTCAGTCTGCTGTCCATCATCAGTCTTACGCAGCCTGGGTCTCCAATGAGTGCCCCAGAACCACCTAGTCTCAACCTGGTGGCCTGGGCCTATCTGAGCTTCCACTCAGCATGAGGCACCCCATTCCCTCTCTGGATGCACCAGAGACTCCACTTTCACCCAGCATCAGTCCCAGCAATACCTAGGTCTGTTCTGGGTAGCCTGGACCTACCTAAGTTTCTACTTGGCACATCAGACCAGTCCAACACCTGCCAGAGTGTCTGGCTGGCACTTAGCACTAGTTCCAGGGCTCCCCAAGTCTCTTCCTGTTGCCCCAGGCATGCTTAATTCTTCATACAGTCCCCTGGAGTCTCTGCCTGGTACCCCACATCAGTCTCAGGCACACCTGGATCTTCACTGGGTGCTCCAGTGTTTGAAGCTGGTCCTGTGTCCACCAGAGTCTCCATCTGGCACCCAGCACTGGTCCCAGGCCTACTGGAGTCTACACCTGGTACCCCAGCCCCACCTGAGTCTCCACTTAGCACCCCAGGCCCACTTGAAGCACTATCTAGCACTCTGAGTTTGTCCTAAGTTTGTCAGTGTTTCTATCAGGCACCCACCAGTGGTTCCGGGCCACCAAAGTATATGCCAGGCATCTCAGGCTCACTTGAGTCTCCATCCAGTATCCATCACCCTACACCCTCCCTGGACCCACTGGAGTCTCTGGCACTCAGCATCAGTCCCAGGTACACATGTATGAGTTCCCACTGAGTGAATGGGGCTCGCCTTAGTTACCACTTAGGTCTCTAGCTGGTCCCACAGTGAACAGAGTCTCCGTCTTGCACACAGTACTGGTCCCACGCCCTCCTGAGTCACTGCCTGGTGCCTTGACACACTTGAGTCTTCTCCTAGTGCCTAGCAACCTGCACCCTCCCCAGGCTGCTTGAGTATCTGACTGGCATCTTGGGTCCACCTGAGTTTCCATCCAGTGCTAGACAATCCCTCTGTACCAATCTAAATCTCTACCTGAAATTCCATACTTGCCTGAGTCTCAGCCTGGCTATGCCTGCCAAATCTTGAGGCCTACAATCTTGAGTCCCTAAACCAAGACCAGGATCAAGGTCAGATTCTGCCTCCTGGCTAATGGGAGAAAAGTGAAAAAAGGGGAAATTCATGTGGCTACATCCAAGCAGACCACAACCAATCACAACTAAGGCAAGAAGGGAACTGTGTGAATACATACAATATAGATATAGATATATAGATATAGATGCAAACATACATACAGGAACATGGGAAAACAAGGCAACAAAAGGGCCCCAAGGTCTTACAACTCCCCCAAGGCAGATCTAGGGGGCACCAATGGAGAGAAAAGCAAATGCAAGGTAGCAGAGCTCTACAAAAAATTTAAAGAATGAAGAAACTTGAGGTGAAAGAGGAAATGACCCAAAAGTTTATGGAATTATCACTCAAAATGCCTAATGTGCCCAATTCAAAAATGGGCATCCGAAATGAACAGACATTTCTCAAAGAAGTAAAACCAGCAAATAAATATATGAAAAAATGTTCAACATCACTGGTCATTCAAGAGATGCAGATGAAAACAACACTGAGATTCCACCTCACCCCACAAAGAATGGCTGCTATCAAGAAATCAACCAATAACAAATGCTGGCGGTGGTGTGGAGAGAAAGGAACCCTTCTCCATTGTTGGTGGGAGTGTAGACTGGTGCAACCACTGTGGAAATCAGTATGGAGATACCTCAAAGAACTAGGTCTACAGGTCCCATTTGACCCAGCTAGTCCCCCAGGAATCTTCCCCAAAGAATTAAAAGAATCATACCACAGCAATATATGTGCACCTACGTTTATAGTGGCACAGTTAGGGTTTAGTTAATATAGAATTTTCAACCTAGATCTATGCATAGGTGTCTGAAATGATGATCCCTAATTATTTCCGGGTAATGAATTTTACAGAATTTTCCTTTTGTCCTTCTTTGTGCTATTGTTATTACTGAATTTTTACAAAGTATAGCTATGTTATTTTTATTAAGAAGTCATTATACTTTTCTGGAATATTCATTTCACAGCTTTAAAAAAGCTGAATAGGGCCGGGGATTTAGCTCAGTGGTTCTGTCGCCTGCCTCGCAGGTGCAAGGACCTGAGTTTGATCCCCGGTACCAAAAAAAAAAAGCTCAATAGCTCTTTTCTATGTAAGATAATATGCATTTATATGCTACAATTCGAAGATATGACATTATTAATCACAACAGTGAACCATATCATAATGAAAACAATTACTAGCTCTGAAGAACATTATTTTGCTATATTGAGCTCTTAAAAGAAAAAGAGACATTAATGAATTTTTTTCCCCCCTGCTACTGGGGATTGAACTCAAGACCTTGCACTTGGCAGACAGGCATGGCACCACTGAGCTACATCCCCAGCCTGAGATTATTGACTCTTTACTGTCAAAAAATGTTATTAGTTGGTCAAAAACTGAAATCCTTCACACTAAAATCAGGAACAAGACAAGGATGTCTACTATCATCACTCCTGTTCAATACAGTTTTGGAAACGTTAGCCATAGCAATTAGACAAGAGAAAGAAAAGGAATAAAGAAAAAAATAAAAAATTTAAAAATTTAAAAATAAAATAAAGAAAAGGAATAAAGATAGGAAATGAAAAAGTCAAATTGTCATTATTTGCAGATGACATGATACTATATACAGAAGACCCCCCAAGAACTCCACCAAAAGTCTTCTAGACTTAACCAAATTCAGTAAAGTAGCTGGATACAAGGTCAACACACAAAAATCAATAGCTTTCCTCTACATGAACAACACTCACTGAGAGAGAAATAGAGCAAACAATTCCCTTCATAATAGCATCCAAAAAACTGAATTTCCTAGGAGTCAACCTAACAAAAGAAATCAAAGACCTCTTTTCTGAAAATTATAGCACTCTGAAAAGAGAGAATGAAGATGATATCAGAAAATGGAAAGACATCTCTTGCTCCTGGGTAGGAAGAATCAACACGGTGAAAATGGTCATTCTTCCAAAACTGCTATATAGATTCAGTGGAATCCAAATTGAAATTCCAGCAGCATACTTCATTTGGAACAAGAAGAGACCTAGAATAGCAAAAGCAATTCTAGGCAACAGAGACTTGGAAGCAGCCCAATTGCCCATCAACTGAAAACTGGATAAAGAAAAGGGGGGGGGGAGATAAAATGGAGCACTACTCAGCCATAAAAAATGAGAAATTAGAGATATTTATAGCTAAATGGATGCACACTGAAGCAATACTCTTAAGTGAAATAAATACGACACACATGTGTAAATACCAAATAGTTTCTCTAGTGTGAGAAGCTGAAAGTGTAAATAAGGACTAAAAGGTATAATAGATAATGTGAAATAGGAAGAAAAGGGGCAAAGGGAAAGCCAAAGTGGGAGGGTAGGGGAAAAGAAGGAAGGGAATGGAATTAATATGAGAAAATGAAAAAATAGAAACAAAGCCTTTGTAAATAGGGAGGGATGGAGGGGTTGAAGGGAGGGCAGGGAAATGGGGAAAAAGTAAGAACCAAGATGGATTATGTAAAGGTGCAAATTTCCAATGATGAATGTCATTATATTGTATATCTAAAATTCACCAATAAAATTAGTTTTTAAAAAGGTTATTAGTAATTGTTTGATTAACACTCTGTATTGAGGGGGGAGTACTGGAGGTTGAATGCATGGACTTAGCACTAAGCTACATCCTCAGCCCTTCTTTCATTTTCTATTTTGAAAGGGCATTTCACTAAATCACTATATTGCCCAGTTTGAGTTCAAACATGAGCTTTTCTTGCCTCAGCCTCCCAGAGTTCTAGGATTATAGACATGAGCTGCTATGCCTGGCTAAATATTAAACATAACCTTCTCAGCCTCAGTACTATTGACATTTTGTGTCAGGCAATTTTTTTTGGAGGGGGCAGGGCTGTCTTTTGCATATAGGATGGTTAGCATCATGCCTGGCTTCTTTCTACTAAATGCCAGTAGCATTCCATCCCTCCCAATTGTAGCAATCCAAAAATGTCTGTAGACACTGCCAGATGTTTCAAGTAGAGAGCAAACCAGCCTGATACTGAGAATCACTATTTTAAATAACTGACCTAAATACAGAAGGATAAAAGGGGAGGAGGGGGAGTTCCAAAGAGAAGACCTAAAACTAAGGGAAAATACAAACTGAGAAAAACCCTCTGGCAAATTAGCTAGTCACTCTGGAAAAAAGGTAACCCAAAAGCAATCTGAAACCTGTGAAAGCATTGCAAATAACTTCAGGAAAAAAAAAAATCCAAACACAACTGCTCATTAGACTAACTCAACTCCCTATTCTGAACAACACAGACAGAAACACACACACACACACACACACACACACTTTAAAGTCCTAACAAACGAAAAGATATGTCCATAAATACTATTTACCTCAATCCCTAGTGTTCTTCTAAAAATGTCCAGCTTTCAACCAAAAATTAAGAAATATACATTAAAATAGTGTCAAGAGACAAAGCAACCAACAGAATCTGACTCAGACATGACCCAGATAACTGATTAATATATTAAAAGCTCTGGTAAAAAATGTGAATCACATGAACAAATGGAAATTTCAATAAAAAAGATGAAAATTATGAAAATAATAATATGAAAATGCTAAAAAGGAAAAATAATAGAAATGAAAAATGGCTTCACTGGACTCAGAAGAGCAAAAAGACACAAAATCAACATTTAAAAAATCAATTGCTTTTCTACACACCAGTAATAGACTAGTTGAGAAATAAATCAGGAAAATAATCCTATTCACAATAGTGTCAAAAAAAACAACCAAGGAACTGACCTAACCAAAGAGGGGGAACACCTCTATAATGAAAACTACACATCTCTGAAGAAAGAAACTGGAGACAACACTAGGAGATGGAAAGATCTCTGTTCATCAATTGGCCAAATTAATTTTGTTAAATGGCCATATTATCAAAAGCAATTTACAAATTCAACGTAATCCCCATCAAAATCAAATCACAGAACTAGAAAAAAATCCTAAAATTCATATGGAAACAAAAAGACCCACAATAGTAAAAGCAATCCTAAGCAAAAAAAGCAAGGCTGGACGTATCACAAAGCTCAATTTCAAACTATACTATAAAGCCACAGTAACAAAAACATCATGGTACTAGCACAAAAAAAATACAGAGACCAACAGAATAGAGGACACAGAAACAAATCCATGCAACTGTAGCCATCTGATTCTTGACAAAGTAACCAAAAGCATTATGTTAGAGAAAAGAAAGTCTTTTTAATAAATGGTACTGGGAAAAAAAGGATATCGGTATGTAGAAGATTGAAACTAAGCTCCCATCTCCTACCTTGTACAAAACTCAATTCAAAATGGATCAAAGACCTATATATAAGACCCAAAACTTTGAAACTGCTAGAAGAAAACAGGGGAAACACTTGAAGCCATACACATAGATAAAAACTTACTACATAGGACTCAAACACCATGAGAAATAACAGTCAAAATCAATAAATGGGACATCAAATTATAAAATCTCTGCACAGCAAGGGAAACAACCAACAGAGTGGAGAGAGCCTATAGAATGAGAGAAAATCTTTGCTTGCTACTCTTCCAACTGAAGTTTAGTATCTAAAATATAGAACACGGGCCGGGGATTTAGCTCAGTGGTTCCGCTGCCTGCCTCGCAAGCGCAAGGTCCGAAGTTTGGTCCCCGGTACCAAAAAATAAAATAAAATAAAATATAGAATAAAAAATAAATAAATACACTCAAATAGCCAAATCAACAAGTGGGCAAATGAAGTGAACAGACATATGGCCATTAAGTACATGAAAAAAATGTCCAACATCTTTAGTCATTAGGTGTGGGGGGCCTTGCCCGCCCGCTAGAACTCTTGAGTGCCTTTTACGGACATATCCGGGCCTGCTGCAAATCTACCCGGCAACAAGGAAGTAGCCCCAGTACCCTCCTCTTGCTCCTCCCCTCTAGCCCTACGGTATATATGTTGTAACAGCTTCTGCAATAAACGAGACTTGATCAGAAACCTGTCTTGTCTCCATCTCTCGTGTCCCCTGTCCCCTCTCATCCTCGCTCCCCCTCTAGGGTCTCCGTTGACTTACCCGCGGGCCGGGACAATTAGGGAAATGCAAATTAAAACTACATTAAGATTCTATCAAGGGGAAAGGAAAGAGAAAGGAAAAATTATGAGAAAAGAAAAAAATGGAAATGAAATCTATGTAAATAGGAAGAGTGGAGGGGGTGAAGGGTGCACAGGTAATGGGGAAAAAAAATAAGAACCAAGATACATCATGTACAGGTACAAGCACCCAATGATAAATGTAAACATATTGTATACCTAAAATGTACCAATAAAAGAATTTAAAAAAAAAAGAAACACCATTGGTCCCCCAAAATCTTCCCAAAGTCAACAACTAAGCCAGAATAAAGAATGTCCTTGAGAAAAATCTAAAAAAAAAAAAAAAAACAAGATTCTATCTCACCCTAATCAGAATAGCTATCATCAAGAACACAAAAAACAATAAATGCTGGCAAAAATGCAGAGGGAAAATGGAACCCTTCTACACTGCTGGTGAGAATGTAAATTAGTACAGCTACTACAGAAATCAGTATGAAAGTTTTTCAAAAAACTGAAAATAGAACTAGTACATGAAAGGACTTAAAGTCAGCATACTATAGGATACCTGCATCATCATGTTTATTGAAGCACAATTCACAATAGCCAAGATATGAAACTAGCCAAGGTGCCAATCAAAGGATGAATAGATAAAGAAAATTTGCCATATACAATGCAGTATTATTCAGCCATAAAGAAGAATGAAAATGTGTCATTTGCAGGAAAACAGAACTACAGATTGTGTTAAGTAAAAGAAGCCAGATTCAGAAGAAAGGTAAGTATCACATACTTCCCCTAATATGTGGAATCTAAAAAGGATGACATGAAAATAGAAGGGAAACTATTACTAGACAAGAGGAAGAGAATAAGGAGAAAGGTGTGTAAGGGATGGTAATGGAGAATTATGCCATAAAGAGATCATCATGTTGATGTGAATTTACTGAGGTAAAATGGTGTCTACTACATCCCATATAAGTGAAAACAGCAGGTTACAAAACAGTATATATGGCACTGACAATTTTGGGGGGGGTACCACAGATCGAACTCAGGACCTTGTGCTTACAAGGTAGGCGGTGGCACCACTGAGCTAAATTCCCAGCCTGCCGATTTTTTATTTTGAAAACTGTATTAATGTTCAGAGATATCAAGAAACCATCTAGAATGGTGCTCACTTCACGGTTTTAATCCATCTCTGGCACTGAGATGCCGAGCGCTTTTCTTTTTGTTTAAAAATATGTTTTGACTTGTGCTATTATAAAAAGTTTCTAAGCAGAGGAAGTTAAGAATTGCTCTAAGTATGTGAGGTGATGGACATGTTTAATTAGCTTGAACATAGTAATCATTTCATGTGTATGTGTCTCAAAACATGATGTTTTAGGGGCCAGGGATTTAGCTCAGTGGTTCCACTGCCTGCCTCGCAAGCGCAAGGTCCCAAGTTCGATCCCCCATACCAAAAAAAAAAAAGATGTTTTTACACCTTAAACATTAAAACTCCTTCAGAAAATGAAGTAGGTTCAAAAAAAATGAAGTAGGTTTAAAACAGGACAAAGTATCCAAGAGCTATGAGATAATAGCAAATAATCTCAAATATGTATAATTATAATCTCTGGTAAAGGAGCAATAGAATGGGGCAAATATTTAAAAATAAAATGGCTGTGTGGGTGCAATGACATGTATCTGTAGTCCCAACTACTCAGAAAGCTGAGGCAGGAGGATTCCTTGGGCCAAGGAGTTCTAGGCCAACCTGCCAACACAGTGAAAATGCCTCAAAAAATAAATTAAATGTAATAAAAATAAAATAGCTGAGAAATTTCTAAAGTTAATAAAATATCACGGATGTAAAAATAAATAAAAATATATATATTCTACTTCACCGCCCACCAAAAAATTCACACCTAAACACATATTTAAACTGACAAAAAACAAATATTGAAAGCAGCCAGAGGAAAAAGCTAACATACAAAAAAATAAAGATGAGAATCAAAACAGACTTCTCATTAGAAACTGCAGCCAGAAAACAATGAAGTGAGTTCTTGAAAAAAATGAAAGAGCTATCAACTCAGAATTCTATAACCATAAGATATACCATGTATAAGTACCAAATACCCACAAAGAATGTAAACATTATGTCATAAACATAAGCTAAGAATAACAACAACAAGAATGAAAAGGGGAAAGGGGAATTTAGAGATATAGAGAGGGGGAGTAGACAGAAAGTGGAAAGAGATTTAAAAAAGAAACAAGCAGTGTTGCATAAATATACCTACTCCTCAAGATGAATGTAAACGTCATATACTACAAACATGTACTGATAAAATAAAAACTGAAAAAAAGAAAAATGTAAAGATTTAATATACTACTTTCAATATCAGGAAGAATGAGGCAGAACAAAGAAAGAGAAGACGAACAACACTGTAAGCCAACTACACCAAGAGACACCAAACACCACCAGAACACATACTTTCCTAATGTGCACAAACAATATTCTCCAAGATAAATCATTTGATGGCAATAAGCAAGTCTCAAATATACATAAAAAAGATAAAAATCATTCAAAGTATGTGTGTTAGGTTTCCACTACTGTGAGAAATTCTTGAAACAAATCAAATTAAAATGAAGAATGGTTTCTTTTGGTTCACTATTTTAGAGGTTTCAGTCCATGGTCACTTAGTGCCTTTGAGCCTATGGCAAGACAGTACAGTACAGAATTATGAGAATGCATGGCAAAGGAAACTCTTCATCTTACAGCATTCAGGAAGCAAAGAGAAGGAGAAAAAGGGTGAGGTCCCAATATTCCCCTCAAGGGCATGTCCCCAGTGATCCTACTTCCTCTAACTAGGCCACACCTCCCAATGATGTCACTTAAGAAAAAATTGGGGGAATATACAAATACATGGAAATTTAAACATTCCTAAATAATCAATGAGTCAAAGAAAAATTTACAAAGAAAATCAAGCTAAGCATGGTGGTACACACCTATAATCTCAGCACTGAGAGGTTAAGGATAGAAAGACTGCAAGTTTGAATCCAACCTGTGCATAGTGACTTGGTGAGACCCTGTCTCAAAACTTTAAAATAAAAAGGGCTGGGAAGATAGTTCAGTGCGATGACCCTGGGCTCAATCCCTAGTACCAAAAAAAATTTTTTTTAGAAAATATTTTGAGGTGAATGAAAATGAAGACATAACATATGTCTTCAAAACTTACGAGATAGGGCCGAGGATTTAGCTCAGTGGTTTCATTGCCTGCTGCGCAAGTGCAAGGACTGGAGTTCGATCCCCGGTACCAAAAAAAAAAAAAACAACTTATGAGATAAACCAGGTATGGAGGCAGCCCTCTGGGAGGCTCAAGCAGAAAGGATAGAAGGTTCACAAGTTTGAGCCCAGCCTCAGCAACTTAATGACTTAGTGAGATCCTGACTCAAAATAAATAATTAAAAAGGGCTGGGAATGTAGCTTAGTGGAAGGCTCTGGGTTTAATCCTCAGTACTACAACGAACAGAAGAAGAAAAAAAAAAACTTACAAGATAAAACTGAGGGAATTTTTTTGTTTTTGTTTTTATTAATTTTTATTTAGGAAGTAGAACTTTTACTTTATTCCAACATTTTCTTCAGAGGTAGACTTTGTTTTTATTTCAATGAGTCCTTCTACTCGAGCAAGAACACTTTCAATCAAATCAAATGTGAAAAGAGCTGAATGTAGGACCTTAAGCTGCATTTTAAGAGACATATTGGGGATCTCTTCTCTACCTACTGTTACAGAACAAAGGTCCTTACACTTTTGAACTACTTGGTTATTTTCTTGGCTATTTTTAATTTCTGCTTCATAGTGTGCTTTTGACATATTAAGTCCTGTATGAAGTGGCTTTAAGAAATTATTCTCAATCTTTCCAAGTTCTGTCCACAATCCAGTTTGTCATTTTCATCATCTTTGATAACCAAATATTTCAATAAATTTAATGCAGCCATAATCCTATCTGAGTTTTGTGGTAAATCTGTTTCAACACCCTCTGGGAGAAACAGTACCAAATCTAAAAGAGCAATCAGCTGTGGTCCTGTAAACCATTTGTTAGGTATTTTCTTAAATGACATATCAATTTGATTTTTGATATTTTGAATAATAAAGGCCTCTACACCCGAGTGATTACTTGTATTCAACAAGCACCTAAATAATGTATATTTGCCTTGTGAAGCCAACTTGTTAATATACAACTGAAGCATGACTAAACCTTTTTTTCTCAATGTCTCAATGGGGCAAAGTGTCATTACTTTGATTAAGTTCTGAGGTACAGTAAGGAAACTCTTGATTTCTAAGTACTGGTAAAGTAGACTGTTATCTTCTATTCTCAATAAACCATTCTTCAATAGTTCCAATCCTTTGGACAAAAGAGACTCTTCTGTTCTTTGCAAAAAGACTTCAGTATGCTCCATATTAAACTGCAAAATGTATGAAGGGCTTAAAACCACTGGCAGCTGATCAATTTGGATGCCCTGAACAAATACTAGATATGCCAGAGAGGCCAGAGTCTGCTAATTGTTTTGTCTTCTTCTTCCTCAAATTCAAGGTAATTCCACATCCTCTTTTTCCTTCCATGATTAAAAATAATTTTTGGAAAAGGGTATCCAATTGCTGATTAAAAAACCCTATTATTTCTGATGCAAAACATCTTAAGGGATCATTTCCTGCTTCTTCAGATTGTTCAAGGAGTTGTGCTGTCAGCAAAGGGTGTTTCAAGCTTTTAAAACAAAATTTCAGTAATTCATCCTTTAATTTTTTGTTTTCATTTTCCTTGTTTTTCTTTATCATCAATGACTTCTTCCACAAAAGGTTTACTGAACTCTATTAAGGCCTTGCAACACTGACAAAGGCCATAGTCATCTGTTTGTATTTGTTCTTTTGAGTAAGGAACAGGAAGAAGAGACAGTTGACTCCAAAGGGTAGATAATGCTAATCCAACTGAATATGCCTTGTTGTTAGGAAGTTTTTGAATCACTGTTTGTAATGGCTGAAGTAAAAGTAGAATAATTTGGGATATGTTTTCCAGAGGGTTCTTCAATCAGTTCGAGCAAAGCCAACAATAATTCCTTTGGATTACATAACTTTACCAGTAAATCAAGAACTAGAAAGTATTTTTTTCTTTTATCATTTTATCAATCCTTAAAAGACACCGAACAACAGGACCAACAAGGTTCCAGCCCATGGTTTTGATGATGACCTTATTCTTTTCATTTTGAATAATTTCTAATAACTGATCTATGTGCCCTTCTTCTGAATGCATTTTTGGCCTGCTAACTGAAATAGGCCAAAAGCTTCTTCTTCAAAGTCATACTCTTCTAAGATTTGACATTTCTTTCTTATGGACTGGAGCTCTTCCACAGCCATTCCTAATTATTTTTCCAAGTTTTGATTCTGAAATACCTAGCGCGCTGGACAGAGACCTGCATCCAGGGGAAGCTATTTCTCCCGATTTCTGTTCCTAGGTGATCCGGTCGTTTCCCTGCAGGAGGCCTAGTCGACCTGCAGCTCACCGCCAACCGTGAGCCTAGACGGCCCCAGGCCCCAGACTTCTCAACGTCTACTTACCAGCCAGACCTCGCAGCCCTCTAAACTGAGGGAGTTTTTACAGCACAATTGATAGCTGTATAAAGCCTGTACTAAAAAAAGAAAATAAATCTCAAATCAATAACCTAAGCTTCTATCTAAATGAAGGAAAAGAGAATAAATTAAAGATAATAGAAGGATGAAAATTAAAAAGATTACAAGCAAAATAAGAGAACAGAAAAATAAGAAAATCTGTAAAATGAAAAGCTGGTTCTTTAAAAAAATTCAACAAAACCAACAAACTTTAAGCTAGACTGAGCCAGAAGACAGAAGGCTCAAATAACTAAAATCAGAAATCAAAGTACAGCCACTACTATCTAACTTACAAAATAAGGTTGTCCACATGGAAATACTAGGAAAACTTGTATGCCAATAAATTAGGTAACTTAGGTGAAATGGATAAATTCCTTGAAAGACACAAACTACCAAAACTGACTCAAGAAATAGTAAATGTCAATAGAATTATCACAAGACATGAATTAGTAATCAAAAAATTACCTACAAAGAAAGGACAAGGACCAGATAGCTTCACCAGTGAACTTTGCCAAATGATTAAAGAAAAATTAAGACCAAAAAAAAAGTATAACTTGAGATTAGAAGCCAAACACACAAAAAAAGAAAAATTAAGACCAAGCCTTCATAAACTCTTCTAAAAAATAGAAAATGAGGAAACACTGGCCTATTCATTCTATAAGGCCAATACAAGCCTGATACCAATTCCAGTCAAAGACACAACAAGAAAACTATAGACTACTGTAATTGCTTACGAATCCAGATGCAAAATCTAACACCTAATACTAGCAAACCAAATCTGGCAACATATTTTAAAAGTATATAGAGGTCCTGAGTTTGAACCCCAATACAAAAAAAAGTATATAGTATGACCAAGAGGCATTCATCCCATGAATGGAAGGAAGGTTGAGTTACTATGATAATTATGTAATAAACCAAATCAACAAAATAAATCACAAAATCCACATGATCATTATAATCAATACAGAAGCACACACCTGTGATCCCAGCACTTGAGAAGCTGAGGTAGGAAGATCAATCACCATGAGTTTAAGGCCAGACTGAATTACATAGTGAGACCCTGTATCAAAACCCCTCCTCCCCCCGAAAATACAGAAAAGGCATTTAACAAAATTCAACACTTCATGATAAAAACATTTTAAATGGCTAAAATGGTACATGTTACACATAGTTTATGACAATTTTTAAACTATTTTAATGAGCAAAGGAAATAAATTAGGTATTTCTGCTAAAAAATGATATATAAATGGTCAATAAGCACATAAAATAATTTTCAACATAATTAGACATTAGTGAAAAAAGGTGGTGCACACCTATAATTCCAGCACTCTGGGAGGCTGAAGGAGGAGGATCATAAATCTGACCTCAGCCTTGGGAACTTAGAAAGACCCTGTCTCAATAAATAAAAAGGGCTGAGGATGTAGCTCAGTATAAAGGCCCTGTGTTCAATCCTCAGTACTAAAAAATAAATAAGCGGTGGGGGGGAGTGTAAAATGGTGCATTCCTTTCTAAAAATGTTCTGGGGGACAACCATGACAGTGCACGCTTGTAATCCCAGCACTTAGAAGACTGAAGCAGGAGGATCACAAGTTCAAGCCTGGACTACATAGTGAGGTCAAGAACAGCCTGAACTACATAATGAAACCCTGTCTCCAAGAAATCAAAAATAAATTAATTAATTAAAATGTTTTGGGGATGGGGATGTAATGCAGTGGTAGCCTGTGCTTCCCCAGCATGCACATGAGGCCCTGGGTTCAATCCCCAGTACTTCAAAAGTAAAAAGACAAAAAAAAAAGGGTTTTCCAATTCTTCAAATGACTGACTACAGCATTATTATGTGACCTAGTAATTCTGCTCGTAGGTATATATCCAAGAGAAATGAAAAAAATATGTAAAATTTGTACATCCGTCAAACTAGCCACAAAGTAGAAACAACACAAATGTCCATCAAATGATTAACAAATATGGTATAGCAATGTAATGAAATAATATTTGGCAATGAAAGAATGAAGTACTGACACATACTAAACCATGGATGAACCTAAAAACTGCTAACTAAAAGAATTTAGTCATAAAAGACCTCATATTACAGTATATGATTCCACTTATATACCAAGTCCACAATAGTATATTTATGAAGAAAATAAATATCTACAGAAACCAGATTAGTAGCTGTCTAGGGTTGGGGAAGGAGAGAGGTTTGTAAAGATATGAGGTTTTTTCCTTCAGTGTAAATAAGGACTGAAAGGTGTAATAGATAATGTGAAATAGGAAGAAAAGGGGCAAAGGGGAAAGGGAAGTGGGAGGGGTAGGGAAAAAGAAAGAAGGGAATGAAATCAATATGAGAAAAAGAAAAAATGGAAACAAAGTCTTTGCAGATAGGGAGGGGTGGAGGGGTTGAAGGGAGGGGAGGGGAAGGGGGAAAAATAAGAACCAAGATGGATTATGTAAAGATGCAAATTTCCAATGATGAATGTCATTATATTGTATACCGTAAATGTACCAATAAAATTAATTTTAAAAAAAGATATGAGGTTTTTTCCTTCAGTGTTGAAAGTATTCCAGAATTAGATTGTGGTGACAATTGCACAACACTGTTAATATACTACAAACCACTATGCACTTGTCTTGTTTTTGTACTACTAGGGATGAAAGCCAGGGCACTCTGCCATTGAACTACATCTCCATCCCTTTTTACCCTTTTCTTTTTTTGAGAAAGAATTTCACTAAGTTGCCCAGATAGGACTCAAACTTGAAATTCTCCTGCTTCAGCATCCGTCAATACTGGGACTACAGGATGTTTTTAACAGGTGATTCAGACAATATGTGAATTAATATCTCAATAAAGGAATTCAAAAAAGTGGAGAAATGAAGACATTCTCACACAAAGAGAAAATTCCTTACCAAAATGCAGCATAAAGTCTTGGCAACAGTATATGTCCAATTGCTATCCCCTTTTATTTTCATCATATATTTTCCATTTATATATATAATAAACATGTTGATAGTATTAGTTGTTTTTCAGAGCAATGTAAATGAAAAATTTTAAATTCTGCACTTTGCTTTATGTGTGCCATTTCAAGCACTGTTTTTGTGTGTACTTAATTGTTGTGTACATCCAAGGCTCTGTCCAGTATCATACTCTCTATGCTAGAAGATCTTCCTCGAACATTTAAATGGAGTGTAGGCCTTTTGGCAAGGAATTTTCTTCCCAAAGTGAGCCAAGTGTGCCTTGCCCTTTTAAAATTACATTTTTAATTCCAATGCTCTTCCTCTAACAAGTCAAGCATGTAATCTGTAGGCAACTCCATGTGCAATTTCAGGAATTTAATGAAATCTTAAACAGGATCCATATATATCCTTAAGAACTCTTTATCTAATTAAAAAACCACTGTTAATTCAACTAAAAAATCAACACGTACGTGCAATTTTTCTTTTAGCCAAACACTTTGCTCTATTTGATTGTTTTGTCTTCATTTTCTGCAACTCAGTTTTCTCCTTTGCTTCCTGTTGCAAAAGAACAAAACATTATCAGGGTGGCTGCCATGAAGAGTAGTAATTCCTCTTATCCCCTATATACTTACTTATGGCTAAGAGCAGTCTCTGAAGAGTCCATGATTATTATAAATGTGCACATGATAGAAAAGGCTCTTTCTTCCATACCCCTTCCCAAAAAAGCATAAAAGATCTGGAAGCAATAATACTATAAAAATTAAAATGTATAATAAATTGATAGTATCTGTCACATATACAGGCATGTAAAAACAATCTTCAAAACACTAGTCAGCATTTACTCAAGACTAGAGAAGCTTGATTCAGTGCTTAAAAAATAATAATGTTTAAATCATGCATATATTTATTTTTAAACATTCTTTGGCCACTAGGTAGTAAAAAAAAAAACAACAAGAGAATCAAATACATCAACCATGTGTCTTCTCAAAATTTAACAGAGGCACTGAAGAAAGCAAAAAAAAAAAAAAAAATCAAAACAACAGGAAATACTCAAGACAATAAAAATTAGCTGAAAGAAAGTGGCTAAAATAGAATATAGGGAAATGACCCTGAGGCAGGAGATTAGAACATGGTCAACTGGCTGGGCAAGTGGATGTGTCCCGTCGATCACAACGATCTAGGACACACAAAGAAAACAGTTCCCAAGCCCTGCACCTGGGACCAACCAGAAAGTACTATCTTCAAATTTTCTGGCACAAAATCAAGCAGGTTTCTGTTAGAACAGCCTAGATCTGATGTCAGCTTGAAAACTGGGGGACACAAAAGATGTCAGCCATTAACCTCATGGCCACTGTGAACTCTCTCTCAATGGCTCGATCACTCTGCAGAGTATACTTCTTTTCCTACCTTTAATTGGCCCTCTCTCACTCTGCAGAGCATACTTCTTTTCCTAACTTTAATAAATGTAAAACTTCCCTACCTTTTTTGCATGTTTTGCCCAATTCTTTGTTCAGGATACCAAGAACTTGAAAATAATCCCTGAAAAGGGTCTACTGAACCACAAACCTGGCAACAACCTATACATAAATATTGTAAATATTAAATATATAATTTAAATATTCTATATAATGTATTATAACTATTAAATATTGGAAAGTACATGTAATTTATATATTATATAATATATAAATGTTATGTATATGCCATTTCATGTTGTATATGTATGACATACATATATAGAGAACAGAAAAACAGTATCAAACATGCAAGAACTTGAGAAATGCTATATACTCCTAAGCCCTTCTTGACAATCTAACAAAGAATGAACATCATTCAACCAGAAAATGACTAAAGAAAAACTGGCCAAAGAATTGACAATCAATTTTAATGTATTTAATTTTAGATATAAGACCAAAACAGATAAAAGAAAAATGTGTAAGTTTATATCTTCTAATAATAATCAAATGATGCAACTAATAAATGAGAGAAGACAAGCAAAAAGTAAAATAAACTCATTGAAAGGCATGCTATAAAATACTTTCCCCAAAATATATGCCAAAAACAAAGAACACATAAAAAGAAATATAATGTAAGCATGGTGGTGGTACACACCTGTAATCCCAGGACTTTAGAGGGTGAGGCAGGAAGATTGCCTCAAGTTCAGCCTGGGCTACCTGTTGAATTCAAGGCCATTTTGAATTACATAGTGAGGCCTTGTTGCAAAGAAAAAAATATATATGGTGTATACAGTGTATGAGGTGTGACTGAAATATATGGTGCATGGTGAAATTTTTTTTTAATCTATTACAATAAAACACACATTGCCATTAATTTCCCTCAAAATGCTCTGTCTTGCTTTGAACATTCACTACCCATGGTCATTTTAACTTTGGGGAAGATGCAGAAGTCACATGGTGTCAGATCTGGTACATAAGGTGGGTAAGGAAGGACACACTAATGTTTTTATGAGCCTGCCTTTCTGACTGACAGCCTTTGGCAGCGGCATTTACTGTATGTTTCATCTACTTCATAAAGACACAAAAAAGGACTTCCAGAACTGCTTCAGAAAATGGTTAAGACTAATGGATAAATGTGTTCAAAGTGAGGGAGAGTATTTTGAGAAGAATTAATGGCAATATATTTTTAATATAATAATTTTTTTAACTTTTTAACATTCACTGTATCTTTTGATCACAACTCATATATAGCAGAAAATAACAAGATGCAACTCAAGGCTCTATACAAGAGATTCAGCTATGATAAAGTAATCCAAAATGGCTAATAAGGAAAAGTGCACAAGATAATGGTAACTGTTTGAATCTCAATCTCAATCTCTCTGCTTACCCTACAGAAAAAACCACAAGACCAACAAGGACTATAACACCATGTGTGACCAATCAGCATTATTAGGAAACAGAATATTGCAGGAGACCAGCTTGAAATCGCACTGAGCGGGCTTTAGGTATTACTAAATTGGCTTATGAATTCAGCTATTGGTTAAAATTATGAGTCATTCCAAGGCAACCTCAGAGATGCACTGCTACTAAGAGGATATAGGGTTGGGGATGTAGTTCAGTGATAGAGCACTTGCCTAGCATGCTCAAAGCCCAGCATTGAAAAGTTTAAAAACATAATAATAAGATGATAAAGGGTGGTGCCTTTCATATTCACTGAAGGAAGAGAAAGAAGAAATCAAAATTAAGAATCCTTTAGGGGAAAAAAAAAAGAATCCTTTAGAAGAAAAAGAAATGAGACATGTCAACCTCTCTTCCCCCACCACACACCAAATCTTAAAACCATCCTGAGGAAAAAAAAGACATTACTTACAAAGAAGAAAAAAATAATATGAACAAAGTCAGACACTTGTTGAAAATAACACAGGCAACAAAACAGTGAAGTCTTTTAAAGTACTTAAAGAAAAAAGTTGTTAACCAAAACTTCTAAGCCCAGCATAATCTTCCATAGTGAAAGCTACTGAACATATTCTATATTTTGGACTGGTTCTTAGAATAGGTAAAGGACCTTAGTGGAAAAACTGGTGAGATCTAAATGAAGTCTAGAGTTTATCTTTTAGTAACGTAACAATGTTAATATCTTAATTCTGACAAGTTTACTGTGGATATGTAAGATGTTAACACTAGGAGAAGGTGGAGACTCAATATAAAAAAGCCTTAACTGTATCAATAATCACATAAAACAAACTGTCTAAACACCTAAATTAAAAGGCAGAGACTGCTAGATCAAGGAATAAAGGAATACTCAACTATATATACTTCCTACAGGAATACTTTCTTTTTCCATTTTGTAGTGTTAGGGAAATGATGGCAAACCTTTTAGAGACAAGTGCCCACATTACACCCCAAAACCCACTTATTTATCACAAAATGCCAACACTGCGATTAAATCTGAATATTGGGATTTCAGTTTAGAAAAACAACTCATACATTAACATCTTTTGTCTTATAAGAAAAACAGTAAGTGTGCCATAAGTTCACCACCACTGTGCTAGGGACTGAACACAGGGCCTTATACTGTAGATCTTAGGCAGGTGTGCAACCAGTGAACTACATCCCCAGTCCAGGAAATACGCTCTAAATGCAAAGACATAAATAAGTAAAAGAAAATGGAAAAAGAAACATTATGATCAGACTATTTTAAAAGCTGAAAGCCAGGTTCATGCCTGTAGCCTCAGCACTTGGGAGACTGAGGCAGGAGAAATCTTGAGTTTGAAGCCAGTCTCATGGTTAGAATGGGGGGGGGGGGGGGCTGGCTAGCTGTATAGCCACAACATAATGGAAATAGCAGCAACAAGGAAGCAAACATAAATACAAGGCCAGCACTAAGAAAAGGTCATCCAGTAAAGACAAAATATCTCTGCAGTACTCTACATTAAATAACTAGGTTTGGTGAACTTGGATGTTATGGCTTGGATCTAGATGTCCCCCCAAGCCTCATGTGGTCATAGGTGGGGCGCTTAAGAGGTAGCTGGATCTAGGGTGTATGATGCTGAGATTAATGCAATGTGACTACTAAATTAGTTCACTGATTGGTTTGGCATAGTTCTGGCTGTTGATAATGGGAAGACCCACCCTGTGTTTGGGTGGCACCACACAAAGGGTGGGTAACCTGGATGAATATAAAGGGACAGAAAAAAGGCAGACCAGCCACTGCTTCTTCACTACTTCACTGCTTTGCTCCCTTCTGCCCACCATGAACTGTTTCTCCTTTGTGATGCTCCTCTGCCATGCCACCCTGCCTTGGAGACAGACAACTATGGACTGAAACTTTAACAAACTGAGCTACAATAAGCTTTTCCTCTTTTAACTTTGGGTGTCAGGTGTTTTTATTGGTGGGGTGTTTTTTTTTTGGTACCAGAGATCGAACTTGTGACCTTGCACTTGCAAGGCAGGCAGCAGAACCACTGAGCTAAATCCCCAGCCTGGGTGTCAGGTATTTTGACTCCAATGAGAAAAGTAACCAAGACACTAGAATACAAAGAATATTTGAGAATAGTTTTCATTTAAAATATTTATAGTGGGTGCCACCTGCCTCGCAAGCGGAAGGACCCGAGTTTGATCCCCGGTACCAAAAAAACAAACAAACAAACAAACAAAAATATTTATAGTGGTGAAAGTTCTAAAATAGTTCAATTTTTGGTGTTTAAAACTTAATTTTTGGTGTTTAATTTTTGGTGTTTAAAACTTGTTTTAGAGAGAGAAAAATCTAATCTTTGTTTTGAAGTAATTAAATATTATTGTTAACTGTATTTGTATAGTACTAACAGCTACATATACAGTAACTGGAATAATCCATTCAGAAAATATTAAAATTATTTTCCAGACATTATGATTGTCTTAGCTACTTTTTCGTTACTGAGACACAATACCCAAAACCTACAACTCAAAGGAGGAAAAGTTTATTTTGGCTCACAGTTTGTAGAGGTTTCAGTCCATAGTCATCTGACTCCGAAGCAGCATGGCATGGCAGACTGGCATGGCAGAGGAAAATAGTTCATAGCATGGCAAGCAGAAAGCAGAAAACAAAAAAGGGAAAAGTATACCCCTCCAGGCCAAGCCCCTCAGTGACCCACCTCCTCCCAACATCACATATAGCTATAAATTTATCAGTGGACTAATCCATTAATGAGTATCACACCCCCATGATCCAATAACCTCCCAAAAGCCCTACCTATGAGCATAAGAGGCTTTAGGGGGACATCTACATAAAACCATTATCAGTGATTGCAGCTTTTTTTCCTTTGTGGTGCTAGTGATCAAATGCAGGGCCTTGTGCGTGGTAGGTAAGTGCTTTATACTGAGCTGTACTCCTGGCCCTGTTAGCATACTTTCAATTATGGTGAATATGCTAATGTGTAATTCATAGTACAAAAAAGTTAATTTCTAAACTGGGTATAGCCAGCCATAGTGGGAGAAACCTGTAATGCCAGCATTCAGGAGGCTGAAGCTGGAGGATCACTGTGAGTTCAAGGCTAGCTGGAACTACATAGTGAGACCTTGTCTCAAAAAACCAAAAATAAATGATAAACCAGTTGTGATGGCACTCTGGGAGGCTGAGACAGGAGGACCACAAGTTCCAGCCCAACTTGGGCAAGCTGATGACTTAACAAGTCCCTGCCTCAAAATTTAAAAAAAAGAAGATGGTGGGAGGTTGAAGAGGTATCACAATGTGAAGGTTCTGGGTTTAATCTCTAGTACCACACACACAAAAAAGTCATATCACTGAAAATGCTAAAACTTTCACAAGCTTGTATTCTTTCCCAAATGCTATGGTTTCTGTGCACAATTTTCATAAATTTTGGATTTATACTCTTTTCATTAATTAGGGGTTTTGTAGAAGTTGAGGAATATTACACTACATAAAATGTCACTTATATATAAGCCCTGATTTCCTTTCATTAAATTAATTTTAATCTAGTCTATATAATGCAACATCCTGCTTCTCTATAATCATGTAGTCTTATATGCCTCTTTTGGAACATCAAACATTCAATTAAATGTGAATCAACAATTCTACAAAGTTCATAACTAATGCTAATTTTTTAGTTTTGTCCCTGGGACATAACTTGGCTGCAGAGAACAAAATGAGTTACATTAAAATGAATTTGGCTTTAAGGTTATTAATCCTTTTTGAATCTACTAAGATATTATATAAAGCACCAGTAGATGAAATTTAAAAACATATGATAAGTTTATTTTTGAGAAATGTCTCAAGTTTTTTTTAAGTTACAATCACTAACAGTCACTCAAGTAGTATTTTTGAATTGGAAAAATCAATCCATGATATTTGTTCAGTTAAACAGTTATCCCTTAGTGCTATAGTTTGGATCTTAAATGATCTCCAGAGCCGCCCCATATGTTAAAGGGTTGGCCTCAGAGTGGCACTATTGGGGACAGCAAACTTCTAGGAGGTGAGGACTAATGGAAGGCCTTTAGGTCACTGGGGATGTGCCCTTACAGGGGATTATTGGATCACAGACCCTTCTCAATTTCCTAATCATGAGATGAACATTTCGCTCTGCCATGTACTCCTGCTAAGATGTGCAGCCTCACCACAGCCCCAAAACAACAGAGCCAATCTAACACAGACAAGAACATCCAAAACTATGAGTCAAAATAAACAGAAAGCTTACACACTCTATATGCACTAGGGACTGATTCCAGAAATCAATCCCCTGCCCCTTGTGAATATGAAAATCTGAGAATGGTCAAATCCCTTTTATAAAATGGCATACTATTTGCATATAACATCCTCCCATATATAAGCACTTTAGATTACATACTATGATGTAAATGCTATGTAAATAGTTGTTATACCATATTGTCTAGGAAATAATATGAAAAAGTGTACATGCTCAGTAGAGAACCAACCATCTACATTTTTTTAAACCACCTACATTTTCAATCCACAGATGTAGAATCTTTGCATACAAAGAGTCAACTGTGTAAGTAATGCCACATAACAAAACTGATCTATTGGAAAACATAAGTATCAGAAATTTTATTCTCATTTCTATATCAAATATGTGACAAGATTATAAAAAGTGAAAACATCCATTGGTTCAAGGCAACAGGTAAGAGATTGATAGTTTGAATATTAACATACATGAACTAAATCAAGAGGAATCAATGTTAACATAAAATTTAAGAATATATCACTTAAAGAACAGCATTTATAAGACATTTTTTTTTTTTGGTACTGGAGGTCAAACTCGGGTCCTTGCGCTTGCGCAGCAGGTGGCGAAACCACTGAGCTAAATCCCCAGCCCTACATTTTAAATATTAGATCATTTGGTAGCTTTCAACAGTTACAAGATATTTCACATATATTGAAACCAAGTAAATGAAGGAAAAAGGTACTTAATACAAAATACAGTTACAACTTTAAGTCTGTTTTATCAGTTTAAAAAGAGTGTTGTGTATGACATGCATTAAATTTTGGGGGGTTTTTTTGGTACTGGGGATTGAACTCGGGTCCTTGAGCTTGCTCAACAGGCAGCGAAACCACTGAGCCAAATCCCCGGCCCTGATATGCATTAAGTTTTGACCTCATGGATAACTATTTTCATCTACATAAGAAATATTTCTATTACTTCAATAATTGGATTTTCTGCTTTTAAGAGTTCTTAGTTATGAAACATAGTTCTTAACTATGAATCTATGAACCATTGTTTTGAGAGAATTCTATTACCTTATATAAACTAGCTATGCGTTTGGTAATATAATTTTAAATTGGACAGATTTACTCTATTCTAGTTAAGTCACAAATGTTAAAATGTAAACTTGTTTTGATTAAATAATTTTTCTATTAAAGAATAAAAAAAAAAAAGAAGCTGAAATAGCTATAGTAATACTAAAAAACTAGGTATCAGCACCAGGGGTGCAATGTGGGTGTACAGCACTTGCCAAGCATATGCAGGTAGTACTGCATATCCCCAGTTCAATCCCCAGAACTGAAAAATAAATAAATAAGTAAAAAATTAAAAAGTAGAGATTAGAACAAAGAATATTACCAGTGATAAAGAAGGTTGGTTCAGAGTCAGGCATGGTGGCACATGCCTGTAATCCCAGCACTCAGGAGGCTGAGGCAGGAGGATCATCTGGAGTTCAAGACCAGCCTGAACTACACAGCAAGACCTTGTCTCCCCCCTAAAAAAAGTAATGACACCAGCAGGTATAGTAGCACAAACATATAATCTCCACTACTCAGTAGGCTGAATCAGGAAGAACAAAAGTTCAAGGTCAGCCTGGGAATTTACAGAGATCCTGTCTCAAAATAAAAATTTTTAAAAAGGGACTGAGTCTAGTTCAGTGACACAGCCCTGGTACCATAAAAAATAGAAACAGAGAAACAGAATGGGGGGGGGGGGTTGTCACATATGGTATACTTGCTATGTGCCACTTAATATACATTACCTTATCTAAGTCCCTCCCAAAATCCCATGAGATTATCAGTGACCCCACTTCACAGGAGAAAAGTGAGGTTCAAGCAGTTTAAGATCAGGAATAAAGCCAGCTCTGTGCTGCTATAAAACTCCAGGTGTCCTTTTCTTTTCTTTTGGATTTATTGCTGTTATTTTGTTTGGTTTGGGAGGGGAATTGTTTTGTTTTTGTTTTTTGTAGTGCTGGGGATCACACCCATGACCTTGCCCATATCTGGCAAGCCCTCTACCTCTGAGCTGTGTTGCTAGCCCTATTTTGTTTAGCATGAAAGAATGTTAGAGAAAAAAAATAGGGTTCCTGTTTGCATAACTGAGCTTTATTCCTTGGCAAGGAATAAACATTTATAAACATTTATAGTGATACCAACTATCATTTATTAAAGTATCACTGTAGGAAATTTTACTTACATTATTTCTAATCCTCACAATACTCCAGGACCGGGGATTTAGCTCAGTGGTTCCGCCACCTGCCACGCAACCGCAAGGTCCCAAGTTCGATCCCCGGTACCAAAAAAACCCCTAAAAACAATATTCCATAGAGCATTACTTGTTTCACAGATAGGAATAAAAAGTTAAGAAAATTCACATACTAAATGGCAATCCCAACAAAAAGGTTGAGGTTTACAAAGGCTCACCTTTGTTCTTTTATGAACCTGGGGACAATAAGAGAATAGGAGATTGTATCAACTCAAGTAACATTCAGCAGAAACAAGTTATGTCAACCAAATCCCTAATGATGGCTATTACTTTTTTTCTCCAATGCTAGGGATAGAACCCAGTGTCTTGAACACGCTAGGCAAATGCTCTACCTCAGTTATATCCCCAGTCCAATGGTATTACCCTTTATGCATGTGCATCCGTGTGTGCATACATACTTACTTCTTGGCTTCTTTGGTAAAATAGCAGAAGTAAAATCAAATGCAGGTATTTTTTGAGAGCACATTCTTGCAAAAGTCAAATATTAATGAGTTATGAAAGATACAGAATTGCTGCCCTCTGAGAAATCATGATCCAGTGATACAGGTAGAAAAAATATAGTGGCAATTTCAAAACAGTACAAGAGATGGCCAACTGATGCAGTCTTAGAAGATCTGTACTAATTCCCAGAGGAACTACTAAACTGAAGAACAAACTAGAAAGCATTTCAGGCAATGCAAGATCAGAAGATATACTAAATAAGTAATTTGCTTTTCAACTCATGAAGCCAAAAAACAGTGTTCCCTAAGATGGCTCTACCAACTGCTTCTCTATATTCTAAACAGAAAAAAATCTTTTATTTTAAAAATGAACAAAAATATATCATTAGAAGAACGTAAGAGTATATATTGAAAATTAGTTGATAGCCCAGTTTGGAAACAATTTCAACTTTACAAAACACACAATTCCTATACTATTTAAATTATCATAGGACATAAAGAAAGTGGTGAAGATGAAAAGCTTTCTTCTCATAGCATAACTCTAATACTAAAACTGATGGAGAGGGCTGGGGATTTAGCTCAGTGGTTCCAGTGCCTGCCTTGAAAGTGCAAGGTCCTGAGTTCAATCCCCGGTACCAAAAAAAAACAACTGACAGAGATAGGCCAAAGAAAAGCATAAAACAACACTAAGAATGTACATGCAAAACTCCTAAGTGGTGTACTGAGAAAGTAAACTGAATATCATATTAATGTAATACATCATAATCAAGTATGATTTCTTCCAGAAATGGAAACATGTTCCAACATTATAAAATGTATTCTTATAAAAATATATTAATTGATGAAATCTTCAATTTATTAGGGATGAAAGGTTGCAGCCTGTTTGGCCTAGCACCCAGTTCTCTGGTACTAGATTGTAGTATTGTTTATGATGACCAGACAATCTAGGTATTGGCATATAAGGAAGATCAACTGATTACAACAATTATGTCACCTTGGCTAAAGTAGTACAATTAGCAATAATAACAGCATCAAGCACAAACTGAAAAATAAACTGTGATAACTATTAATTTGCCACATTTAACTATAGGTACAAGATTTATACTTGTATAATAAAATCTAAGACAAATCAAAAAATCATGTACAGTAAATATCCACTCAATAGAGTGATTTTATCCTAAGGGGAGAAAATTTTAAAGGGATAAAAGGGAAAAACAGAGAAAGAAAAGAAAGAGATTAGAAGCAAGGCTGAAGGACAAAGGAAGGCTACCCAAGCCTTAAGAAACTGGTGAACAACACAGGAGGGTAAGAAAGAAGGAAAGAACAGGGCCGGGGATTTAGCTCAGTGGCAGCATGCCTGGCTCACAAGCGCAAGGTCATGAGTTCAATCCTGAGTACCAAAAAAACAAAAAAAACAAAAAAAAGAAGGAAAGAACAAAAAAATAAGAACAAGACAAAAAACCTAAAATGTTCACACTCATGAAAAAAAGAAAAACCAAAATGAAAACCAAACAGACTGAACTAAAATTGAAATGGATTAAAGATCTAAATATTAAAATAGAAAATGCTGAACTGGCTGGAAGAGAGGTTAGGTAGAACTCTTGAAGACATTGGTGTAGGAAAAGATTTTATGAACAAAACCTCAGTTGGCCATGAACTAGCACAAACCATCAACAAGTGGGATCTCTTCTTATCAAAAAGCTTCTGCACAGCAAGAGAAACCACCAGCAGTGTGAAGAGACAACCCACAATGTGGGAAAAAATTTTTACTTGCTCTTCCTCAGACAAAGGTCTACTATCTAGAATCTATAAAGAACTTAAAAAAATTAGACCTCCCAAATTTAAAGACCCAATCCAAAAATGGGCATCTGAAATGAACAGACATTTCTCAGACAAAGTAGAAATGGCAAATAAACATATGAAAAAATGTTCAACATCACTGGTCATTCGAGAGATGCAAATGAAAACAACACTGAGATTCCTCCTCACTCCAGAAAGAATGGCTGCTATCATGAAATCAACCAATAACAAATGCTGGCAGGGCTGTGGGGAAAGAGGAACCCTGCTCCACTGCTGGTGAGAGTGTAGACTGGTGCAACCACTGTGGAAATCAATATGGAAGGGCCAGGGATTTAGCTCAGTGGTTCCCAGTGCCTGCCTTGCAAGCGCAAGGTCCCAACTTCAATCCCCAGTACCAAAGAACTAGGACTGGAAGTCCTATTTGGCCGAGCTATTCCCCTGTCGGGTATCTTCCCCAAAGAATTAAAAGAATCATACCACAGTGATATACGTGCACCCATGTTCGTAGTAGCACAATTTGTAATAACTAAAACCTGGAAGCAGCCCAACTGCCCATCAACTGGAGACTGGATAAAGAAAATGTGGGGGTTTTTTATAAAACAGAGTACTACTCAGCCATAAAAAATGAGAAATTAGACATTTATAGCTAAATGGATGCACACTGAAGCAATACTCTTAAGTGAAATAAATAAGACACACATGTGTAAATACTGAATAATTTCTCTAGTGTGAGAAACTGAAAATGTAAATAAGGACTAAAAGGTATAATAGATAATGTGAAATAGGAAGAAAAGGGACAAAGAGGAAGGGGAAGTGGGAGGGTAGGGGATAGGAAAAAAGGGAATGGAATTAATATGAGAAAATGAAACAATGGAAACAAAGTCTTTGTAAATAGGGAGGGATGGAGGGGTTGAAGGGAGAGTAGGGGAAGGGGGAAAAATAAGAACCAAGAGAGATTATGTAAAGGTGCAAATTTCCAATGATGAATGTCATTATATTGTATACCTAAAATGTACCAATAAAATAAATTTTTTTAAAAAACCAAACAAAAAAAAAGAAGAAAGAAAAACCCAAAAGCAAAGAGAAGGAAAAAAAAATTTTCTCTGTTATTTCAAGCCTGTGTTTATCTACTGGAACCTACAGTTTTGGGGCAGTAGCCAACTGAGGGCATGGCTTTACTCTCACTGATAGACAAAGGAGATAGTCAGAGCTCAGATCCATGCCAAACAATCACCAGCAAACCTTTAGTAGGATTAGGGCTGGTTGCCAGTTCTGGTACTTTCAAATTGACAGAAGTTCAGGCTCATCCTGGCCTCTGGTCATGGAATTAGGGCCTAAGTCATTTAGCTTATAACTGGGTGTCTCTTGCCCACCTGACCACAGCTCTTTGACCCTGGACATCTCTCATGGTTGTCCCCTGCCCGGTCACTGTGGGAGTTTAATGCTGGTACAAGAAATGGCAAGGCAGCCAAACATTCAGGTTGCACCATGGATACTGCCAGATGCTTTTAGCCATAACTACAGGGAGAGTTGAAAGCAAAAACAGAGCCAAGAGATGTTTAAAAAAAATTTTTTTTCCATTTGACCAGAAAAAAATCATGTGTAATTTGAGGCCAAGGAGAGAATGATTAACACCTTTAAAAAGAAGCCAAGCCAGGCATGGTGGAGTATACCTATAATCCTAGCACTCAAGATGCTGAGGTAGGAGGATCACTGCAAGTTTGAGGCCAGCCTGGGCTACACAGTGAGCTCAAGACCAGCCTAAACTAACACAGAGAGACCCTGTCACACACACACACACACACACACACACACACAGGCCAAGTCGTTTATACCAGGACAATAAAAAAAGATAACATGAGATGTCAAGATGACTTGACATCTTAAGATTGGCCAAAACCCACACATCACAAGCTCAAGGGTACAAAAGTATAAACTTTAGAGCCGGGTGCAGTGGTGCATGCCTGTAATCCCAGCTCTGGCAGGCTGAGGCATGAGGATCACCATGAGTTCAAGGGCAGCCTGGGCTACACAGTGAGTTCAGGGACAGCCTGAATTAGATAGCGAGACCTTGTTTCAAAAAAACAAACAAAAAATATAAACTTTTAAAGATTTTTCTTTGAAAACACATCCCCAGGGCACCCTACTTATTCAGGATGCATCACAGATGACATGACAGGGAAGAGTATGTTTTTGTACCCAGTTCTTCCCCTCTCTCTCTGCTTTCTGGCCACCAGGGGTTGAGCAACTTTCCACCCTTTCACCCTGCCACTTCTGCTCTAGAACCAGCCAACCCACTAAAACCATGAGCCAAAATAAACCTCTCCTCTTTTAATTTGTAGGTATCAGGTATTTTTACCTAGCAATGGGAAAATGACTAATACAATAATATGTAATTTTTTTTTTATTATCAAATTGGGAAAAATTTAGGGCCAAGGATTTAGCTCAGTGGTTCCGCCGCCTGCCTTGCAAGTGTAAAATCCTAAGTTCGATCCCGGGTACCAAAAAAAAATTGGGAAAAATTTAAAAAGTAGTACTAGTCTTGGCAACGGGACAAGAAAATTAAGAGGTGATTAAGTATAGAAATGAAGCTAGAATTGCATAGATTCTTATACAGTATGGCATGTTAAAATTCTAAATTGATTTTGTAAAGATTATGCATCAAAAAAAATTTTTTTTCATAAAGTATATAGTAGTTTATTTGGATGGTTTTAAATGAGTTCATTGTGGTGTTCAGGATAACTGGAGCAACATCCAATGTCTTAAGTGCAACAATCTTATTGCTAGGCAATGGCTTTGGCTTTAGGTATGAAAGCCTCCCGGTATTTTATCAGCTGCAGCCAAAAATTTTTAAGCAAACAAGTACAAAAATTTACAATCTGAATTCTTAAAATTGTAGTAAGTTAACTGAAATATACAGAATATAAACCTAAGGCAGAAAAGCTAGCTTCAGATTTTGTTGTAATAAACCAAATAAAAGATGATCACAAAAAAAAAGGAAATGGTAGAGTATCATTTAACCAATAAAAAATACAGCATTCAGTGCCTTAGTTACCTTCTTGCTGCTGGGACAAAATATCCAAAACCCACAATTTAAAGGAAGAAAGGTTTGTTTTGGCTCACAGTTTGTAGAGGTTTTAGTCTATAGTCAGTTGGTTCCAAGGCAGGGCAGCATAAGAGAAGAGAAAAAGCTCATGGCAAAGCAGGCAAGAAGCATAGAGGGATTAAGGGAGCAGGATACTCCCTGCAACCCACCTCTTTCCACCAGGCTTCCCTTCTCAATATCATACCCAGATATAAACCCATCAGTGGACTAATCTGGTACCACACACCCATGATGCAGTATCACACACCCATGATCCCAAAGCCCCATCTATGAGGACATGAGGCTCTGGGGGAACAACTAGATATATGCCGTAACGTGCAATAGTAACCCAATAGGTATGAAAGATGAGAAGAGAGAGGAGTCAATGATGATTCTGAGTTTTACAGCTTGAAACAAATGAGTGGTTCTACTATTAAATAAAATGGAAGATAGAGAAAAAATTTATATAGGAAAACATGATGCCTTAGTTCATTACCTACTGAATATAACCTACAGTCAAGTGGAAAAATTCAATAAACAAATAGAAATAGGGAATAAAGGAGAAAGGTTAGGATCTAGCAATGTTCTGTCCAATAAAGCTTTCAATGGTGATGAAAATTTCTAGCCACATTGTCTAATATAATAGATATCAGCATCTTGTGGTACCTTTGTTCACTTGACTATAATGAGTACAATAGAGGAACTGATTTTTTTTTTTTTTGGTACTGGCAATCGAGCTCAGGACCTTGCACTTGCGAGGCAGGCACGGTGCCACTGAGCTAAATCCCCAGCCTGAGGAACTGATTTTTAATTTTTATTTAAATAGCTACAGGTAGCTTGTGGCTACTATATTAGACAGATCACTAGAGATGTAAGAACATTCACAATTTCTTTTTCTTTCTTCTCTTTTTTTAATGTTTTTGCAGTGCTAGGAATTAAATCCAAGGCCTTCTGCATGCTGCACAAGTACTCTATCACTGAGATACATCTATAGCTCCAGTTATACGTTTTTTTTTCAGTATTGAAAACTGAACCCAGACCCTTTGGACTGAGCTATTACATCCCCAATCCTTTATTTTTTATTTTGAGACAGGGTCTCAGTAAGTCACTAAGTTGCCCAGGCTGAGCTTAAACTTGAGATCCTCCTGCTTCAGCCTCCCAGTGCTGAGATTACAGGCATGTACCACCATGCCTGGCTTGCACTCTCATTTTCTTTCACTTTCCAGACACATGAAAATTTTTTTTATTCGATTTAGTCTAATCAACAGTCCTAAAATATCACACCGGGTTAACCTATAACAAAACTGAAGAACTATAATCCAATCTATTCTCAACCAAACAGCATTATTTAAATAATTTATAAGGGGCCAGGGATTTAGCTCAGTGGTGCCACCACCTGCCTCGCAAGCGCAAGGTCCTGAGTTCAATCCCCAGTATCAAAAAAATAAATAAATAAATAAATATTTCATAAATCCATTTCATGTCAAAACAAAACTAAGTAAAAATTACACGGTCCTGAGAAGCTAGCAGGACAATACAGTTACAAAACAAGCCAGTCACAGATAAAGAAGCCTAGGTTGAGACTTACAGCTTCACTTTTAAAATACTGACCTCTCCATCACTATCAGATATCACAATGAATGCATCTTCAACTCTACGCTTCCTCTTCACACTGACAGAACTGGTTTCTACATCCTTCTCCAGGTTCTGAGATTCAGAAGCTTCTTTAACTTTTTTCTTTCTCCGTGGCATCCTTTTGTCTGGAATACAAAGTGAAATAATTTATTCAAAGTATAAGTTTTCTAAAAGCTATTCAATTTGTTCGTGTAAAAGAAAAAGATACTCATCTAATGGAAACAAAATTGGGTTTCATTAAAACTTGTTTTTCTATAGAGGAAAAAATATAATAACCTCATTTCGGGTAAAATTTCAATAGCAGTAATATAATAATTCTATCATGGTTCTTTATACATTAACACAGACAACTGGTTTTACATTAACACAGATAACTGGTTTCTAGATTAAACAAATTATTAAATTTGCCTAAAATTTTTTTTATTTATATTAATGCCTCAAACTAATAAAGGGCTACCAAAAACCCATAGCTAATAAGCTAACATCATATCCAAAGGTAAATGACTGAAGGCTTTCTCCTTCAGATAAAGAGCAAGATGAGAATGTCTGCTTTTCACTGGGCACTGTGACCTATTCCTATAATCCCAGATACTTGGGAAGCTGAGACAGGAGAATAGTGAGTTGGAGGTGAGCCTGAACAACACAGCAAGATCCAGTTTCAAATAAAAGAGAAAAGAAAAACAACATAGGTTTCCATCACTGAAGACTGCACTGGAAGCTCTAGTCAGTTAACCAGGGAAAAAAAAATTTTTTTTAACTTTTAAATAAGAAAGGAAGAAGTAAAACTATCACCATTTGCATACGACATGATCATGTATTAAAACAAATTTTTTAAAAACTGAAGAATACACTAAAAACCATATAGTGATCAAGTCTGTCAAGGTTGCAAGACACAAGGTAAAAATCAACTGCATTGCTATATTAGTAATAAACAATCTGTATCTAATTTTTTCTTAAATTCCATTTCTAATAAATTTAACAAAGGAAATGTAAGACTTAGAACTGAAAACTTTAAAATACCACTGAAAGCCAAATGTGGTGGTACACACCTGTATTACCAAATTCTGAGAGGCTGAAGCAAAAGGACTGCAAATTCAAGTCCAGCCTGGGCAACTTAGCAACTTAATGAGACCCTGTCTCAAAATAAAAAGTGAAAAATGCAGATTTAACACAGCATGAAGGCCCTGATTTCAAACTTTAGTACTACAAATTTAATTAAATAATTATTGTTGAAAGGGGCTGGAGATATTGCTCAGAAATAGAGCTTGTGTCTAGCATGTGTCAGGCCCTGGGTTCAATTCTAGCATCACCAAAACACAAGCAATAAAAGAAGCAGAAAATTTTTACTTCATCTGAATTATTGTGCTCCAAACTATAAATGGTTTTATGGGTTACTAGATTGGATCCCCATATCAAGAGACGGGCAGACAGAGAATGTAACTATATATGTATATACACTTGTACACACCTTTTTGAAAAAAATAAAGGGGATGTAAATAAATGCAAAGACCTCCCATGTTCATGAAATGATTCGATACTATTACTATGACAATATTCTCCACTTTCCTCTATAGGTACAATATAATCCCTAATAAAAGCCCAGTTGATTTTTCTGTAGAAATTACCTGGTCCTAAATTTCACATGGAAATGTAAGGGTCCCAAAACAGATAAAAAAAATCTTGAAAAGAAAAAAAAACTGGAAAATTCAAACATTCCAATTTCAAAACTTAACTACAAGTCTCAAGTTCTGGACTAGGACTATGGCTCAGTGAAAGAGTGCTTGCCCAGCATGTGCAGGGACTGGGTTGGATCCTAATACTTGAGGTGGGGGAAGCAATACAAGAAATAAAAAATTAGATTTCATGTAATTTTGCATGAAACCATAAAACATCAAAAAAGGAGGAAAAATTAAATAGGAAAAATACTTGCAAATTATCTAATGAATAAGGATTTGTACCCAGAATATATAAAACTCATAACTCAATAGTAAAAAGGCAAATAGCCCAATCAAAAAATGGACAAAGGACATGAATAAATATTTCTCCCAAGATGATACACTAATGATCAAAAAAGCACATGAGGGCCAGGGATTTAGCTCAGTGGTTTTGCCGCCGGCCTTGCAGGCAGGTGCAATGATCCAAGTTCGATCCCCGGTACCAAAAAAAAAAACAAAAAAGCACATGAAAAGATTCTCAGCATCATTTCTAAAGTGAAAGAAGTGACACCAAGCCTGGTGGTGTATGCCTGTAATCCCATCACTCTAGGAGGCTGTGGTAGGAAGATTACAGATTCAAGCCAGCCTGGGCAATTCAGCAACACAAGAATTTGCCTCCAAATAACAAAGGGCTGGAGGTGTAGCTTAGTGTGAAGGTCCTGGGTTCAATCTCCAGCATAAGAAAGACAGAAAGGGAGGGAGGGATGGAAGGAGACAAGAAGGCAGACAGGCAAAAGAAAGCAGGCAAGCTAAGATTTCATTTGTATGATATATATCCAGAATAGGCAAATCCACTGAGACAGTAAATTAGTTATGGTTAGGGGGTAGGGAAAGGAAAATACACAATGGCTGCTTAAAGACTTTGGAGTTTCTTTTGGGGAAAAATTAAAATGTTCTATAATTAGAAAGTGTAATGATTATATACCACTGTGTATTTATTAAACACTACTAAAATTATATACTTACAGTTAAAATGGTAGCTTGTATGTTGTTTAACATATTTTTACCTCTATTTTTTTTTTCAGTACTAGGGATTGAATCCAGGACCTTTTCACTGAGCTACATCCCCAACCCTTTCTGAAATTTTTTATTTTGAGATGCTAAGTCTCCAAGTTGCACAGGCTGGACAACTTTGTGAGCCTCCTGCCTCAGCCTCCCAGGGTACTGGGATTACAGGCACGTAACACCATGCCTAGCAAATCTCATCTCAGTTTTTGTTGGGGTTTTTTTGCGGGGGAAGGGGTGGGTACCAGGGATCAAACTCGGGACCTTCCACTTTCGAGGCAGGTGATAAACCCACTCAGCTAAATCCCCTGCCCTCACCTCAATTTTTTAAAGGAAGGTGTCTCAGGCAGGCATAGTGGCACATGCCTATAATCCCGGCACTTGGAAGACTGAGGCAGGAAGATCAAGAGTTTGAGGCCAGCTTGGGCTACACAGTGAATTCAAGAGCACTTGGCCTATAGAATGAGATACTGTCTCATATAACCAAAAAGAAAAAGGGGGGGAGCTCCAATTGGTTTTATTTTCTAGAAGAGGTAGTCACAGACTTAAATAGAGCAACCTTAACTTTACTACAAATTTCTCAAATTGATTAACCATTAAATTATTTCTAAGGAAATTATTACATCTTACTATCAGGAGTCTACAATCTTAGCATTAGGGATGCTAAAAATCCTTCAGGGATAAAAGATTGTAGGGCTGGGGATTTAGCTCACTGGTTCCACCGCCTGCCTCATAAGCACAAGGACCTGAGTTCGATCCCCAGTACCCCCCCCAAAAAAAAATGACTGTAAATAAGCATTGCTAGCAATAAATCACAAACCCAGATATAGCCAACTGATAAATAATTCCCCGTATGAATAGAAACACAAACACAAATTTTTTTAGCTAACACATAAAAACCATATGTATTAATTGGTATATGATGTAATGTTTGAATACATGAGTACATTCTGTATGCTTTAAATTTTACTGGTACATTTTAGGTATACAATATAATGACATTCATCATTGGAAATGTGCACCTTTACATAATCTCTCTTGGTTCTTATTTTTTTCCCCATTCCCCTGCCCTCCCTTCAACCCTTCCATCCCTCCTTATTTACAAAGACTTGGTTTCCATTTTTTCATTTTCTCATATTAATTCCATTCCCTTCTTTCCTTCCCCTACCCCTCTCACATTCTGTAATGTTTAAATCAAGTCAAACATAACTATCTCCCTGAAATACTTGTAATTCTTTCTTTCAGCTTTTTGGAATGCATGATACACTGTTATCTCTAGTCACCACAGTGTGCAATGGCACACCAGAACTTATTGCTCCTAATTGTAACTCAGTACCCACTGATCAACTTTTCCCATTCTTTCTGACCCCCACTCTCCTTAACCTCTGATAACCATCATTCTATTCGCAACTTCTGAGATCAACTTTTTTTCACATATGAGTAAGATCATATGGTACTTATCTGTGTGTGCCTTGTTTCACTTTAACATAATGATCTCAGCTCTATTTGGGCTGTCACAAATGACAGGATTTCACTTGTTTTATGGCTGAACAGTATTCCACTGGGTACATGTACATTTCTTTACCCATCCATTCACTGATGGACAGGTTGTTTCCATTTCTTGGCTATTGTGAATACCACTGTAGTATATGAGTGCAGACATTTCTTCAACATACTGATTTCATTTCCTTTGTCTATTCATATACTCAGGAGTGAAACTGATGAATTTTATAACAATTTTTTAATTTTCTGAAGACCTTCCATACTATTTTCAGTCATGGCTACACTAATTTACATTCCCATCAACAGTGTGCAAGGGTTTCCTTTTCTCCACATCCTCCCCAGCACTTGTTATCTTTCATTCTTTGGTATCAAATATTTTTACAGGGATGAGGTGATAGCTTATAGTGGCTTTGATTTGCATTTCCCTAATGATTAACATGTTCCCCGCCAGCTTGAACCACTGATATGTGCATGACTGTCCCACTGGGCAGCTTTTACTACTGGTGGTAAAAATGGATCTCCTCACTTTTATCAGTCTGTAATATGACATCTGATCCGCTAAATCAATGTCTTTCTTGCATCATTGTAATCAAAGATCCCCTGAGAAGTAGTACAAGTCACCCAATAGAACAGTCATACATGTACCATCAGTGGTTCAGGGGAAACAGTAGAATTCAAATCAGAGCCACTCAGCAACAAGACATACAAATTATGGCCCCATGGAGAATGTGTTAATGATATTGAGTATTTGCCTTTGCATGTCTTTTCTTTTTTTAATTCAATGAAATGTTTATTGAGCAAATACAAAATAAATGATCTAAGGGGTTTTAATCTGAAGATACAGGGCCAGGGATTTAGCTCAGTAGTTTCGCCCCCTGCTGCGTAAGCATAAGGACCCAAGTTTGATCCCTGGTACCCAAAAAAAAAAAAAATCAAAATGATTAAACAAACTTTGGCCGGGGATTTAGCTCAATGGTTTTGCTGCCTGCTGCGCAAGTGCAAGGACCTGAGTTCGATCCCTGGTACAAAAAAAAAAAAAATCTGAAGATACAATAACTTCATACATTCAGAGGGCTGTCACACAAAGAATGAAAGATTTGTTCAGCATTTGTTCAAATTCTATAGCTTGAAACAAAGGAAAATATAAGTGAGCAAAAAGCTAAAGGAGAATTACACAAAGTGTAGGACTTATCTTTTTTTTTTTTGGTACCGGAGATCGAACTCAGGTCCTTGCGCTTGTGCAGCAGGCAGCGAAACCACTGAGCTAAATCCCTGGCCCTTGTGTAGGACTTATCTTAATAGCTTTTTTCCCACAAAATGTGTTCCACACTTGCCTTTTTTTTTTTGTCTCTTCTTCTAAAAGGACATATAGTACTTACTAGAGTTTAGTACTTCTCATGAACTTAATGGACACAAGGTCTCACTGTGCAGTTCACGTTGGCCTTGGACTCACAATGTAGACCAGGTTGGCCTCAAAATTATAGCAATCCTCCTGCCTCAGCCTCCTGAGTGCTGAGATTCAAGCATTCACCACCCCGCATGGCTTAAACTGCATTTTTATGGTGAGCTCTCCACTGCTAGCAATGAATATATTCATATTATTGGAAAAAAAAAATCTAACACTGCCAGGGATTTAGCTCAGTGGTTCCGCCGCCTGCCTCGAAAGCGCAAACCCCAGTACAAAAAAAAAAAAAAAATCTAACACTGTTTTACTATAAAATGGTCTATTTGTTCCTCAGCTACATTTCAGCATTCTACCTCAGGGATTCCTAGGGGGTAGGGAGAAGAGAACATATTCTCCAGAGGATGAATCACAATCCCAGCAATTCAGATACAGCCCTTGGGAAAAGTCTTCCTCTAACCCTAAATGTATCACTAGAACTATCAATCAGTGGTGCGGATGGGAGTGTGATGTGTGCTGAGGCAGGGAGAAGGCCGAAAGCTACTGCTCCACATGAGTCAGTAGAGCTTATTTATAAATCACTAGGAAATATAAACTAACTGCATAATACTGATTAATTCCAACCAAATTGTTACACAATACAAAATGAGAATTGCTTCAACTATTCAGCATAATGTTTAACTACTTAACAGTTTATCCTGAGCATCATTTTATTATAGACAGCTAAGTTAGGTAGTATTATAGGCAGTCACAACAGGACTAGGCCCTCAAAGAAGTCAGTGCAGAAAATGGGAACACATTACAACTGTGGTGGTGGTGCATTTGTTGAAGGCCAGCCCTCAAGACAAAGATGAAATGACTATACCTACTCAAGGATAAACAATAATGACTGGTATTCCCTATAGGAATCAATCACCTGGGTGGGGGACAAAGACCTTACTTAACCCATTCCTTCCAGGAAAGGTCCTTGTTTTTTCCACGTACACTTGCTACATGACTTGCTTCTCCACTGAATCAATACTACCTCACCAACTATCCTTGTAGTCTTATTGATTGACCATAGTTTTGTCCCACCTTATGCCCACCTCTTGATTTTGCTCTATAAAACTTCTTTGAGCCAGGGATTTAGCTCAGTGGTTCCTGAGCCTGCCTCAAAAGCTCAAGGTCCCAAGTTTGATCCCCGGTACCAAAAAAAAAAAAGAAGTGCACTCATGGGCAAACTACTTTCCAGGTGTCCCCTTCTGTCTCTCTTAGACAGAAGCTATCTCTCTCAATAAATATTTCCTACTCTTAACCTCTATTGTTCCTAGAATTCATTCTTCAATTTTAGAGAACACAAACTCAAGAGTATCAGACATCTAACAGGCTGGGGGTTACAATATTTCCCTTATGTCATTCCTATAACATATACCTGTATCAATTTCAACCAGTCGATTCTTGTATTGAATAAATCTGATAAAATTCTTTGTATTTCCTGTTATATTATCTTATAAAAATCAACAAAAAAATGCACAATTTTTGGTCATTCTGTATTTGAATAATTGGACTGGTAAGTGTTTAAGGATAAAATACATACAATTAGTGAGGTTAAAATGGTAGAGTAGTGCTGGGCCTGGTGTTACACACCTTAATCTCAGCACTCAGGAGGCTGAGGCAGGTGAATCACTGTGCCATATAGAGTTCAAAGCCAGTTTGAACTACATAGCAAGACCTTGTCTCAAAAAATATTTTTTAAAAAGACAGCAGGGCTGGGGATTTAGCTCAATGGTTTCACCGCCTGCTGCACAAGCACAAGGACCCGAATTCGATCCCCGGTACCAAAAATAAATAAATAAAATAAAAAAACTAAAAAGATGGCAGAGTGGTGAGTAGCAGTAAAACTTAGCCTTGCCAAGATCAAGAATCCAGATACTAGAAAAAAACAACTTGAGAAAGAAAAACAGAGAAGCAGATCACTGGGAGTTGGGAAGGAACTGACAGGAAAATTAAAAGTCACAGATAAGTTTAAGACCACAACACAGAGAAAGAACAAAACAGTCTGGACTCTTCCCTTTGCTCGTGGGGAGGGGAGGCTAGGCTGGCTCTGTATAAATAAGCAAGGTGGCCAGGGATTTAGCTCAGTGGTGCTGCTGTCTCGCAAACACAAGGTCCTGAGTTTGATCCTTGGTACCAAAAAAATAAATAAATAAGCAAAATAAGCACTGGGGGCTCCAGGAAGAAATAGCAGTGGCAGACTGATACGGCAACATGTGCTCTAGGGGGAACTCACAGTCGTGATCTGCAAGGACAGTGTGGGATTTTGCTCCGAGGGGGTCTCCTTCTAGGGCAAACAACAACCAGATGGTGATCCCAGCATAGGCCCCTGCCATATTGCCAAGTGCTTCATTGGAAGCCATCCCAGGAAGAGGTTGAGTGATTGAATCTGAGACTCAGAATAGCTGGGGGACAGCTTCACTTCAGCATTCCCACTGTTAACCCTCCCATAGTGACTGGGTGAGAGAGCTACATATATGGGAGACAGCTACAGACAGGGAGACCACTCTGAGAGGTTTGAGCTCTGGCTGGGAAAGACACAAGATCCATCCCCCACAGGGGTAGGCCAGACCTGGCTACAGATACACTGAGTACATGAAAAGGTTTCCAAAAGAAAGCCAGGAAATTGAAAATTTTATTTAAAGTATGGATAGAAGACGAGACCAAAGTGAGGACAGACTATCAGAATTAGATGATGGGGATGCTTTCAAAGACCAATTACTCAGAGATACCTTAAAAACAACAAGAGAGTGTGAAAAATGGATCCAACAGCTGCTAGATGACACAAAGATGACAAACCTAAGACTAACTGGAGAAAGTGAAAAATCAGACAACAGCACAAATGGCATTAAAAAAAAAAAACCTGTTCACAGAAGTCATAGCAGAAAACATTCCAAATACTGTATAGGGAAAGAAATAAACATACAATAAGTGAGGTACATAGAACCTGAAAGAGCCACAATCAAAAGACATCTCCATGTCATATTATAGTCAAAATACAAGGTCCAAGACAGGACAGAATCTTAAAAGCTATTACAGAAAAGCAACAAATCACTTAAAAGGTAAATCCATCAGAATTAAAGCGGATTTCTCAACACAAACCTTAAAGATCAGGAAAACTTAAAGTGTTGCAAGCCCTAAAAAAATAACAACTTCCGAGGGCTGGGGATTTAGCTCAGGAGTGCTGGAGCCTGCCTCCCAAGCACAAGGTCCCAAGTTCAATCCCCAGTACCAAAAAAAAATAACAACTTCCAACTCATATTTATGTAGGAAAAGGGTTCCCTGTAGGTAGCGAAAAGACAGGATGAAGGCCTCATTGAGCTTTGTTAGAAGTTAATGGGAAGAAAATGTTCAAATGGGAAGGGGAACAAGGGAGGGGGAGGGAGAAAGGAAGGAAAGAACAAGAAAAAAAGAAAAAATTGAAGGAAAAAATGGAAACAAAACTTTTGCATATAGGGAGGAAAGTGAAACTGCGGGGAGGGGGAATGGAAAAACAAAGAAGAGGCAGGATATATCATGTACTGGTGAAAATTTCCTATGATGAATGTTATCATTATGTATATCTAAAATGTACGAATAAATGTTTTGCTTAAAAAAAAAGAAGTTAGGGCCAGGGATTTAGCTCAGTGGTTTCATTACCTGCTGCACAAGCGCAAGGACCCAAGTTCAATCCCCAGTACCCCCCCCAAAAAAGAAGAAGTTAATGGAAACCAAGAGAACAAAATAAAAGAGTTAAGTACAGAAAAGGAAAAATTATTTGCAGGTGACATGGTTCTCTACATAGAAGACCCCAAAAATTCCACCAAAAGACACCTAGAATTAATAACCAAATTCAGTAGTATAGCAGTATACAAAGGGGCCAGGGATTTAGCTCAGTGGTTTCGCCTGCTGTGCAAGCGCATGGACCCAAGTTCGATCCCCAGTACCAAAAAAAAAAAAAAAAAGAGTAGCAGTATACAAAGTCAACATACAAAAATCAATAGTGTTCCTGTACACCAATAATAAAATCACCATTGCTGCTGGCTGAGCCTGAAGATGGCCTTTCGCCTAATCCCTACTCCCTTTCTCCTTCATAGATTACAGTCACACAGTCTAAGATTATAGATCCTTGGTGGCACAGCCCCAGGAGACAGTTACATTATGTATCCTTGTTCTTTTTCTGCAGACACCCCATCTCGAGATAATCATGTCTAGCCTAGGCCACATGGGCCACATGGCACTAGTTACCCCGTCTTCCAACATCATAAATAAAGAGTGCACTGGACGCTAGGCGGCCATTAGCTCATCAGACTATGGTCCCACCTGGTCCCAGCTATAAAGCTTAATATTGGTATGTATCTTTCTTTTTTATTATTTTCCAATTTTTTCTTCATCTCCCACCCTAAGTTGTGAGGTCACAGCACACCTTGAAAGAAATCAGAGAAACAATACCACTCATAGTAGCATCAAGAAAAATTAAATACTAGGATTTAATCTAATCAATGTAGTAAAACACTTCTACAACAAAAAGTACAGTACTTGGAAAAAGGAGATTGAAGAGGACATCAGGAAATGGAAAGATATCCTTTGTTCCTGTTAAGTAGAACCAATATAGTCAAAACAACCATACTTCCCAAACTGATACACAGATTTAATGCAATCCCAATCAAAATATCAACAGCATTCCTCACAGAATTAGAGAAAACAACCCTAAAATTTATATGGAACCAGAAGAGATCTTGAATAGCACAAGCAATCCTGGGCAAAAACAGCAAGGCACACATTATACTACAAAGTTACAGTGATTTTAAAAAACAAAAGTGTTACATAGGCATAGACAAGGACTTTCTGAACAGAACGCCAAATGCACAAGAAACGATACCAAGAATCAACAAATGAGATCATATCAAATTTAAAAGCTCCTGTATGGCAAAGGAAACAACCAAGAGAGTAAAGAAACAACCTACACATTAGGAAAAAAATTTTGCCAGCTTTTTCCCAGCTATTCATCTATTTGTCCAATAGAAGATTAATATCTAAAATACATAAAGGGCCTTCATCCGGAGCTTCTCTCCGCGGGTAGGCCAAGCAGCGTGAGGCTCCTCAGCTGTGTTCCGGTTCCTGTCCGCGGCATGGTGAGGTCCCGGGAGCGGCTTGGAGCCTCGCCTTCATCTGGTGCTCGGCTTAGCCGCTCGGGCGCCTGCAAGGCCCAATTCCATCTCTGCCCCCCCTTATGGCTCTTCTGCTACCTGGTCCCTCACTACAGAGGCACAGGGGATTATCCTTCACATAGTTAAATGTGATAGATTAATAACTACCACAAATTGTCATTTTCTAAGCTGCGCATGATGCTATGGTATTGCTGATTGTAACATTTGGCCTAACGTGTCGTGATTGATCTAATCAGTTTTCCTTCCTGGTATAAGGAAAATAAAATAGCCTCAGAGGCATTAGAGCTTCAAAACCTAAACACAAGCCATATCAGGAAGACACCTCTGAAAAGCAATCATTCCGTTAGGGGTTTTAAACACAAGCAACAAAGATACCTGCATTAAGCAGTTTTGAAATATCAACCCAGGAGTTAAACCAAGGACAGTACCAAAAACAAAAACGAGAAGACATTTAAGCAAGGCACAAACTGGCGCAGGCCATGGTCATAATCTCGCTGCTTGACACAGCTCCAGTGAAACCAAGACTATGGCTGAAACCATGACTCCCATCTTTTGCTTTCGCTTTCCGCGGTAGTAATTACCTCGGTGCTGTACTCCCCAGGAAATCACTGAAAGGATAAAAGTCATTACTTCAGAAATGGTTAATATGCCGGGATTACAGGAAGAAATTGTAAATCCATTTACAGAAAAGCCCCTCACTCATACCTCCATGAGTAGTGGGGACATGACATCCATATGCCCTGACTGTACAAAGGGAAATTGGGACATCAACAAATTCATGACGCAGTTATGGCTCTTGGAAGGTCACCCTTGGCCAGCACCTATATAACCGCAGGGCACACAACAATAAGGTCACCCTTTGCCAACACCTATATAACCGCAGGGCACACAACAATGAGATCGGATGAAACTTGGCCTAATGAAGTAGCCTGACCTTGCTAAAATGCTTCTTGTTCCTCAAATGTAAATCTGATAAGTTAGCAAGAGTTCACATAGTGCCCGGAAGGGTATTTAGAACTAGGTGATCTAAAATAGTTTTTTTAGATGATACCAGCTTTTCTTTAACTCTGTATGAAAACACACTGTGTATGGACCCACGTGCTTACCAAAGCCTTGTGTAATCAAAACATATATAAGTAAAGTGATTTCGGTATAACTCAGACAGACAAGCTGAGCTGCCGACCCTCCACTCAGTGTCTGTCTCATTCTCTCATCACCAACTCCACACCTCCTCTCAGGACCTGAATCCACTGTGTTGTGCCAGTCACAAAGTCCCCAAAGACCACCAAGGAGCCAATTCCGATGCAAACACACAAGGGTCGTTTATTCAAGCTCGAGCAGGGGCTCCCAACTGTCACCGACACAGCGGATCAGGATTGAGCCCCAAATCTCCATTCAGTAGGGTTTTTACTGTGGTTACAGAAAGGCTTGGGGAATTCCAGCTTGGCAGTTACATGACTGGTTGGCATTTGGTAAGTAACGGGTGGTTAATCCTGATTGGTTAGGTCCGGCTGGCTAAACTGCAAACGTTTGTTTAAGCAAGCAAAAAGAGCATTTTGGAACATCGGGTGGTTTCCAAGTATCTACTGATTGGCTATTGCTAGGGGTGATGGCTCAATGCTGCTGGGGGGAGGTGGCCAGGGTACATCTTGTGGTTTTTCTCAGAACTGGAGTTCATGCTCAGGCCATCTACTCTAAGATGGAGTTGCTCAGGCCTCTCAGCTGGAGCTGGACTCCGGCAACAAATGCAGGCTTCCACGTCACAAAAAGGAAATTCTGGGGGAAATGAGGTGGAAAGGTTGGATAATCAACCACCTGGACACCCTGAACTGATAGCACAGGAAGTAACAAAGCAGATATATGAGGCTCTAGAAAAATTCAAAGCAGAAATAATCTCCCAGATAAATACAGAGATGGTGAGTAGAGTGAAAGACATGATTAGAGGCTCTAGAGCAGAAACAGACAAGAATATAGATAAGATCAGAAACACGCTGGAAGCTATGAATGCCCAGCATAAGAAAGAAATGGAAACCATGATGCCCAACATAAGAAAGAAATGGATTCCATGAAACAGATTCAAACAGATATTCGGGAGATTAAAAACTCCATTGAAAGCATCCAGAGCACTCTAAGAGAATCTGAAGACAGAATATCAGATATAGAAGACAGGATCGCAGTTAAGGACCATGAAAACAGATTTCTTAAAGATAGTAAGGGACCGCGAGAAATCAATCCAACAGCTGCTAGATGATGCAAACAATAACATAAGACTGATAGGAGTCCACAAAAAAACAGAAGTACCATTGACATAAAAAACCTGTTCACGGAAGTAATAGTAGAAAACTTCCCAAACAGAGGTAGAGAATTGGACACACAGATAAATGAGGCATATAGAACTCCACCCAGCCATGATCAAAAAAAATCTACACCTAGGCATATAATAATCAAGATCCCAGAAATCCAACAGAAGAACAAAATTCTACAGGCAGTTAGAGAAAAGAAACAAATCACCTACAGAGGAAAGCCCATCAGAATCACGGCGGATTTCTCAACACAAACCCTCAAATCAAGGAGAGCCTGGAGTGAAGTATTTCAAGCCCTAAAAGAAAATAACTTCCAACCTAGACTGTTGTATCTGGCAAAATTATCTTTCAAAATCGATGTGGAAATTAGATACTTTCACGACAAAGAACACCTGAGAAATTTCATGAACACCAAACCAGCACTCCAAACAATTTTATGCAATATCCTAGAAAAAGACAATGAAGGTCACAACTCCATGAGGGCCAACAAAGAGAAGATACCACGCAAGGTAAGGCACTAAAGGGAAAGGGGGAAATATAAGAAAAGACCCAACAACAATAAAAAAGCATGGCAAGAATGAGTCAATATCTCTCAATTATAACTATCAATGTTAATGGCCTCAATTCACCAATCAAAAGAAACAGACTGACAGAATGGATTAAGAAGCAAAACCCAGCAATATGCTGTATACAAGAAACACACCTAACTCAAAAGGAAATTCATAGGCTGAAAGTAAAAGGATGGAAAACAGTTCTCCATGTGACAAGATCCCAGAAAAAAGCAGGGGTAGCAATCTTATTTGCAGACAAAGTAGATTTCAAACCAAAACTAATTAAGAGAGACAAAGATGGTCACTACATCCTTGTGAAGGGAACAATCCAAGAGGAAGAGATGACAATCCTAAATATTTATGCACCAAATATGAATGCCCCCAACTATACAAAACAAATATTAATGGACATGAAAAACCAAATAAGCACTAACACAATTGTAGTGGGGGACCTCAACACCCCTCTATCACAAATAGACAGATCATCTAGGAAAAAAATTAACAATGAAATTCTAGAACTTAACCAAGCTATTGAACAAATGGACTTAAGAGATGTTTATAGAGTGTTCCAACCCACAAAATTAGAATACACATTCTTTTCAGCTGCACACGGGTCATTCTCCAAAATAGATCACATGCTGGCTCACAGGGCAAATCTAAGTAAATGTAAAAGAATTGAAAGTTATCCCCTGTATATTATCAGACCATACAGTGCAATAAAATTGGAGATCAATAACATAAGAAACCGCAGAACACCCACAAACACATGGAAATTGAATGACACTCTCCTGAACAACCAATGGGTCACAGAGGAAATTAAAGAAGAAATTAGACAGTTTCTACAAGTAAATGATAATGCCAGTACAACATACAGGAATCTGTGGGACACAATGAAAGCAGTTCTACACAGGAAATTCGTAACAGTGAATGCCCATATTAGGACAACAAAAAGAACTCAGTTAAATAACCTAGCGCAGAACCTCAAGCTCCTAGAAAAAGAAGAGCATAACAAACCCAAAGCTCGTACAAGAAAGGAAATTATAAAGATCTGAGCAGAAATCAATGCAATGGAGACTAAGAGAATGATACAAAAAAATCAATGAATCGAAGAGCTGGTTTTTTGAAAGAATAAAAATCAATAAACCTTTAGCCAACCTTATCAAAAAAAGGAAAGAAAAGGCTCAAATCCATGCAATTAAGAATGAAAAAGGTGAAGCCACAACAGATCCAGCAGAAATTCAGACGATCATCAATAAAATATATAAAGAACCCAAAAAATTAATGGGCAATTTAAATGAATAGACACTTCAAACAAAAAATACAAATAATCTGTAAGGACATGAAAACATGTTTCACCATTAGAGTAATGCAAATTAAAATAATATTGAGGGGGCTGGGGATTTAGCTCAGTGGTGCCACTGCCTGCCTCAAAAGCACAAGGTCCTGAGTTCGATCCTTGGTACCAAAAAAATAATAATAATAGTAATAATAATATTGAGATTCCACCTTACTCCAAGAAAGTATACCACCAAAAACTCAAGAAATAACAAATGTGGGCAAAGCTGCTGGGAAAAAGAACCCTTCTTAAACATACTCAGAAATGCTGAGGTGCTTAATTCACCTAGTAAACTAAAAATAAACATTTTACATTTCTGTATCAGTTTACAGTTTTCTGAAGGTATTTCTTGAACTCTATCATTGAAGTCATCAGATTGGCTCTGATAAAGAACTAAACCTGTGAAAGGAAATATTCAGGGCCCCTGAAACTGGTTTTCTTGGGAGAACCATGTTTGTGGTGGAGTCAGCTTGCCATCCTTGTTCTACCATTCAGAGTCTCTTCTACAGGAAGTCCAATGGAGGCTGCAAAACCATTGGCAATTATCAAAGTAAATACTTGAGAAACCAGGGCAAGGCCCCATCTCCCCATTGCATTTCTAGGTCCTTTCGTGACTGACTGGCCCATCTCAGACCACTAGTGGGCACTGATAGTCATAGAGATCCCAGAGAAACATACCTGCCAGATTTTTCTGTCCTATTGACCAAATTCCCCCAACTTCAGAATTTGCAGGTTTTATAGCAGGTAATATAAATGCATTATTCATGTTGGTAATGAATTCCCTTGTCTTGCTCAACTTTTCCTTTCAGCTTCTTTTGATATGTCATTGCATAGCAAATATAAAGCTAGAAGCGAACCATACACTAGAAGGGGCCGGGGATTTAGCTCAGTGATTCCACCGCTTGCCTCGAAAGCACAAGGACCCAAGTTCAATCCCCAGTACCAAAAATAAATAAATAAATAACCATACACTAGGGGCATGGTGGCCTTTTGAAAAGGAACACATTTCCTGTCATTGTAGTCAATGAAATCTTCCCAGCTGGTATTACTGCTGTACCTTGCCAATGGCCAGACCCCAGATTGTCTCTTGGGACATCGTGGCCTATCTCCTTTTGGGAAATGCCTATATAGGTCTATTGTCCCCTTTTTAACTGGGCTGCTCTCTAGGTTTTGGAGTTCTGCACACTTTCTGAACTTGTCAGACATTTACTTGCAAATATTTTTTCCAATTCTGTTGGTTGTTTCTTCACAGCTGTTTCCTTTACTGTGCAGAAGCTTTTTAATTCGATGTTATCCCATTTGTCTATTTTTGCTTTTGTTTCCCATGCTTTTAGGGTCTTGTCCAAAAAATTCTTGCCCATTCCAAAGTCCTGACATGTTTTCTTCTAGTAATTTCACAGTTTCAGGTGTCATCTTTAAGTCTTTCTGTAGCCCATATAGAGTTGATTGTTCTAATTGTTGAGAGACAGTAGTTTATTTTCTGCATGTGGATAACCAATTTTCCCAGTATTTATTAAAAACACCTGTCCTGGGCCAGGGATTTAGCTCAGTGGTTCCAGCGCCTGCCTTGCAAGCACAAGGTCCAGAGTTCGATCCCCGGTACCAAAAAACAAAAAAACAAAAAAACCTGTCCTTTCTCCAATGTGTGTTCTTAGCACCCATGTCATAAATCAGTTGGCTGCAGATTCATGGATTTACTTCTAGGCTCTATTCTGTTCCTGATATGTCTGGTTTTTTCCCAATGCCAAGCTGTTTTGACTACTCCACCTTTTTCAGTATATTTTGAAGACAGGTAGTACAATCAGTCCTGTACTTTGTTCCTTTTTTTTTTTTTTTTTTTGGTACCAGTGATCGAACTCAGGGCCTTGCACTTGCGAGGCAGGCACCAGAACCACTGAGCTAAATCCCCGGCCCTGTACTTTGTTCTTTTTGCTCAAGATGGCTTTGGTTATTTAGGGTATTTTATGATTCCACATAAATTTTAGGATTTTTTTTTCTATTTCTGTGAAGAATGTCATTGATATTTTGATAAGAGATTGCACTGAATCTGTAAATTGATCCGTGTATATAGACATTTTAGTATTGATTCTTCTAATCCGTAAACACTGGATGTCATTCCACATTTTTGTGTCCTCTTCAATTTCTTTCATCACTGTTTTATAAGTTTCATTGTAGAAATCTTTCACCTTTTTAAATTTATTCCTCGCCTTTTGGGTTTTTTTTTTTTGAGGGTGACTTGTTGTTGTTGTCATTGTCATTGTTGGAGTTTGGGTGAGTTGTTTCTTCTTATTGTAAATGGGACTGCTTTCTTGATTTCTTTCTCAGCAAGTTTGTTTTGGTGTATAAAAAAGTTAGTGATTTTTATATGTTGGTTTTATATCCTGCAATTGTTTTTCATTTTAGTTTCTAGTTACATTTTTGGGGGTTTTCTACATATATGATTATGTCATCTTAAAACAGTGACAATCTGACTTGTTTTCAATTTCTTTGTTCTTTCTTTCCTGGCTTGAACTTCCAGCATTATGTTGAATAAGAGTGGTGAGTGAAAGTGCGCATCCTTGTCTTGTTCCAGATGTTAAAAAGCTTTCAGATTTTCCCTGTTCAGAATGTTAGCTGTTGATTATAAATGGCCTTTATTATGTTGAGATATGTTCCTTCTATACCTAGTTTGTCCAGCATTTTCATTATGAATGGATGTTGAATTTTATCAAGTGCCTTTCTTTCTGCATCTATAACATAATCATATTGTTTTTGTCCTTCATTCTGTTGATATGATGTATCTTATTTATGGATCCGCACATACTAAACTTTCTTTGTATCCCTTAGGCGAGTCCCACCTAATCATGGTGAATAACCTTACTGAGCTATTGGATTTGGTTTTCTAGTATTTTATTGAGGACTTCTGCATCTTTGTTCATTTAAGGATATTTACGTGTAATTTTTTGTTGTTGTTTTGTGTCCTTAACTGGTTTCAGTATTACGGTTATGCTGGCCTCACTAAATATGTTTGGAAGAACTTCCTCTTCTGTTGTTTGGAATAACTTGAGGAAAACTGACATTAGCTCTTCCTTGCGTGTATGGTAGAATTCAACAATGAAGCCATCTGATCTTGGGCTTTTCTTTGATGAGAGATTTTACTAATTAATCTCGTTTTTTGGTCTATATAGGTTTTCTATTCATGATTCAGTCTTAGTAAGGTATAAATATGTTTAAGAATTAGTCCATTTCTCCTAAGTTATCAAATTTGTTCACATATAGTTGTTCATAATAATCTCTAGTGATTCTGTGGTGTTAGCTCTAACATGTCCCTTTTCATTTCTGGATAGATATCAGATATTAAATTGTCAAGAACAAACACGACATCTGATTTTAGCCAAAAGGTCAAAAAGTGGTAAATTTTGAACTTCTGATCCCCAATTTACATCCTTCTGTATTATCTATCTCTTAACACATTAATGTTCATTATTAATATAGTTATTACACCTTCTAATTATTTTTAGTTTTTATATTAAATATACAAATCATTTATATACCATCCTATTAGAGCATTCAGGATTTGTACAATTTTTTTACAAGTGAGTTGTATACCTTCCCATGTTTTCTTCTTACTCATTAACATCTCTTTCTTTCAGTTTGAAGTTTTTGGGTTTTTTATTTTGTTTTTCCTGCACTGGAAATTGAATCCAGGGGCACTCTACCACTGAGCTACTTTTTTTTTAGGTACCAGAGATTGAACTCAGGACCTTGTGCTTGTGAGGCAGGCACGGTGTCACTGAGCTAAATCTCCGACCCTTATTTTTTATTTTGAGACAGGGTCTCATTAAGTTACCTAAGCCGGCCTCAAACTTGGGATCCTCCTGCCTCAACCTCACAGATATGGCCATGCCCACCACACAGACCATAAATAATATGTATTTGATGAGTATTTCAACTAATCCTAAGAAACCTGAAAAGTATAATTATTTTGAGAAAATAGAGGTTCAGAAGGTAACTTACTCAAAGAAGACACATATACTTTTGTCTCTTGACTCCAAAACCTTACTCCTAATATTCCATTACTTCACATAACCTCTAACTAGAACTGCTACATGATGCATGGTATTCACACATAAATATTTGCTGAATGGATGGGTAGCATAAAGCATATATTTAAATTTATTAAATGCTATATAAAGGGGCTGGGATATAGTTCTGCAGTAGACTGCAGGTTTAGCAAGCGCAAGGCCTTGGGTTCCATCCCTAGCACCAATAAATAAATGCCATTAAAGGGCACAGGATAAAATTAAAGGTATAGGGCCCGGGATTTAGCTCAGTGGTACCCACTGCCTGCCTTGCAAGCACAAGGTTCCAAGTTCAATCCCCAGTACCAAAAAAAAAAAAAAAATTAAAGGTACAGATGCACAGAGCTGAAGAAACTTATATGGATATAAAATGTATAATTACCCTTAAATCTAAAACAAAAGCATAAGTAGGACACAAACATAGGGAATGAATATGGAAGAAGCATAATGCCCTAGGAAAATGTTTTATATGAAGTGTTTCCAACTTATTAAACATGTCCTGTACCATTAAGGTGGTTTTTCTTGTTTTGTCTTGTTTTTTGGTTTAGTTTGGGTTGAATCAGAGCATTACTATGTAGTTCAAGCTGGCCTTGAACTCACTATGTAGCCTAAAACTCATAGTGAGCCTCCTGAATGCTGAGATTACTCATGTGCCACCCCACCTAGCTTGACTGAGTTATTTAAATTGACATGCTCAACTTTGATAGCAAGGGCCTAGCTATACCACCAAATAAAATACACATAATTTCTTAAAGGCATATAAACAAATACCCTTCTCCCTGGCACAGAACCACTAGAGTCAAAATGGGTTTTCAAAGAATCATAGCCGATAAGGAGGGTTAATAAGAAGCATTAGAAATACCCCACAGAGGGCCGGAGATTTAGGTCAGTGGCACCCAGTCTACCTCGCAAGTGCAAAGTCCTGAGTTCGATCCCCAGTACAAAAAACAACAAAAAAGAAATATCCCACAGATGCAAATTCTAAAATTCTAGTGCTTTATGAGATTTAGCCACCTTAAATTACTGCTCCCAGGGCCGAGGATTTAGCTCAGTGGTTTCACTGTCTGCTGCACAAGTGCAAGGACCCGAGTTAGATCCCCAGTACCAAAAAAAAAAATTACTGCTCCCACAGAAATTCTAAAAGTAAAAAAGGGTCCTGATTGGCCAATTTTTTGTTTTGTTTTGTTTTTTGAGACCAAGTCTTGCTGTGTAGTTCAGACTGGCCTTGAACTCACAATGTAGCCCAGGCTGGCCTTGAACTTGAGGCAATTCTCCTGCTTCAGCCTCCTGAGTGCCAGTGGGATAACATGCATGTGCCACCACACCTGGCCTTGATTGCCCAATTTAGCAAGAAGCCAGCATATCCTTCAACCACTGCTGGTTGGTTGGTTGGTTTTGTTTTGTTTGAGACAATGTCTTGCAATGTAGTTTAGGCTGGCCTTGAACTCACAGAGACCATCCTGCCTCCGCCTCCCAAGTGCTAGGATTATAGGTATACACCACTATGCCCAGCTGTTTTGTTTTGTTTTGTTTTTAAATTGATACCTTTCAAAATGAAGAGCTCGCTAAATAATGGCTTATCTTCACTTACTTGAATTAAAGCTATAGAAAGAATTACACTAACTGCCTGTGAAAGAGGAATGAGTCTGGATGCCAAGAGTAATCATGATAGTGATAAAGACTGTATCTCTAGAAGAATGCAGAAAGTAACCCAATAAAGAGACTTGAATTTATTTCACGGGTAGCATTTTTGGTGGTGTCCTTGAAAATCTCCAATTTGGGATATTTTCTGTCATTTTCTTTCAGCATATCCATCACCTTGATGTATCAGAACAATCACTGACAGGATAATTTTAAATCTTAATATTCTAGGTACCAAACCTTTCAAAACAGCTTTGAAAACTTAAGAGTGATAGAGACTCTATGAACAATTCTTTATGAATGACTCTTACCCATAAACAAGTCAGTATTTACGAAATGTGGTATTGGGCTGGGGATTTAGCTCAGTGGTTTCGTCGCCTGCTGCGCAAGTGCAAGGACCTGAGTTCGATCCCCGGTACCAAAAAAAAAAAAAAAAAAAAGAAATGTGGTACAAAGGTTTCTTTAGCAACTGATCACAATGAGCCTAAATGCTTCTGCAACTAGGAAAACAAAAAGGTAAATGCACACCTATAAATACATATATACATACACACAATATCTTGTTTTCTGGTTTATAGTTGGCTTCAGTTTAGGATGAGAGTGTAACAACAGAATCCAAACACACTTTGAGCAATAACTACAGTTATTTATTGAGTGAGTCCTTGGACACTGTCTAGGTACCTCACACACGTCAGAGGTTATTTCTCCTGATAACACCAAGTAGATGTCCACATCAGTACTTAACATGTGAGGAAACTCTAACATTTGATATGTTGGTAAAGGACTATGCTGGGTATTTAAACTTAAAGCATCTGAATTCAAAACCAGACTTTCCTTGACTTAACTACAAAGCACTGCCTCCCGTGACGGAAAAAAGGAAAAAATAAAGGCAGAAGCATAAGTTTTCATTTTTTCTTCAGTGCTACTTATATCTCAGTATAATATAGCGACTAAACACAAATCAGGCTGTCTGGATTTATATGCAACTCCATCATGACGAGATGTATGTCCTATCTCACAAGGCTGTCCCGAGGATTAAGTGAACGCCTATGTGTAAAAGGCTCAAAACGCTGCCTGTCACAGTACACAGGAGAAACGCGGCAGTTCTTCTGGAGGCATTAAGCGTAAGGTAATAAGGATTTCCAAGGAAATCCCCCCTCCCACCCCAGGCGAAGAATTACTGGAAACAAATTTCACCTGACAACCCAAAGTAACTAGAAGGGAAGATGGGGGCGCGAGGAGCCATTAGCGGAGCGGCCTGCGGGGACTCAGCCAGCTTCCAGGAGTCATCGTGAGGGAAGTGGGATCTCAGCTCTTTTGGTGGCGAGCGGGAAGTGGCGACCTGTACGTCTCGCAGCACGCAGGCCGCCTTCCGCATGAGGGGACCGGGCAGGCAGCCGAGGGGGAAGCCCACCGCGGGGTCCCAAGGCACCTCAGAGGCGGTAAGAGCCCACGGGAGCGCCCGTGGGGCCCACCTGGGCATCGTGAGAGGCCCCTGCAGCCGTCCGGAGAAGCCCACCCCGGCGTCCACAGTACCCTACCTCGGAGAGGCCTACCTCGGTGTCAGGAGACGCCCCAGGGGTGAGGAGCCAGCCGAGGCCACGCTGAAAGGAGAAGGCGTTGAGAAGAGGGCAGGTAGGAAACGAACGGAGACAGCAAATACTCGCCGCCGGGCTCGTGCGCTCCGCAGCGCCCCTCCCCCCGTTCGCTGGTGGTCGGAAGCGGCAGCAGGGCGGGTGGGAGTGAAGGTTGTCAGGCGCGCTCGGCGAAAGCACCGCGGGAAAGGGGACGCGATCTCCCGCAGAGCGCAGGCGCAGGACGGAACCAATCGCATCACTAGGGGGAGCCGCTGCCGGAACGTAACAACTCTGCGAAATTGGATTTGAGGCTGCGAGGCAGTCCCGGTTGGTCCCTGTATGCGCGGGCTGAGTTATTTACTAGGCTCTGCGATGGTTGAAGGGGAAACCATGGATAACAACAGGACACCTAAACTGCTACGATGAACCCTTCAAACTCTGACCACTGCCTCGCCAAGCCTCCTCTGGGTCTTTTTTTTTTTTTAATACTGGGGATCGAACTTGGGACCTTGCACTTGCAAGGCAGTCACTGGAACCACTGAGCTAAACCCCCAGCCCTTCTGGCTCTTTATTTTCATAGGAGTACTTAAAAACTATCTCCTTGGAGAGTAAAACATTAAGGTCTGATCATTTCAGTGGAGGGAGGAAATCTTGGAATGTTACTCAAAGATGGCGGGTGGCAGTGTAAAAAACAGCCACTTGTTTTTATTTCATTGGTGCACTATATATATATATATATATAATGATCACAATCATCATAGGGAATTTGTACCTACACATAATATATCTCGATTCTTCTTTTTTCCCCAAATCCCTCCCATCCCTTCAACCTCTTCCCCCTCCTTATTTACAAAAGCTTTGTTTCCACTTTTTTCATTGTATTCTTTTTTTTCCTTTTCCCTTCCTTATTTTCCCGCCTCCCCCCCCCCTCTGTTTCGCTCCCCATTTGAACCTTTTCTTCCTTTTTCCCAGTATCTGTAATACATTTTGGTCCTTTCAATTTATTACACCAGAGAAACAATGCAATATTTAAACATGTATGTTTAAATGTCTGATATGGTCTCAAGGTATATCCATTTACCTAGAAATGTCTCAAGTTTATCCTTCTTAATGGCACAGTAGTACTCCATCCATTGATGGGCATTTTGGCTGTAGAACAGGTTACTTTTGAGGATAATTCAACGTGATGAAATTTCAAATGTGTGGTCCATGACCCAGCAATTTCATGTCTAGAAAAATATAGAAACTTCAACAAGTATGTCCACAAAGATATGTTATAGAAAGACAGCATATTTGCAAAAAATGTGAAAACAGAAATGTCCAAAAGATATGGATGAGTAAAGCAAAAAATGTTCCTATGATAAAATACAACAAATAAAACTAAAAAAAGATTCCTATATGCAACATTTGATAGCTTTAAACAATATGAGGTATTGAAAGAATAACATGCCAATAAGTGTGTGATAGCGTTCTCTGCTAGATAAAATGGCTCTGGCAGCCCCACATCCTAAATAGCTCTTCCCAGCACATAATAAATCACTCAGGGAAATAATAACCTAAATTTCCCACCACGAAGTTCTCCCGCTTATGGTCCTTCCCACCGAGAAATTCAAACTTGCCAATGGATTTAAACCTCACCTCTGGCTACAGCCAAACATCTACCTCCACTATGCTCTCCACCATGCCTCTTGGCCATATAAGAGGTCACCTAGCTAGGCTGATGTTCTTGCCATTGTTCAAGACAGCCCGGCACCTGTCCCCTAATAAAGGCCTTGTCTTGGGTGTTCGTGTTTTCAGCTCATTCTCATTCTATAAACATAAATAGTATTGCTTCATGTTTTTATACTTTATGAAAAAAAATATATGTACAAGTATAGGGAATGGGCCAGATGGATAGATGCATCATGGTAATGATATGGAGATGGCAGAGGGGTAGAGAAGAAGAGGGGACAAACAGGACATCAGAAAGATAGCAGGAATTCTTCTAAAAAAAGAAAAACCTAAGGGCTAGGGATGTAGCTCAGTGGCACCACGACTGCGTCGCAAATGCAAGGTCCTGAGTTTGATCCCCACTGTGGTTATCTCTTTCAGTTAGCCAGAGTGCTAACTGAACCAGTGATAAGTGGGTGAAGCCTAGTTGGAGGAAGTGGACAAATGAGGCATGACCTTGAAGACTATATGTGGTCCTTGGCTCCTTCCTCTGGGTCTTTTCCCGTGCTTTCTATTTGCCAGGTGCCATGAATTGAGTATTTTACTCCACCAAAAATAATAAAACACACCAACATTATGTGCACCCTGATATGGCAGTATTGATGCCAAAATTACATAAGCTTGAATCTCTTAAAACTCAAGACCAAGAGATTTCTGGAATAAAAGAGTTTGTCAAGTCACTACAAATGCTAGCCAGAATGAAAAGACCAGTTCTGGAATAAGTACTGCAGCTCCCCATCAGCACAGGTGGGTAGCACTTGGAAAAATGTCCAATGAACCAGAGCTAAGAGCTTTTCTCTTCTTTCTTCCTTCCTTTCTTTCTTTCTTCTTTTTATTCCAAGTACTTTTTATCCCAAGTACTGGGACTTGGACCCAAAGAGCACTGAATTACATCCTCAGCCTTTTTTTTCTTTTTTGTACTGGGGATCAAACTCGGGTCCTTGGACTTTCGAGGCAGGCGGCGGAACCACTGAGCTAAATCCCCGGCCCCCCCAACCTTCTTTTTTTACAGTTTCCCTAAATTGCCCAAGCTGATCTATAACTTGCAACCATATATCTCAGCTTCATTCCCCAAATTTTCATTAGGAAAATGCGCTTTTTTTTTTCCCAGTACCAGGAATCAAACTCAGGACCTTGCACTTGCCAGGCAGGTGCAGCACCACTGAGCTAAATCCCCAGTGGATAAATGCTCTTTGTGCTAGGTGAGTTTTTTTATAATGAAAAATTGAGGGAAGGAAGGTATAAGTTGTGAACATTGGACAAGAGATAAGAAGGGCAGAATAGGGCATGGACAGCTTTGGGATAGAAGGGTAGTCCATATGGAGAATTGTTGTTTCTAGATTGGATAGGGTTGTAAACAGAATGTTACGGCAATTAGGAGATTGTGATGGGATTCAGGAATGTGAAATGGTCTTTTGTTCTCTTCCAGCCTATAGTTTAAGTGATTATTCTCCCCCTTTCCTTCTCCCTTCCACCCTCTGGCTGTATGTAATTAAATTCAGGACATCCCAAAATTTTTCTTTTCAAATCTAATAGCAAAACAGAGACAAATCCAAATGAAGGACATTCTATAAAATAACTGGTTTTAGCCATGGATTTAGCTCAGTGGCACCATGCCTGCCTCACAAGCACAAGCCCCTGAGTTGGATCCCTGTCCTGAAGGAAAAAAACTGGTTTTAAGCCCCATACTCTGGGAGACTGAGGCAAAAAGATTTCAGGTTTCAGCTCTGCCTGGGCAACATAGTGACTTAACAAGATCCTGTTGTAGGGTAGTTCCTTTAGAAATGGTCCGCCAATTAAAAGTATTCCAGGGCCAGGGATTTAGCTCAGTGGCATCACACCTGCCTTGCAAGCACGAAGTCCTGAGTTTGATCCCCATGGTAGGGGGAGTATTCCAGGTCCTTCTTGCCTCAAAGAATTGCATGAGAAAAACCAAAAACGGTGCCAAAAGTTTATTTAAAAGTCAAGAGGTGCGCACCTGTAATACCAGCACTTGGGAGGCTGAGGCAGGAGGATTGCTGCAAGTTTGAGGCCAGCCTGGGCTACACATTGCGTTCAAGGCCAACCTGAAGTACATAGTGAGATCCTGTCTCAAAAAAAAACAAAGAAAGAAAAATGAGGGATGAAGAGGTAAGGGAAAAATTAGTTCTATAGAGTGAACTTGGGCCAAACAGGAGAGAAAAGGATAAAAAGAGCAAAAATACGCAAGAACCCGAGTTCGATCCCCAGTACCAAAACATTTTTTTAAAAAGCAAAAATAAAAGTACACCCCGTGTCTGGGAGACAGCGTGGGCTACTGTGAAGAATCATGATATCAGGCTTCTTGTGGCCTCTGTGGCCTTAAATGTTATCTACATCTCGTGGGATCCCGCAAGAAGCTCTGTTAACTGGGTAGTTCCTTTAGAAATGGCTCCCCAGTGAAAAGTATTCCAGGTCCTTCTTGCCTTGAAAAAAGAATTGGACAAGACAAGGCAATAATGGTGCCAAAAAGTTTATTTGAAAAGTGCAGCTTATAGAAGAAACCACCTCTGCAGAGCGAACTTGGGTTGAACGAAGTGAAAAAGAGGGTAAAAGCAAAAATAAAATACCCGCCACATCTGAAAAACACAACACAGGCAACCATGCAAACCCACACACAACAGCAGTCTTCCATGATGGCCATGCTTTTGGCTGTCCACATCTCATGGTAGCTCTCCAGAAGTTCTACATTCATTGCCCAGGATCTTGTGATTGACAGTTCCCACTTATTTCCCCAGCCACCTTTGCCACACCCTACCTCCTATATCACCTGTTTCTGGGGGGAAAAAAAAAGGAATTGGTGATGTAGCTCATTATGAAGGCCTTCAGTTCAATCCCCAGTACAGCAAAATAATAATTTTTAAAATTATTGGTCTGTACTCTTTACATCAATATTGTTAACGATGAAAATTGAGAAATTATCCCAGAGTAAAAGAAATTAAAGAGATAAGACAATTGAATAGAAGATACTGTGTACAATTTTCTTTCTTCTCTTTCTTTCCTTTCCTTCCTTCCTTCCTTCCTTCCTTCTTTTCTTTTACTGGAGATGAAATCCAGAGCCTCAAGCATGCTAAGCAGACACTTTCCCACTGATACATCCCTAGCCCTGGTCTAGAATTTTCTTCTATTAAAAAGGACATTATTGGTGTAGTAAGTTTTTTGGGTGTCTTTGTTTTGAGGTGAGGCTAGAGAAACAGTAAGTGGTAGGAAAGGCTGGATTTGTATGTAGTTTATTAGAAAGAACAGAGAAAATTACTTAGTACGTGAGGGGGTCAAGAGGATGGCAAGGAGGTGGGCATGGTGGCACACACTTGTAATCCCAGCACTTGGGAGGCTGAGGAAGGAGGATCGCCACAAGTTCAAGGACAACCTGGGCTACACATTGAGTTCAAGTCCAACCTGAACTACATAGTGAGTTTAGTTTTAGTTTAGTTTTACTTTAGTTGTTAGTTTAGTTTTAGTTTCGCTTAGGCCTTTGTTCTTTGTCTCTTTATTTTTTGGTCTCACTCCCCTAGGTCTGCAACAGTGACCTCTGGCAGTTGTTAGGGGTATGGGGCATTGTTTATTTGAGGTGTTTTTTACTTGAGGGGGGCACTGGCATAACAACAGTTAGGGTCTACCACTGTGAGGTTTAGAAGTCAGGAGTGTCGGAGAATTTGTTTATTTTTATTTGTAGTTTTATAGTTGTATATTTATAGGTTTTAATATCTTAGATTTGACTAACAGATTGAAACTATTTGAAAAGCAATTCTCTGTGGTAAACTTGTTTTTGTTATTGCCGTTTGAACAATACAGTGTAACAATCTCTTATAAAGTATTTATATTGTCTGAGGTATTATAAGTAATCTAGTGATGATTTAAAGTATATAGGAGGAAGTGTACAGGTTGTGTGTAAACACGATATCATTTTATGTAAGGGATTTGAGCATCTGTAGATTTTAGTATTTGTTGGGGTCTTAGAATATTGGTTACTATTGGATATCAAGGGGCTACTGTAGTTAAAAAAAACCTTCCAGGTATCATCATATTGCTACCAGAGTGGGGCTTAAATATCAACTGAGGCAGCCTGATTTTAGAATTTTATGTCTATGTATTATATCTCTCACTATTTTAGGCTGGTTGGCATAAAAGTAACTTTTTGTTTTTTGGTAGTGGGGATCAAACTCAGGACCTTGCACTTACAAGGCAGGCGCAGTGCCACTGAGCTAAATCCCCAGCCCAGTAACTTTTTTTTTTTAAGGAACAGACATAGCCTTTCTATGTTTGGCAGTTAGGAGGTTATCTATAAGATTGACTATTTTTTGTTTTGTTTTTTCAGTGCCGGAGATCGAACTTGGGTCCTTCCGCTTGTGAGGCAGGCAGTGGAACCACTGAGCTAAATCCCCAGCCCATAAGTTTGACTTTTGAAGATTGTTTCATCTGATGTGAATTATTTAAAGAGAACAATCTTTGTTTGTTTTTTGTTTTTGGTACCAGGGATCAAACTTGGGTCCTTGCGCTTGCGAGGCAGGCAGTCAAACCACTGAGCTAAATCCTCAGCCCTAAAGAGAACAATCTTTACAAGCATGTAAGTTCCTTAGCTATAAGAAGAAGACTGAGGGCCCTGTGTTTTTGAAGGACAACTTTAGTGGAAAAATTATAGTTTTTATTATGGTTGTTTAGCCTTATTAAGCTATAATAGTGACAAGCTACAGGTGTAGCTGGAGACTGTTAACAGCAGTCAACATGGTAACTTGGTTCCCCTTGGTATATCTAGTTTAAGTCATTATTGATTTTTATATATTTTGTTGGTTATATTTTTGTTAGGTGTTTAAAACTAAGTTAAAGAGACACTTGTTTGGGTGGGTTTTGTTTTTTGTTTTTTGCTTTTGGATTTTTTTTGAGAAAGGGTCTTGCTCTGTAGTTCAGGCTGGACTTGAACTCACTCTGTAGCCTAGGCTGGCCTCTAGCTCACAACAATCCTCCTGCCTCAGCCTCCTGAATGCTGGGATTACAGGTATGCACCACCACACTTGGCTTAATGTAAGACTTGTGTTAATCAAAATTAATCTCTTGTTGGGGCCAGGGATTTAGCTCAGTGGCACCTGCACCTGCCTCACAAGCACAAGGTCTCAAGTTCGATCCCCGGTACCAAAAAAACAAACAAAATTAACCTCTTGTTATATATTAAGGTTAGTTAAGGCTCTTTACGGGTTACTTTTGTGACTACATACACTCTCTTGGCTCTTTTGCCAATGTCATCTGTCAGGATAGTAATAGTCTTACTTGACCATATGGCTTTTTGTAGAGTCATGGAAAACCTGTGTGTGTGTGTGTGTGTGTGTACTTGTTGTTTTTCCCCCTGGTATTAGGGATCGAACTCAGGACCTTGCACTTTCCAGGCAGGCGTGGAGCCACTGAACTACACATCCCCTGCCCTGTGGACTCTTTTTAGTGTACTGTATATTCTTGATTTTTGTCCTTTGGAGTCTAATAATCTCCCTGTTTAGGAGGTTAGGTGATTCAACAGAGTTGTAAGGTTTATTTTTATTTTTTGGTACCAGGGATCAAACTCAAGACCTTGCGCTTGCAAGGCAGGCACCTGAACCACTGAGCTAAATCCCCGGCCCCTTGTTGTAGGATCTTGTAAAGAGGTTTTTTTATGTCCTGGGTTTTTGTTGACTTACAGTGGTAGGGTCAAAATGTTGGCTGCTTTTTTTATTTTTTAGCCCAGTTGGTTATTTTAGTTTTGATTTTTAAGTCTCATTTGTTGAACACCTAAGAGGTTAGTTATATCAGTATTGAAGTAGGAGCAGTAGGTTTAACTATTATACTCTTATCTGGATATCTGGATATGAAGCATACTTGAAATATAAAATATGACCAGAGACTATCTTTTTTAAACTGTGATTGTCTTAGAAGCCAAATTTATATAGAATAGTATCAGGTAAGTTATAAAGTTTTATAGGAAACATTGATACCAAGAACAAACATAACAAATTAGCATAACAATTTTCCTGACATTATTAAGTTAGAAACATTGAGGTTTTTTTAATTTCTAAAAGTATCTATAGAATATATACTTTTCAAATTTTATTTTAACTTTTGAAAATATATATATATTTTTAAATTTTATTTTAACTTTTGAAACAGGGTCTCGCTATGTAGTCCATGCTGGCCTTGAACTCACTATGGACCCAGGGCTAGCCTCAGACTCTCACTGATCCTCCTGCCTCAGCTTCCTGAGTGCTGAGATTACAGGCATGTGCCACTCTGCCCAGCTTAAATTTTTATTTTAGTATAGAATATCTTATTATAAAGAAGAGCTGTAGGGCTGGGGATTTAGCTCAGTGGTTTCACAGCCTGCTGCGCAAGTACAAGGACCCGAGTTCAATCCCCGGTACCAAAAAAAAAGAAGAGCTGTAGATTATTAAATGGGATATTTATTATCTTTTTTTTTACAAAGTCAAGTTTGAGGTCCAGTCTTTTTAGTTTTTTAACTTATATTTGGAGAAAAATCAACCTTTAAAATCTTTTAAATTGGCCTTAAGTTCATAAAATAAAACCTACAGGTGACTTTTGGGGACAAATAATGAGCTATTTATAAGCATTTAAGATATATTGTATGTCTTTAAGACCTCTTTTGTATATTTTGGAGGAGAAATAAAGAGAGAAAGAAAAGACAAGATCTTCTTTAGGTCTCCTGAAGTCAGGGTGTATGAGTTATCTTGAGGTCACACTTGTATGTGTAGTCCACCCTGAACTGAGGTTAGGTCATAGCCACTTTACTTTTGGTCATGACTAGCCTAGGCATCTTTGTTAGTTGTACAGAGATGTTGTTTATATCTAGAATAAGTATTGGTTTTGGCACATACAGTAGTTATTTTAATTTTTATTAACAGATTAGGAAGGCAAGAAAAAGAAGTTGTACACAGTGGCTGGACTTTTACTTAAAAATTTACCCTAAAGAACTTTATATTTAGGGACCTGTGACATATGTAAGGAACTCATAGAGAGTTTTAAAAATTTGGATATTTCTTAACAACTGTAAGTCATACTATTGTAACACAATCATATAATAAGTACAAAAAGTTTTACCACCACAAACAACTTTAGTTAGAGAGTCACAAACATAGTAAGATTTTTTTTTTAGCTCTGTATCTTTGAAGGCCTATACACATGGAAAATATGAATATATTAACTGTGAGGTTAGCAATATTTAGCATCACAGCTATAGATAGAAGTTTTTGTATATATTTAGTTTTTATATTTAAGGCAGCATACAAAACAAACATATAAACAAAAAAGGCAGCATTTAGACTTTTTTTTAAAACAGGTTTATAGGGTGTAACTGCACTGACAAGAATTAGAGAACATCTTTAGAGGTCTTGAAAGTTTAGGAAACAGTGTTATTGACCACAAACAGACTTACTCTCTTTGTCTTATTTATATAATAATAAAATGTTTAATCAAAGTCAATAAATGTAATCAAGTTTGAAATGGCAGGACCAAACATAACGATGTCAAATTTTGTTCATTTTGTTTCAGGACTAACTGTATATTGTATAAAAAAGAATGTTCCTTAGTTATTTTGTATGTATTAAACTTATATAGTTTTAACTCTATAAACTTAACTTTAAAGCTTAGACTTACAGCACAAAATTATGTTTATATATGTACACACATATATACATTATCAAATGTGTTGTCATAACCAAATAATCATAAACTGATTATTTAAAATATAAGTCAATATTTGATTTAAATTTTAAAACTCAATTTTAGTAATCAAAAGTTTAACAATGGAGAACACAAGAAACTAAGTATCTTATAGAACCTTGCTTTTAAATCTAGTGGGTTTTTTGGTACCCGGGATCGAACTCGGGACCTTGTGCTTTCGAGGCAGGCAGTAGAACCACTGAGCTAAATCATTGGCCCTCAATCTAGTTTTGTAAGTTTAATTAAAAGTATTTTAATATCTTAAGAAAACCTCATCATTTTAGACATAGAAGATTTAACCTTTTGATTATAGCCAACTTACATATATTATAATAATATATTTAATAATGTTTGTTGGAGTATGTCATAAGACTGGGAAAAAAATGGAGAAATCTCATTAGTGGATAAAAACTGAAAAATTGGCTTAGGCAACTGTTTGTTTGTTTGTTTTAATCTGTAGAGGGGAATCTTTTCTAGCAGTATTTTTTAAGCCCACAGAGTCCTGGGGGAACTCTCCTTAACTTTGACCTTTGTCCTCGAAAACCTTTCTCAGGGAATCTAGGGGGTTATTTTGTTAGATATTAGCTCTATGAAAGTTAGGATGGGGGTGAACACCAGTGACATTTGGAACAGACAGTGGGAGATTGAAATGTGGGTTAGGATCCTAACCTGATCCTGGCCCAGTAAATTTATCAAGACATATCTGAAGAGGGAGATCTGTCACACTACCAGAGAGAGAGAAGTCCAACCCTGTAGCTTGATTATTAATGGAAGGTTAAGAGAGGGTTCTAACAGTCATCTCAGGTCACCCTAGGAAAGAGGGGATATGTGGAGATCATCGAGTGTTTTACCTCTCACCAGATAAGTGCAGACCTCTCTGCTAGTTACCTGTTTGAGCCATCAGAAACCAGCTTCCACTGGGGGCCTCTGAGTACCCACCAGGGACTAGGCCTGGCCAAGGTTCCACAGTTGCTATCCCAGCTTTCACCAGTTCCAAGGAACCAGAGATCTGTCTCTGGAAAGGAATCCAGATCCCTGTCTGGCTAACATTCCCACTGGTTTCAGCAGGAGGTACTGAGGAACCTGTTTTCTGCTTTGCAAGTGGCAGCTGGTCTAAGAGCTTTTAACTACCTGGCTGAGTTTCCACTGTTTCTTAGCTTTTTATAAAGAGACAGAGAAAGAGAGAGAGAGAGAGAGAGAGAGAGAGAGAGAGTGTGTGTGTGTGTGTGTGTGTGTGTGTGTGTGTGTGTGTGTGTCTGTCTGTCTTCTGTCTGGCCTTTCCGCCACACTTGCCTCTCCATTGAGAAGACAAAAGCCCCATGTTAGGTGCTAAAGATGTAACCACCTCTTTTTGGGTTCTTATTCTGAGGTGAAGCAGAAGAATGTGACAAAACAGTAAGTTTTGAGGAAGGCTAGTATTATAGCTGTCCCAGTGAAAAAGACCACACCACAAAAATATCCAAATTAAAGGAGTCTTTTTAATTAGCTGACCACCAAAGATGAGCTCTCCCATCCTCCTTGGGACTGATCAAGCAGGGAAACCTAGCTTTTAAAGGGAAAAAAACCACACAATGGTATATCATGATCTCATCTTTGAGCAAACACAGGAGAACAGAAGCAGATTGCAAGTTAGATTAAAATCCAATTTGGGGGACCTGGCAGGGAATTCCTATCTTTATGGTTAGGGCTGCAGTATAACATGTCCTGTCCTTTGTTCTTAACCATAAGGTAAGCTATGTGCTGGTTAACTTATCACTTTGAACAAGCAGTCCGGGGAGGAAAAGGGGTAAAGTTCAGGTGCAGGCTATTAGGGGGTTCTGGTTAACTCGCTTACTTCAGCTGGGTGTGTGTGTAGTTTATTAGAAAGGACAGAAAAAAGTCCCTCATAGATAAGGAGGGCAAAAAGATGCCAAGGAAGCACCTGAATCTGGTTTATAAAGCTTTTTGGAGGGCAAAGGGGTAGAGTGTGTATAAAAACCCAGGTGGCTGTTTTATTGTTGTTGTTTTAGGGTTTGTTTTTTTTCTTCTTCTTCTTGAGACAGGGTCTCGCTATGTAGCTCAGGCTGGCCTTGAACTCAATATGTAGACCAGGGTGGCCTCAAACTTGAGGCGATCCTTCTGCCTCAGCCTCCTGAGTGTTGGGATTATAGGTGTACACCACTACGCCTGGCTGTTTTAGGGTTTTTGTTGTCAGTGGATTTTAGCAGTCTTTTTTTGTTGTTACTTTAGGGGGTTTTTTGGTGGGGAGAGGGGTCTTATCTTTATTATTAGTTTACCTAGTTTATTTAGCTTTGTTTATGCCTTTGCTTTTCTCTATTTTTTGGTCTCATTGGGACAAATAACATTTGAACAAGATCTCTAGATTAGGTAATACTATTGTGTCAGTGCTAATTTTTTGCTTCGATAACTGTCCTGTGGTTATATATGAAAATATCCTTGTTTACAAGCATGAATCACCACACCTGGCACATTGGAGAATTTTAAATGATCTCAAATGGTTAAAAAATAGTATGTATAAAGTAAATGTAGAGAGAATAATAAAACTAATGAGTAAACTAGAAATCTGAAATTTTTCATTTGGAAAATTTGAACAAAGGATATATGTGAATTCTTTATACTAGTCTGTCAACTTTAACAAAAGTCTAAAAATATGCCAAAATACAGAATTAAAAGAATAAGAAGTAAATACATGATGATTCTGAAATAAGACTTCAATTGCCCAAGTTCAAAATTTGACTGTATCAGACCACTTCATGGTTCTAATTAATTGATTTTTAAATAAGTTTTAATTTAAAATTTAAAAATGAAGCCCTGGGTTCAATCCCCAGTACCACACACACCAAAAACAATGTATATGAATAATTACCATTTTATCTGTTTCAAACACTTAAGGATATATATACAGAATCATGCTTAGGGAAAGATAAGAATTCTGCTAAGCAAAAGGGACAAAAAGTGACTAGTAACTTGCCCACAGTCACAACTGTAAACAAAGTTGGGATTGTAAAACTCAGAGAATTAATCTATATGAAAATGTTCAAATTAAACAAGCAATAAAAAATGTGTGGCATCACTAATAATTAAAGAAATACAAAAGAGTCTCACCACAATTTATTAAATAAGCAAAAAAGAATAAAATTGACAAAATTCAATGCTAACAGGATTGTGAGAAAATAAATATATTTGTGCACTGACAGCATATTATAAACAAGTATAATCTTTCCAACAAGAAATTTGGCAGTAGCTGTCAAAAGTCATAAAAATAATCATACTCTAACCTGAGTAATACCACATTGGGGAACACAACTTAAGAAGATCATTCAAAGGAGAGAACAGATTTAAACAAAGATGAACAGTATGTTACAGCTGAAAACTAGAAACAATCCAAATGCTCACCCAGGGGAGAATGGCTAACTTGAAATAGTCCATAGTAGAGCAATACAATAACAAATTATTTTATTACATTACCACAGGGAATATCAACTATGTTTGATAAGAACTCTTTCAAGTATGAGTAAGCCAAAAACAGTAGAATGAATCCCAAGAGACCCATACACAGTGCTGACAAGTAATAGATAATTCAGTATGAAGAAGCCAAAGAAACTCTAGTGTGTATAATTAGCAGATGATTTGGAATTAGAGCCTTTTCAAAAATATGAAATGTATGCTGGAAGTGCTGGCACACGCCTGTAATCCCAGCACTGTGTAAGACCGTGGGCCTTACCAAACACTCCAAGGAGCTGACTGCAGTGAGCACATCCAGGGATCCCAGCGGTGCCTCCAAAATATAAGACCATGGGCCTTACCAAACGCTCCGAGGAGCTGACTGCAGCAAAGAACACCTGGGAGGGAACACATCGGACAAGTTGGAAAGTAAAACAGACCTTTATTAGTCTGGCCAGACGGCACTCCCAAAGCAAAGTAGCTTAAAGAGGCCCCTGGCTCAGAGTCCGGGGCTGTTTTTATAGGGGGTTGAGGGGGAGGTTAACATGTAGATTTAAGAGAAAAGAAACAAGGGTTAGTGGTCTACTGTCACGTACTGATGGTCGGCACACACACACACTAATGGTCACGACTGTCATGTACTGATGGTCGGCAGACACACTGATGGATTGTCCTACAGATAGTGGGTCCGGGAACGTCCGTTCTCCGGGCAAACAAGGAGTTGAGTAATTTACCTTTAAAACTCTATGTCTGTTACAAATTTTATCTAGCTTCCCAGAACTAACAAGCTTCTTAATCATTAGCTCACATTTAATTGCAGTCAGGGCTACAAGAATTCTAAGATTACAAGGTTTTTGCAGTCCCACAACTGGGGAGGCTGAGGCAGGAGGATCAACATGAGTTCAATGCCAGCCTGGGCTACATAGTGAGTTCAAGGCCAGCCTGAACTATACAGTAAGATTCTGTCTCAAAAAAAAAAAAGAAATGGGAGAGGTGACCCCCACCAGAAGCCAGTGATTACAATGAATCAATTCTGATGCAACAATGTAAATAGTTCTTTCTTTTTAATAATGATGTCTTACTAATAATGAGAGGTAATTACCATTCCATAAAATATCCCTATTTAGTAGAGCGACTTTCAACATGACAGTGTGAAGAGCCCTTCTGACTTGGACTTCAAGTGATATTGGTGAAAATTACTTTTTTTTTTTTTTTTCGTACCGGCGATCGAACTTGGGACCTTGTGCTTGTAAGGCAGGCACCAGAACCACTGAGTTAAATCCCTGCCCTGAAAATTACTTTTAAAAACAACCATTTTGAATAATCCATAATGTAAAATAGGAAGAAAAGGTCCAAAGGGGTAGGGGTAGTGGGAGGGGCAGGGGAAAGGAAAGAAGGGAAAGGAAAAAATGATGAGAAATGGAAATAAAGTCTTTGTAAATAGGGAAGGGTGGAGGGCGTGAAGGGAGGGCTAGGAATGGGGAAAAAATAAGAACCAAGATGCATTATATAAAGGTACAATGCCCAATGAGAAATGTAATTGTGTTGTATACCTACAATGTACCAATAAAAGAATTTAATACAAAAAAAAAACTCATTAAAAAAAACAACCATTTTGAGCCCCTCCAAAAAAACCCCTAAGGGTAAAAAAAAAAAAATAAAGAGTATCTACTCAAAAAAATCTACAAAAGATACTTACTTCCAGGAAGATGGCAGAGTGGTAAGCAACAAAGAAAGAGCTTCTCTGAGATTTGGAGTCCAGATACTGAAATGTAGTAATATGAAGAAAAGAAGAAGGGAAGTGAGTCCCCAGGACCAAGGAAGTATGTGAAGAACTGAAGCACACAGGGACAACAAAGAGAGAGTTTTCAATGAAGAAGTAGGAGGTGACACATAGCACTTCCTCCCTGAACCTGGACTCACTCCATAGGTGGGGCGGTTTGAAGCTGCAGATACACAGTGACAACTGGTGACCCCAGAGGCTTCCACAGAGAAACACACCAGTGGAATGGAGCAGTGGACACGGTGGACTGCAGTGGCTGGTGAGTTATTCGAGTGAGTTCAGATATCCCCCAGGAGAGATTGATTGGCTGGTAGCCATCTTGGAGAGAGGCCAAATAAACTCAAAACTCAGAACAGCTTCAGGGTGGCTCAATCTAGTGACTCCCAGTGTCATAGAAAGGCTGCAAAGTTCAAATTGGGATGAGTTCAGGGAGCCAAGTTCAAGCCAGCAGGAGGCACAATGACTGTTGCAGGCTCAACAAATCTGGTTCCAGACTCACAGCCAGAAGCCAGCCTGAACATCAGTGGAACTAAAGGTGCAGGATTGCAGGGATTATCCAGTACCTCACTGTAAAGCTATAGCTGGCTTGCTGGGATTGATCAACTCTGATCTGGACTCTGTCTGCCCACTTTGTCTACCAGTCACAGCAGAGAAAAGACTTCAAGTGAACATTTCTTTTCATATTTTCTATTTTTTCCCTCTTTTCTGTTTTTTGTTTCTTTTGTTTGTTTGGTTTGTTTTGTTGGTACTGGGGCTTAAACTCAGGACCTTGTGCTTGCAAGGCATGTGTGGCACCACTGAGCTAAATCCCAGCCCTGTTTGTTCTTGTTTTTATATGAGTGTGAACACAGTTTCTAGTTTTTTGTTGTTGTTCAGTTCTGTTCTTATTTTTATTTCTTCCTTCTTTTTTCCCTCTTCTTCCTCTTCTTCTATTTCTCTATTTCTTCCCTCCAATTCCTTTAACATTTTCTACGCTGAGGGTAACATTGCCATACGAGGGCTTATTTACTGCACATGATTTTCTGGTTTGTTTTAGATTTTGTTATATAACCACAAATCCAGTTCATATGGTTAAAGGCAGCAAATTCATAGTTACCATAGTTTGTCATTTTCTAGGCTGTGTTAGATGCTATTGTTATTACTAATTTTACTACTTTAGTCAAGGTGACATAAGTGTGCTAATCAGTTGTTCTTCCTAGACTGAGATTGCCTGAGAATCATAAAAAATATTACAGGCCAATGCCAAAGAACTAGAGGGTGGGCCAAGTAGGCAGCAACTTCTCATCAGCAATAAATTGAAGAGACAGGATCTTGCAACAGACTCAAAACCCAAGAGCCAGCTATACCTGGAAGACACCTCTGAGAAGTGGTCATTTCTTAAGAGTTCTAAATACTAGCAATAAAGCTATTCACCATAAGCAATTTACAAGCATCAACCCAGAAATTAAAATTTTAAAAAGTAAAAAGAAAACGAAAAGAAATTTAATCAAGATGCAACCCCAGACTTTCAGCTCACCAAATGTAAACACAGGGGGAAATGAGGTGGAAAAATCTGAAAGCCACCCACCTGGACTCTCTGAAGTGGTAACAGGGGAAGTAACAAAGAAGGTGAATGAGGCTGAAGAAAGAATCAAATTAGAAATAATTTCTCAGGTAACTACAGAGATGGTGACCATAATGAGAGACATGCTTAGTGACTGTACAACAGATACAGATTTTTTAAAAGTAGAGCTCCATATATTATCCCTATATCATATGTCCTATCTCACTTGGAGGTCTCCGATCAAGATAACTTGATGGAGGTAAGAGTTTGGTTCTGTTTCACAGATCCTGGATTGTGACTCACTTAGGTAATCAAAATTGTCTTGAATTTTTGTGCCTTATGTCTTGAATTTTCGTCAACTGTGTATGATTTTATGCCTTATTTCTCTTTTATACATTGTCTTTGGTTAAAACTGTGGCAAATTTAAGTTGAGAACATGGGAAGATATTTCCCATCAAAGAAAATGACATTTTACATTTTATTCCTGTTTTGTATGTGTTGCATTTGGACTTAGTTGCTGAATTCATTGGTGTTCTTGACTTGTTTGACCTTGACTGTTGTGGTTTGCTATCTCAGACAACAGCATTGGGGAAAAAAGTAGTGTTAGAGTGCCCCCAGTGGTCTTTGATGCAAAATGGGTCCTTTTTATGATATCTAGTTTGTATTTAGAAAATATACATGCCTATTAATAAATCATGGGATGCTTTCTGCCAGTTAAAAGACAGTAGATCAGCAGCTGTTCTTAAGACTTGGGGGACCTGTTTCAGTGAGACAGACAGGGAATGTTGAGCCTGCTCTGCCTCAGTTTCCTTTCTGGTGTGATCTTCCACTGGTGAGGAGACAATCTTAGCTTTTGAAATTCCCCATTCTCACCTTTCCAAGCTGAGAATGACAACTCATGAGCAAGCTATCTCAATAACTCACTGTGAGCATGAAAAGACTTCCTTTTGCTGATCTCCTTTCTGATTGTTCCCTGCCATTTTATTATTTTCCTTTTTTTAAAGACACGTAAAATGAGAGAGAAAAAAACCCTAAAGTGTTTCCTTTAGTGTTTATTATTTACCTTTTCCTCCTAAGAACTTTTAAGTTGAGCCCATAGAAAATGAGAGTTTTTGCTAATGCTGAAGACAGGGAAATCACCTTGGATGAGGAACTCATACCCCATTTCTAGGTTAAATGAGACATGGGAATTTTGCCCATCCAGAACACACATGAAAGTGATGTCCCCACTTAGTGTTCTGGGCAGCAGTCTTCCTCAGAAGACTGAACCTGAGACCCTGTGGAAAGAACTGACTTCTGGGTAAAACTAGAAGGAGCTACTTCCCAAGCATGACATTTAAGGGACCAAAACACATTTAGTTTAAGAGATAATCCTCAACCTCCTGGCTCTCTGTGTCTCCCTTCCTAGGTCTGATTCTCATAATTTATATGTGTAGAGAAGGAAAATACTTTCACTAATAAGTTGTGGACTGAATGTTGACCAGACAGGCAGCTAGATTCCTTTCTGGAGACAGATCTCTGCCTCTGTGGACCAGTAAAAGCTGTGAGTACAACTGAGGGGTCATGGCCAGGAATACTCTGTCATGGATACCCAAAGGTTCCTCAGTGGAAGCTGGATCCCAACAGCCTGACTGGGTAACTGGCAGAAAAATCTCCACTTATACATCATCCTTATCTACACTCCTCAGTGAGGAGAGAAGTAATTCTCTCAGCAATCTTCTGGTATCCTCTGCCCCAGAATGACTAGAGATGACACTGTTAGAGCCCTCTCTTAAGCCCCTTTAAGAGTTGAGCTACATGGGCTGGGGATTTAGCTCAGGGGTTGTGGTGCCTGCCTTGCAAGCGCAAGGATCCAAGTTCGATCCCCAGTACCAAAAAAAAGAAATTAGTCATCTCAAAACCACAATGAGATAATATTTCACAGCCATTGTGATGGTTATTATTTCAAAAATGGAAAATGACAAGTGTTCATAAGGATTTGGAGAAATTGGAGCCTTTGTGCATTGGTAGTAGGAATGTAAAATGGTGTAGCCACTATGGAAAATAGTTTGGCATTTCCTCAAAAAGTTAAACATGAGTGGGGAAAAGGAACCCTTCTCCACTGTTGATGGGAATGTAGACTGGTGCTACCACTGTGGAAATCAGCATGGAGATTCCTCAAAAAACTAGGATAGGAAGTCCCCTGCTGGGTATCTTCCCAAAAGAATTAAAAGCATCATTCCACAGTGATATATGTGCACTCATGTTTATAGTGGCAGTTTGTAATAGCTAAATCTTGGAAACAACCCAAATGCCCATCAATGGTGACTGGATAAAGAAGATGTGTTTTTGTTTTTGTTTTTTTGGTACCAGGGATCAAACTCGTAACCTTCCTCTTGTGAGGCAGGCAGTGGAACCACTGAGCTAAATCCCCAGCCTAGATGTGATCGTTTTATAAAATGGAGTACTAGAAAAGGTGAGCCGGTCCCAGCACCCAGAAGGAAGCTCCCCCACCACCATCCAATGCTCCTAGGGCAGAGAAGGTGAGCCACGCAGGTGCCAGAAGCAACCCCCCACCACCACCGTGGAAATGAGAAGACATGTAAACAAGCCTCAAAAATAGACTTCCGGATCACCTACAGCAACCCCAAAGGGAAACGAGATGGAACAATCTGATACTCAACCACCTGGACTCTGAACTGGCAACAAAGAAGGATCTGGGAAAAATGAAATCAGAAATAATTACTCAGATAACAGCAAAGATTGTGATCATAGTGCAAGACATGATTAATAAATCTAGAGAGGACACAGATAAAAAATAGAGGATCTGAGGAACATGATGGAATCCCAACATAGGAAACAAATGGAATCCATAAAACACATGCAAACAGATTTCTAGGAGATTAAAAACTCCATTGAAAGTCTGCACAGCAGAATGAACCAATGTGAGGATAGAATTTCAGATATAGATGATAAGATTGCAATTAGTGACCAGGAAAAGAAAAATTGCTTTAAAATTGTAAGGGAACACGAGAAATCAATCCAGCAGCTGCTAGATGATGCAACATAAGACTGATTGGAGTCAATGAAGAAAGAACAGAGAGTACAGATGACATAAAAAAAACTGTTCACAGAAGTGATGGCAGAAAACTTCCCAAGCAGGGGAATAGAACTTGACATTCAGATAAGTGAAGTATATAGGACTCCAGCTAGCCTTGATCAAAAAAAATCTACACATAGGCATATAATAGTTAGGATTCCAGAAATCCAACAGAAGAACAAAATTCTACAAGCAGTGAGAAAAAAGAAACAAATCACATACAAAGGAAAGCCCATCAGAATCACAGCAGACTTCTCAATGCAAACCCTCAAGGCAAGAAGAGCTTGGAGTGATGTATGTCAAGCCCTAAAGGAAAACAGCCTCCAACCCAGATTGATGTACCCTGCAAAACTATCTTTCAAAACTGATGGAGAGGGGCCAGGGATTTAGCTCAGTGGTTTTGCCACCTGCTACACAAGTGCAAGGACCCGAGTTCAATGCCCAATACAAAAAAAAAAAAAAAAACTGATGGAGAAATAAGATACTTTCATGATAAAGAGGACCTCAGGAACTTCATGAATACCAAACCGGCACTCCAAAAAATTTTAGACAATGTCCTAGGAAAAGACAATGAGGATCACAACCCCAGGAAACCTAGCAGAATGAATCCATTGGGCATGACAAATTAAACGCAAAGGGGGAGAATCCAACAAAAAGAAAAAGTCATGACAAGGCTTTTAAAACTTTTAACTTCATCTCCCTAATGAGTGTATAATTCAATCTTGTTATTGTACTGATTAAACTAGAGACATTTAGAGACATTTATAGCTAAATGGATGCATATTGAAGCCATATTCTTAAGTAAAATAAATAAGACATGTGTAAATACCAAATTGTCTCTCTGGTGTGAGAAACTGAAAGTGCAAAGGAGGACCAAAATGTATAGATAATTTGAAATAGGAAGCAAAGGTTCAAAGGGGAAGTGGGAAGGGGGGGTGAGGGGAAAGGAAAGAAGGGAAAGAAAAAAATACAAGAAAAGGAGAAAAAAATGGAAACAAATCTTTTGTGAATATAGAGGGGTGGAGGGGTGGCAGGGAAGGAAGGTGAATGGGAAAAAACAAGAACTAAGATATATCATGTACAGGTACAAATTCTCAATGATGAATGAAAATGTACCAATAAAGTTAATTTTTAAACAAACAAAAAAAGTTTAACATGAAATTACCACACAATCTTTCAATTCTACTCCTAGGTATTTTTGGTAAGAAGAACTGAAAGCAAAGACTCAAACATACATAGACAGCAATATTGATAGCACCACTATTCACAATATCCCAAAGTGGAAAATCTAAGTGTCCCTGAACAGATGAAAAGATAAAAAAAAGTACTACATCCATACTAGCAAATATTATGTGACCCATAAAAAGAAATGAAGTACTGACACATTCTCTAACATGGATCACCTTTAAAACATTATGGTATTTGAAGTCTGGTATGCTGGATGCCTGTAATCCCAACATTCTGGGAGGCTGAAGCAGGAGGATCACAAGTTCAAGCCCAGTTTGGGCAACTTAGTGACTTAGCAAAGATTCTGCCTCAAAATTAAAGAAAAAAATTTAAAGTGCAGGGCCATTGGTTCAATCCTCAGCACTACACACACACACACACACACACACACACACACAGAGCTATTTGAAAGAAAAAAAAATCACAAAAACTAAAATATAATTTTATTCATTAATATGAAACACCCAGAACAGAAAAATCTATAGAGACAAAAAATACATTAGGAGGTATTTAGAGCTGGAAAGGGAGTGGGAGGGGGATAGACAACAGCTAACTAGTAGAAGATTCTTTTGAGGTAATGAAAATCTGAGATTGACTATGGTGATAGTACATATCTATAAATATACTAAAAACCACTGAATTGTACGCTTTAAATGGATTAAATGTACAGCATGAGTTATGTCTCAATAAGGTTTTTTTAATTTACTGATTTAAAATACACAATTTTTTGGTATATTTAGAGTTATACAACCATTATTGTAATAACACTTTAGTCAGCACAAGAAAAAGGGCCACACATTTGCAAGTATTTTAAATGATTACATTCTAGTTTCTTCATTCATTTACTCAAATTTATTGAGCTGCTTCTGTCAGGCACTAGGCCAAATGTAAGAATAAAATATGGGATAATAACCAAGTCCTTGCCTAAGGCTATTATCAAGCTGATTCTAAAATTTATATGGGATATAACTGCTATTATGGTTTATATCTAGATGTTACCCAAGAGCCTCATGTGCTTATAAGTGGGACTTTTGGGAAGTGATTGGATTATGAGGCATTACAGCTGACTTGCTGTTAGAAGGTGGATCTGGTTGGAAGAGGTGAGTCACTGCAGCCATGATATGGAAAAGAATATCTCCCTTTCTGGCTTCTCCCTTCACTTCTCTATCCTTCCTTTCTGCTATGCAATCTTCCACCATGCCACTGGCCATGCAAGGACTGAAACTTCTAAAACAAGAGTCAAATAAACCTCTCCTCCTTTAAATTTAGGGTGGCATGTATTTTGTCTCAACAAAAGCAAAATGACTAAGACAGATTTTGGTACCAGAGAACTGGAGTTGTCACTGTCACGCTATCTGACCATCTGATTCAGCGGGCTTTAGAAATAGCTCATGGGAGGAGTTTGGAAAGATTTGGAAATGCCTGCTGGAAAAGGACTAGAATGCTGTAAGCTGACCTTGACGGGAAATTCTGGTTGCAGCTCAGAAGACCAGAATGCTAATAAAAAGTCAGATGGTAAAGGCTAGGGTCAGGAGGTTTTAGTTGGAAACAAGAACTCCATTGGAAGTTGGATTTTAGACCATGTCTGTTATGCTCAGCAGAAAATTTTGCTTATGTGCTAAGGCTTTGTGGGAGACTGAGATTAAAGGCGGTGGACTAATTAATCTGATGAAAGAAACTTCAAGACAGCCCAATGTTGGGGCTGTGGCATGAGTATTGTTGGCAGCTTTTAGCTAGGCTATATTGAGAATCAAAAGCAAACAGTACAGCTAAGAGATTTTAAAAGTTTTCAGTTTTACCAGAAAGGAATAGCTAGCAAAGCTGAAGCATAGAAGAGCTTGGTTGCTGAAAATATTATCATTAAAAAGAAATCACTCTAGGGCCGGGGATTTAGCTCAGTGGTTTCACCACCTGCTGCGCAAGCACAAGGACCTGAGTTCGATCCCTGGTACCAAAAAAAAAAAAAAAAGAAACCACTCTAGGTATTGTGGCACACACTTGTAATCCCAGCACTTGGAAGGCTGAGGCATGAGGATCGCCGTGAATTCGAAAGCAGCCTGGGGTACTTAGTGAGTTCAAAGCCACCCTGAAGTACATTACAAGACCTTGTCAGAAAGAAAAAACAAAAAGCAAAGAGGTGAGAATTAAAAATGACAGAATAAGGCTGAGGATTTAGTTCAGTGGTTTCACTGCCTGCCGCGCAAGCTCAGGGACCCAAGTTCCATCCCCGGTACTAAAAAATAAATAAATAAATAAAATAAAAAATGACAAAATAGAGATTGGTAGCAAAATACAGCTTGATGGGACCTGGAATCAAGACTCCTGGAAAACAATTTTGTGAAGTGAAAAAATAGAAGTAAACCACCAACACAGCTAAGAGACAACCTACAATGTGGAGAAAAAATTTTAGCAGCTGTACCTCAGACAAAGGACTACTATCTAGAATATACAAAGAATTGAAAAAAATCAAACCCCCCAGATTCAAAGACCCAATTCAAAAACGGGCATCCAAAATGAACAGACATTTCTCAAAGAAGTAAAAGCAGCAAATTTTCAGTTTTGTTTTGGTTGAGTTCTACTGTATTTGAATATTATTGTAGGGTTTTTTTCCCTTGCATTGTTCTTCTCTGAATGGTTTTAATTTCTGTATGTGTGTGTTTGATAATAAAGTTATTTTTAATTTTTTTTAAAAAGCAGCAAATAAACATATGAAAAAATGTTCAACATCACTGGTCATTCGAGAGATGCAGATGAAAACAACACTGAGATTTCACCTCACCCCAGAAACAATGGCTGCTATCAAGAAATCAATCAACAACAAATGCTGGCGGGGCTGTGGGGAAAGAGGAATGCTTCTCCATTTTTGGTGGGAGTGCAGACTGGTGCAACCACTGTGGAAATCAGTATGGAGATACCTCAAAGAACTAGGGCTAGAGGTCCCATTTGACCCAGCTATTGCCCTGCTGGATATCTTCCCAAAAGAATTAAAAGAATCATACCACAGCGATATATGTGCACCCATGTTTATAGCGGCATAGTTCGTAATAGCTAAAGCTTGGAAACAGCCCAAGTGCCCATCGACTGGAAACTGGATAAAGAAGATGTGGTGTTTTTATAAAATGGAGTACTACTCAGCCATAAAGAATGAGAAACTAGACACATTTATAGCTAAATGGATGCATATTCAGGCCATTACTCTTAAGTGAAATAAATAGGACACCTATATGTAAATACCAAATAATTTCTCTAGTGTGAGTAACTGAAAGTATAAATAAGGATTAAGATGATTAAAATGAATAATTGATAATTTGAAATAGGAAGAAAAAGTCTAAAGGGGTGGGGAAGTGGGAGGGGAAGGGGAAAGGAAAGAAGGGAAAGGAAAAATTATGAGAAAAGAAAAAAATGGAAACAAAGTCTATGTAAATAGGGAAGGGCGCACAGGTAATGGAAAAAAATAAGAACCAAGATACATCATTTACAGGTACAAGCACCCAATGATAAATGTAAATGTACTGTATACCTAAAATGTACCAATGAAAGAATTTAAGAAAAAAAAATAGAAGTAGACTCAGGTATGGTGGTACATGTCTGTAATCTTCACACCTGGGAGGCTAAAGCAGGAGGATTGCTGTAAGTTCAAGGCCAGTCTGAACTGTACAGTGAGACCTTGCCTCAAAAAAATTTAAAAACTTTTAAAAGAGGTAAATATCCAAGTATTGGAATGGAGCACATAGGAAAACTAGAAACTGCAGCAAAGCTGAAGAAATGGAGCACAAAGAATAAAGCAGCCTGGAAAGCTGATCCCAGTTCCTAGGGAGAAAGACCTGTCTCCACTAACACAAAGTAAACCCAGAGAGGGTCAGCAGCCCCAGGAAGAAACAATGGACTAGACTGTCAGTGCTAGCTTGAAGAAAATCCCATGGCTAACATAAGTAGCAAAAACAGCATGGAGTTTTACTCTTAAGTGACTTCTTCTACATGGTAGGCTAGAGTTGGAGAAGAAACCCAGTGCAGTGCCTACCATATTTGAGAAGGGTTAATCAGGAGTCATTTTGAAAAGGGGTTACTTAAGATGGAATTTTAGAACAACTATATTTTAGAGTTTCTGGTGTCACCCTACCACAGTAACTGGGTGGGAGTCAACCACCAGAGTCAGTTGCAGAGAAGGGATGGACTAAACATAGACCCCACCCTGAGAAGTTTAAACTCAGGCCAGGAAGGGTGTAGAGTCTTGTTCTACATGGTGAGAACCCAGGCCAGTCCTGTGTGGCCTTTAGAGGATGAGTCTGAAAGTGCTGGTATTAAATCCAGTAGTCTGCCTGAAACCATCCCCTGCTGCCTACCACCAGCAGAGAACTCAGTCATCTATTTTTTCTCCACATCTACCAATGTAAGCAGGGATATGGCTGAGCCTGGATAGTTTCCACAGCCTAGAGTTTATGGATAGAGGGGTCTCTGGAGTAGGGGCAGAAAGAGCACCTCACAAACCCACAGACCATAAAGCTAGACAGAGAAAGCTGTGACCAGGAGCACAGAGTGGGGCAGGAGACAAGGGCATGGCAGGCTGGCTGGTAAAGTGGTCATGACCTGTTAATTGCAAAGTTCCAGGACACAGAGACAGAATAATTCCCAAAGCCCTGCACATGGACTTCTTGTGAGAACTCAAGCATTTTTTAATAGAACAGCCTAGACCTGATGTAAGCCTGAGGAGTACAAGACACACAAAGGACACTTGCAATGAACTCTCTGCTGTGTTTTCACTTTCACAGTAACCCACTCAGCAGAGTATACTTCTTTTCCTACTTTTTTTTTTTTTTTGGTACCGGGGATCGAACTCAGGTCCTTGCGCTTGTGCTTGCGCAGCAGGCGGCGAAACCACTGAGCTAAATCCCCAGCCCTCCTACTTTTATTTGGCCCAAACTCACTCTGCAAAACATTTCTTTTCCTACCTTCAATAAATGTAAAACCTTGCTACATTTTTCATTTGTCTTGACCAATTTTTTGTTCACAACACAAAGAACCTAGGAAACACCTCTAGGCAGAAATTCCAGCACCCCAAAACCTAGTAACAAGAAGAAGCTGCCAGAATGACTGCAGGCCTAGGGTGGAAAACATGGACTGACCACGCCTAGTGGGAAAGGCAGGGCAACATCTACCATTCACAAAAACATGACCAAGGAAACAAAATACCAGTGACTCATTATCCCTCCCTCATACCTGGTGGACTCCAATACTACAGACCCTGGAAAGAAACCCACTGAAAAACATAAAGCAATTTTTACTCCTTTCTTTCTTTTTTCTTTCTTTCTTTGTTTTTATTTTTATATTTTGGTACCAGGGATCTAGATGATCTCAAGCAAGAATAATCTCTTTCTCTTTAACCTTGCTACCACTTTCCCCTTCTCTAGGCTCCTCCCATATTGTCCATTCCTGTTCCTCCAACACAACTCACTTCTGTCTCTTCCTGAAATATTCATCCCCAGCAGTTTGCATAGGCATTCCTTTCTCCTCAGTGGGGTCTTAGCTCAAGGCATTTATTCAGATACATTTCCTGAACACCCTAATGTTTCTCCCTCACAATTCATGCGATGTTTCCTTATTTTGTCCTCTCCTTAGCAATTATTACTATGTCAACTTTTTTATTATACTTTTCTCCAGTACAGTAATAAAAATACAAGAGCTAGGGGCCCAGGGATTTAGCTCAGTGCTGCACCTGCTGCGTAAGCGCAAGGACCCAAGTTCGATCCCTGGTATCAAAATATATATATATATATATTTATTGAGATTTTTTAAATTTTATTTTATTTTATTTTATTTTTTGGTACCAGGGATCGAACTTGGGTCCTTGTGCTTGTGCAGCAGGCGGAGAAACCACTAACCTAAATCCCCGGCCCCTATTTATTGAGATTTATGATGAGGTAGATGATATTTAGGGCACTGGAGTACAGTAATGAACAAGACAGGGAGATGAACAAGTAAGCTCTAGTATTTTTTTTCTTTTTTTGGGGGGGGGGTTGGTACCGGGGATCGAACTCGGGACCTTGCACTTGCGAGGCAGGCACTGGAACCGCTGAGCTAAATCCCCGGCCCTCAATAAATATTTTAATACACAAGATCGAAATAGGTAATTACAACCTTCACTCACACAACAAATATTTTGTAAGTACTCAGGAGGATCTAGGCTCTATTTCAAGGTGCTGGGGATTTAGCTATAAACAAACTAGACAAAAATCCGTGCTTTGCTGGAATTTGTCTTCCAGTAGAAATATAAACAATAAATAAGATTAAAAACTAAAACATATACTATGCATGAGAAATGTTAAGGAGGAAAAAAGGCAGGAAAGGAGGATACGGACCAGACTGAGTGGAGGGGTAAGAGAAGGAGAGACGGAGTTATTGGGATATATGGGAGAAATACATTATAGGAGGTTACTGGGGAGAGAATTAAGGGTTTGAGGACTAAGTAACACATTAGATGAGCTCACAGTGGTTAAGGGAAATCCATTGTATATAAGACCTTCTTGGTCAAAGTAAGGACTTTGGCCAAGAGTGAGATGGAGAGCCACTGAAGGATTTGAGCATGAGAATGTCATGATCTGACTTGTTGCATGTCATTCCCTGGTGCCCCAAGGCTGGAAATACCTGAAGGGTTAGGGAAGGGACCAGCAAGGATACTATGATAAATAACCTAGACAAGAGATGGTGGCTCCAAAATACTGGGGGAGGAGCAGGTCTGGAGTTAGATAAAATTTTGTTTGACATTTAACGTTAGAGAAGCCTATTAGCCATCCAAGTAGAAGGGTCAAACAGGCAACTGGATATATGGATCTGGTGTTTAAGGGGTAGTCTGAGCTGGGGGTTGGCAGTTGGAATTGAAAAAAATGGAAATTTTTTTTGTTTTTTTGTACCGGGGATCAAACTCAGGACGTTGTGCTTGTGAGGCAGGCGGCGAAACCACTGAGCTAAATCACTGGCCCCAAATGATACTTTTTATTTACAGTAATTGATGAGATTGGGGCACCTTCAGGGTGGTATGGCCTTAGAGTAGCAGTATCTGAAACATGATGGAATCCTGGCTCTGCCACTTAGTAGTAACGAACTCTTGACTAAACCACTTCTAGGATCTGGGCCTTAGTTTCCATACTAGTAAGACGGGAGAAATTTTTCCATGTAACAGGATTCAATAAAAAGGAAATGAGAAGGGTCAATGGCTCACCGCGAGCAAGGTGAGTGTGAGACCAAAGCGACTCCATTTTGCTAAAATCCACCATTCCCCTAGCTTCGCAAATTAATGGTTAAAATGTGTTTGCTCTGGGACAGAAGATACAATCTGTAACAAACCAAAGTTCCTAAGTTAATTACTCAGCCATCTGTTTGCCCAGGAAATGAACGTTCCGGGCCCCCTATCCATAGAACAATCTGTAGATGTGCTGTCAGTACGTAATGGTCGTGACTAATAGTCAGTGTGTCTGCTGACCATCAGTACGTGACAGTCGACCACCAACCTTTGCCCCTCATTTCCCTCGTAAAACCTACATGTAACCACCCCTCAACCCGCCCCCCCCATGCACCTGGCCAATCAAAAATGTACACTTCATGCTTGCTAATTGTCAACCAATCATGTAACTGCTAAATGGAAAATCTCCAAACCTTGCTGTAACCTCTATAAAAACCCCGCTAATTTGAAATTCAGGGTTCTCGATCTTGATCCGCTGCGTCAGTGACAATTGAGAGTCCCTGCTCGAGCTTGAATAAACGACCCTCGTGCGTTTGCATCGGAATCGGCTCCTTGGTGGTCTTTGGGGACTTCACAATCTGGGCACAACATTTGGGGGCTCGTCCGGGATCCCCAAAACCCCAGGATCCCCATACCGGAGGGTCAACACTGGCCGGTGAGTGTCTGATGTCTCTTTGTTTGTCTGTAATTTGGGGGCCCAATTTCTGGTTAGGTCGGCAGACAGTCTAGGTGGACGCGCTGCGAGAGTCGCCGACCCGGGATCCTGGAAGACGTTCCGGATCCTTCTGGAGGGGACGGAGTGCCCCATGGGTATGAGTCTGTAAGACTCCTGGAGGGACGATGCGGGTTGCTCCCGCGGTACGGCGTGAGGCCGTCGTCCCATTTCTGGTACTGCCTCCGATTGGGCGGAGGCCAGTTTTGTCTTTTCTTATGTGTTTTTTTTGTTGTGTTTGTTTGTCTGTTTATTGTGGTGACTTGGACTGAGACGATGGGACAGACTGTGACTACCCCTCTATCCCTCATGAGGAACCATTTTAAAAAGGTTAGAGAGCACGCTCATAACTTAAGTTTAGAAATTAAAAAGACTAAATTCATCACCCTTTGTAACTCAGAATGGCCCGCCTTTGGGGTAGGTTGGCCACCCCAGGAGACCTTTGATCTAGGGACCACAAAGAGAGTCCAGGAGGTCGTCTTCCATTCTCATATGGGACACCCTGATCAAGCTCCCTACATTGTCACTTGGAAGAGTCTAATCTGCGACCCACCCCCATGGGTCCAAGCCCTTTTTGCCTCCACAGAAACAGCAGCCGGAGGTAATCCTGACAGCCTGTGAGAAGATTCCAAGAGGGCGCGACAACAAAAGGCAAACCAAAACCAAGCCGACTGCGCCGCTTTACCCGGTCCTCCAAGGAGGGACCGAGGAAGATCTCATTCCCCCCCCCCCTTACTCTCTCTCTTCTCCCCCACGACAGCAGGCAGAAAGAAATGACCCGGCCCCAGCCAGAACTGGGGAAGGAGGGCCGGCCCCGGGTGCCGGCAACCATGATGGCCCCACCCAGAATACTCGCCACCGGTGTGCCGCCTCGCCGGCAGGCCTGGCAAACTCTACTGTTTGTCCGCTGAGAGCGATAGGGCTCTGATGAGCATGGTAACCAGCCTCATCATTACTGGTCCTTTGCCACCAGTGACCTTTATAACTGGCATACTCAGCACACCAAATTCTCTGATAACCCTAGGGATTTGATTAACCTGTTAGAAACTGTCTTGTTCACCCATCAGCCCACCTGGGATGATTGTCAACAACTTCTCCAAGCCCTTTTCACCTCTGAGGAGAGAGAAAGGATCCAAGGGCAAGCCATAAAATCAGTGTTGGGAGAAACAGAGGGGCCACTTGATGAGCAACACTGGGCCCGTGTTAAGGCACAACTTCTGTCCACCCGTCCCCCATGGCAAGTTAATTCCTCGGGCGGGAGAGAAGCTCTCCAAAACTATCATCAGCATCTCCTAGCCGGCTTGAGGGGAGCCGCTCGAAAGCCTACCAATTTGAACAAGGTAAGCAAGGTCCTTCAAGGACCTGAGGAATCCCCTTCTGCCTTTCTGGAGCGTCTGTTAGAAGCATACTGTATGTATACTCCAATTGACCCAGATGCCCCTGCAAATTGACAGGCAATTAATTTGGCTTTTGTTACTCAGTTGGCCCCAGATATTAGAAAGAAACTGCAGCGGCTGGAAGGATTTGAGGGAGAGAATAGGAAAAAGTTGATGAGTGTGGCGATGAAGGTGTTTAACAATAGGGATCCTTTTGAGGATAGAATGGCTAAAAAGATAGGAAAGGCAAACATTACAGCCTTGGCAGATGGAGGTTTTATCTGAAAGGAATACAGAGAAAATTAAAAAAGAGGATAAAAGTAAAGTACAGCCCTTGTTAGAGAAGGATCAATGTGCATATTGCAAAGGGAAGGGCCATTACAAGAGAGATTATGAAAAGTTAAAAAGAAAGAGAGAGAGAAAGAGACTAAGAAAGAAAGAGATGGGGTTCTTCTAGTAGATAAAAAAGATTGACGAGGCCAAGGTGGGGATCTCCAAACACATCCACTGACTCCAGAAAGCCGGCATCTTGATCCCGTGCTAGACAGCCTGGAATAAACCACTGCTTCCCGTGAAAAAGCCCAACACCTCAGACTTCAGACTGGTACAGGATTTATGAAAAGTAAACAGCCAGGTGGAGACCGTTCACCCAACAGTACCAAACCCCTATACTCTGTTGAGTCTCATCCCTCCCGGTCATGTGTGGTACTCAATATTAGACCTTAAAGATGCATTTTTCAGCCTGCCTCTAGCACCTGTGAGCCAGCCCCTCTTTGCCTTTGAATGGACTGATCCAGACACCAGAACAACCGGACAGCTGACATGGACCCGGCTGCCGCAGGGACTCAAAAACTCCCCCACTCTGTTTGGCAAAGCTCTCAGCAAAGATCTGCAAGAGGTAAGAAAAGTGTTTCCCCAGGCGACTATTCTTCAGTATGTTGATGACCTCCTGGTGGCAACTTCAACTGATAAAGAATGCATTGCAGCCACCAAAGGCCTCCTGAAAGCCCTCCAGGAACTGGGATAGTGGGTGTCCTGAAAGAAAGCTCAACTCTGCCAGACCAAGGTAACCTACTTGGGCTATATTCTTGAAAAGGGAAAAAGGAGGCTGGCAGAATCGAGAGTATCGGCAATTCTCCAGATTCTGAAGCCAGGCTCAAAGAAACAGGTGCGAGAGTTCCTAGGTGTGGTTGGCTATTGCAGGATTTGGATTCCTGGCTTTGCTGAGATTGCTAAACCCCTGCATGAGGCCACTGCGGGAGGAAATACGCCCCTCGAATGGACTGAGGCTTGCCAGCAGGCATTTCAATTGCTTAAGACTGCACTTGCATTGGCACCAGCCCTGGCATTGCCAGACTTAAACAAGCCCTTTACCTTGTATGTGACAGAGAAAAATGGGGTAGCTAAGGGAGTGATTACTCAGCTTTTGGGGCCATGGAAGCGGCCTGTGGCATACCTCTCAAAGAAGCTCAATCCAGTGGCCCGAGGGTGGCCTAATTGTTTGAGGACAATAGCAGCAGCAACTGCTTTAACCTGAGAGGCTGACAAATTGACCTTTGGACAGGATTTAACTCTGATCACTCCCCATGACATTGAGCCCTTGTTGAATAGCTCACCTAGCAAATGGCTGTCTAATGCCAGACTGTTACAATATCAAGGACTCTTATTAGAACAGCCATGCATTAAGTTTGCCACCACCACTGGCCTCAGTCTGGCTACTCTACTCCCAGAATCTGACAAACAAATGCCCATCCATGATTGCCTCGAGACTCTTGAAAACTCGAGGGGAGGACATCCGGACTTGACGGACCAGGCCCTCCCTTGTGCAGAGATAACATTCTATACTGATGGGTGCAGTTTCGTTCGTGATGGTGTACGGTATGCTGGAATGGCGGTGGTCAACCAGGACCAACAGGTGGAATGGGAGCAGGGGCTACCTCAAGGGACATCAGCACAGAAAGCTGAGCTGATTGTGGTGAAGCCCAACCGACCTCCAAGGCTGCTTGACAAAGTTCCAGCTTGGGGAAAAGAAGGGTGGAACACATCGTACCCTCATGTTTTATTTTTTTTCATGCCATAATGTTTAAAATTGTTACTCTGGTCACAGGAGTCATTGTGTTTGTGACTAACAACAAATTCTCCATAAGGCAAATTGGCAATGATGTATTGAAATCTGATCTGGCTCAAAAGTCCCAAATTCCAGTTTCTCTTAGTTCTATTGCCACATCGACTTCTAAAGAAACCTCTCCTGAAACTCCGTTTTCCCACTACTATAACTCCCCCCTCTTATTGCTGACCTTCGTATTACTAAAGGGGTCTTATGAAGAGGTTGATAGGACAGACTTTAGATGTAAGAAATAGTGGGAAATAAGAAATAGAGAGAAAGTTGGGATAGGTAAATGCATTAAGGAGGCAAGTTATTCAATATTTCTCACAGTGCTGTAAATATCTCCTGCTCATGAACTATGAACCCAAATGACAGTTAGTTGAGGTATAGAGAGGTAGAGAGCTAATAGCAAACTATATTAACTGTTGTGCAGTTTCTCAAGGGCTAGCTGGTGACCACAAGTTTGACATTTAATTAATTAAATCTTGCTTGTACCCCCGCTGCTATAGAGATTTTAATTAAGTTACCCTCTGGAGATTTTGATTAAGTTACATTCTGTTCTACTTAGGTTTGGGAAAATAAGGGGACAATTGTGATTTTTAAGAAATGTATTCATGATGTTCAATGATATGAATCAGTTTAGAAAAATATATTGTTTAGTAAAAATAACCTTACCTCACTAGATGTTGCTAAGGCAACCTAAAATGTAAACATGTTCCGCCCAATGCCTCTTAGCTATTGCTTAAAGATATAAAAATAAATCAGACCCTGAGATTTCTCAGAGGGAACCTGCACATTGCTTGCAAAGGTTCTTTTCTCACTCGCCTGTCCAAGACCTCTCCCCTTCCTACCCTGCATCGACTGCAGCTGGTCTGTGGCATGATTGCTTTAACTAAGGCTCTGGAATTGGGAAAAGGAGAAAGGAGAAATACATTCACTGATAACCATTATGCTTTTGCCACCGCCCATGTACATGGGGAGATTTATCAAAACAGAGGGCTGCTAACCTCCGAAGGGAAGGAAATTAAAAATAAGACTGAGATATTGGCACTGCTACAAGCCATCTGGTTGCCCCAAGAGGTTGCCATCATCCATTGACATGGGCACCAAAAGGGGTCAAGCCCTGAGGTGATTGATAATAATGCTGCTGATCAGACAGCAAGACAAGCCACCCAAAAATCAGTGGGGAAGCAAATGGTTCTGCTTCCCACACTGGTACTCCCAGAAAAACCTAAATATACAGACAAGGAGATAACGGAAATAAACAGGAGACGCTGGATTCGAGGAAGACATGGGTGGTGGATGACTAAGGAGGGAAAGGTGGTGCTCCCAGCCGCTGTAGCAGACACGTTGCTGCGAGAACTACATGAGTCCACCCACCTCAGCAAGAAAAGGATGATAGCTGCCTTACAACCCCATTTCGTCAGCCAGGGATTAGCCCAAAAGGCCCAAGACATGGTGAGACGATGCCCCACCTGCCTCAAGGTAAATGCTAATCGGGTAACCGGGCTCCCTGGGGTCTGACACAGAGGACTAACTCTGGGAGAACATTGGGAGTTGGACTTTACTGAAATAAAGCCTGGCATGTATGGGTATAAATACCTGCTAGTTTTTGTGAATACATTTTCAGGATGGGTAAAAGCATACCCCACTAAAAAGGAGACAACAGAACAGTTAAAAAGCTCCTTACAGAAATAGTTCCCCGTTTTGGTTTGCTCTTAGCTCTGGGGTCCGACAATGGTCCAGACTTTACGGCTAAGATATCTAAGTTAATTAGTAATATCCTTGGAATAAAGTGGAATGTACACTGTGCCTATAGGTCTCAAAGTTCAAGACAGGTAGAAAGAACAAATCGAACTTTAAAAGAGATTCTGACTAAATTATGCTTGGAGACTGAACTAGGTTGGGTAGAGCTTCTCCCTTTTGCCCTCCTCCGAATGAGGTGCATTCCCAAGCCTCCCCTCAATCTGTCCCCCTTCCAGATTGTTTATGGGCGATCTCCCCCAATCATTCCATTAATAGATGTAAAATTGAAGGAAAAATTTTCCCACCTTTGACTCCTTAAATCCTTAAAAGCAGTTCATCAGCTTCAGTCAGAGCTACATGAGACATTACGAAAGAAAATGACTAGTCCAAATGAAAAACCTCTACAACCTTTACCCTATAGGCCGGGAGATTTGGTTCTTATTCGCAGGTTTGATTCCAAGACCCTGGAACCTCATTGAAAGGGACCGGTTCCTGCTGTCCTGTCAGCTCCCTTGGCGGTGAAGGTGGCTGGACATTCTGCCTGGATACATCGAAACCATCTGAAAGCAGGACCCCCCCCCCCAACCGTGGATGTCAAAAAGGACAAATGGAAGGTTATCAGCCAACCAGGCGACCAAAAGCTAAAACTGGAACGGGTTGGAGATGTTTCACCTTAATGATAACATTCTCTGGGACACTGGCATTATTGCCGCCAAGAGGACTAGATCACACAAAAAATGTATGGATTCAATTGGCAAACTCGCTTAACTTGTCTGAATTCTGCTCAAATGTTGATGTAAATTTCCATTATGTACTGGGAAGCTGTCTCATTCCGGTATGTACCTCTTTAGAATTAATATGACCCTATACCCTATTTAAAGACATCCCAGGAAAAAAATCTTACTTACCTGGATAGTTATAATTGGGGGCATAACACCTGCCGTAAACCTAAAAATGCTGTCAAATTATATACACCCAAGGTAATTATGTCAAACAAAACTGAATGTGCTATGTATAAAAACTGTACAACCAAATGTCTGAGGATAAAACAGTCAGAAGAGATGTCCTGCCACATAGAACAAAAAATTGTGTGTAACAATTGCCATATCTCCCTGCCCACAAGATGGTTTTATACCTGTGAAAAAATAACCTTTAATTATATTCCAGCAAATTTAACCAAGACCAGTTGCTGTTTGAGTCGTCTAGCTGTAGTGTTGCCAGAGTCTCGTTCATCAGAGAACGCATTAACACTATACAGCTGATGGTACTCAGGTCCCAATACCAGCCAGTCTCTACAGACCTAATAAAATTAACCCCCAGAGGCCTATGATTGGCCCTCTATAACATCATGAGAAGGGGGGAATGTGAGACCAAAGCGACTCCATTTTGCTAAAATCCACCATTCCCCTAGCCTCGCAAATTAATGGTTAAAATGTGTTTGCTCTGGGACAGAAGATACAATCTGTAACAAACCAAAGTTCCTAAGTTAATTACTCAGCCATCTGTTTGCCCAGGAAATGAACGTTCCGGGCCCCCTATCCATAGAACAATCTGTAGATGTGCTGACTGTCAGTACGTAATGGTCGTGACTAATAGTCAGTGTGTCTGCTGACCATCCGTACGTGACAGTCGACCACCAACCTTTGCCCCTCATTTCCCTCGTAAAACCTACATATAACCGCCCCTCAACGCCCCCCCACGCGCCTGGCCAATCAAAAATGTACACTTCATGCTTGCTAATTGTCAACCAATCATGTAACTGCTAAAAGGAAAATCTCCAAACCTTGCTGTAACCTCTATAAAAACCCCGCTAATTTGAAATTCAGGGTTCTCGATCTTGATCCGCTGCGTCAGTGACAATTGAGAGTCCCTGCTCGAGCTTGAATTAAACGACCCTCGTGCGTTTGCATCGGAATCGGCTCCTTGGTGGTCTTTGGGGACTTCGCAATCTGGGCACAACAGTGAGAACCCTGAACCAAGAATCTCACGAGGCCGTCTGGAGGGAGGGGACCTTACTGTGGAAACGACTACAGGTTTCCAAAAACACCACACTCGCACGAAAATCCCCGGAGGCAGCAAATCAAAACAAACTTCAAGGCCAGAGCCACAGCACTGGCTGCAGCGCCCAAACATCGCGAGATCTGCTGGCCAAGGCAAATCCCCCCTCCCCACACACAAACACCTCGCGCGCGCCGTTACCCCTCAACATCTCGCGATACCAAGGCGCAGGAGCCGCTGTCTACTAGCTTGGACTTGCAGGAAAGATGGAGTATCCTGCGTTGGGCACTGTGGATGCTGCGGATGGCCGAAGGGCCGAGCCATACAACAGCTCGGGAGAGCGGGAGGGCGGGGAACCGGACGGGGTGCGCTTGGACCGCGAGAGGGCGCGCCGCCTGTGGGAAGCAGTGTCCAGTACTCAGCCGGTGGGGAGGGAGGAAGGTGAGTCCGAGATTAGAAGCTGAAACCCCTCACCCGCCTGCTCCGTTTGCGAGGAGTGGCGCAGACAGGGGGCGGGACTGCGGTCCTACCCCTCGGGGCTCTGGTCACACCCCCTGGCCCCCGACCCGCCTTCTTGCGTGACGCGACCCGGGAGTCCCCAACACGGCATCGTGCGCGAAGGTTCCAGGCTTGTCTCGCTCAGGTCCCAGGTTATTTCCCCTCTCTCTAGGATTGCCCTCGCGGAGACCTACATAATCTTTTCTGCCGTACTGGCGGCCAAGCCAAGTATTTCTCCTTGACTCTCGTCTCATTCTCCAGAATTCCCCACCTCCATTGTTTCTTGCCCTTTTTCTCTCAAGCCCTACACTAATGAGGGGATCTGGAAGGCCTTCCTTCCTCCTGGCTTTGGTGTTTGTGCGCTGGCTTACTGCTGTTTCTAGGTATCTGGCCTCTTGCTGGGATCTTATTCTAAGATGAGGGCTAGGTGCCTGAGAAAGTGGCCTAGCTATGCGTTTTGGTTCCAGAACAGTGTACCCAAGGCCACGCCGTGTCACTTCTGGGCTAAAGCTTCCCAGCTTACTCTGTTTAATCTGAGACTGGGTAAGATGGGAAATAAAAAAAAAAAAAGGATGGGAAATTTTAAGAAAAGGATGAGAAGAGCTGGTCTGACCATCTTGTGTGACCCCCTTCAGCTGTCTTAGAGCTGCTACTTGACGCTAACCCAGATACACAGGAATTGTATTTGGGCTTCTTTGCTAATCTTGTCAGGTATCTACAGGGAAATCAGTTTTCTTTAATGACTTTGCTTGCTTAGCAGACTAATCTTGAAAAGTTTAGTATGTTTGTAAACTGCCCTTGGATAAAATTGAATTTTGACCACATTCTAGGAAGAGATGTTTAAGTTTGTCTATGTCTGCAATCTAATCTGTAAGTCTAGCCTGACTTCTAAATAATGTGCATACTATTTCTTAGCCCCTATATCTTTTTAAAATATACTTGGTACAAAGTTGTCTCCCCTTTCAATTTTCATTTTATTAATTTGACAGACATTCACTGATGCTTGCTGTTTTACCCGAACTGACTGGCCATCAGAACTAGAGATGAGGGGCCCGGGATTTAGCTCAGTGGGTTCCACGGCCTGCCTCGAAAGCGCAAGGACCTGAGTTCGATCCCCGGTACCCAAAAATAAAAAGTAAAAAGAGAACTAGAGATGAGTAATTTACTGTCCTTGCACTGAAGGGGCTTAAAGGCATCAAAATGTATAAGGTTCCAGAAAAAAAAAAAAAGTATAATGTCCCAGTGTAATGTAAGAGATGCAATGAATAAGAATGTCTAAGAATTGGAGAACACAAAAATAAAGTGACTTTGGTTTATAGGGAAGGCATGCCCTGGACTTTGAAGTAGAGAAAACAGCAGCTGTGCTCTGAAAAAAACTTGTCTCCTTATATGTGTATAAATATGGTGTCACTATTATGATCTAGATCATTTCCCTATTCTCACTTCTCCTGCTATGAGATCTAGGTAGATATCTACAACACTCTATGTTCTACTCACTTTTCTCTCATATCACTTTCATTAAACTATAATTTATATTCATGTGTATATGTTCAACCATTGTAAGCATACCATTGAATGATTTTTAGTAAAAGTATAGAGATGTATACCCATAACCCCAAGTTGTGGAACATTTCCATCACCCCTGTTAGTTTATTTGTGCTCCTTCTCATTAAATCCCTCCTCCCATGTCCTGCCCTAGGTGACCACTGATCGGTTTTCTGTCTCCATAAATTTTCCTATCTGAACATTTCATACAAGTCGAATCATACAATATGTACTCTTTTAAGTTTGGCTTCTCTTAGCATGTTTTTGAAGTTCACCAAGTCATAGTGTGTATTAGTACTTTCTCTTTGTTGCTAAATAGAATTTCAGCGAATGGATATACCACATTTTGTTTATTCATTAGTTGCAAACATTTGGAACTCTTGTGAATAATGCTCCTATGAATGTGCTCAAGTTTTTGTGTGGACATTCATTTCTCTTAAGTATATCTCTAGGAGTGGAATTGCTGGGTCATGTAATAATTCCACCTTTACCTTTTTTTCCCTTTGTACTAGTTATTGAACCCAGGGCCTCATGCATGTTAGGTATGTGTTCTACCACTGAGCACTTTTTAATTTTTTCTCATTTTGAAACAGAGTCTTGCTAAGTTACTCAGGCTGGCCTCGAACTTGCAATCCTGCCTTAGCCTACTGAGTAGCTGGAATTACAGGCATGCACCAGTACACCCAGCTCCAGCAGACTTTAACATTTTGAGGAACTGCCAAACTATTTTCTAAAATGGCTTCACCAGTTTACATTTCTTCCAACAATTTATGAGGATTTCATTTTCTCTATCTCCTCCCCAATATTTGTTATTGTTATGTTTTTAATGTTAGCCATTCCAAAGGGCATTGCAGAAAAATATTTGCCAACTTTATTTAACAAAGAATTCATACCTAGAATATATAAGGAACTCAAAAAAATTCACACTAAAAAACCCCAATTAGACAAATACACAAATGGGCCAAAGATCTGAACAGACATTTCTCAAGAAATACAGATGGCTAACAATTATATGAAAAAACATTCACTATCACTAGCCATCAGGGAAATGCAAATCAAAATTTCAATGATGTATCATTTCACTCCACTTAGAATGGCTATTACCAAAAAACAACATGGTGGTGAGGATGTGGATAAAAAGGGACTCTCATGCACTGATGGTAAGGATGTAAATTAGTATAGTCATTATGGAGAATAGAGGTTCTTTAAAAAACTGAAAAAAAAAACCTGAAAATAGATCTACCATACAGTCTACATATTCCACTGCTGAGTATATATCCAAAGGAAATAAAATTAGCACACAAATACCTATATGCCTCTGTTTACTGCAACACTATTCAAAGTAGCCAAGATATAGAATCAATCTAGATGCCCATCAACAGATGAATAGGTAAAGAAAATGTGGCATATATACAAAATGGAATATTTTCCCATAAAGTATGAAATTCTGTCATTTTTAGCAAGGTGCATGAATTGGAGGACATTATGTTAAATGAAATAAGCCAGACACAGAAAGACAAGCACAGCATGTTCTCTCTTATATGTGGAAGCTAAGAAAAAAGTCAACTTGAAGATATAATAGAGATAATTATGGGCGAGGGGTTTAGCTCAGTGGTTTTGCGCCTGCCTCGCAAGCGCAAGCGCAAGGTCCCAAGTTCGATACCTGATACCAAAAAAAAAAGAGAGAGATAGCTAGAGATTGGGAAGAGAGGTTGAATTTCCATCAGTCCATGCTATATGCATAAGTTAAAATATCACATTGAGCTGGGTGTGGTAGTGCATGCCTATAATTCCTGCATTCTGGGAAGCTGAAGCAGGAGGATAATAAGTGCAAGCCCAGCTTGGGCAATTTACCAATGTAGTGAGACCCTGTCTCAAAATTAAAATGTAACAGTGTGTTCATCAGCTACAGACTATGTGTGCAACAGTAAGTCTCCTACGATAAAAAGAGGAGCTGAAGAATTCCTATCACATAGTGATATCATAGTTGTAACATGCAATGCATTATTCTCATGTTTGTGATGATGCTGGTATAAACAAATTATTGCATGTCAGTCTTAATGAAAATATAGCATACTGTCATCCCAGCACATTGGGAGACAAGTGGGAAGATCACAAGTTCAAGTCCAGCCTGGGCAATTTCGTGATTTGGCAAAACTCTCTTAGAATTTTTTAAAAGGGTGGGCGGTGTAGCTCAGTATGAATGCCCTGAGTTCAGTCACCAATCACCAAAAAAGAAAACAAAACATATATACTACTGGATGATAATAATGAACAACTATGTTACCAATTTATATATTTAACTTTCTTACTGTTAGAGTGTATTCCTCCTTTGGGGAGGGTAGTTTTGAGACAGGGTCTCATTATATAGTTCAAGCTGGCCTTGAACTCTCTACATAGCCAAGGCTAGCCTCAAATTTAACAGCAATCCTCCTGCCTCAGCCTCCCAAGTGCTGGGATTATAGGCATGCACTACTACGCCTGGCCTATTTTTCCTTATTAAAAAAAAGTTGACTATGGCTAGGCCTGCCTTGCAAGCACAAGATCCTGAGTTCAATCCTGGGTACCAAGGGAAACAAAAAAGTTTACTGTAAAAACAGTATGCTATGTTACTCTGACAGCAGTCTCATAAGTCTTGTTTTTACTGCATTACTTGATTGTGTTAAGAGTGACTGACCTATTCTGTCTAGATTCGTATAAGTATACTCAATGATGCTCACACAATAAAATTACCTAATGATGCATTTTTTTAGAAAGTATCTTCATCATTAAGTGAAACAGAATTGCATATTTATAGAAGTGTGCAACTATCACCACTACCTAATTTATCTAAGAACATTTTTATTACTTCGGAAAGAAACCTATACCCAGAAGTAATCATTCCTGGCAATTCCTTATCCCTTTCTATGGGTTTGCCTATTCTGGACATATCATGTAAATAGAATTGTATATGTGGCCTTTAGTGTCTGGCTTTTCACTTAGCATAATAATGTTAAAAGGACAGTTTTGTTGGGTATAGAATGCTTGGTTGATGATTTTGTTATTTTTCACTACTTTGAATATGTCATTCCACTGCCTTCTGGCCTTCATTGTTTCAGATGAGAAGTTAAATTATTAATTGAATTATTCCAGTGTACATGCTAAGTCATTTACCTTTTGCTGCTCTCAGGATCTTCTTTGTCTTTGAACAGTTTGAGTATGATGTGGCTAGGTGTAGATCTTTTAGTATTTATCCTACTTTGAGTTCTTTCAGTTTTGTTTTGTTTTTTGTTGTTACTGTTTTTGGGGGTTTGTTTTTTTTTTTTGGTATCAGGGATCGAACTCAGGACCTTGTGCTTATGAGGCAGGTGCCAGAACCACTGAGCTGAATCCCCGGCCCTTGTTTTGTTTTTTGAGACAAGGTCTTGCTATGTAATTCAGGCTGGCCTTGAACTCATTATGTAGCCCAGGCTGGCCTGGAACTTGCATAGATCCTCCTGCCTCAACCTCCCAAGTGCTGAAATTACAAGAGTGCACCACCACACCTGGCTCCTTCAGATTTTTGGATGTATAGATTGAGTTTTTCCATCCAATATGGGAAGCTTTTGATTTTTTTTTTTTTTTTTTTGTACCAGGCATCAAACTCGAGTCCTTGTGCTTGTGCAGCAGGCGATGAAACCACTGAGCTAAATCCCTGGCCCAGCTTTTGAATTTTTTTAAAATTATTTTTCTACTCTTTTCTCTCTTCTCTCCTTCTGGGATTCTCCTTACATGTATGTTAATATACTGGATGTTTTCCCATAATATCTGAAGCTTTGTTCATTATTCTGCAATCTTTTTTCTCTTTTTTTTTTATATATAATATACTCTGCAGGATGACATTTTATTATATTTCTCATGGTAGCTCTCTCTTCCATTTAGAAATTAGAGACTATCTTTTTTTTTCCTCTCCCAGTACTGTACTAAGGATTGAACCCAGGGACTTTGCACTGAGCCACACCCCCAGCCCTTAGTTAAATGTTTATAAAGCATTCATAATTGCAGCTATGTACATGACTTCTGAAAATAACATTTTTAAACATAGCTGGGGATTTAGCTCAGTGGTTCCACTGCCTGCCTTGCAAGTACAAGGTCCCAAGTTCAATCTCTGGTGCCAAAAAAAATTTTTTTTTACATAATATTTCTGTTCTGTAAAAATAGCCTACATACATATGATCAAAACCATGTTGTTTGAAGGGGCTACGGATTTAGCTCAGTGGTTCCACCACCTTCCTCACTGAGTTCGATCCCTGGTACCAAAAAAAATAAATAACCTTCTTGTTTGGGAAATTTTCTATGCACAGTTATTTAAAAAAACACCACAACAATGATATCAATATTTCCACTGTTAAGTGGTTGCCTCCTAGTGTTTAATTTCTGTAGCTAACCTTACAAATTCAAAACCCAGGTTCTAAAAAACTGCATGTAGGGCTTTTTTTTTCTTTTCTTTTCAGTAGCAGGGATCGAACCGAACACAGGACCTTGCACTTGCGAGGCAGGCATGGCACCACTGAGCTAAATCCCCAGCCCATAAAACTACATTTGGGAAATGCTCCCCCCAGCCCATATGTTTATGATGGCAAAGTAAAATCATGAAAACAATATGATATCATAATTAATATAAAAGCCATGCTACCAAAATATAGAAAACAAACCACCTGTTTTTTAATTCAAATGTAAATTTAGGCCTCCTTTAAATTGTATCAAAATCTCTAGGGAACATCTAGGCAACCATAATATACAGATAGATTTTGTACAGTCAGTAGGCCAGTCAGAAGTTAGGGGTTACCCAATGATGAGTGTCATCATACTGTATACATAAAATGTACCAATAAGTTTAATTAATTTAAAAAATAGTGGTTAATCACAATTTATATGAATACAAGGCAAATGGTTTGTTCAAAACACCCATGTATTTACTGGGAGTGGTCAAAGCAGGGAAGGCAGTAATGCATTATTTTTTGAAATACATGTGGTCTTTATTGTAAGCTCATTACATCAAAAGAACAAAATGGGCTTAACATTTCACTTAAGATAACTCAGCATTAATAGTTTTTACAGAAACAAATACCTTAGAAGCAAATCAAACTGCCTTAATAAATTGCAACTGTGCTATTGAAAACTTCTTAGAGGGTGATGGTCAAAATCCAAACTGTAGGACAATCTTCAGGAAAATTAGAATGTAAAATGTTTGGTTCAGTTTAGATATCATCAGTGTCTTCATCATCATCTTCAGTGTCATCAACCTGAATTTCGTCATCATCTCCAAGACCAAATGTGTCAGTTTCACTGATCTTAGCATGCTCAGGAAGCTTGCCATATGCTTTCAGCTTTCTTGCTTCATCTGTAATATATTTTAGAATCACATCAGCTTTGTTATCATGGTAGTCTTGAGACCAACCAATATGATGTCTGAGGTATTTTTCTCAACTTCCCTCTGATGTGATATAGGCTCTTCACACCATCGAAACACATCACTTCTAATCGTCTGTTTCCCAACATCATGATTACCTGAGCATATTTTTGCCCATTCTCTTTGAACACCCGTTATCTTTTTTCAGGTTCAGTCTCATTCTTACCTCTTTGTCTATTTTTACCTCCTTTACCTTTATTCTTATGCAGCTTCTCTGACTTCTTCCTGGGTGGTGAAGGCCTCTGCGACTCCTCCAAAGGGTCCAAGGGGTGCAGCAAAGGAGCGCAGGAGAATCTCACAACCCGGCTCTTCCAGGTCTTTCTCTTTTTTCTTTAAAGTGTATATTTCTATTAATCTAGTCTTCAAGTTCATTGATTCTTTCTTCAGCCACTTTGGATTTACTGTTGAGTTCCTGTGGTGAATTTTTCATTTCATTCATTCTTTCAACTCCAAAATTTCCATTTGGTTCTGTTTTATACATATTCTAAGTAGGAAACTTTTTAGTACCACATTATCAGTGCTCTTACATTTACTTTCATCTAATTCTTTTTTTTTTTTTTTTTGATATCAGGGATCGAACTCAGAACCTTGTGCTTTTGAGGGAGGCATGGTGCCACTGAGCTAAATCTCTGGCCCCACATTTACTTTCTTAATGCCTTTTTTATTGGCCAAAAAATTGAGCTATTGCCAGGCATGGTGGTGCAAGCCCATAACCCTGGCACTTGGGAGGCAGGAGGATCACCACAAGTTTGAGGCCAGCCTGGACTATGTCGAGAGGGCATTGCTCTCTGAGAGAGAGTCAGTGAGAGCAAGACAAAGAGAGAGAAAGAGAGATCTATCAACGTGGGCTCAAAAAATAAAAACACCAACCAAGACTGTAGCCTTAATAAGGCCAACTGTCTGGTCATTATCAAAGGACATCCTACCCATTAGACTATTTATATATACTGTCTAACCACCTAATCCATAGGCAGATTATATTCAGCCTCCCTTTCCTAGAATCTTTTTGTTACTTGCTGCTCTCTAACTATAGCTCTACCTAGAAATTCACTGCCTCTCAATAAACAGGGTTCTAAATAGGTTTCATCTTTCTCTGAGGACCACCAGCAATCACTGATAAATTTCCAAAGAATTAAATTATAAAGGTTTTCATTTTTTTTTTCCCGTTAACTTTATTGGTACATTTTAGGTATAAAATACAGTTACATTCATCATTGGGATCTTGTACCATTACATGAGTCTCTTGGTTCTTATTTTTTTCCCCTTCCCTTGCCCACCCTTCCCTATTTGCAAAGACCTTGTTTCCATTTTTTTTCCTCTTCTCATATTTTTTTCCTTTCCCTTTTTTCCCTTCCCCTACCCCTCCCAATTCCCCTGCTCTTTTAGACCTTTTCTTCCTGTTACACAATATCAGTTATACATTTTTTAAATTACAATATCAAGATCTAGGAGACATTACCACAGATTTTACAGAATTTAAAAGGACATAGAAAGCATATTACAAAAATCTTTTTTGAAATAAATTTGACAACTTCTAAGAAGTGCCTTGAAAGACAAATTAATGAAACTGACTCTGGAGGAAACATAATATTTGAATAGCACCTATTAAAGAAAGTATATTCCTAGCTTGAAAACCTACCTTATATGACAACAACAGGCTCATATACATTTTAACTGATAAATTATATCAAACATTTAAAGCAGAAAAAAGAAGGAACACTTCTCCCCTCATTTTAGGAAATCAACATTGTGCTAATCCTAAAACTGGATAAAGATAATAGAAGAAAAAAGTATGAACATAGATAGAAATTTGTCTAACAAAACAAACTATTAGAAGTCAGATCTGGCAGGATGTAGAAAGTGGTTTTGTTATAGGGATGGCAGTGTTGGTTCAGCATTGGAAGATCCACCCCCAAAAGTCATCATTTAAACAGAGGAAAGCAAAAAACCATATGATCCTGTCAGTAGTTGGAGAAAAAGTATTGGACTAAATTCTACAGCTGTTCATGGTAAAAGCTATCAGGAGACTAGAAGTAGAACAGAACCTTCTCAACAGATCAAAGACATGTACTCCATACTTCCTCCAAAAATGCCTTACATGAATGGAGAAGATACAATGCTTTCTCCTTAAGGTGAGGAACAAGGGCAGATATGCTTACTCTTTATCTGTCCATTAAACTTTGAATCCTAGTCCCCACCAAAATAGTCTGGCAATAAAATGACACAACTAGGATAGGATTGGCACAGCAGAAGCAAAATCTTTATATGTAGATGAAATGATCATCTACAGAGAAAATACTAAGAAATCTCTAGGACCCCCTAGAACTAGTACTTGAATTTAGCAGGATTAGAAAACACAAGGTATATATAAAAATGCAGGTCTGTGTATACTTGCTATAAATGAAGAATTGGATATTAAAATTTAAAAGTTATGTAGGAGTACAAAGGACCTAGAAAAGTTAAAAACAAAAACAGTGTTGGAAGACGTTTAGTACCTAATTTTAAGACTTCTTCTAAAGCTACAGTAATCAAGGCAGTGTGGTATAAGGAAAGACATAAAGATCATTTGAATAAAACAGAGAATCTAGAAATAGAACCACACATATATGGTCCACTGAGTTTTGAAAGATTATTTAACATTAGCATTTTATAGAATATAAACTCAATTCAAGAGCTGAGAAAGAGCTAATGTTTTCAGCAAATGGCGCTAGAACACCTGGTATCCATATATAAAAAATTAGAGGTTTTCATTTTTTGACACAGGATCCCACCATAATAGCAAGGGTGGCCTCAAATTCAGTCCTCCTGTCTCAGTTTCCCACATAGCTGAAGTTAAAGGTGTGTACAACTGTGCCTGTCTTAATTATAGATTTTATTTTGTTTTGTTTTGTTTTGTATTACAGATGTAATGGGAGATTGAACTCAGGGCTCCAAGTATGCTAGGCAAGCACGCTACCACAGAGCTATATCCCCAGTCATTTTTTATTTTCATTTTGAGACAGCAGGGTCTTGCTGAGTTAGCCAGGATGGCCTCAAATTGCAATCTTCATGCTTCAGTCTGAAGAGTGGCTAGGATTACAAACCTGTACCACTACACTCAGTTTAAATTTTAAGGGTTTTTTTGGGAGGGGGGTTGATTTTTATGTTTTGTTTGGTTTTGGTTTGGGATCTTTTGAGACAGGGTCTCACTGTGTAGTTCTAGCTGGCCTTGAACTTACTGTGCAATCTAGGCTGGCCTCAAATTTGATGGCAGTTTTCCTGCCTCATCCTCAAATTCTGGGATTACAGGCATGCACCACCATACTGGCAAAATTTTAAGTTTTAAGGCCATATCTAGGGCCAAGTAATAGCAAACAGTGTGTACTATTAGTTGGAATATAGGAGGTGGTTTATTCATTCTGGAACCAGTCATCCTGGACCTAAATCAAACTAAGACAACTTGAGATACCAAAGTTGCCCAAAGACAGTTATAACTTGGATTAAAATATTGTAATAATTTTGAGATATTTTGCTTTCCAGATACAACTTCCCCTAAATTTATTAAGTTTATGAATTATCTCTCTTTTGTGTGGGAGTGCTAGAGATTGAAACTAAGGCCTTGTGTATTCTAAGTGTGCAGTCTACCCCTGAGCTACACCCCAATCTCCTGGTTTATGAATTATCTTGCTGTTCCATACAAGTTCTCTATGTCTGCATTTCATTGACCCTGGTGAAAATCAGCTCTATGATTCATACTCTCAATTTCATCTCTATTTCTTTACCCCATATACCTTGTAGTTTAGCTATATAGTAAATACAGATTAAATTCTGGTAATCATAACTTCTCATATGATTTGGAAGGCAGACATATAGTAAAGACCATATTCCTATATCTCTTTGCTATTGTTGTTGTCAAGAAAGGTCATGGCCCTGGGTACAGTGGCACATGCCTGTCATCCCAGCTACTGGAGAGGTTTAGGCAGAAGGATTGTAAATTTGAGGCCAGCCTTAGCAACTTAGTAAGACCTTGTCTCAAAATAAAAAAGGCTGGTAGAGTGCTTGCCTAGCATGCACAAGACTGTGAATTCAAACATAAAGAAAAAGAAAGGTCATGGAACTATGAGATCTTCCAATATCAGTATTCTAGTGTCTGTTCACTAGCTTCATAGGTTGAGGGGTAGGTTAAGTTAATGGTGAAAGTTGCTTGCTTCCAGCAAAGCTGAGAAGGAAGTCTCAGAGATTCATTATTAGCCTACTGAAACATTTTTACATTTGTTTTTAGAGAGCCCCAACCTAGTACCATTCCTGCTGCCTCTCAAGTACCTAAGTGCCTGTATCAAACCTTTCTGATGTGCTTGCTGGGTTGGAGTTGCATGGGGATATCAGAGCAAGAGTTATATGTAGTCAGGCTACTTTCTCAGAATTCTGATGCTTGTGTTCTTTTTTCTTCTTTTGTTGCCTTTAGCTTCCCACAGCTTCATAGAACTCTCTGTTTATTCAGGTCAGAAATTTGTGGAAGGCTTGACTGGATAGTTCTAGATCAAGGTTTCTTAGGCAGTTATAGTCAAATGGTGACTAAAGCTAAAACAGTGGGTGGGGGAGCTTCTGGAAGAAAGCCAATAGTCTCTTGCCATGTGGTGTCAGGGCCTTGCTGTATGGTCTTTATACATGGATTAGTTGGGGTTTCTCACAACCTGGTGGCCTCAAAGTAGTCAGACTATTTACAAGGTGGCTGAAGACTTCAAAAGCAAATACTGTCATTTGGTTCTTTTGTAATCATTTTTCTCCATGTGTCTGTGTTACTTACTGGTCAGCCGGTAATTTGTCAGTGCTTGTTCACAACTCCTGGAGCCAAGGACTTGATTGGTTTTTTGTTTTGTTTTTTTAGACACAGGGTCTCACTGTATAGCCCAGGCTGCCCTTGAACTTTGAATCCTTTTTGCCTCAGCCTCCCAAGTGCTGTCATTAGAGGCATGTCCCACCATGCCCAACAAGGCCTTTATATTCTACTGTTGAATTTGTGAGTTGATAGGGAAGTATAGTCAGAGTTCAGGCAATTTTGAGGTCTGTTTTGGCTTTTACTTCCCACTCGGTCCTTTTGCATTCAAGTATATTAGCTGCAGGATAGGCCAGAAATATTTGGCTAACTTTGAGCCTCTTGAATCTCCCTTGCTACACAGTCTTACCCAGGGACATGCTTGCCTCAACTATAACTACTGTAAGACCGAGGGCCTTACCAAACGCTCCGAGGAGCTGACTGCAGTGAAGGACACCCGGGGATCCCAGCGGTGCCTCCAAAATGTAAGACCGAGGGCCTTACCAAACGCTCCGAGGAGCTGACTCCAGCGAAGAACACCCGGGAAGGAACACACCGGACAAGGTGGAAAGTAAAACAGACCTTAGTCTGGCCAGACGGCACTCCCAAAGCAAAGTAGCTTAGAGAGGCGACTAGCCCAGAGTCCGAGGCTCTTTTATAGGGGGTTGCAGGGGAAGTTAACAGGTGAAATTTACAGAAGAGGTACAAAGGTTAGTGGTCAGCTGACACATACTGATGGTCAGCAGATGTTTGTAGATTGTTCTATAGATAGCGGTGTCCGGAACATCAGTTTTCTAACAAAGAGTTGAGTAATTTACTTTGGGACCTTATGGCTAGTGTCCCGGAGCTAACAAGCATCTTTATCTATTTACTCATATTCAATCACAGTTGGGGCTAGGGGAGTTTTATGATTACAGAGTTATGCAGTCCCACACTACAACGTTAGACTCGTAGAACCTTTGGGTCTTCCTGCTTACCTCCCTTTGAGACCGTCACTTCTCACAACTGTATGGCTGAATGTGGGCCTTACTTGCCAAAGTCAAATAGTAATATCCCTCCTCCATGAGGAAGATAGTGGTTCTCACAACCTGTCCCTTCCTGGTAGATTCTGTGCACTGAGTATGAGAGGAACTGAGAGTAGCTTTGCATAAAAAAACCACAGATCGATGCCTGCCTCGCAAGCGCAAGGTCCCGAGTTCGATCCCTGGTACCAAAAAAAAAAAAAAAGAAAGAAAACCACAGATCAGGCGGGGGATATAGCTCAGTGGCCTGCCTCACAAGCGCAAGGTCCTGAGTTTGATTCCCGGTACCAAAAAGAAAAAGAAAAGAAAACTACAGATCTTCATTCTTAACAAAGTTCAGCAGTTTTGTAAGCATAATTGCTTCTGTTGAGTGCCTGAGTGCTGAAGTGGTTGTTCTGTCCAGTTATATAGTTGCTTCAGGGAGAAGATTTCTTTACCTTATAGCCAGAATCCCTACCCCTCTACTCACTTTGTTTTACATTCAACTTTACTTGCTCTGCCTAACTTCAAAATTTGGAAGGTCCCAAAGCTCTTACCTTTAGTGAGATTATTCCTACCTCAGCCAAGGCTTTGTTATCCAGGCCTAACAATTAAGCACAGACTAATACTGTGTTTCCTACAGTGTGGAAGTGGTGTAACATATTAGGCAATTTTAGATGTTTCAGTCAGATCCAGAGCATTGAGAAGTCAGACATGGTGGTACATGCCTGCAGTCCCAGCTGCTTGGGCAGAAAGATCATGACTTCAAAGCCAGCCTGAGCAGCCCTTTAAAAAATAATAATACAGGCCCAGGATTTAGTTCAGTGGTTCTGGCGCCTGCCTCTCAAGCTCAAGGTCCCAAGTTCAATCCCCAGTACCAAAAATAAAAAAAAATAAAAAATAATAATAATAATAATAATAAAATTAAATTTAAAAGGAGGAATAAGAAAACTGCTCTTTTTTCAAGTCTTTTAGTCTCGATTCTACCTGGGAAGAAGTCTTAGATACTACCATATCCTTTTTTTTTTTTTAGATACTACCATATGTTAAAGCCTCTTTTTAGCCAGGTGTAGTGACATACATCTATAATCCCAGCACTTGAGTGACTGAGTGAGGCAGGAGGGTCACTGTGAGTTTGAGGTCAGCCTGGACTACGTGGTGAGTTCATGGCCAGCCCAAACTACATAGCAAGTCCCTGTCTCAAAACAAACAAAAAACTCTTCACAGTTGCTACTCCCTTATTCTTCCTTTTTTTGGTATGTTGCCCAGGTTGAATTCCTGGGCTCAAGGGACCCTCTTACCTCAGCCTCCCAAGTAACTGGGACTCCTGGTGCACATCACCATGTCTGACTTCTTCTTCTTCTTCTTAGGGAGCACACCAATCCTCTGGCACTAATATCTAGATAGAATTTTTTCATTTTTCTTGTATTTATTTTTATTAATACCTATGTAAGTCTGTGATCTAAAGATTCTCCATCCTTTTCTTGTGTCTGTGTGTGTGTGTATATGTATGTGTGTGGTACTGGGAATTGAACCGAGGGCCTTGTGTATGCTAGGCAAGCATTCTATCACTGAGCTAAAAGTCCCTTTTTGAAAGGAGTTAGTAAAGAAAATTGGCATGCATAAAATTATAAAATAAGTAATAGTACAGGTGGGGTTGGACCTTAGCAGAGTCATAGATACAAAGGAAGATGCAGGTGTAACATCTTGTATGTACTGGTATGCATTTCATTACTCAGTGCATGTGTTTGAGACAGAGTTCAAAGCCAGTGCTGTCGAGGTACTGTTTGTTAACTCAGATTTTTTTCTTTTCCCCCCTCTGTAGTGGAGCACATGATCCAGAAGAATCAGTGTCTCTTCACCAACACCCAGTGTAAGGTTTGCTGTGCCTTGCTGATTTCTGAGTCCCAGAAGCTGGCACATTACCAGGTATGCTATTGTACTTTAGCAATGCTTTATTTTTCCAACCTAGTGCCAAGCCCTCACTTCTCCCTGGCTTACGTGGTGAGAGGTAATTCTTTCTTTGCCACTAGATACTTACTGCCTTCATGCGTATTGGCTTGTATTTGAAGACTGATTTGATTTCCCTGAGTCTCATCTCACCTCTCCAAATCAGAAATCTTCTATGTGTGTCTTTCTTTGCAGCTTGACATAGTAGAAAGTATGAGGCATTGCTTTAAATTAACCTAAATTTGAATCACAACTCTGCTACTCATCTTGGGCAAGAAACTTCACCATTTTCAGCTTCAATTTCTTCATGTATTCATAGACTGTTGTGAAGATTAAATTTAATAGCATGTAAAGTGCCTTGCACAAAGTAGGAACTCAATAAACTTTCTTCCCCCACCTTCTCCTCAGAAGCTTTTGAGAGGATAGATTGGATAAAAATCTAATGTTTTTGAGTGCCTTCAATGAAATGGCATTTGGCTATCTTTGATCTTTTTCCTGGGTTCTTGCAGAGCAAAAAACATGCCAACAAAGTGAAGAGATACCTAGCAATCCATGGAATGGAGACATTAAAGGGGGAAATGAAGAGGCTAGACTCAGATCAGGTAATACAGCTGCCATGCTGAGACCGCCCACTTCCTGATGAAGCCAGCAAGCAGGTTGGTGCGGTGAAAAAGTCACACTAACTTGGCTGCAAATCCCAGCCCTGTTGTGTATTTTGGCCACGTCTTACTACTTCTCTGAGCTTTAATTCTTCCTCTATAAAAATAAGGATAGCATCCTCTCAGGATTTTTTTCTAACTAAAACAAGAAAAGTTTTATAAAAAACACCCAACACAGAACCTGCCACATAGTAGAGGCTCACTAAATGGAACTGTTGTTATATATTACCACCAAATGGTTTGGTGGATCAGGGCAAGAAGCTGCTCAAGAGAAAGTAGAGGGAAGCCAGGCTGCATACCTTCTTGAGAGCCATGGAAAAGAACTGAGATCAGCACTTGAATGTTTTGGATAAATTAGTTAAACCAATGCCTGCAATGATTGAGAAATGATTGCATTTATTTTTTGACTCAGAATTACTATGAGGATTATACTGAAACAATCCCTAGTCCCTCAGGCATACCATAATTTTTGTTCTGTGAGAGGCTGTGCACTTCATGGAATAAGAAGTCAGCAGACCAGGCTCTGTGACTTACTAAGTAGGCAAGTTACTCAGCCTCTCTGCACTTTACTCATAAAGTGGAGATAATTCCTACCTCTTAAAATACCCTGAGGTGGGTGTGGTGGCGCACACCCATAGTCCCAGCATTTGGGAGGCTGAGGCAAAAGGCTTGCCGTAAGTTTGAGGCCAGCCTAGACTACCTAGTGAGTTCAAGGTCAGCCTGAACTACGTAGCAAGACCCTGTTTTAGAAAAACAAAAAAACCACAAGATACTGTGAGGCAAAATTCCAGTTCCTAGTAGATGTTCAATAAATTAAGGGTTTACTGCCTTCTATTATAGAAGCCAGTGATTAGATGGACAGACCTTGATTGTCCTTCTTGGAATTCACTGACTCATCCCCTGTTTGCCTTTCTTATTATTTAGAATTCAGGAAGGCAAGATCAACTCTGTGACCTTGCACAAGTCACTTTCTCTCCTTGTACTTTAATTCCTTCAACTTCTGATAGGGTGACTGAGTAGTTCAAATGAGATCACAGCACCCACTGCCAACAAAGAATTACTGAGCCCAAAACATCAAGAGTACCAACGTTGAGAAATGGTGAATGAATACCTTGTTAAGATATAATTTTTCTCAGAAAAATTGGCAGATCTTAACATAGGCTTGAAATACATTTTCTGTCCTAACCTTAATCAAGAAATAAAACCCAGTGATGTTTGAAGATTTCTGGGTGTCTACTGTATGCCAGACTCCAGCAGCATAGAAGGTTGGGAAAGAAAGAGGAGTCCAACAGTCCATGCCCAAATGTTGTACTTGAGTTCTCAGAAAGGGCTCCTAAACTATGACACTGTCAGTTTAGGGCAGTGACGGTGAACTTTTAGAGCTTTTGATGATACAAACACCCTGAAGTGGCACACATGCCATTGGTTTGCCACCTCTGGTTTAGGGTATTAGCCAGAAGTATAGAAAAGGTCTATTTAGTGCTCTGGGATTACAGTGGAAAAGCAAAATTAATTCTTCCTAGAATGCATACACAAAGGGGCTTGATAATTGTTTGCTAAATGGTTTTTTTTTTTTTTGAGTAAAAATCTCCCAGATGAAGAGCTAATATTTAAACTGGGCCTTGAAGGCCAAGCAAACATACTAAGAGGCAGAAAAGGAAGGAAGAACATTCTAGACAGTAAGAATACCCCAAACAAAACATGGAAGCAACAGAAAAAAAGTGGGGAATGATGAGTAGGGCCTGGGACAAAGTAGCTGGAGAAGAATCCAGAAAGGTAGGTTGGGAGTTAATATGTGAAGGGGATCTTAAATACCCAGTATCTTATGGGCAGTGGGAAACCATTGAAGATTTTCTGGCTGAGTAGTGGTATGATCAGACCTGTGTTCTTTCTCCCAACCAGAAGAGCAACAGAAGCAAAGACAAGAACCAGTGCTGCCCCATCTGTAACATGACCTTTTCCTCCCCTGTTGTGGCCCAGTCGCATTACCTGGGGAAGACCCACGCAAAGAACTTAAAGCTGAAGCAGCAATCCACTAAGGTGGAAGGTACTGGTTTTCCTGAGTAGTGCTTTGTTGGTACCCCTCCTGTCCTCTGGGCACTGTTGACAGGTGCTCCCAGAAATGTTCATTGGGGCCATGGACGTGGAGAGGTTGGACTGCTTTTGAGAGCCCTTAAAAATATCAAAGTAGATCTGCTTCATTGGAGTGCAGCCCCAGAGTGCTCACCTAACCTTCCTTTCTTTGCTTCTATCAGTTTTTCTCAGTAGAAGCTTCTTAGCCTAAGCTTTTGTCCTGACCAATAATTGTAATTCAGAAGTGCCAAAGTCTTCCAGGCCATGCACACAGTGAGAATGTTCTATCCGCTACCTCTCCCACTTAGATTTTTTTCCCTCTTAGCATCCACCTGCTTTCATTACTATATGTTCCAAGTTAAAAGCTAAATCTTTGTCCTTTTCCGTGTGCTCAAGTTATGCCCTGCTCACTTTAATCCTCAAAAGCTGCCTGTTCCTTCAAGACAGGGACTTGCCTTCCAAAGCAGAATACTTCAGTGCTGTCACTACCGCCCACAAAGCTGTTGCACCTGCCATGGGTTAATTCCCAGTGCAGTGACTTCTAAAATAGCTTCCTTTATCTTGTCACCACTGGGTCTTTGCCCTCACTTTCATCTCATTAACTCCTGCCTTGCTGGGGTTTTTAACCTCTGCTAACTGTAATTAGTTAAGAGTCAGAGTTCTTTGATCTTTATTTCACTTTCTGCTTGGTAATTTTTTCTCCTCTACTTTGGACCAAGAAGTAGACCACACTATTTATAGTATTTATTTTCCTTTTTGTTTTATTGTATTACAAAAACAAGACGACAGTGTTTTGAAAAACTTTGATGATAGGGTGGAAAAATCATTCATAATTACACTCTCTTATCATGTCCATTTCTCGTTATTCATGATATTAACAATAAAATATGGACTTTGAAGATACACAAGCCCAGGTTTGAATCCTGGCCCTGCTATTTACCATTTGTATGACTTCTTTGTGTTTGAGTCTCCTCACCTGTAAAATGTTAATGCTGTTTACTTCATAGATTGTGAGGATAAAATAATGTACATGGAAAAGGTAGGACATAATAGATATTCATAAATGACAACCTATACTATTATTATTATTTTCACCATTAAGATAGCTGGTGAGGCTGGGCATGGCAGAACATGCAGGTAATCCCAGCACTCTGAGAGACTCTGGGCAGTTTGGTGACTTAGCACAGCACCTGCCTGGTAAGCACAAGGTCCTGAGTTTGATCCCTGGTACCAAAAAAAAAAGTAATCAAAAAGGCTGGAGATCGTAGCTCACTAAGAAGGCCCAGGGTTCATTTCCCCCGCACACACTAAAAAAACAAGATAGCCAGTGAGTAGAATTCCCTCATAAAATGCCATAGCTGATTGGGCATCCACCACTTGCAGCATGCTGTTGGCCTTGCCAGTTGTTGATTCATCAGTAACTTTTATGAATGCTGACTGCTTTTGCCTAAAGTTAATGTTGATACCAATATGGTACCACAATGTGTAAACATTAGGCCAAGGGAAACTAGCTTAAGAACTGAACTTTAATTAGGTCATAGACCTATCTTTTCACAAATGGGAAAATTCTCTGGATGCCTGATCCCAAAACTTCCATACTGGGCCGGGGATTTAGCTCAGTGGATCCGGCGCCTGCCTTACAAGCACAAGGTCCTGAGTTCAATCCCCAGTACCAAAAACAAACAAAACAAAACAAAAAAACCAAACAAACCAAAACTTCCATACTAAAGATATTTTCCATATTCACTTTCAGCCTTTGTCACATGAAGATATGTTTTTATGTAGTTGTAATCATTGTACATGAATCATTTGTATCCTTGTACTTTTCATTTAACTTTTTAGTTGAAACATATTTCCATGTTATTACACATTTATAACTCTAATCCTGGGGGCTGGGGATTTAGCTTAGTGGTTTCTCTGCCTGCTGCACAAGCACAAGGACCAGAGTTCAATCCCCGGTACCAAAAAAAACCAAAACTCTAATCCTGAAATTAAACATTTTTCTAATATAAAAGTAATATAAACATGTTGTAGGAAATACAAAAAATACAGATAAATGTAAAAAAATTGTAATAATTTACCATTCCGTGATAACTACCATTAACATTTTGGAGTACTATTTCTCTATAATCTTTTGTTGTGTATGCGTGTGTATTTGTTTGTATATATTTGTTTTATGTGTATGTAGATGAGCTCTATGTATATACACTTATAAACAGAAGGTGAAATAACTTTTTTATAAAAATGACACACACTTGGGCTGGGGATTTAACTTAGTGGTTCCACCGCCTGCTTCAAAAGTGCAAGGACCCAAGTTCGATCCCCAGTACCAAAAAAAAAAAAATGACACACACTCATTGTGAATAATTCTAGAACAAACAATGCAGATTTTACAAAGGAGAAAGTAAAATATTACCCAAATTCTAACACCAAGAGAAACACTGTTAATTTTTGGGTGACATTTCGTACTGGTATCTTCTAACAGTGACATGACCATATTGTACATGTAATTTCTTTTTCTATTTTATCATTTAATATAACATTTGTGTTTCCCTCTGTTACTAAAAACTTTTTGTAAGCATTTTAAGTGACTGTATTATGCCACATTTAGTAATTGCTCTCATGATGAACATTTACCCCACCTCCCCATTCTTGGTGTTACAAATGACACCAACAGTAGACATCCCTATGCAATTCTTTTTCCATATTTCAGGTTATTTCCCAAGACACCATAGCTTTCACTGGTTTGGGATGTCCATTAAGCAGTTTTTCCAGCTTTTCTTAACCATTCACCTCTGAGCCTCCTCTTTGGTGTCTTTCAATGATTTCTGTCTTTTTGTTGTTGTTGTTTTGTGGTGCTAGGATTGAACCCAGGGCCTTGTGCCTACTGGGCAAGCACTCTTCCACTGACCTACATTCCCTAGCCTTATCTTTATCTCTCAGTGACCATTAATATCTCTTTTCTGATGTCAAAGCAACTATATTCATTGTAGAAAAATTGGAAAATACTGAAAAACACTCTTTAGTCTCTATGCTTTTGATCTTTTTTCCATGCAGTTACCTATATGTTTTTGTTATTTTATAAAATTGAGATAAGAAAGAGATTGTTTTTTAACTTGCTTTTTTTATTCAACACCACACTGAATATTTTCTCATGAAATATTCTATTTTTACTTTACTTTTTCAGTGACATATTGAAATACAATTAATAACCAGAGAAATTGAGATTTCCTATATTGGAAGACTGTCGTGGGAAAAACTAGCAAACTCTTCTGGCTTGCTAAAAATCCTCAAAACATCCCAGTTGAAATAGTATAGGGATGAAAGGGCATCTGAGTCATCATCTATCTGTGAGTGTTGCTAAGCCCTACTGCTCCTCCATTACTGGTGGGGATTCTGGGTTCCACATTTTTCTAAGAGTGGTTGCTAAATTAACACCATTCTAGCCACATGGACTTTTTACTGAGTCATGGCATTCACCTTTTAATGTGGCAGCACAGTGTGCAGTCAACATCAGGACCCATGTAGACCCACAGGAGGCTCACACATATGCCCTCACCAAGCTCTGATTAACTGAACATTGAGCAGAGTCAGGGATGTTCTCTCAGGGTGAAAACTGAAGCCTTCAGATCTTGTCATATTCTGGCAGCTTGGCAAAGAGATTATGGGCTTTAGGGTCACACTGACCTGGGTCCGCTCACTAGCTAAGTGATCTTGAACAAGTCATTTTACCTGTATGAGCCTCAGTTTTTTTTTGTAATATGGAAAAATGATACAGCCCTCATTGGGGTACTCTGAGTAGTAAGGAAAAAAGATATGTCTATAAACTATGTAACTAAATGTTATCCTCTTAGCCAGGCGTGGTGGCACATGCCTGTAATCGTATCCCTGGGAAGGCTGAGGCAGGAGGATTACCACAAGTTCAAGGCCAGCCTGGGCCATATAGTGAGTTCAAGTCTAGCCTGAACTACATAGTGAAACTCTGTCCCCAAAATAAATAAATGTTTGTATGTATGTTATCCTCTTCTCAGCCTACAGTGTAATGCAGCCTAGAAGATATGGCTGGTATGGGTGCCTGGCCCTGTATAAGCTCAGAACCTCAATGTCTACGTCAGTGCATTGGTACTACCTAGGTCTGTAATTGGAATGCTTTGAGGGTAGGAATTAAATACCCAGACCTCTTATCCCACTTGCTGTGAAATTCCAGGAAGTCCTGGGATGAAAAGACTATAAGCATGCATCTCTAGTATATTATAATTTGGCAACTTGATGGCAGAACTTCCCAACCTCTTGAGAGTAAAAAAGAAGATCAAGACTTATGTACCTAGAGTAGTTAAAGCTGCTGAAAGAATTAGCTGCTCTTTGGGCTCCCCCAATTCTTCCCGTCTTCCCAATTAGAGAAGTTGTTCACCGTGTGATTCACACAGGCAGTGCCACATCTGCAGGTGTGATTAACTAATGACGCTGCCTTTCTTTTTCTTCAGTGTACTCAAAAGCCTGGCACCTTTTGAGTTTTTTCATTGTTTCTGTTTGTACTCTCCCAGTGCAGCTCTGTCAAAATGCCTTACAAATCCTTTCATTGTGTCCTCCACCTTAGCCTTGCACCAGAACAGAGAGATGATAGACCCAGACAAGTTCTGCAGCCTCTGCCATGCAACTTTCAATGATCCCGTTATGGCTCAACAACATTATGTGGGCAAGAAACACAGGAAGCAGGAGACCAAGCTCAAACTCATGGCACACTATGGACGACTAGCAGACCCTGCTGTCACTGACTTATCAGGTGAGAGGGCCCAGGTTACATCCAAGCTGGGTCAGAGCTTGATCACTGGGATTCCAGGGTCTAGCCAACTCTTTGCTTCTCCTCCTTAAGTCTTCTAAAGGAGAGTTTGCAAACTCAGATGCCTACAAAAGTGATGCAGAACATTTTTTCTTTAATGTTCTAAATGTTGCTGAGAGCCGGGGATTTAGCTCAGTGGTTTCACTGCCTGCTGTGCAAGCCCAAGGACCCGAGAGTTTGATCCCTGATACCACAAAAATAAATAAATAAATAAATAAATAAATTAAGTAATTGGCATGGTTAATGTTGCTGAGAGTCAAACCCAGACCTTCACACTTGCTAGGCAAGCACTCCACCACTGAGCTAAATCCCCAACCCCCAGGCAGAAAGTTTGTTTGTTTGTTTGTTTGTTTGTTTTTATTGTTATCAGGCAAGAAATTTAAATGAGAGCCAGGAAGGGAGATGGTCAGCTAAAGAGTGCACGCCACTCCTAGCAAACTCTAGACTGTTGTTACCATATATTTCAGTTTTTCAAAACACTATTGAGAGGGCCAGGGATTTAGCTCAGTGGTTCCGGTGCCTGCCTCGCAAGTGCAAGGTCCCAAGTTCGATCCCCAGTACCAAAAAAAAAAAAAAAAAAAAACACTATTGAGAGCCAGATTTATATAGGAAATTCTCTGATTTCTTTTGTCAGTGCTGGGGCTCAAGCTTAAGACCTGACTTGCTAGGGAATCTAGGTAGGCACTCTATCATTGAACTATATCCCCATCCTAAATTTCTCCGATTTTTAAATGTGCAACCAAATTTTTTAAATTTTTGAGCCAGACATGGTGATGCACATCTATAATCCTGCCACTTGGGAGACTGAGGCAGGAGGATCATAAGTTCACAGCCAGTCTGGGCTACATAGCAAGTTCATGGCTAACCTGGATTATGTAATAGCAAGACCCCCATCTCAAAACAATAACAAAAAAAAAAAAACCCAAGCATGCTAGTGCCTGCCAGTAATCCTAGCACTCTGAGACAATGAGTCAGGATGATCACAAGTTCAAGCCCAGCCTGAGCAATTTAACAACTTAGCAAGACGCTATCTCAAAAAAATAAAAAAGAGTTGGGGATGTAGCTCAGTGCAACAGCTCTGGGTTCAATCCCCAGTACCTCCCCCACCAAAATTTTTTTTAAGTCCCGTATGAGTAAAACCCTATCTGCATGCCCAGTTTGGGCCAAGGGCCACTAGTTTATAACCTCTGCTTTAAACTCTTTAAGTGTCCATATTTCTTATGTGAAAACCTCAACCTCTACCTCTTCCCTCAGCAGCTGGGACTTACCTGTATCCCTGGGATAGTGTGGTAAAGAAGAGACTTTGCTGGCTCAGAGAATATTGGTTATATCTTTGACCTTGAGATGTTAGTCAACATCACAGGAGTAGGCATTCACAAACAATTAGGGGCCCTTCCCATTACAGTAACTACTCACAGCCTATAGTAAATGTATCCGTGTGAAGGTTATTATCTCATTCAGTCAGTAAATATTTATTGAATGGCTATTGTATTCCCTCACTGGAGTATAGTAGTAACCAAAACTGACACAGTCTATGTCTCATGGAGATACAGGAGCACTGGGGCTTTCTCAGGAGTTAAGACACATAATAATAAGAGCAGATAGACTCTGGGAGGTAAAAATCTAAATAGAAAAGATAAGAGTACTCTCAAGGTGTGTGTGACCTGGAGGACTTTAGCAGCCCATGGAGGTGCAACCATGTGGTTCACATTTGAGATCCCCTCAGCATCCAGGTGTGGAGCAAGTTGGCCTCAGGGAGCCTGCTGCTAAGAGTCATCTGTGCTCTTCCCATAATCATAGGGAGGGTGATCAGCCAGATGCCATAGATGTTCCAGACCACATATGGACAAGGGGAGATCATACTTCTCTAACAATTCCCCAAACACCAAAGGCAACCATACACACAGTAAGGCACCAAGACCATACTGACATAGATGAAACAGGTACAAAGCATGGTCAGGGAGCATAGGGAAAAAGACTATGGGCCAGATCCTTTAGCAGGGTACCAATGCCAGGGAAAGAACCTGCTATATAAACCTCTTCCAGACTGGGAATGGATAACTGGTGTTTACTTACTGTTTCTTCATGTAGGCAGGGATCACTTCCATATGCTAAGGATTCTGGAAACTCAAGAACCAAGCTAGTAAGAACCCACATCATAATGCTGTCCTTTTTTTGGCCTTGAATTGATAGGAACAGCATTATATCCAGCTGGTTTGACCAAGGATTTCCTTGCAGCAGACCTTTCTAAACTCATTCCAGCTCCTACCCCTCCTTCATTCCTCCCCCTCCTTTATTCCTTCCCTCAACCCCGTCCCATCCTTCCCTCATCTGTTTTCCACTAGCAACTCAAGCATTGCAGTGTTTGTATTGCTGACTTTAACTTGTGTCCATTCTGTTTTTTATCTGAAGCCAAAGCCTCCTTCCTATATCTTTCACCCTCCTCCATTTTTCTAATGCTAAATTATCCATACTAAGTGTAGCTTTGTTTGTTTTTGTTTTGTTATTTGCTTAAGGCATCTGAGTACAGATCATCCAAGGTCTTTAATGAAAACCTAAGCAGGATGATGGCATGGTTAAGAGTTTGATTTCCATCACCCTTAGGTAGCAAAGATCTGGGACCCACTGATCTTCCAATTCTCTTTCCCAATATCGTGTACATTGTCAGAAGTAATTTTTTCTCACAAACACATGGGATAGATGACTCCCCTGCCCTATGCTGCATAGGTGTTCCAGGCATAGAATTGTCCAATGAAGAAAAGATAGATTCTGGGGCCGGGGATTTAGCTCAGTGGTGCTGCACCTGCCTCGCTGTAGGGAATAGGGAAAGGGGACGTTACTAGAACTCTGCAGTAAGTCCTAGTCTCCTGCAAGACAGGACAGCACAAGGTGAATTAATATATAGACAGAAATGAGACTTAGAGCCCGCCCCGGCCACGCCCCCACGCAGAGGCCCGCCCGGGCGGCGGGGTCAGACAAAGCTGTTAATGAATGGGCGCGCCCGCTGTGCCGCTGTGGAGCCAAGGCGCCGCAGGAAATCCAGAAGGACTGTGTGCTGACAAGGTGGCAAGGGTCCTGTTATAAGACCGCTGTCCTTACCAAAGGCTCCAAAGCCGTGCCTCCAGAATGTAAGACCAAAGGCCTTACCAAAGCTCCAAGGAGCTGAAGTGGAGCACACCCGGGGATCCCAGCGGTGCCTCCAGAACGTAAGACCAAGGGCCTTACCAAATGCTCCAAGGAGCTGACTGCAGCGAGAAGAACACCCGTGAAGGAAGAACACCCGGGAAGGAACACACCGGACAAGTTGGAAAATGAAACAGACCTTAGTCTGGCCAGACGGCACTCCCAAAGCAAAGTAGCTTAGAGAGGCGTCAGTCCAGAGTCTGAGGCTCTTTTTATAGGGGCTTGCAGGGAAGTTAACAGGCGAAATTTACAGAAGAAGGAACAAAGGTTAGTGGTCTTACATTTGTATGTTAATTAGCCTGATGTGTACTGATAGTCAGCAGATGCTTTGTAGGTTGTTCTATAGATAGTGGTGTGGGGGGGGACAAAGAGTTGGATAATTATGGCTGATAGGATCTTATCTAGTGTCCTGGAACTAAGAAGCATCTTTATCTATTTACTCACATTCAATCACAGTTGGGGCTAGGGGAGCTTTATGATTACAGAGTTATGCAGTCCTACATTGTCCTTAGCACCAGAGGCAAGTCTGGCCAAAAGTAAGTATGTCCACACCTCAAAGGACACATTCTACAGGGCACTCCCAGGACACAATGCTTTGGGCCCTACGGACGACTCATGCCAGGACTGCATACTGTTCAGTGATGTTTGTGATTGGCTGTGTCCACAGAGACGTCCCGGAAGATGGAACGGATATGAAACATGGAGGTGGTCTGCACTTGGGCCACGAGTGAGCATTTGGACCAATTTCTCATTAACCTGAGACTTTAGCATGGCGAAGCAGCAGGATAGTTATGATTGGTCATGGAAAATAACCAGGAAACTTGTCCCAAAGGGGACGAGGATTTTGTTTCTGATAAGATAAATTTCAAAATAGAAGAGGAAGACGATGATCAAATCCCTAGATTGATCATCTAGAAAGAATGGACTTCCAAAGTGAGCAGGAGGACATGAGGCCAACAGACAGTGGGGATAAGCAGGTAGATGTTGGGGCTGCAGGCTGTGCCTGTCGGCCCCCCGGGAAGTACCTGCCCACAGAGAGTGAGGATGAGTATGGGGCCCTGTTCTCCCAGTACAGCAGCACCCTGTAAAATGTGGCCATGGAGGCCGTGACTCAGAGCCTCCTCTCCAGCCGCCACCTGAGCTCCAGAAAGAAGTCTCCAGCCTGGACGCATTTCTTCATCTCCCCCCGAGACAGCACTAAAGCCATCTGCAGGTACTGTGTGAAGGAGTTCAGCAGGGGCAAGAATGAGAAGGACCTGAGCACCAGCTGCCTGATGCCACACATGAGGCGTGCGCACCCCGCCAAGCTGGTGCCCGAGAACCAGAGCCTAGCCAGGCGATCCTTCCCCACGCCCTTACTCCTGCTCCCACCGCAGCCCGAGGACACGGGTGACCTAGGCGCCACACTGTCCCCTGTCAGTCTTGTCCCAGACATGGCGCCTAAGATCCCGTCCCCTGACCGAATAAAGGAGGAGTGTGTGTCCGCGGTGCCCTCGGGAGGAGTCACAGACAGGTTTGGCAGAGAGGAGGCCCTAGCGGGCTGCTCCCCACACCTGCCTTCAGTGCGCTATGATGAGGCCGCTGCAGACGGCATGGCTGAGAGGAGCCTCCTGCTTCCCAGGAGCATGGCTGGCTCCAGGAGGAGGTCCGCCATATGGAAGCACTTCTGTCTGTCGCCCCTCGACAGCTCCAAGGCTGTGTGTGTGCACTGCATGAACAAGTTCAGCAGGGGCAAGAACAGCAAGGACCTGGGCACGAGCTGCCTCATCAGACACATGTGGCGGGCACACCGTGCCATTGTGCTGCAGGAAAATGGGAGTGGCCCCGGCATCCCGCCCCTGTACTCCACGCCCCCTACACTGCTGCCCACCTTGCTGCCCCCTGAGGGTGACCCTAGCTCTATGGCATCCTCTCCAGGAAAACCCATGGGGGAGTGCCCATCCACTGCCTTATCCCCAGACCAGCTAGCCGAGGACCTGCCACTGCATCCCCATCCTGGGGACACACTCCAGGAAGATGCGTCCGTGCTGTCATCCTCTGACAACGTCGCTGAGGCCTCGGCTGTGTCCTCCCACAAGAAGCCGCGCACTGACGGGCTGAGTCCCAGGAAGTTTGAATCAGGGGCCATCTTTCAGCAGAATAAGAAGGTAATGAGGAGACTCAAGTTAGAAGTCTGGCACCACTTCTCTCTGGCCCCCACGGATAGCCTTAAGGCTGTGTGCCGCCACTGCAGCTGTGCCATCAGCCGGGGCAGGAAGGGGGACGTGGGCACCAGCTGTCTCATGCGGCACTTACACAGGCGCCACCCTGAGGTGGTCGGTGTGCAGAAGGATCTCCTGGGTGCCAGTCTGACCAACTCTCCATATGCCACGCTGGCTTCTGCCGAGAGCTCCTCCTTCACGCTGAGTATCTTGCCAGCCACAGTCAGCAAAAACCACCAGGTCCTGTTTCCTGTCCACAGCAAGAAGACCTCAAAGCTGTGGAACCACTTTTCCATCTGCTCCACGGACTCCACCAAAGTGATGTCCCTGCACTGTGGCTGCACCATCAGCCGAGGCAAGAAGCCCACCAACCTGGGCACCAGCTGCCTCCTGAGACACCTGCAGCAGTTTCATGGCCATGTTCTCAAGACTGATACCTCAGAGCCCGTGCTATCCTGTTCTGTGGCTGGGCAGGGGCCGCTGAGCTCTGAGGTGTCAGGAGCTTCCTCCTTCAGTGACTCCAATGAGAAGCTTTGTGACTCTCACCCAGTTGCCAAAAAAAATCACAAGTCTCATCACTGAAATGATTGCACTTGACCTCCAGCCATACTCTTTAGTAGACAATGTTGGCTTCAACAGGCTGCTCAAATACTTGAACCTCAGTACTCCCTCCCCTCCCCTTCCTACTTTTCCAGGACAGCTATCCCAGGTATGTATGACAATGTGAAGCAGATCATTATGTCACAGTTGAAGGAAGCAGAGAGTAGGGTGGTCCACTTCACCTCTAGGATCTGGATGAGCAACCAGACCCGTGAGTACCTGACTCTCACAGCGCACTGGGTCACCTTCACATCCTCTGTCTGCCTGCACTGCGAGGACCACCACTGCTCAGCTCTCCTGGACATATCGCAGGTCAATTGTAACTACAGTGGCAATAGCATCCAAAAGCAGCTGGAGTGCTGGTGGGAAGGCTGGGTGACCTCCCTTGGCCTCCAGGTTGGCATCACAGTCACAACCCTAACATCGGGAAGACACTGAGGCAGACCACTCAAGCGTGCTGTGCTTCAGGCACACGGTGAACCTGATTGTGAATGAGCCCATCAAGAGCCAGAGGATGGTGCAGAACCTGCTGAGTCTGGCGCGGAAGCTGTGCGAGCATGTGCAGCAGTCTCCCAGGGCCAGGGAGAAGCTGGCAGAGCTGCAGAGGGAGTATGAGCTCCCACCACACCCACTTATCCAGGACATGCCATCCCGGTGGAACACGTCCTTCCATATGCTAGAGCGGCTGCTGGAGCAGAAGAGGGCCATCAATGAGATGTCCATTGAGTGCAACTTCTGGGAGCTCATCAGCTGCGACCAGTGGGAAGTCATGCAGTCTGTGTCCCATGCATTGAGGCCCTTTGACACCGCCAGCCGAGAGATGAGCACACATGCATCCACTCTGAGCCAGGTTATCCCCATGATCCACATCCTCAGCAGGAAGGTGGAGATGCTATCTGGGGAGACGATGGGCATTGACACCATGCTGAAGTCACTGAAGGAAGCCATGGCTAGCCACCTGCCCGCCACCCTCCACGACCCCAGGTACGTCTTGGCCACGCTTCTGGACTCTCACTACAAGACCTCCCTGTTCACGGAGGAGGAGGCAGAACAGTACAGGCTGGACTTAATCAGGGAGCTAGAAATACTGAATTCTACCTCAGAAGACACAGTTGCCTCCTACGGCTGTGACTCAGGGTCCTCGCCAGGAGCTTCCGGCGGGGAGGACCTGTGGTCCCTGGTGGCCAAGGTGAAGAGAGGTGGCAGGGAAAAGCCACCCGAGGACATGGTGCTTGCCTATCTGGAGGAGGAGGTGCTGGAGCACGGCAGCAACCCCCTGGCCTACTGGAACCTGAAGCACTCGTCCTGGCCTGCGCTGTCCACGCTGGCCGTCTGCTTTCTGGGCTGTCCTCCAAGCACAGTCACTTCCGAGAAGCTGTTCAGCACCCACACAGAGAACAGCAGCTTCGGCCAGCCCAGGCTCATGATGGAGCATTTTGAAAAACTCATCTTTTTGAAAGTGAATCTGCCCTTGATATACTTTCAGTATTGAACCCACCACAGAGCCGCAGACCAGAGGTGCTCTTCGGAGTGCAGTTGTACCCGGCTGTGACCCACCCAGCAGGGCCATGTGGGATACTGGGCCAGCCTCTAGGGCCACCCGTCAGCTCTCAGGTCGTGTCCACGTGTGCCTTACTCCTCCTGCAGCCAGGCATTTTCAGAAGTCCACTGGCAACAGCCTCTCCCTGATGATGAAATAGGATGATCAGGTTTTAATTCATAACTGTAAAGTTTTTTAAAGTTAGGGGTTAGTAATTTGTTTTACTAGAATGGAAAGAAGACATAAACAGTTTTATTCTGCACGTCTTTTATTCAGTTGTGTAAAAACCACAAATCAGGTACTGTATTTCAGTTAACATTGCTTTAATTGCAACAGAACAGCTTTTGTGGCTGTCCAAGGAAAGGTGTGAACAGGAGGTGGAGTTCGAGCCATCTTGACTAAGCAGTTCTCAGCTATAGGCTGTAAGGTCGAGCAGAGAGAATATTATGGGAAGCTGACTCTTTAACGAGGAGAGGGCATTTTAAATGAAACTGAAGTGAGGGGTCGCAGAGTGTCCGTCATTTGGTCACCAGAATATTCCATTCCGGGTTTTGTGTTCAGGTTTTTACATAGTTAACTCAGGTACCCCAACTCTGTATCATGAGGTCCTCGAAATTGGATCCAAGTTTGTAAACTTGTGCTTATGATTTAGCCAGTACCTAAAAATGAGACGTTTGCAGCAGACAACCTGTTGATCCAATCTCTGTGCGGCTTGTTCAGCACTGTGCTCTGAAGCCATCCCCTACACATCATGTACACGGATCCCCCAGTTTGAGCAGTTACGGCTAAGATCCCTTTTAGAGGAGATGGCTTCTTAAAACAGGGAAGGTGCTGGTCATACTGCAGTTGTGAAAATAGCCTTAGGCATTTAGATTTTTTATGCTAGGGAAGATCCAGCCATCACTTGGGTGTTTAGAATCCCAGTGACATCAGAATGAAATATCAGTTGTCAGATTCTTTTTTAACAATCAATATGTCCTCAAAGTTTTTGTGTTAACCTCTGAAAAAGGGTTCATTTTCTCATTTCAAATCAATTTAATATTGATCTTTTAGAAAAGCTGTCATTTTGTTAAAATATTGTACCTATACTTAATCTAAATTTGGATGGACTATGCTTTAATGTATTTATAAATGGTGAACTCAGTTTCTGAAATTAAATTTTTTATTTGCAAAAAAAAAAAGAAATGAGACTTAGAGAAGAAACTGAGTTTTGGCCTGATCAAGGCCGCTCTGGATGGCAAAGACCCCAGACCCCCAGCTTGCCTCACCTTTATTCAGAACCTCTGGCAGAAACAAAAGTAGCAATTGACTCAGAGGGAGCAGCAATGATCCTAGAACAATGAGGAACTACACAGATGAAGATTAGGTTCCTCCCAGGATGTCTCTACTGGTGTGGTCTTGCCCTGGAGCATGATAACATCACCGGACCATTGAGGTCTTAGGTGTGACTGGAGGTGAAAATGGAGTTATATCTGGACATGCTGTAGCCAGGAAAACTAGGCCCTAATCATGATATAATTATGAAATGATTTTTCCCCCAAATCATGTAGAATTGCTCCTGACACCTCACAAGCGCAAGGTCCTGAGTAAAATCCCCAGTACCAAAAAAAGAAAAAGAAAGATAGATTCTGAAGATAAAACCTCACACATGTTGCTGATGTCTGCAGAGCATGAACAGAATGTGGCTCAAATTGTTTACACTAATGACCAGGTTTGTCTACCCCAGCAAATGGTATACATGGCAAATGGTGCCTCCTACACTTTAATAGATGACCCCATAGCACACACTGGTGGAAGTGTGTCTGGAAGTATGTGTGTGGAAGCTGTGCAGAGTCTGGTTACAGAGCCAAGTCTAACAGGATGCTACAGCTCAGTAGCCTCATTACTGGTGCATAATAACCAGGTGCTACCTTCAATTGAAAGAGTAGGTAGGACCAACCCATGGCAATTCTGCAAAACTTTACAGATGGACTGGAGGCAAAGAGGAAAAGGATAAGGATACTGAGGAAAAGAGGAAGAAAATAATGAAGACATAGATCTGAATGACTGGAAGCCAGACCACCCTGGCCCTTTCACCCACACAATTTATGGTTTTAGGAGTATAATAATGCATACTCTTTAGTTTGACCAAAGCACGCCACCTTGCATCTGATCCCCAACTGGCTCTTACTCATTTGAGTGAGAGCAAATCTCTGTGTTCCTATTCATGTACAGGTTGCTCAAAAGTTATATTCTCAGTTTGGCCTCTAAGTTTTCTTTTCTTTTTCTTTTTTTTTTTTTGTTTAAGGCCTCTAAGTTTTCTCAGTTTGGATCTAAGTATTCTCTTAGTTTTCTCTAACTGTTCTCAGTTTGGATCTAAGCTGAAAGATAGCTATGTTTATCTAAAAGTTCTTCTTGATAAAGGAGATAGAAAAGATAAGGATTGCATGAAGACTCATGGTTTGAGTTATCTGATGAAACCTTTTGTGATAGATGATGTTTGTATATACAGCCTAGATTCACCTGGAGCAGAATCTGATAGTCAACCTGTAGGACCACTGTCTTAGTTACTCTTCTTGTTGCTGAGACAAAATACCTGATACCCAAAGTTAAAGGAGGAAAGGTTTATTTCAGCTCTCAATTTGTAGAGGTTTTAGTCCATAGTTGACTGGCTCCAAGGCAGGGTGGTGTAAGACCGAGGGCCTTACCAAACGCTCTGAGGAGCTGACTGCAGCGAAGAACACCCGGGAAGGAACACACTGGACAAGTTGAAAAGTAAAACAGACCTTTATTAGTCTGGCCAGACGGCACTCCCAAAGCAAAGTAGCTTACAGAGGCAACTGGCTCAGAGTCCAAGGCTGTTTTTATAGGGGGTTGCAGGGGAAGTTAGCAAGTAGAACTTACAGAGAAGAGAAAAAAATGTTGATGGCCAAAAGATGTTTGCAGATTGTCTTATAGATAGCTGTGTCTAGAACATCGGTTTCGGACAAACAAGGAGATGGGTAATTCACTTAGGAACTCTATGTTTGTTACAGATTTTATCTAGTGTCCCAGAACTAACAAGCACATTTTAACCATTAATTCACAGTCAGTCACTATGTTGGGGCTTGAGTGGAGCTTTTATGATTACAGAGATATGCAGTCCCACATTCCCCACTGATTTTTATAATTTAAGTAATCCTACGTATAAGTGTGGGCATCCATCGTATACAGTAGCATCACAATATTAAGCATATGTACACAACTATAACTATGAGGAAGAGTTGTTTTTAACCATTGTAGATTGGGCAACCATTTAGTTAGCCAGTGGAACAAGTCCCATCCTACTTTTTCGTCATGTACCCTTTTAGCCAGATCTTTCAACTGTTTTATCTTTTTTTTAATTCCTAGACTATTGTTGGTCAGATTAAAACAACACATATTTTTGATTCTTTCACAATCTTGATGATGAAAGAGTAACAAATAGTCTATAGCTGCTCTATTATCTAAGATTGCCTGTCTCTGTTCTTGTAACTCCTGGCTAATTAATGTCAAGGCTGATGAGGTAGGATTTAACCTTTGACCACTTTGTATGCTAATTTTCATACTGCCTTTTTAGCATGGACTCCTATGGAAGGCAGAGCAACAAAAAATGTTATCACAGATATCACTTCAGCATCTGTCAAAAGACCTACATCATCATCACATCCTGGTGCAGTATAAGGTGACCAATGTTTAGTTCTATTTGGCATAATCAAATCAGTTCTATCTGGTAAAACTACAGCTAGACGACTCAAGCAGCAATGGGTCTTGGTTAAATTGGCTGGAATATAATTGAAAGTTATACCTTCACAGGTATAAAACCATCCTGTTGGTAGGGAGATATGGCAATTGCTATATACAATTTTCTGTTTTATATGGCAGGGCATCCCTTCTGACCAGTTTATTCTCAGACACTTGGTTGTACAATTTTCATATATAGCACATTTGGTATTATTTGACATAATTACCCTGGGTGTATATAATTTGACAGCACTTTTAGGTTTATGACATGAGACAGGTCCCCAATTATAACTATTTATATACGTGAGTTTTTTTTCCTGGGATGTCTTTAAACAGGGTATAGGGTCGTATTAATTCTAAAGAGGTGCACACTGGAATGAGACAGCTTCCCAATACATAATGGAAATTTACATCAACATTTAGACAGAATTCAGACAAATTAAGCGAGTTTGCCAATTGAATCCATACATTTTTTTGTGTGATCTAGTCCTCTTGGGGGCAATGCTGCCAATGTCCCAGAGAATATTATCATGAAGGCGAAACATCTCCAACCCACTCCAATCTTAGCTTTTGGTCACCTGGTTGGCTGGTCACCTGGTTGGCTGGTAACCTTCCATTTACCCTTTTTGACATCTGCGGGGGGTCCTGCTTTCAGATGATTGCGATGTATCCAGGCAGAATGTCCAGCCACCTTCACCGCCAAGGGAGTTGACAGGACAACAGGAACTGGTCCCTTTTAACATGGTTTTAGGGTCTTGGAATCAAACCTGTGAATAAAAACCAAATCTCCCGGCTTATAGGGTAAAGGTTGCAAAGGTTTTTTATTGGAACCAGCCAGTTTCTCTCGTAATGTCTCATGTAGCTCTGACTGAAGCTGATGAACTGCTTTTAAGGATTTAAGAAGTCGAAGGTGGGAGAACTTTTCTTTCAATTCTACATCTACTAGCAGGATGATTGGGGGAGATCGTCTATAAACAATCTGGAAGGGGGGGCAGATTCAGAGGAGGTTTGGGAGTACACCTAGTTCGGAGGAGGGCAAAAGGGAGAAGCTCTACCCAACCTAGTTCAGTCCCCAAGCACAATTTAGTCAGAATCTCCTTTAAAGTTCGATTTGTTCTTCCTACCTGTCCTGAGTTTTGAGGCCTATAGGCACAGTGTAGATTCCACTTTATTCCAAGGATATTACTAATTAATTTAGATATCTTAGCCATAAAGTCTGGACCATTGTCGGACCCCAGAGCTAAGGGCAAGCCAAAATGGGGAACTATTTCTGTCAAGAGCTTTTTGACTGTTACTTCAGCTGTCTCCCTCTTAGTGGGGTATGTTTCTATCAATCCTGAAAAGGTGTCCACAAAAACTAACAAATATTTACACCTATACATGTCAGGCTTCATTTCAGTAAAGTCCAATTCCCAATGCTCTCCTGGAGTTAAACCTCTGTGTCGGACCCCGGGGGGCCCGGTCACCTGATTTGCATTTACCTTGAGGCAGGTGGGACACCATTTCACCATGTCCTGGGCCTTTTGGGCCAATCCCTCGCTGATGAAATGAGGTCGCAGGGCAGCCATCATCCTTTTCTCGCTGAGGTGGGTGGACTCATGTAGTTCTCACAGCAACGTATCTGTTACAGCACCTGGGAGCACCACCTTTCCCTCCTTAGTCATCCACCATCCATGTTCTCCTCGAGTCCAGTGTCTCCTGTTCATTTCCACTACTTCTTTATCTGTGTATTCAGGTTTTTCTGGGAGTACCGGCATGGGAAGCAGAACCATTTACTTCCCCACTGATTTTTGGGCAGCTTGTTTTGCTGCCTGATTAGCAGCATTATTACCAATCACCTCAGGGCCAGACCCCTTTTGGTGCCCATGGCAATGGATGATGGCAACCTCTCGGGGCAACCAGATGGCTTGTAGCAATGTCAATATCTCAGTCTTGTTTTTAATTTTCTTTCCTTTAGAGGTCAGCGGCCCTCTATTCTGATAAATCTCCCCGTGCACATGGGTGGTGGCAAAAGCATAACAGCTATCAGTGAATATATTTATCCTTTTTCCTTTTCCCAGTTTCAGAGCCTTAGTCAAAGCAATCAGCTCAGCCCTCTGTGCTGATGTCCCTTGAGGTAGCCCCTGCTCCCATTCCACCTGTTGGTCCTGGTTGACCACCACCGCCCCACCATACCATATGCCATCATGCACAAAACTGTACCCATCAGTGTAGAACGTTGTCTCTGCGCAGGGGAGGGCCTGGTCCATTAAATCTGGACGCCCTCCCCCCAAGTTTTTAAGAGTCTCGAGACAATTATGGATGGGCATCTGTTCATCAGATTCCGGGAGTAGAGTAGCTGGATTGAGGCTAGCGGTGGTGGCAAACTTAATGCTTGGCTGTTCTAACAAGAGTCCTTGATACTGTAACAGTCTGGCATTAGACAGCCATTTGCTAGGCGAGCTATTCAAGTAGGGCTCAATGGCATGGGGAGTGATCAAAGTCAAATTCTGTCCAAAGGTCAATTTGTCAGCCTCTTGGGTTAAAGCAGCTGCTGCTGCTACTGTCCTCAGACAAGTAGGCCACCCTCGGGCCACTGGGTCAAGCTTCTTTGAGAGGTATGCCACGGGCCACTTCCACAGTCCCAAAGGCTGAGTAATCACTCCCTTGGCTACCCCATTTTTCTCTGCCACATACAAGGTGAAGGGCTTGTTTAAGTCTGGCAGTGCCAGGGCTGGTGCCGATGCAAGCACAGCCTTAAGCGATTGAAATGCCTGCTGGAAAGCCTCAGTCCATTCGAGGGGTGTATTTCCTCCTGCAGTGGCTTCATGCAGGGGTTTGGCAATTTAAGCAAAGCCAGGAATCCAAATTCTGCAATACCCAAGTGCCCCTAGGAATTCTTGCACCTGTTTCTTTGAGCTCGGCTCTGGGATCTGGAGAATTGCAGATACCCTCAATTCTGTCAGCCTCCTCTTTTCCTTTTCAAGAATATAGCCAAAGTAGGTTACCTTGGTCGGACAGAGCTGAGCTTTCTTCCAAGACATCCGATATCCCAGGTCTTGGAGGGCTTTCAGGAGGCCCTCAGTGGCTGCAATGCATTCTTTATCGGTCGATGTCGCCATCAGGAGGTCATCTACATACTGAAGAATAGTCGCCTGGGGAAACACTTTTCTTACCTTGTGTAAATCCTTGCTGAGAGCTTCCCCGAACAGAGTGGGGGAGTTTTTAAATCCTTGTGGCAGCCGGGTTCATGTCAGTTGTCTGGTAGTTCTGGTGTCTGGGTCAGTCCTTTCAAATGCAAAGAGGGGGCTGGCTCACAGGTCTAGAGGCAGGCTGAAAAATGCATCTTTGAGGTCTAATACTGAGTACCACACATGAGCAGGAGGGATGAGACACAACAGAGTATAGGGGTTTGGTACTGTTGGGTGAACGGTCTCCACTCGGCTGTTTACCTCCGGCAAATCCTGTACCAGTCTGAAGTCTGAGGTGCCAGGCTTCCTTACAGGAAGCAGAGGTGTATTCCAGGCTGACTGGCAAGGGATCAGGATGCCAGCTTCCTGGAGTCGGTGGATGTGCTTGGATATCCCTACCTTGGCTTCCAGCCGAAGGGGGTGCTGCCGCACACAGGCGGGGGTGGCAGAGGCCAACAATTGAACCACCACCGGGGCATGGTGTTTTGCCAGCCCGGGTGGATTGGTTTCAGCCCATACCCGGGGAAACTTTTCCTGAAGGTAGTCCCATTTCTGTTCAGGGGGCTCTGCACCCTCCTTTAGAAATTTAAATTCATCTTCTAGGGGAACCGTTACCATAATGGCAGAGGATGGCTTGAGTTCAAAAGTCCCTCCTTCAGGCTCAAAGGAAATAACAGCCCCCAATTTTCGTAGCAAATCTCTTCCCAACAACGGGTATGGGCACTCTGGGATGACTAAGAAGGAATGAGTAACAGTGCCTCTTCCCAGATTTACAGTTCGTTTAGTGGTCCAAGGATAAGAAGCCGACTTTCCTGTGGTTCCGGTAATGGAGGACTTTAGGGAAGAAAGGGTTCCAAGGGGAGTCTTTAGGACAGAATGGGCTGTGCCAGTGTTCACAAGGAATTGGACATCTGTCCCCCCTATTTCCAAAGTCACCATATGTAGAGGACAGGGGCAGGGGACGTTACCAGAACCTCTGCAGTTAGTCCTGGTCTCCTGCGAGCCACGGCAGCACACGGCGAATTACAGGAAAGGTAGAAAAATGAGACCGAGAAGAAGCTGAGCTTTGGGTCTGATCAGTGCTGCTCTGGGCAGCAAAGACAAAAGCCCCCAGCTTACCACACCTTTTATTCAGTATATCGGGAGAAACAAATGTAACAGATGACTTGCAGAGAGTTCAATAGTTCACATTGGGATAAACAAGGTGTAACGGAAGGCTTGCAGAGAGTTCAGTACATCTCCGGCAAACAAGATGTTAATCAGTCCAAGAACAATGAGGAACTGAGCAGATGTTTGTTCTCCCAGGATGTTTCTTGTCCTGGAGAATCACAGCATCACTGGATCACTGAAGTCTCAGTTGTGACCAGAGGCCAAACTGGAGTTATTCTGTAGCTGGTCTGTAGGCAAGAGAACTAGGCTAACCAAATGATTTTTCCCTAGAATTATGTAGCATTGCTCCCAACAACCATAGGCTCATTAGGGTCAAGCGGCCATGAGCCTCAGCCCCGTCAGTCTTCCTCATCTACCAGGAGAACTCCATTTCCTTCTTTCTTATTCTCCTTCTCTCTCTTTCTTTTCAACGTTTCACAATCCCTTTTATAATGGCCCTTCTCTTTGCAATATGCACATTGATCCTTCTCTAACAAGGGCCGTACTTTACTTTTATCCTCTTTTTTATTCTCTCTGTATTCCTTTCGGATAAAACTTCCATCTGCCAAGGCTGCAATGTTCGCCTTTCCTATCTTTTTAGCCATTCTGTCATCAAAAGGATCCCTGTTATTAAACACCCTCATTGCCACACTCATCAATTTTTCCGTATTTTCTCCCTCAAATCCCTCCATCTGCTGTAATTTCTTTCTAATATCTGGGGCCGACTGAGTAACAAATGCCAAATTAATTGCCTGTCAATTTGCAGGGGCATCTGGGTCAATTGGAGTATACGTACGGTATGCTTCCAACAGATGCTCCAAAAAGGCAGAAGGGGATTCCTCAGGTCCTTGAAGGACCTCGCTTACCTTGCTCAAATTGGTAGGCTTTCGAGCAGCTCCCCTCAAGCCAGCTAGGAGATGCTGACGGTAGTTTTGGAGAGCTTCTCTCCCGCCCAAGGAATTAGCTTGCCATGGGGGATGGGTGGACGGAAGTTGTCCCTCAATACGGGGCCGTTGTTGCTCATCAAGTGGGCCCTCTGTTCCTCCCAACACTGACTTGATCGCTTGCCCTTGGATCCTTTCTCTTTCCTCAGAGGTGAAGAGGGCTTGGAGGAGTTGTTGACAGTCATCCCAGGTAGGGTCATGGGTATGAAAAACAGATTCTAGGAGGGAGATCAAAGCCTGGGGTTTTTCTGAAAAAGGGGGATTTTGATGTTTCCAATTATACAAGTCACTGGTAGAGAAAGGGATATAGACATAATGACCTTGCTCTATTTCCCGAAGAAGCAAAAGAGGTATCAAACCAGCCCCTTCAGTGGGAGCCCCGCTGGGACCATAAGCGGCCCCTGTTCGCATGTGGGAGGGGGAGATTACAGAATCCGGAGATTTTTCTTCTTCTGGAAGAGGAGGGTAGAAAGGGTTTCAAGATCTGGGGCCAGCTTTATCAGAGGAGGAGGGAGGCTCCACATAGGGTGGAGGTCTTATGAAGGGATCTAAGGGATCAGGATCTTGTGAGAGCACTGGCCTGGGAGCCCGGGTTTTGGACCCTCGGGGTTCCCTTGGAGCCATAACCAGAATGCGAGTGTTTGTTCACAAGGAACAATACTGCAACCAAGCCAGAGGCTCTTGACAAGCCTGAACCCAGATATTTATATATGGGAACTGATCAGGATGACTAGGGTGACTGGTGACCCTTTTCCATACAGCCCCACAGAGGCTTGGGTCAAAAGAGCCCTCAGCTGGCCATCCAACTCCAAAGGCCAGCCATTCCAATTGACACAGGGAGCGAAGTTTTCCGCGAGAGAATTTAACCCCATATTCGTCCTCCTGTTTGGGGGGAAAAGCCAATTTAAAATTAGTGAGAAAACAATCCAACAGAGTATTCTTGGAGCAGGATCCTCCCATCTCTGCCCTTGATGATTTGGGAAGAAATGCAAAATTAAACATACAACGGATAGGACACTAACGTATGAACGACAAGATGAACAGGCGCCACAACAGAAATGAAACCAAATCTTCCCTTGTTCCTTGTCAGGAACCTTGGGGTCAGGGGAGGTTTCCCGGCTCGTCAGCCACCTCACTCTTGACTTAACAAATGGTTGCAACCAGCCAAAAAACTTACCTCCGGAGGTTTTCTTGAGGTCTGTGCCTGAGAGCCTCCTGCTGGATCCCGCCACAGAGTCTCGGCTGAACCGGGGTTCCTTACCCAGGGATCTCGCTGGGGCCTCCAAAATGTAAGACCAAGGGCCTTACCAAACACTCCGAGGAGCTGACTGCAGCGAAGAACACCCGGGAAGGAACACACTGGACAAGTTGAAAAGTAAAACAGACCTTTATTAGTCTGGCCAGACGGCACTCCCAAAGCAAAGTAGCTTACAGAGGCAACTGGCTCAGAGTCCAAGGCTGTTTTTATAGGGGGTTGCAGGGGAAGTTAGCAAGTAGAACTTACAGAAAAGAGAAAAAAATGTTGATGGCCAAAAGATGTTTGCAGATTGTCTTATAGATAGCTGTGTCTAGAACATCGGTTTCGGACAAACAAGGAGATGGGTAATTCACTTAGGAACTCTATGTTTGTTACAGATTTTATCTAGTGTCCCAGAACTAACAAGCACATTTTAACCATTAACTCACAATCAGTCACTATGTTGGGGCTTGAGTGGAGCTTTTATGATTACAGAGTTATGCAGTCCCACAGTGGCATGGCAGAGGGGCATCGCAAAGGAGAAATTGTCTATGGCAAGCAACCAGAAAACAGCAAAGCAGAAAGGAGCAGTAGGGAAATACCAGGAGCAGCAACAGCAGCCAGCCTTTCTGTCCCTTTATATTCCATTCAGGCTCCTCACCTTTTGAATAGTGCCACCTACACCCAGAGTGGCACACCCTTAGTCCCCTATGAATGCTTGAGGTTGTGGGGGGGGGGGATATCTAGGCAGATACAAGCCATAACAGCCACTATATGTGTTATACAATGGCAAAGAACACGGAGCCTGGAACTGGAGATGTAGCTCAGTGGTAGAAGGTGCTTTTTTCCCCATGGTCCTGGGTTCAACCCAAAAAAGGAATCAAAGCAAGAACTGAAGATTTGGTATGCTACTTCCTATGCTGAATTCATAAACAAAAAACAAAAAAAATCAAGATATTTCTGAGGAAGAAAGGAAAGTTCTTTGAAACCAAAAAAAAAGGCACAGTGGATTATGCCTATAATCCTAGCTACTCAAGAGGCTGACGCAGGTGGATTGTGTGTACATGGCCAATTTAATGAATTCTTGTCTCAAAGTAAAATGGGTTGGAATGTAATTCAGTGAGAGAACACACCTGGACTGAATTCCCAGTACCACCAAAAAACAAAACAAGACCCAAAAGACAAGAAAATTGGTCCTCCTATGGAGGTAACTGCAAGTTTAGAAGCTCGCAGCAGTTGCAACAGCATCTCAGTTCTGACGATGCTTAGCAAAAGAAGAAGCTAAGGAAGGAAATAAAGAAAGAGATTTTCTGGCCCAGGTCAATGACCAGGGTGACCTCCAAAATTTATCCCCTTGGAAATAGCCAGCAAAAATAGGGAAGAGGGATGAACGGACACAAGATTTGCTACTTTTCCCACACAGGAGCAGTTTGATAAGGCTAAACCAGCTACTCTGAATGGGTTGTATCAGCCAGAACTATCCCAGTCCCTCAGCTGCCATGGGAAACTAGTCTCTGGAACATGCACCAGAAACTCTCCAATCTGCATCTGTAGCCACAAAGACCATGGTCCCACCCATAGCAGTTTGACAGCCAGTGACATGCACAGACCCAAATGCATCTGAAACACAACTCTTTGGCATCTATTAATTTGGAGACTTTTTAAATGTTTGCAGTGTGAAAGCCTTCCAAGAATGAAAAGGACAAACCAGACCAAGAGCGGCTTTTCGATGAGCAGGAGGAAAACTGCCTATTGACCTGTGATCTCTGCAACAAAGGCTTTAGCAACATTGCCTCCTCAGGAAGCCATGTGAAGGTCCATTTAGACCAAAAGACTTACTCTTGCATTGTTTGCCCCAAATTTTTTTCCCTCTGATTTGTTAAAAGATCATGTGACCATTCATATCAATGGTGACTGCTTCATCTGCCCAACTTACAAGGAATGTTTCCCAGGTTTCACCCAGGTGAAAAATATGTACAATTTCTACTCAGAAAAGATGCACCAGTACACAGTTATGACAAGGCCTTCTGTCACCTCAGTGGGCTGTGACTCCATATGCTCTGGCATTCAGACTATAAAGACATCCTGTGTTCTTCCTGTGGGAATCAATTTAAGCAGAAAAGACAAACTATGGAAGCATGGGCAAAGAATGCATAATCCTGAGAAGGAGACCACGATAGCCAACTACAGCAGCTCCAAGATGTCCAAACCTCACATCACATCCATAGATTATGAGGACTTCACGTTCAAATGCCACTTGTGTGTGGGCTTATAGGAACAAGTCCTGCTGGCAAATCACTTATCAAAGAGGCATCCAGACATAAAGATAAAATAGGTGTCAGGGTTAACTCGACCTATCATAAAATTCAACCATAATTACTTTTGTCAATAGTATGATACATTTTGTAAAAGTGCCAGCAAGCTTAAAGCCCACATTCTGACCACTCAGCAGCCAAGCTCCTGTCAAGCATTCAGAAACTTTATCCTGTTGGTCCTGGAGAACCAGACTCTATGCTTAGTACCACACTCAGCAAGTTCCATAGCTACCTTTCCTGGCTGTTGCCAAAGTCCCACAGTGTAATGACCATAAATATCCTAGAGTCCAATCCAGAAAAATTTGCTAGGTGGAGAATATTCGACTTTTTCCAAGGCCTATTTCAGTTTTTATAACTTACATATGGCCCTGGTGGGGTTCTTTTTTATGTGAACCACCAAGATAGCTCTACTGTCCTTAGTTATTCCTATCACTGAATGGACTATGCATTTTATACCAGTTAGGATTTTTTTTTTTCAGTTGGGATTTTTTTTGAGGGAGTGGCTTTTGTTTTTGTGATGCTGAGGATGGATCTTAGGACCTTGGATATGCTGGACAAGTACTCTACCACTGAGACACAACCCCAGCCTTGTCCCAGTTATTTCAAGTTCTAAAATGTACGGGGGAAAATATTATGAAAGGACCTCTTTTTCCTAAGTGTCTTCTTCCTCAGCCCTGAAGTGGAATAAAGACTCTAAAACTGAATCATGCATTAACCAGAAATGCAGGTCAACACTGCTTTAACGCCAGAAATTCTGCATAGTCATTCTAAGGGAATAGTTTTGAGGAGGATATGTATTTGAAGAGATGGCCCATTTGTATTCAAAGACCCAACTTGGGAAACATTAACCAGCATTTATCTAAAGGCACACTGACACTGTAGACTTCATTCAGTGCAATATGAATATGGTGGAGTAAATTGGGTATAAATTTCAAATTTTTATTATTTGATTGGTACCCACAGTAATAGATATTTCATCATGTAGAATTCTTGTTATTCTGGGAAAATCTCTTGTTTTAACTCAGAATTTTCCTTTTAAAGAAAAACTTAATATACCTAGGGCTGAAAAGCATTTCATAGATGCTAAAGCTCACCCCTGGTTGACAATATTGGATCTATCTAGTTATTTAAATATGAAAATTTATTGTACATTCATTGAGTTGTAGTGTTCATAGCCTTGTGCCTCCCCCTCAGCAGGTATAAAACTAATAAATTTTTAATAAAAATAAATCTAGACAGAGGAACATGGGTATCATGTCTTCTCTTATGTTAATATATACATGAAGTGTGGTCAACAAATACAATGAATGCTTAAATTTTTAAACTGTATTACAGTAAAAGGCATATTCCTATTAATCTCCCTTAAAATACTCCCCTTTGCTTCACATTGTCCATCATTCTCGCCATTTTTTGAAGCAGTTCTGCAAGTCCTCTTTCATGGGTGTCTTTAGTTGTGCTGTTGCTGTTGTGGCTGCCTTGATGTCCTGCATCCATTCAAAATGTTTACATTCGTGGTCATTTTGACTTTGGGGAAGAGCCCAAAGTTGTACAATGCCAGCTCTAGTGAATAAGGTGGATGAGGACACACCATACTGGTTTTTTTTGTTGTTTTTTTTTTGGTACCGGGTATCAAACTCGGGACCTTGCACTTGCGAGGCAGGCGCCGGAATCACTGAGCTAAATCCCCAGCCAGCCATAATGTTTTTATTTGTCAGAAATTACCATAAATATTTGACCAACACTGAGTGGTCAAAAATATAGTGAATGTTTAATTTTTTTTAACATGTTACACTAAAAGATACATTGCCATTACTCCTCCTCAAAATACTCTCTCTCAGCCAGGTATGGCAGTACATGCCTATAATCCCAGCACTAAGAAGGCTGAGGCAGGAGGATCACTGCTAGTTCCAGGCCAGCCTGGGCTCCATAGTAAGTTCAAGCCTAAACTACATATTAAGGCCATGTGTTAAACAGAAAACAGAGCTGGGGATTTAGCTCAGTGGTGCTGCCACCTCCCTCGAAAGCACAAGGTCTTGAGTTTGATCCCCGATACCAAAAAAAAAACAAACCAAAAAACAGAAAACCTGCTTCTCATTTTTAACACCCTTATCCCATCATTTATGGCAATATGTCTTTTACTGTAATAAGTTTTTTTTTAATTTGAACATTCAGCATAATTTTGATAACCCCTTGTATATCTTTGTGTATCATAATTTAATCCCTGTAATAGTCCTATAAATAGGTATGATTTTCCCACTTTATAAATAAGAGTGAAACTATGACTTTTCAAGGTCATAGTGCTGATACAACTTCAATGTTGATAAGTGACAATATCATGGGTCTCTGCCTCTGGCTCCCCCTCGATCCTCCTCCCCCCAGCTCCAAGTGTACTTTGCAGGAGACTTTCCAAGTACAGGATGTCTAACAAAGGCTCTAAGACAACTCTGATTCACAGAGGTGGGATGCTGACCTAGAAGACTATGCAAGCAGGGATATCTCTGACAGGGATACTGCCTCAGTAAATGAGTTAGGTTTGATAACAACTTGACTCCTCTTTGCTGGCTTCTCTTAAAGGTTGGGTTTTTTTTGTTCATTAGTCATGTAACACTTACTGATGGATGCTGTGGTCCAAGCCTTAGGGTAGGTACTTTCATATTTAGTTACCTGATTTAATACTGACAGTAACTCTGTGTGCATTTTTTTTAGTACTGTGAACTGGAACCCAGCACTGACACATTGAGTTACATGCCTGGGCCTTCTCTGTGTGTGTATGTGGTACTAGTGATTGAACCCAGGGCCCTTGCACTGAACTACATCCCTAGCCCGTTTTTGTTGTTTATTTTGAAACAAGGTCTCACTAAATTGTTAAATTGCCCTGGCTGGGCTCAAACTTGGGATCTTCTTGCCTCAGCTTCTCAGAGTGCTGGAATTACAGGTGTACACCACCACACCAGGCTTATTGTGCAACTTTGATTATCCACATTTTATAGATGAGAATTTTAGGATCAGGAAGATAAACTGGTCCACCCAAGATCCTACACTAGAGAGTGGCAGAGCCAAAGCTATCCTCGAAACCCAAGTCGATAAGTCTGTGCTGGATCTAGAGCATGGTTCCTAGAGGGCTGGCCCCTAGCAAATATCTCATGGCAAGTAGTGGGCAAATGTAAGATGATCCAAAATCTACTAAGCAGATCTAGCAATACTTGGTTTTATACTCCAGGCTCCTACTTCTCTCATATTTGCTCACAAAAGCAAAAACAAAAACTTACATATCATTTAAGCAACCAAATCTTTTTAGCCCCTAGGTCACTTAAGGTCCTCCTCTGGGTTACTAGAATTCTCCTCTGCTTCACTTCATCACTTACTCCCCTACTTAGAGCCTTGCCTCCCACACAGCAAGTCTATTTCCTCTGCCCATGCTGGTCTCCTGTTTCTTCAACTCATATATATAGGAAGGATTTTTCAGAATCTTACTAAATTCACTCTTAACTAATATGCACTAGGCATTATACATAAGACAAATATTATCCGTGTTCTTATGGAGCTTAGAGACTAGCACAGAAGACAGATATTGAGCAAATAATTGTAAGTGTGATTAGCTTTAGAAAAGGAGAAAAATGTTAGACTGTGTGCACATAAAACAAGGGGAGATAAGATGAGGGAGCATTAGGGCCAGGGATTTAGCTCAGTGGTTCCACTGCCTGCTTTTGGAAGCACAAGGTCCTAAGTTCAATCCTGGTACCGAAAAAGAAAAAAAAAAAAAATGAGAGAGCATCAGCAGTGTGTGATGATGCACTCCTGGAATTCCAGCACTTAGGAGGCTGAGGCAGGAGTATTGCTGAGAGTTTGAGGCCAACCAGGGCTACATAGTGGGTTAAAGGCCAGCCTGAACTACATAGTGAAAACCTGTCTAAAAAAAACAAAAAAAAAGATGGGGGAGCATCAAGGAAGGCCTATTAGAGGGCAGTGGGGATAGTGTGGGGCACAGCAGTGCTGAGGAGGTGAGCAGGTATTCAGTAATGGCAGTATGGATCTTGAAAGATTTAGGTCTTTATCCTGAGAGTATTGGGAAGCCACTGGAAATTTAAGCATCGTAGGTAGATCACTGTGGTTACAATGTAGAGACCATTCTGGTTACAATGTAGAGTAGGGTGGAACCGTGATGGAGAGAGACTAGCTATAAGGATATAGTAGAAGTTCATACCGGAGAAAACAGGAACTTGGAATAAAGCAGCAGTGGAGAGGGTGGACAAAGAAATAGATGGAGTCAAAACTTGGACATGCTAGGGCACTCCTGTAATCCCAGCTGCATGGGAGTGGAAGTCAGCCTGGGGAACTCAGTGAAACACTGTCTCAAAATGGACTAATGGGGCTGGGGATTTAGCTCAGTGGTTCCAACACCTGCCTTGCAAACGAAAAGACCCAAGTTCCATCCCCAGTACCAAAAACAAACAAAATGGACCAATGAATAAAAAGAGCTGGGGATGCAGCTGGGTTCTCCCTGGGTTCAATCCACAATGCTGCCCCCCCCCAAAAAAAAAGGTGAATTCAAGAGGTATATAGATAATAGAATTGTCAAGATTTGGCCATTGGGAGAATAAGTCAAAGATGGTGCACAATTTTAGTCTTAAGCAATTAGATCACCAGGTTTTATCAGTTTGGTTTTTTGGAAGTTTTGTTTGCAGTACTTGGGCTTGAACTCAGGGCCTCATGCATGTTAGGCAAGCAGTCTACCATTGAGCTACATCCCCACCCTTTTCTTTAAATTTTATTTTGAGCCAGATGTGGTGGTGCACGCCTGTAATCCCAGCACTTAGGAGACTGAGGTCAAATGAGGACAGCCTGAACTACATAGTAAGACCCTGTCTCAAAAACAAACAAAACACAAAACAATTTATTTTGGGGCTAGGTCTTGCTAAACTCCCTAGGCTAGCCTCAAACTTTTGTGATCCTCCTGCCTCAACGTCTGAAGGAGCTGGGATTACAATCATGTGCCACCACCCCTGGCATGTGAGTGTCCTTGACATTACCAAACTCTACACTTTAAAATGATTTAGATCACTGTGGTACCTTCCTATAATCCCACCTACTCAGGAGACTAGGCCAGAAGGATTGCAAGTTTGAGGCCAGCCTGGGGAACTTAGTGAGACCTTCTCAGTGATAAAGCACCCCTGGGTTCAATTCCTAATATCAAAAATAATAAATAATAGTTTAGATCACAGGTGTCTAACCTTTTCACTTGCCTGGGCTGCATTGAGTGAAGAGGAATTGTCTTCAGCCACATATAAAATATATAAAATAGTTAATGTATATAAGCAATAAAACTTCCTTTATTTTTAAATTTTTTATTATAACTTTTTAAATAACACAATAAGCCAAATTTTTTTCTATTTTTTGGTACCGGGGATCGAACTCGGGACCTTGTGCTTTCAAGGCAGGCGTTGGAACCACTGAGCTAAATCCCCAGCCCCAGCCAAATTTTAATAATTAAATAAGAAAAGATGTGTGCTTAATAACAGTAAGCACCTGTCTTCACAGACACACGTATGTGTAAGTAGGTTTGTTTGTTCAGTGGTACTAGAGATTGAACTTAAGGCCTATGCCTGACCTTATATACCCAGCCCTTTTTATATTTTTTACTGTGAGACAAAGTCTCACTAAGTCACTAAATTCCCCAGGCTAGGCTTGAACTTCCAACCCTCCTGCCTCAGTCTTCCAGAGTGCCGGAAATACAGGTCTACACCATCTGACCTGGCTTAAAATACAGTACTGTTAGTAATCACTGCATTTTATTTACTGCACAAGTACATGTAGCATGTGATACACTCAAGTTTCCATTGAACTAAGTGTGAAGTGGGGAGGTAGCACTGCACTGTGCTGTCCCCTACACAACATTCCATTGTCATTATTACCTACAGAATTTACACTTGAGCACTGAGCAGTCAAGTCATGAAAAACATAACTAAAGACATGATAATATTAAAAGTTTATTGGGCTGGGGATTTAGCTCAGTGGTCTCTCTGCCAGCTGGGCAAGCACAAGGACCCGAGTTCAATCCCCAGTACCAAAAAAAAAAAAAGGTTTATTATCTTGTGGGGCTGCCTTAATAGTTTTTTCGGGGGTTAGTTTTTTGAGACAGGGTCTCACTGTATATTCTAGGCTAGGCTTGAATTCACTATATAGTCCAGGCTGCCCTTGAACTCACAGCGATCCTCGTGCCTCAACCTCCCAAGTGCTGGAATTATAGGTATGTACCACCATGCCTGCCAGAGACTACATCACAGTTTTTGTTTTGTTTTGTTTTGTTTTTGGTACCGGAGATCGAACTCAGGTCCTTGCACTTGCAAGGCAGGTGGCGGAACCACTGAGCTAAATCCCCAGCCCCTACGTCACAGTTTTTCAGGACTACATGCAACCCATGAGTCATGAATTGACATCCCTAGTTTAGATAGTAAATTTTGTTATGTGTATAATTTACCACAATTTTGAAAAGTGGACTGGCCTGGGAGTGTAGCTCAGTGTTAGAGCCCTTGCCTAGCATGCATAAGGCCCAGGGTTCCCTCCCCAGCTCCTAAAAAAAAAAAAAATGAGTAAACACAATAAAATAAAATCATCACAATGCTCAAGAGACTAAGGTAAGAGGATCACAAGTTTAAGGCCAGCCTGAGCAGCTTAGTGAAACCCTGTCTCAAAATAAAAACAGGGCTGTGAATGTAACTCAGTGATAGAGCACTTACCTAGCATGCATGAAGCCATGAGTTCAGTCCCCACTAGCGCGCGCGTGCACACACACACACACGTACACAATAATAAATAATGAAATAATAATACTAATAGTAAATGAAAGAAAAAGAATGAACCCTCCAGAGTGCTAGTATTAAAACATTAAATATTAAAAAGTGAAATAAAACAGGATATAATAAAAAAGAGACTAAGAAGGAACAATCAGATGAGAAATTCAAAAAAAAAAGTGTGCCACACGGAAAGCTAAGGGTTAGAAGTTTGAAGAAGGGAGCAATTACCAGTTCTGTTAGATGCAGTTTAAAGTCAGCTAAAAGGAGGCCTAATAAGCTTCCGTTTGTCTATTAGATTGAGATGTTTGGAAGCATTTCAGTTAATTACAAAATGATTAAGAGGCAAGGGGGCCCAGGGATTTAGCTCAGTGGTTCCAACGCCTGCCTCGAAAGTGCAAGGTCCCAAGTTCGATCCCTGGTACCAAAAAAAAAAAAAGAGGCAAGGAGATGGAAAAGCGAATACAGACAGCTTTTTCCAGAGGCACAACAGCAGCTGGGCATGATAGAGCACACCTGTAATCCCAGCACTGCCGAGGCTGATGCAAGAGGATCACAAGTTGAGGCCAGCCTGGCCTACACAGTTGAGACCCTGTCTCAAAAAAAAAGCAAAATAATCGCTTCTCGGCCTTTTGGCTAAGATCAAGTGTTAAAAAAAGCAAAATAGCCAGGCCTGGTGTTACATGCCTATAATCCGAGCACTTGGGAGGCTAAGGCAGGAGGATGGCCACAAGTTCAAGACCAGCCTGGACTACAGAGTAAGACCCTGTCTAATAAAAACAAAAAAAAGAACAAGAAAGGAAGAGAGAATAAAGGTAACACAAGAAGAGAAAGTGGGGTGAAACAAATGCTTCTTCCATCAACTTGAGATAACTGACATTCTACTTTTCTAAATAAGCCAGATATATATATTTTTTGATACCGGGGATTGAACTCGGGTCCTTGCGTTTGCACAGTAGGCAGTGAAACCACTAAGCTAAATCCCCGGCCCAAGCCAGATATTTTTAAATAAGCAGGTGGAAATTCACTAGTATAGACAGTGGGCAAATTTTTTTTAACATAAATTTTGCAGTTGCCCCAAATGATTTGAATCTATCTTACAGATAATTGTATAGTGTGCTAAGATCTCGTATACAACAGAGGACTTAGGAAAGCCAAGAGACTTGTATAGAAGGAAAAATGGGGGCTTTAAAGTCAGACCAGAGGATAAGGTCCAGCTCTGACCCCAAGTAAACCACTAAACCTCTCAGCTTGTTTCCTGCTCTGAAAAATGGACAAAAGCACCTCACCTATAAGATATACAAATCCAAGGACATAAATATACAAAGACCTGACATGGTCCCTCATACTTAAATAGATAAGAAGAGTGGAGGGCCCGGGGATTTAGCTCAGTGGTTCCACCGCCTGCCTCACAAGTGCAAGGATCCAAGTTTGATCCCCAGTACCAAAAAAAAAAAAAAAATGAAGAAGAAGAAGAGTACTTGCCTGGCCTGCGTGTGGCCCTGGGTTTGATCCCTAGCACTGGGTTTTGAAATCTGGGCATCACTGACTCCTAAACTAGTAGTAATTGTGAAGTCCACACCAGCCCCAGATCCAATTCCTGACCTTGGGAAAAGAATGGTTTCTGATAGTCTATTGTAATATCTTTTCCCTGATACTGTTTGTTTTAGTTACTTTTCTTTTTTCTTTTTTTTTGGTATCAGGGATTGAACTTGGGTCCTTACGCTTGCGCAGCAGGCAGCGAAACCACTGAGCTAAATCCCCAGCCCCTAGTTACTTTTCTTGTAGCTGAGACAAAATACCTGCACCCAAAGTTAAAGGAGGAAAGGTTTATTTGGCTCACAGTTTGTAGAGGTTTCAGTCCATAATTGGCTGGCACCAAGGCAGGGTCGATGGTAGAGGGGCATCGCAGAGGAGAAACAGTTGATGGCAGGCAGAAGACACCAAAAGCAAGGGACAAGCAACAAACTACAACTAACTAGCAGTAAGCCTCTTTTGTGTCCCTTATATTGTATCCAGGCTATCCACCGTTAGGGCAGGTAGCACTCACACCTTTAATCCTAGCACCCTTAATCTTAGCATTGCACTGTGAATCAGTCACACACTCTAGATCCAGCCACTTCTGAAAAAGCCCCACCTATGACCACATGAGGCTTTAGGGGGCATCTAGACGCAAGCTGTAACAGTGTTCTACCATGATACTGACCTTAGATGTCTAGAAAGGACCTTGAATTCTGATTGCAATAGTTCTCCTATTGCAATAGTTGAATGTGTCTTCCAGAAAATACCTAAATAGATTTTTTTTTTTAATGTAGCTGGGAGGGCCGGGGACTTAGCTCTGTGGTTCTGCCACCTGCCTCGAAAGCAGAAGGACCGAGTTTGATCCCCGGTACAAAAAAAAAAAAAAAAAAAAAAAAAATGTAGCTGGGAACATTGACTAACTCAATAACTGCAGCTGCAATAGAAGACTGTTTAAAAGATAATGTTATTGAACATTGACTGGGGCTGGGGATTTAGCTCAGTGGTTCCAGTACCTACCTCCCAAAGGGAAGGGCCCAAGTTCAATCCCCAGTACCAAAAAAAAAAAAAAATACTCTCTGCCTTTTCTTCTTTGTCAGCATGATTCACAGAGCCCATAAAGTGAAATAATAATAATGATAAAAATTCACATTTGTTGAACACTTACTATGCATAGAACTTTAAATCATTATAATAAACTTAAGAGATTGATACTAATATAAAACTTGTTTTATAGGTCAGGAACCTGAGCCTCAACAGAGCCCCACTTTACACATAATAAAAACATATCTCACTGGACATGGTGGTATACACCTGCAGTCCCAGCACTTGGGAGGCTGAGGCAGGAGTATCGCCATGAGTTTGAGGTCAGCCTGGGCAACGTAGTGAGTCCAAGTCCAGCCTGAGCTACATAGCAAGACCCTGTCTCAAAAAATCAAAAAAAAAAAAAAAAAGGAACACATCTCAGGGAGGTTGTGTAATTGGCCTATGGTCCCACAGTCACAAGACCAGGCCACAAATGGTATACTCAAGATTTGCACCTAGGTGATCTTACTCCAGAGCTGTGACTTTAGGGTGGCAAATGGTTCAAAACATATCAGAGCCAAGAAGATTTTTCAGGTACATGTACAACTGCTTGTACAGCTAGCACCTGGCATGCTAGAATAAGTATAACCTTGTAATCAACCAGGCCTAAGTTTGCCACTTACTAGCTCTGTGCTCTTGGATATAGCACTGTGGTTTATTTTCCTCATCTATACTATAACAGTTGTTGTCAGGCACTGTGGCACACACTTATAATCCCAGCTACTTAGGAAACCAAGGTAGAAAGACCTTAAATGTGGGCTACCTGGGCAATTTATCGAGACTCTGTCTCAAAATCTCAGAACATACTTTTTTCAGTAGTGGGGATTTGAACCTATGGCCTTCTCACTGAGTTATATTCCCAGCCCTTTTTTTATTTTGAGACAGGCCCTTGCTAAGTCACTAAATTGCCTAGGCTGAACTTAAAACCTGCAATTCTCCTACCTCAGCCTTCTAGACTGCTGAGATTACAGGTATGTACCACCATACCTGGCTTCAAAATAAAGAATTTTTTTAAATAAAGAATTTTCTAAAGGGCTGAAGTTTTGACTCAATGGTAGAGCACTGGTCTAGTGTGCTTGAGGCCCTTGGGTTCAGTCCCCACTACTGCAAAAGAAATAAAAGTTACGATTTTCAAAGGATTATTATGAGGAGCAAGCAAAATTTTATGAAATGTATGGCCTATGTAAACTTGGTAAATAGTACTGTAGCAGTTTGTATTATGTTGTATTATAATTATAAGTTGGGGTGTGATTGGTTTGTAGTTGAGAAGAGCTTAAGGATCAGAGAAGGGAAGAGATTTAGCCAGATCACATAAAGACGGAGCCACCAGTCCAGACTTCTGTTTTGGCTCCTGATGCACTGATAGCCATATGAAGAAAAGCCACTTTGTCACAGGAGCAGTCCTGGTAGTGAGACACAGTGTCTGTGAACCCCAAGGTAAAAAGACAAATTAATTTTCATAACAGGTGCACTCACTAATTACTGTTATTGCAAGCCCAAGGAGAGTGGCACTTTCCCAGCAATCTCTCAGTGAAGGGCGTCCTTAAGGGGCCCTTTTAGCACTCTCAAGGTGGGAAAGACAGTTACACCAAATGTCACCTCTTTGTTCTGTCATTTTATTTACCCAACAGACAATATAGTTGAGCTCTTTGCTAGGACAGGGGACACAGGAGAACAAGGAGGTCCCCAACCCCAAGGAACACAGAGGCACAGTCTGTTCCTCTTGAGCACTGACACAGGATTCTCATCAAGGCCACTCAACCAGTCCCACTCGGTCCTAAGAGCATTGGCACACTCTATGCAAAGCAGCAGTCCCCTCGTCCCTTCCAGTTCAATAACCACGTATCTTGATTTTGATGTGTTTCAGCCGGGAAGGGCTACCCCTGCAAGACGTGTAAGATAGTGCTGAACTCCATAGAACAGTACCAGGCTCACATCAGTGGCTTCAAACACAAGAACCAGTGAGTAACCATTCTTTGAAATTCAAGGATCTCCAGCAGGAGCTCAGGGCTTCAGTCAGAACAAAGCCAGTCTCTGGCCTAAATGGAACCCTGGTAGCCTTTTCTCAGTCAACAGAAGATCAGTCAGTTAAAAGGAAAGCGTTGCCAGGGATTTAGCTCAGTGGTTCTGCTGCCTGGCTCGAAAGTGCAAGGTCTGGAGTTCAATCTCTGGCACCAAAAAAAAAAAAGGAAAGTGTTTCCTCTATAATTTTAAAATTGTCTCCTTTCTAAATTTTCCTCCCATCAGCTTCCCACAGCCTTTGGGCTGCCTGGGCTGAATGTTTTAGAAGTGAAGTATAGATGATTTCCTTTGTGGTCCTCTAAGAGTACTTGGATGTCCTGGCTGGTACCAGTCTGACTAAGGAAGCATGAATCTGTACACTCACCCAACCCCCACTGGCCTGAAGCCCTAAGTCTTCACTGCCATCTCTGAAGCAGGAGCTCCCTCTACAGGTTATTACCAAACACCAACATCTTTGAGCAATACCGAACAGCTTCCAAGTAGTGGCCAAGACAGACCCAATTACTCTACGAATGACCTTAAATTCTGATGGGAGAAAACCAGCTAATAAAAGTTGTGATAAGGCTGGGGATTTAGCTCAGTGGCACCGCACCTGCCTCACAAGCACAAGATCCTGAGTTCCATCCCCAGTACCAAAAAAAAGTTATGGTAAGTGTGTTGAAAAGAAACAGTGAGGGCCGGGGATTTAGCTCAGTGGTTTCACCCCCTGCTCGGAAGCACAAGGACCCGAGTTTGATCCCCAGTACCAAAAAAAAAAAGAAAAGAAACAGTGAATAACAACGAAAAAAAGAAACAGTGAACATAAAGTGATAATAATCTTTTTTTTTTTTTTTTTGGTACCAGAGATCAAACTTGGGATCTTCTGCTTTTGAGGCAGGTGGCAGAACCACTGAGCTAAATCTCTGACCCCATAGTGATAATAATCTTGAAATTGCCAGGTGTGGTGGAACACATCTGTAATCTTACCACTTGGGAGGCTAAGGCAGGAGGATTGCTGTGAGTTCAAGACCAGCCTGGGCTACATAGTAAGGTCAAGGCCAGCCTCAGGTACATAGACCCTGTCTCAAAAAAACAAAAATTAATTAATCTTGAAAGTGCCTAATCCTCATTGAGCCTCTCCTGCTGTAATGAGCCAAGTAAATTCTCTCAAGTTATCCTCGAGACAACCCTAACTGGAAGGGATTATTGCTCATTTTACAGATGTAGGCAACCAGCATTCAAAGTGATACTGAGAGAGGGCTTGATTCAAAGTAAAGCCCATCTGGTTCACATCGTACTCCTCCCAGGATATCATGCTGAGAAGGAGGTTGTGTCACTATGTGATAGGAAGAAGATAGAGCCCAACCAGAAGGGCCCTGTGGCTCTGTCCTCTCCTCTCTAAAAGGAAATGTATAATATGAACACTGAGTTACAGGACAACCTTCTGAGATGGGTATCATCATCCACATTTTACAACTGAGGAAAGTGTCAGGCAGGCAAGATTGCCGAATTGATTGCTTTGAATTCGGTGGTTGATTCTGTGTTGCTTATTGAGCCTAATGAATTGAAAATGGCAGAGGGCTGGAGATGAAGCTAAGTAATAGAGTGCTTGCATAGCAACATTCAGTCCCTAGTACCACAAAAAAATAAGAGAATACGAAAATAGTGCTTGGGCCGGGGATTTAGCTCAGTAGTTCTGATGCCTGCCTCGCAAGCTGAGGACCCAAGTTTGATCCCCAGTACCAAAAAAAAAAAAAAATAGTGCTTTTTTCAGCAGTATATATACTGAAATCAGAATGATACAGAGAAGATTAGCATAGTCTCTGTGCAAGGATGACACACAAATTTCATGTTTTAAAAAAGAAAGTAATGGGCTGGGGATTTATCTCAGTGGTTCCGGCGCCTGCCTTGCAAGCACAAGGTCCCAAGTTCGATCCCCAGTACCTAAAAAAAAAAAGTAATGCAGCTGGGCATGGTGGCACACACCTATAATCCCAGCATTTGGGAGGCTGAGGCAGGAGGATCTCTCTGAGTTCGAGGCCAACCTGAACTACATAGTGAGACCCTGTCTCAAAAAAAAAAGAAGGAAAGAAAATGATGAACATGTAGAATGATGGAATAAAAAATATCTTTGGTCCTCTCTATTCTGCCTGGAGTCTCCTGTCCCATGCTGGAGCAAATCTTCCTCCTTATCTGTGGCTAATTGGAGAACTGTTGGGCTTATCTTAGGTGAAATGAGGCAAGCCCCAGCATCCCAGCCTGGCCCTCACACAGCCTCCAGCATACCTGCCTTGAAGTCTGGCTAGTGGCAATTTCAGTAGACAACCTGCCCTACTTGAAACTGCTAGTGCTGTTTATTGTTCTCTTCCTAAACTTCTTAACTGTGTGACCTTGGCCAAGTCAATAAACCTCTCTGAGCTTCTACTTATTCTATAAAATTAAAGCTACAGTTTGTTGAATAAATCAATAGTTCATTATCATTAACTTCTCACCAACAGCTCTAAATTGGGACACCCCCCTTTTACAGCCAGAGGAAGCCTAATGTGTTAAGTTAGTGGCCCATAGTGGCGTAGTTAGTTGGAGTTAGACCAAGGATTCATATCCATTTGATTCCAAACATCATGTATTTTGGCCTATCACTATCAAATGGAACTGATTAACCTGATCTTATAGGCTATGTGAAGTTTAGAGATCATATGTGTGAAGTACTAGTGTTAATAAGTTTGTTTACTAAAGATAAACTTTGATTTTTTTCAACAAACATTTCTTCAGCACCTATTATGTACCAGGCCCTGTTTTTGGCACACTGGGGTATAGTAGGAACCAAAACCAATGTTACCCCTGACCCTTTGGATCTTCCCTCTAGAGATGAAAGCTGACCCTAAACAAATCCATAAACAAGTGAGACAATATCAGGTGGTGCTAGATGCCCAGAAGAGATTGGAGCATGAAAGGAGAGCCACTTGGTTTTTTTTATTGGGTTGGTTTGGTTTGGTTTTTGTTTTGTGTTTTGTCCAGTACTGGGGATTGCACCCAGAGCCTTCACACTGAACTGGATGCCCAGCCCTTTTTTTAAATTTTGAGACAGGGTCTCACTAAGACATTAAGTTGCCCAGGTTGGGGTTGAACTTAACGATCCTCATGGCTCAGCCTCCCAGAGTGCTGGGATACAGGTGTGTACCACCGCACCCAGTCTGGAGAGCCACTTTTGACTGAATGTTAGGGGAAGGATGGTACAGAATGAGCCTGGTAAATTAAGAACCATCCAGGTCCTCTAGGGCCCTGTAGGCAGAGTAAATGGTTTGGTATAGTAGAAAGGTATGGGCTGCAAACCTGAACCTACCACTTAAAAACTTACTTTGGGCCAGCCATTTAAACTTTCTGAACTTTAATTTCCTTATATATAAAATGGGGATCCTGTTCCTTAGCGGGTAGAATTGCCATGAGGATGAAATGGGATAATGGAAGCAAAGCACCAGTGTCATGCCTAGCAGTAGGCCTCAGTAAAGGAATGCTGTCTTATTGTTCTAAGGTACTAGAAGAACTGTACTACCTTGAGGACAGGCTATTTTGTTTTTTCTTGGTACCGGCGATCAAACTTGGGACCTTGGGCTTGCGAGGCAAGTGGTGAACCACTGAGACAGGCTATTTGGCACACCTTTACAAGTGTGCCATTCACTGACCCAGTGCCTTTGTTTCTTCTCAAATTACAGGTCACCAAAAACAACGGTATCACCCTTGGGCCAGATTCCAGTACAGAATCAACTCATTCAAAAAGATTCAAGCACCTTGGAAGACTAAAGATGTTTCTGTCCAACAGCTCGTGTTGGACTAGCCATGAGCCAGCTTCCTGTGACTGTGGTCAGCTCCTGGCTCCCTCTTTCTCCTTTCTTACACCAGGAGAAGATGTAGTCCTAAGCCTCTGATTGGCCCAGGGAAATCCACTCCTGCTCCTCCTCCTTGGTATGGACCCTGTAGGTCATTACAGGGAGGCAGGGGTATTAAGAAGATTGGAGTAGTAGTTTGAAGAATGGCCTTCCTCCTTCTTCAGCCCCTCTGGGCCATATATTCTGTGGCCCCAGTGCCTATTTTCCTCTCAAGGTCAGTTTTGGGCAAAAATTCCTGCAGCTAAAGACCAGAATTGTCCCTGGGCTCCAGGCATCTCTGGTGGAACTGGAGCTTTCATGCAGACTTTGGCAAGAAAGGAAATAGTTAGATGGAAGTGGCTGCCACATGGAAGCTTAGAGCTTATATCACAATCTTCCCGCACAGACACCCTCCCAAAGTACAGGCTTTCCTGAGCCTTGGACCAGATGCTGCCCCGCTGTGCAGTTCTGCCAACTGTGATGTGTCCTCCTGGAGCACTGACACTGTTCTGGCAGAGCATTCCCATCCCTCTTGCCATCTCCATGGTTCCTGATGGTGCTAAGGATCTGTGACAGCTAAGGACAAGCTGGAGCTGGAAGAGGCCTCAGTGCCCAGTGGAACCATAGGAAGCTCCAATGGGGACCTTTTGCCTCCTCCATTAGAGGTCCTCTGGCCCAAGGTCATGTGGGAAGTCCCCCACCTGCTACTTTCCTTTATGGTTTTGTGCCCTTAAAAGCAAATTGCCTCACGCCAGCCAGCTGAGAGATTCATTGCTACCTTTCAGCCCTATTAAACCTTTCCTTCCCCTTGTGCAGTGGATCACAATGCCCAGGTTGCTGTGGTGCTATCCTTCACTCATCATCCACAGAGAAACTCCCGGGTACCAAGGAGACAGGGGGCCCCCCAGGGAAAGAAACAGAAAGCTGGTGCAAGTTTCTACAGTAAGGAGCTGGGCAGTTTATAATCCCAGCACTTGGGAGGCTGAGTCAGGAGGATTGATGCAAGTTTGAGGCCAGCCTGGGCTACATAGTGAGCTCAAGGCCAGCCTGAACTACATAGTAAGACCCTGTCTCAAAAAAAGTTTCTACAGTGAGGAAACATGTTTCCTGGACCCCAAACCCAGGTTTCTTTCAACTTCACTGTTCTGTGGCCTGGTACTTTCCTGGGAGAGCAGTTTTTCCATGTAGCTTTTGAGCGGGAATTCCAGGGAGTGTCATCTGAGGCTCCTCTTCATTGGATTAAAGAAGCCTCCAGCTGCTGTTGTGGCCTCTCCTCCACTGTCTATCCTTCACCTGTGAAATGCTTTGCGGTGTGTGTGTGTGTGTGTGTGTGTGTGTGTGTGTACACATGTGCCTGTGCACTTATGCTCTTTGTCTCTTGATCACCACAATATCCAAATAAAGACCATCTTCCATGAGCCAGATTGCAGCTTAACAGACACAAGGATTATGGGGCCATATTCCCCTTGGAACTAATCTATCTGTCTTGATACCCCTCTCCCCACACACTTAGATTCCCAGGCCCCTCAGTACTGATCTTAGGAGTTAGGAGAAAGACAGATGTCAGATTGCTTGATAGGTAGATCCTGGTAGTGGCATGGTCTCACAAAGTAAGCAGCCACTCAGGCCAGGGGTGGCAGCAGCACCTGCAAAACAAATTGGGCAAAGCTCAATGTTTAATTTATATTCCAAGCCTCCCCATGCTGGAATTTACCCAATTCCAAAGTATTAGACTGTTTATAACTAAGAAAATCAAATCAAAGTGATTAAATGAAAAAGGAAATGTATTGATTGACCTGATGAAAATTCCAAGCACAGCTGGCCATGGTGGAGCATGCCTGTAATCCCAGCACTCAGGAGGCTGAGGCAGGAGGATCGCTGTGGGTGTGAGGCCAGGCTCAACTACATAGTGAGACCCTGTCTCAAAAGAAAAAAATCCCAAGTTCTGACTGTCATCAGGAATAATTTCATCTTGCTCTGAGTGGCCTCTTTCTCGGGCACATTCCAACAGGGGGCATGATGGCCACTGGCCACTCCTGGTTTGTATCCTGATATATCAGTAACAGTAGTGGTTATCTTTGACAAAGGGGCCAAACACCTTCACTGGAAGAAAGATAGCCTCTTTAATAAGTGGTGCTGCAAAAACTGACTTTCCACATGCTGATAATTGAACCTAGACCCATATCTCTCACCATGCACTAAACTAAAATCAAAATGGATCAAAAATCTAAACATTAAAAAAGAATCTGCTTGAAGATAGAATAGGTAAGACTCTTGAAGACATAGATATAGGCAAAGATTTTACGAACAAAACGTCCATCAAGGGCTGGGGATTTAGCTCAGTGGTTCCGGCAACTGCCTTACAAGCGCAAGATCCCGAGTTTGATCCCCATCCATCACACAGGAAATATTATAAAGAACAACTAAGATCACATAAAAAGCTTTTGCACAGCAAAAGAAACTACAATAGAGCAAAGAGACAGCCCTTGGAATGGTAAAGAATTTTTACCAGCTACTCCTCACACAATGGACTAACATCTAGACTATAACTCAAAAAAAATCAGACCCCCCCCAAATTTAAAGACCCAATCCAAAAATAGTCATCTGAAGCAAATAGGCACTTCTCATGAAGAAGTACAAACAGCAAATATATGAAAAAATGTTGAACATCACTGGTCGTTTGAGAAATACAAATTAAAACTGGAGATTCCATCTCTTCTAAAGAATGGTTATCATCAAGAAATCAGTAACGGGCCAGGGATTTAGCTCAGTGGTTCTGGCGCCTGCCTTGCAGGTGCAAGGTCACAAGTTTGATCCCTGGCACCAAAAAAAAAAAACAAAAACAATAAAAGAAATCAGTAACAGGGCCGGGGATTTAGCTCAGTGGTTTCGCTGCCTACTTCGCAAGCGCAAGGACCCGAGTTCAATTCCCCAGTATCCCCCAAAAAAGAAGGATAAACGAGTTGTTTTTAGGTATGTGGATGCACCTTGAGACCACAATTTTAAAAAATAAATCAGACACAATTTTTTGAGCAAGGTCTCCCTATGTAGTTCAGGCCAACCTTGAACTCACTTTGTAGCCTAGGCTGACCTTGATCCTCCTGCCTCAGCCTCCAGAGTGCTAGGATTACAGGTGTGCACCACCATGCCTTGCCAGACACACATTTAAATACTGCATTATTTCTCTTGAGTGACAAACCCAAAGGGTAAATAAGGAGCATAATGGAGGATAAATATTGGGAAGTAGGAAGAACATGTTCAAATGGGAAGACAAAAGGGAGAAAACTAATGGAAGAAAAAAATGGAAACAAGGCCTTTTTTGTTTGTTTTCTTGAGATAGCATATTGCTATATATTTCAACTTGGCCTTGAACTCACTGTGAGCCCAGGCTGGCCTCAGATTTGCAGTGATCCTCCTGCTTCAGCCTACCAAGTGCTAGGTTTACAGGCATCTGCCACCACATCCAGCACAAGGCTTTTGTAAATGGAGAAGGGGAAGAAGGTTGACAGGAGGAGTGGGGAATGGAAAAAAGAAAAAAATAATAATTAATATATATTATGTACAGCTACAAATTCCCTACAATGAATGTGATCATAATGTATAACAAATATGTACTAATTTTTTAAATAAAGTAAAAAAAAAAAATGATGGAAGAAACATCTCTATCTACTAGCCTAACTAAAATCCTGGAATTGACTCAGTTCCCACCCTAAACTAGTCACTGTGGCTAGGGGTGTCAGAGCTCTGATTTGAGGCCTAGTAATGTGCCTGAATCCTGGGAAGAAATCAGCTCTGCCTAAAGCACATCAACTGAGAAAGGGTAGAGATGCAACCGAGAAAGAAAATTGTAGGCTGGGCATGGTGGCACACACTTGTGATCCCAGCACTTGGGAGGCTGAAACAGGAGGGTTGCTGTGAGTTGAAACCCAGCCTGGGCTACATAGTTCAAGGCCAGCCTGAACTACAAAGCAAGAACCTGTCTCAAAAAACAGAAAGCAAGTTGTAAGATTCTTGCCAGACTAGAGGGACAAAAACAGTGTTCTCTGCCAAATCCAGGAACTGTTTTTATCAGCCATTTCCTTTTTTCTCTAACTTCGAGATATAGCATACATTTAGCAATGTACACCAGGGCCAGGGATTTAGCTCAGTGGTTCCAGCGCCTGCCTCACAAGCGCAAGGTCCTGAGTTCGATCTCTGGTACCAAAAAAACCCCAAAAAAGCAATGTACACCAATTTTTAGAGTGAAGAGTCATCATATATATAAATATCTGACCACTCACCTTCTAGATCAAGATATACAACATTTCCTGGCATAGGCAATCCCTGGGTTTCAACCCCAGCACCAAAAAATAAAAGATACAGCATGTTGCCAGCTTCCCAGTTTTGTTCATTGCTCTAATCAGTCACAGTCCCTCAGAACCACTGTGTTGACTTATATCACCATAGCTAAGTTTTGCTTGCTCCTAAGTTTTATAAAAATGGGATTATACATATATCCTCTTTTCTACAGCATTATATCTGAGGCTCACCCATGTTACTGTATCAGAAGTTTACTTTTTGGTAGCCAGGCATGGTGGCACGTGCCATAATCCCAGCACTCTGGAGACTGAGGCAGGAGGATCGCTTCAAGTTCAAGGCCAGCCTGGGCTACATAGTGAGTTCAGGGACAGCCTGAACTACAACTGGAGACCCTGCCTCAAAAAAGGGGGGGAGGGGCCAGGGATTTAGCTCAGTGGTGCCGCTGCCTGCCTTGAAAGCACAAGGTCCCAAGTTCAATCCCGAGTACCCCCCCCCCAAAAAAAAGACCACAGGACCCACAGTATAGCAGTTAAACATCAGAAGCAGCTCCTGCCAGTGGTTCTAGTGGCCAGGGAAGTCTCACAGAGAGGCATCAGCTCTGGAGAGGCAATCTGGTGCAATGACAAGGAACTCAGACTTAAAATGAGGAAGCCAGGGTTCAGATCTCAGCTTGTCCCTGGCTGAGTAGTGTATGTATGACCTTGGTTAATTAACCTATACTTCAGGGTGAGACACTAAAAGGATAGCTAGCTGTAACCCCAGCACTCAGGAGGTTGAGGTGGGAGGATCGCCACAAGCTCGAGGCCAATTTGAGCTACATAATGAGTTCAACGCCAGCCTGAACTACATAGCTAGACCCTGTCTCAAAAAAACAAAAAATAAAAATGGATAGCTAGATATGAAATAATTATAGTATCTGATATGTGGTAAGTGCTATCTAAATAATGGCTGGTGCTGGTTTGGGAGGTTTGTTTGCGGTAAAGGGGATTGAACCCAGAGTGCACTGAGCTACATCCCCAGCCCCTTTTATTTTTTGACAGGGTCTTGCTAAATTGCCCAGGGTGGGCTCAAACTTACAATCTTCCTGCCTCACACTCCCAAAGTGCTCCTTTGAACTCTTAACAGTCATCTTCCATTGCTGGGGTTTTAACTCAAGTCCCTCAGGCTCTGTAGCCAGTGACACGTGAGGAGAAGAAATGGAATCATGTATAAAATAGAATCAAGATGAAATGGGAACTGGGCATGGTACACCTGCAGCTCCAACACTCTGGGAGGCTGAGGCAGGAGGGTCAGAAGCTCAAGCCCAGGCTGGGCAATTTAGAGATTTAGTAAGATGGGATTGGGCATGATGGCACATACCTGTGACACTGAGGTCAAGGCCAACCTGGACTATGTAGTGAATTCAAGGCCAGCCTGTACTACATAGCGATAACCTGTCTCAAAATAGAAAATAAGCTGGGGGTGCAGCTTAATGCAAAGGTCCTGGGCTCAGTCCCCAGTCCCTACTACTGCTAAATAAATAAATATTCACACCGGATGTGGTGGCACATGCCTGTAATCCCAGCACTTGGGAAGCTGAGACAGGAGGATCATCAGGAGTTCGAGGCCAGCCTGGGCTAAATAGTGAGACCCTGTCTCAAAACAAACAAACAACAAAAAAAAAAGTCATGCTTTCAGCCCAGAACTAGATGCAAAGCAAGTTTGGGGGCTATAAATAACCCCTCAGTGTGGACACCAATCTGTACATGTACCCATATAGCAGCCATGAATACGGATGTGAGGGACACTAGCCTGGGATTCAGGGGTCCTGGATGTTGGTCTAAATGCTACCACCAGCTTGGCATGGTGGTACATGCCTGTGATCCCAGTTCTGGGGAGGTTGAGGCAGGAGGATCACTGAGAGTTCAAGGCCAGCCTGAACCATGTAACAAGACCTTGTCTCAATCCATTGATGGCACCACCAACTTCTATAAAATTCAACTCTATAAAATGGAAGTTGGAAGAAATCACAATGCCCTGCTGGATTCCTGAAGAAGTAGTGATGGACAGTTAGGAGTTCTCCCCAAAACAGATAAAGAAGAAACCCCTTCCCTGGGAGTGGCCCAGCCAGATGAGCTGATGTCATCCCATCCAGACCCATGGTGCAGAGTCACTGGTGTCCACCCCTAAACAGCCTCCTCTGCTCCGTGCCAACCTGGAATTACAGTTCCCCCACTCCCTGCTCACTGTCCATATCCGGTGCTTCATCCTAGAAATGTCACAGTGGCCCCGCCAATGGGCCGGCTCTCCGCACAGCGAGCTCAGTGACCTCTAGGTGGAGAATGTGCCTTTGTGCTGAGCAGGGCAGACCTACCTTGGGGCCTTACTATTGATTCAATGCCAGAAAGAACAGGGTAACTTTTCTGAACCTCCATTGTATTTGATGTTTCATTTAACCCTCCAAACAACTGGAAAAGACTTGATTTCACAGGAGAAACCCAGGGCAAAGAATTGGCAGAGCTTGTACAACCACGCAGCCTTGGAGAGATGTCCCCCATGCTCCCAATTATTTCTTTGCATTTTCTGTGGTTTCTGCTTCTTCAGGATGCCTTGCCCTTCCCTTAGGACATTGGTCAGGGGACATCTCTCTTGGAAGGCTATAATTTAGTGACCTGCCTGGGAGCCACCTGATGTCCAGCCTGATCCTGTTGTTTATGCTTTTCCTCCAGGGCATATCTGTGCTCTGTCCTTAGACCCTGTGGTTCAGAGGCAGTGATCTTACTCCCCGACTGTAAAGGATGAGCCTGAGACCCAGCCTGAGCTGTCAGAATCAAAAGTCCAGAGTGATTTGCCAACATTGTAAGGGTGATCTGCCTGATAATGAAGTCAGTGCAGAGGCATCACCATGACATAAGACATTTCTTTTTCTGATTTTTTGGTTTTTCTTTTTGAGTTTTTTGTTGTTGTTTTGCTTTGTTTTTTGTAATGAGAATTGAACCCAGGGCCTTTGCACTGAGCTACATTTCCAGCTCTTTTTTTTGCTGTTTTATTTTGTTTTGGGTACCGGGGATTGAACTCGGGACCTTGCAATTGCAAGGCAGGTGCCGGAACCACTGAGCTAAATCCCCAGCCCTCCAGCTCTTCTTTTATTTTTTATTTTGAGACAGAGTCTCATTGTCACTAAATTGCCCAAGCTGGGCCTGAACTTGGGATCATCCTGCCTCAGCCTCCCGGAGTACTAGAATTATAGGCAAATGCCCTACTGAGAAGGCACTGTCTTCTGATGAGTACCTGGATCTAGTCATTCCTGAAGCTAGTATCCCCAGGAGTTTTTAGTTATGACTTTGACTGAACTCCATTTGAACTTGGTTTCCTTCTTCCTTTTGTTTTTTTTTTTTGTCGTTGTTGTGTATTTTTGTTTTTTGGGGGGGGTTTTGGTACCGGGGATCGAACTCAGGATCTTGCACTTGTGAGGCAGGTGGTGGAACCACTGAGCTAAATCCCTGGCTGTTTTCTTTTTTCTTCTTTCTTTTTTTTTTTTTTTTTTGGTACTGGGGAATCAAACTCAGGACCTTGCGCTTTCAAGGCAGGTGGTGGCACTACTGAGCTAAATCCCCGTCCCTTCTTTTCTTTTTTGTGACAGGGTCTCCTATGTAGTTCAGGTTGGCCTTGAACTCAGTATATAGCCCAGGCTGGCCTTGAATTGTCAGCAATCCTCCTGCCTCAGCCTCCCAAGTACTGGATTAAAGGTTATAATTTGTTTCTATTCCTTTTGATCCACAACTCTGCCTAGGGAGTTGGGACATAGCTCAGGGACTGGGTGCTTGCCAGGGACTCTAGGTTGGGTCCCCATATTAAGGGCTGGGGATTTAGCTCAGTGGTACCAGGGCCTGCCTCACAAGCCCAAGGTCCTGATTTTGATCCCTGGCATCACAAAAGAAGAAGAAGAAGAGGAGGAGGAGGAGGAGGAGGAGGAGGAGGAGGAGGGAGAAGAAGAGGAAGAAGAAGGAGAAGAAGAAGAGGAAGAAGAAGAAGGAGAAGAAGAAGAACAACAACAACAACAACGAAGAAGAACTACCTAGAACTTGATCCCCTTGTTTTTTCAAACTGGAGAACTTCCCTCACCCTAAAAATATCACTGACCCCCAAGGTGGAGTTGGCTAGCTACCCTTCTTTGCTCTCAGATTCCCTGTGATCTCCACTGGTATTAATTTTTGGGGGGGGGGGGTACACCGAGGATCAAACTCAAGACCTTGTGCTTGCAAGACAGGCGGTGGCGGAACCACTGAGCTAAATCCCCGGCTCTGGTATTAATCTTGATTTACTGTTATGATGATCTATTTAATTTCTTTCTTCTAGCTGGGCATAGTAGCACAGACCTGTAATCCCAGCACTTAGGAGGCTGAATCAGGAGGATTGCTTCAAGTTTGAGGCCAGTTTGAGCTACATAGTGAATTTGAGGCTAGCCTAAACTACATAGTGAGACTCTATCTCCAAAAAACAATTCCTGGCTTCCTCTTTTTTTTTTTTCTTTTCTTTTTTTTTTTTTTTTTTTTTGTGGCTTCCTCTTTTACATTAGGAACTCTTTGAGGGCAAGAACTAGATCTTATTCATTATACTGGACTCCTGTTACCTAGCATAGACTCGTGATTACTTTGTTTTCTTTTGTTGCCATGCTGGCAGTCAAATTCAGGTCCCCTGAACATTAAGCAAGTGCTCTTCCACTGAGACACACCCCCAGCCCAGGTAAGACTTCATGTAGGAGATGAACCTCTACTGCAGGGATGGCAACCCTTTTAGAGACCGAGTGCCCAAACTGCAACCCAAAACCCACTTATTTATAACAAAGCGCCGACATTGCAATTAAACCTGAATATTGAGGTTTTGGTTTAGAAAAAACAACTGTTATCTGTGTTGGCTGCTGGGGTGGCGTGGCTCACAAGCCAATAGAGAGGGCTCTGTGTGCCCACCATGACATGTGTGCCATTGGTTTGCCACCACTGCTCTATTGGCCACGAAGATCAAAAGAGCCAGCTTGCTGGGAAAAGAGGAGGTTAGTGAGATGGCTTAGAGAGGTGGGTTGTGAGGTAGAACAGATTGATTTTTGTTTTGTTTGGGGTTTTTGTTTTGTTTTTGATAGTACTGGGGTTTAAGGCCATAGCCTTTGCACTGAGCTACATCCCACCCCCTTTTGTTTCCCCCATTAAGATTATTGATACATTTTAGGTATAAAATACAGTTACATTCATCATTGGGATCTTGTACCATTACACGAGTCTCTTGGTTCTTATTTTTTTCCCCTTCCCCTGCCCTCCCTTCACCCCCTCCACCCTTTCCTATTTGCAAAGACTGTTTCCATTTTTTTCTTTTCTCATATTTTTTCTTTTCCCTTCTTTCCTTTCCCCTACCCCTCCCACTGCCCCTGCTCCTTTAGACCTTTTCTTCCTATTACACAACATCAATTATACATTTTTTAAATTACAATATCAAGATCTAGGAGACATTACCACAGATTTTACAGAATTTAAAAGGATATAGAAAGCATAGTACAAAAATCTTTTTTGAAATAAATTTGACAACTTCTAAGAAGTGCCTTGGAAGACAAGTTAATGAAACTGACTCTGGAGGAAACATAAAATTTGAATAGCACCTATTAAAGAAAGTATATTCCTAGCTTGAAAACCTACCTATATGACAACAACAGGCTCATATACATTTTAACTGATAAATTATATCAAACATTTAAAGCAGAAAAAAGAAGGAACACTTCTCCCCTCATTTTAGGAAATCAACATTGTGCTAATCCTAAAACTGGATAAAGATAATAGAAGAAAAAAGTATGAACATAGATAGAAATTTGTCTAACAAAACAAACTATTAGAAGTCAGATCTGGCAGGATGTAGAAAGTGGTTTTGTTATAGGGATGGCAGTGTTGGTTCAGCATTGGAAGATCCACCCCCAAAAGTCATCATTTAAACAGAGGAAAGCAAAAAGCCATATGATCCTGTCAGTAGTTGGAGAAAAAGTATTGGACTAAATTCTACAGCTGTTCATGGTAAAAGCTATCAGGAGACTAGAAGTAGAACAGAACCTTCTCAACAGATCAAAGACATGTACTCCATACTTCCTCCAAAAACGCCTTATATGAATGGAGAAGATACAATGCTTTCTCCCTAAGGTGTATCCGACCTCTTTTTATTTTTTATTTTGAGACAGGGTCTTGCTAAGTTGCTAAGTTGCCCAGGCTGGGTTTGAACTTGGAATCCTCCTGCCTCAGGCTCTCAGAGTGCTGTAGGATAGATTGTTTTTCTGTTTTGGTTTGGCTTGGGATTTGGGGGGGAGGGGGTTTGTTTGTTTGGTTTTTGGCTGTGGTTTTGTTTTTTTTTTGTACTGGGGATCAAACGCGTGTCCTTGTGCTTGCCAGGCAGGCAGTGGCAACACTGAGCTAAATCCCCGGCCTCTGGTTTTTTGGTTTTTTGACACAGGATCTCACTATGTAGTTCAGGCTGGCTTTGAACTAACTAGTAGCTCAGGCTGGCCTTGAACTCATAGTGATCCTCCTGTCTCAGCCTCCCAAGCACTGGAATTACAAGTGTGTACCACCATGCCTGGTTGAGAATAGATTGTTTTCATAATGACCTCCCATGCACGTTTCCTATGCCCTCTTTTTTTTTTTTTTTTTTTTTCTCTTTTTGGTACCAGAAATTGAACTCAGGACTTTGCACTTGCCAGGCAGGCACAGTGCCACTGAGCTAAATCCCTGGCCCTCCTGTGCCCTCTTGCAATGTGACTTTGTCATTGCTCCCATTAACATAGGGAGATCTATTTCCCAAACCTTTGAAACTGGGCTGGCCTTGTGATTGTCTTTGACCAGAGAATGCAATGACTGATGTGACATGTGGTGACTTTCAGGGCTAGGATTTAAGAGTCCTCATAGCTTCCACTTCTGCCACTGTGAAAGGAAGTCTGGGTTAGACTGTGGTAACAGGAAGAGAACACATGGAAAGAGAACCCAACAGCCACCTCCATACACATGAGGAAAGCCAATTTAGACCCTCAGTGCAGCCAGTCTATGGCATAGGCAACCCCAGTGGAGAACAGTCGATCTGCTAAACTGACCCCAGCTAATCCACAGGATTTCAAGAGAGAATGAATTGTTTTAAATAACAAAGTTCGGGAGTGTCTTATTATGCAATAAAGCTTTACAGAATCACCAGGTATAGTCATCATAGTTTATTTCGTCCATCCGGTTATCTATTTACCTTTCTTCCAATGATAGGATTTTCCTTGAAGAAACCCATCCTCAGTTTATGTGATCTGGGTGAAAGTGTCCTTCATCCTCCTAGCTTTCCCTGGAACCATTGAGAAGGCATTTCAAAATGGAAAAGCCTTGAGCCCAGAGCTGTTCGTGGGCTTCGTCACCTCTTGGGGAACAGTTGCTGGAGAATGGAGCCATAGGAAAAAAAAAAGCAGAAGACAGAATGAATCTTGACTACTTTCTTGGGCCCCCATGATTAAGGTGTTCTGAAGCCTGATCCATGCCTGGACTTTAAAATTGTGTGACCTAATAATTTCATGTGAGCAATATATGTTACTTCCAACTGAATGAAAATGCTCCTCCAGTTTTACAGGGACTAAGAAGCTCCAGGGCAGAGGGTTCTTAGGTGGGACAGAGGAGAGGGTTCCTAGGGAGTATGGGAAAAGGAATTTATTTTTCCTTAGCTCCTACTGTATGCCAGGATACTAAAATGAGATGCAGGCCTGGGGATTTAGCTCAGTGGTTCTGGCACCTGCCTCGCAAGCGCAAGGTCCCGAGTTCGATCCCGGGCACACACACAAAAAAAGTGAACATTAAAATGAGATGCAAATTTCTATCCTGTAGGACTTCTGGGTATGTATGACTCATCACAATTGTGATAAAGTGCTGCAAAGGGAAATTCCAATTCAACCAGAGCATATGACAAGAAAACTGAGCCTAGCCTGAGGGTGGGGCAGAAAAGATTTTGATTTGGTTAGGTTTAGTTTGGTTTGGTTTGTTTTTTTTGTGTGTGGTGCTGGTGATCAAATCCAGGGTTTTGTGCATGCTAGCCACATGTTCTACCACTGAGCTATATTCCTAGACCCCACAAATCGTTTTATATCTCTCACAAGCTAAGGACCTGAATTCAATCCCCAATACCAAAAAAAAAAAAAGTTTTATATCCTTCCTTTCAAGATGTCAAGGGTTTTTCGGGTTTTTGGGTTTTTTTGGTTTTTGTTTTGAGACAGGGACTTGCTATGTAATTCAGGCTGGTTTTAAACTCATTATGTGGTTCAAGCTGGCCTTGAACTCTTGGCAATCCTCCTGCCTCACCTTCCCAAATGCATGCACCAACACACCCAGCTTCTCAAAATGTCAAGTTTAACCCTCCCCCCTCAAATGTGATTGTAATTAGTGACTGACTTCTAGCCAGTAGAATAAGACAGAAATGGCCATTATGACTTCTGAAGGTATATTGTAAAGACAGTGCAGCTTGTCTTTCTGTCTTGGATCACTAGCTGACATGTAGTAGAGAGCTCAGGCAACCCTGTGGAAAGGCACTTGTGGAGAGAATGGACATCTATCAACGACAAAAATGCTCAAACTTTAGTTAGGGTCCTGAGCCTTCTGCCAGACCTAAGCACTTCCTTGTAAAATCCGGTTTTACCAAATAATCCTGCTAAATCAGTTTAGCAAGAACTCCCTGTCCTCGGTATGGGTGTCCTTTATTGTCCTCCATATCTGATTGGATTCCTGGCTTGCTTTCTACCACCCTCCAGCTGGTATCTGATCTCCTGGCCTGTCTTTAGCAAGAATCCCATGAGGTCTGTTTCCTCAGACACTCTATCCAGTAACTCTCACCTGCCCCTTAACTATAAATTCCCACTTGCCCAAGTTGTGTCCAGAGTTGAGCCGAATCTCTCATTCCTACTGCAATGTCCTTGTGCCTATCTCAGTGGTCCTAAATAAAATCTTTTTACTGTGCCTTAATAAACATCTTTGAGGGGCCGGGGATTTAGCTCAGTGGTTCCAGCTCCTGCCTCATAAGCGCAAGGTCCCGAGTTCGATCCCTGGTACAAAAATATATATATATATCTTTGAGAAGTTTTTTCTGTAACACCAACAGCCAGATAAATGATTGTTTTGGTGGTGGTGGTGGTGGGTGTTTTTGCAGTTTGCAGTGCTGGGGATCAAACTCACATTGGCCAAGTGCTCTACCACTGAGCTACATCCCTAACTCAAATGGTTGTTAAAGTCCCTAAATTTTAGAATAATTGGTTATGCTGCAATAAATAATACATATCTTTATTCTTAAAAGCAGTGGGGAGCTGGGTGTGGTGGCACAAGCCTGTAACCCAGCACTTGGGAGGCAGAGGCAGGAAGATCTCCATGAGTTTGAGGCCACCCTGGTCTCTATAGTGAGTTCAAGGCCAGCCCAGAATACATAGCAAGATTCGGGGTGGGGGGGAGCAATTTTGGAGCTGATGAGGAGATTGGTGATGCAGAGCCTGTTAGGTGGCCAGGTGTGCTGATGCATACCTGTAGTCCCAGCACTTCGGAGGTTGAAGCAGGAGGATTGCCCCAAGTTCATGGCCAGCCTGAGCTACATAGTGAGACCCTGTCTCAAAAACAAAATAAAGCTCAGTGGTGCTGTGCCTTCCTGGCAAGCACATGGTCCTGAGTTCAATTCCTAGTACCAAAAAAAAGTAAAGAAAAACAAAATAAAGTGTCGTGGTGTACGTAGGTAATCCCAGCACTCTGGAGGCTGAGGCAGGAGGATCACCTGGGGCTGGAGACCAGCCTGGGCTACATAGTGAGTTCAAAGGCCAGCCTGGAGTACCTGGGGAGACTGTTTCAATAAATAAATAAATACAAACAAAAACAGAAACTGTTGGGTGACTTCCAATGCTGTGTCCTTCCCACTTTTTTTTTTTTTTTTAATGCAGTGCTAAGATTGAACCCAGAGGGCCGGGGATTTAGCTCAGTGGTTTCGCCACCTGCTGTGTAAGTGCAAGAACCCGAGTTCGATCCCTGGTACCAAAAAAAAAAAAAAGATTGAACTCAGGGCCTTGCACATGCTAGACAAGTGCTTCACCACTAAGGTACATCCCTAGCCTCCCCTTCTTTTTGACAAATTTTGGTTTTGTTAAGAGAGGCAATGTGTGGAACAGAATGGATATACTGTCCAGCCTCTTTTGCAGCTAGGTGTGGCCTTGTGTCAGTCTAACCAAAGATATAAGGTTTTTTTTTTCTTTTTGGTACCAGGGATCGAACTCGGGTCCTTGCGCTTGCGAGGCAGGCAGCAGAACCACTAAGCTAAATCCCCAGCCCATAAATTTTTTTTTGAGACAAGGTCTCACTGTGTAGTCCAGGCTGGCCTTGAACTCATGGTCATCCTCCTGCCTCAGCTTCCCAAATGCTGGAATTATAAATATGCACCATCACATCTGGCCTAAAGCCATCATTTTGCAACCATAAGAAAAAGTCTAGACTCTCTAGACTCTAGAGAATTGAAAGGACCCACCTTTACATACCTCCAGACTTGGAGCTAAGTGAAGGATAAATAAATTCCTATTTGGAGGTAGAGAACCTTCTAAGCATGCCCAGGGCCCTGGTTCTAATCTCCAGCACTGCAATAAACAAAAAATGAACTCTTGTTTTGTTTAAGCCCTTGTCATTTAGGTTTTCTGTTCTTTGTGCCAAAATGAAAACCTATGTGGTCTAGGTGGGTGTCATAGAGAAGAGTATGTGCTCCTTTGGGATTTGTTTCTGTTTCCCTTCCGACCACTGACCTGCTACCACTTCCTGGCCAGTCTCTGCCACTTCCCAGCTGTCCTGCCCACCTACAAACAAATTCGACTGCCAAGAACCAATGAGTGTGAAGTTTGTAGCCCCAGGTCTTGAGAAAGCTGAGTCTAACAAACCTTGAAAACCCCTACACCAGCAGTGGCAAACCTATGGCACTCGTGCCGCAGCCTGCTGTTTGTTATCATTGAGAGCTCTAAAAGGTTCACCATCACTGCCCTAGACTTTCCCTATCCTAGCAGCTAGGACATGACACAGACTTATTTATTTTATTGTTATTTACTTTTTGGAGACAGGGTCTTGCTATGGAGTTCAGCCTGGCCTTAAACTCAGTATGTAGCCCAGACTGGCCTCAAACTCATGGCAATTGTACTGCCTCAGCCTCCCCAGTGCTGGGCTCACAGGTGTTCACCACCATGCCTGGCCCCGACAGACCTATCTTGTCTGAGATAAATGGAGAAGAAGACTACGGATGCTGCTAAGACTCCAGGGAACACCAGGACTCAGCAGATAGAGCCTCAGAATCCTGCATCCATTCCCTTCCATCCACCTTGATCTGTGGCTCCAGGGCCCCTGCCGGCCTTCACAACTGTGCCCTGGTCAACCTGCAGCTTGGGCTTTGCAACTCTACTTTGTTGTCTCTGGAGTGTACAATGTATACAGATGTGAGAGAAGGCAGTATGAAGGCTGAGGGTGGGATCACCATCACAGTCCCTCCATCGTGTCCCTTTTGTGTTGCTAGGCTTTTGGGTGGGTCTTGATCCCACAGCTGCTAATATTCGAATTGGCCATGCTCTACTGAGTACAGACTGTGTGCAGGCACCTGGCATTGTGCTTTACATATGCCATCTCGCTAAGGCCTCCTGGAAGAAGTGTTATTCCATTTCATGGAAAGTGAAACTAAAGCTTGAAGTTAAGTGATTTGTGCAAGGTCACAAAGGCAGTTAGTTTTCAGGACTCAAACACAGATCTCTCTAATACCAACCTTTAATCATTCATCCTGTATCAATTTCACCTCCTTTTTTTTCTTTGTTTTGTTTTGTTTTGTTTTTGTAACAGTCTCACTGTGTAGTTTAGGCTGAGCTTGAACTCACTATGTAGCCCAGATTGGCCTTGAATTTACAGCTATCCTCCTGCCTCAGCCTCCCGAGTGCTGATATTATAGACTTGTGCCACCACACCTGGTGATTTCACCTCCATTTTGACCAGGTCTGGCCAGACCTCCCTGGAGCCTGTTAGAGAGGCCAGAGCAGCAAATGAGTTGGAAAAATGGTAAAGTACTGTACTAGCAATTGTCAACTCTGAGTACCTAATGTGTAGTATTATCCTATGTGCTTTTTCTATACAGTAACACATCAATTAAAAATGGGGATGTGGGGCCGGGGATTTATCTCAGTGGTTCCACTGCTTGTCTTGCAAGCCCAAGGTCCTGAGTTTGATCTCCAGTACCAAAAATAAATAAATAAATAAATAAATAAATAAATAAATAAATAAATAAAATGGGGATGTGAAGCCAGCCATGGTACATGGGATTACATGCCTGTAATCCCCGCACTTGGGAGGCTGAGGCAAGAGGATCTTGGTGAGTTTGAGGTCAGCCGGGGCTACACAGTGAGTTCGAGGCCCCTCTGAACTACATAGCAAGATGCTGTCTAAAAAAAAAAAAGAAAGAAAGAAAGAAAGGGAGATGTTCTCTTTTTTTGGCACCAAAGATCGAACTCGGGACCTTGCACTTGCAAAACAGGCGACAGAACCATGGAGCTAAATCCCCGGCCCAGGAGATGTTCTTTAAAAATGCATCAATAGACAATTTATCATTGTCTAACATCTTTGAATGTATTTACACTGACCTAGATGTTGTAGTCTAACGGCACACCTAGACTATATGAGATGTAGACAGATGATAGATGATGGATAGATAGATAGAGCACAGCCCATTGCTCCTAGGCTACAGTCCTGTACAGTGAGTTATTGCACTAACATGCTCACATAAAAAATAAAAGGGCTGCAGATATAGCTCAGTGGTACAGCAACCCTGGGTTCATTCTCCAGTACCACACATGCCTACACACAGAGTGCACAAAAATACTAGATGATGCAAACTTTTTGGCCCCAGCTCCATTATAATTTTTTTTTTTTTTTTTTTTTTTTGGTACCAGGGATTGAACTTGGGTCCTTGTACTTTCGAGGCAGGCAGCAGCACCACTGAGCTAAATCCCTGGCCCCCACACCATTATAATCTTACGGGATCACCATGACCTATGCAGCCTGTGGTTGACAGAAACATCCTTATCGAACATATGACTGTATTTTAAATTCTTTCTCAAAATAAAAATTGCTCTAAAAGAAAGAAATGAAGAAAAAAAAAATGATCTGGGCAGGATAAGAGGATGTGGCCAGAGCTCAAACCAGGCGGGAGCTGGAGGCAGGCCGGAGCTGGAGCCCTGCCTGGGCTGGGGCCTGCACTGGCTCAGAGATAGCGCTTCCGCACAAGAGCCCCAGTGTTCCCCAGGCCCTGCCGAAATCCAAGAGCAACACCACAGGCACAAGGCAACCTCGCCTTTCCCCCAGCTACTCCATTCCCAGGCAGGTGGGGGGGCTGGGGGGGCCTGGCCTTAGGAGACCCTCCAAGCCCAGCCTGGCACTCCAGCAGTGCAGAGTCTGCAAACCCCTGCCTGGGGCCTGATATATTATAGGTGCCCCATCTCCCTCCCATACGCACACCTGCGGTGACCCCACCTTCTGGGAGCCCTGGGTTGGGGTATAGCTCAGTGGAAGAACTTGGGTTTTGCATGTGCATGACCCTGGGTTCAATCCCCAACACCAGGGGAAAAAAAAGAAAAAGAAATAAGAAAATAAGAGAACTTAAAAAAAAGAAGGGCATGGTGGCGCACAGCCGTAATCCCACACTGGGGAGGCTGAGGCAGGAGGACCTTCACAGATTCGAGGCCAGCCTGGACTACTTACTGAGTACTTACTGACAGGAGGACCTTCACAAATTCAAAACCAACCTGGACTACACAGTGAGAACCTGTCTCAAAAAAAAAAGAAGACTAAGAAGAAAAAGAAGAGGAGCCAGGCATAGGCATGGTAGCGCACACCTATAATTCCAACACTCTGGGAGCCTGAGATAAGAGGACTGAAAGTTTAAGACCAGCCTGGGCAATTTAGTGACTTATCAAGACCCTGTTGCAAAATTAAAAAAAAAAAAAAATGCTGGAGATGTGGCTCAATATGAAAGCCCAATACCAAAAAGAAAGGAGGGGTTTAAATTAGCTTAAATAAGAATGCCAACACAAAGTTTCTGATGTGGCCAGATGCATGGCATGCACCCGTAGTCCCAACTACTGTGGAAGCTGAGGCAGGAGGATCCCTTGAGCTCAAGAGTTCCAGGCCAGCCTGGGCAACATACTGAGATGCCACTGAAAAGAAAAAAGAAGAGAGAGGAAACATAGTTCAGTGGTGGAGCACTTGCCCAGCATGTGTGAGACTTTAGGTTCAAGTCCCAGTGGGAGAGAAAAATATGTGAACCTCTGATCCAGTTCTGTGGCCAATGATCCTGGCAGAGTTCTCCCTCTTTCCCCCCAAAGTCCAGAGTTGATGTTTTGACTCTGCTACTCATTTCATTTGTGTGCTAGTTGACCTCAGAAAAATCATTCCAACTACCTGAGCTTCTGCTTCCTCACTTAAAAAACAGTGAAGGAACCAGGGTACAGTGCTGTGCTTGGGAGACTGAAGAGGACGCTTGTAATCCCAGCACTGAGGAGTCTGAGGCAGGAGGATTGCCATGAGTTTGAGGCCAGTCTGGGCTTCAGAGTGAGTTCAAAGCCAGCCTGAACTACATAGTGAGACTCTTTTTTAAAAAAAGAAAAGTTTGAGTCCTGCCTAAATAACTCAGCAAGACGCTGTCAAAATAAAAAATAAAGGCTGGGGATTTAGCTCAGCAGTTCTACCACCTGCCTCGCAAACGCAAGGTCCGGAGTTCGATCAGTACCAAAAAAATAAAAATAAAAATAATAAGGGTGCCCAGGGATGTAGCTCAGTGGCACCACACCTGCCTGGCAATCACAAGGGTCCTGAGTTCAATTCCCAATACCAAAAAGAAAAAAGAAAAAAAGGGATTAAGTATGTAATTCAATGGCAGAGTGCTCCTGGGTTAAATCCCCAGTATAAAAACAAACAAAAAACAAGATACCTAAGCCATTTGGCTTGGTGGAAGGATCAAAGGATATAATGCATATATAACACCTAGTGTGGTGTGGTGCCTGGCACATAATGGGAGCTCAGCCAAGGCAAGGACTTTTTCCTTGTTTAGTGAAACCCATTTCCATCTAACTCATTTCCTCCAATATCCCCAAGAAGAAAGAAGCTGGAGTGTGCCCATTTTCTGGATGGAGAAACTGAAACAGGCTTAAAAGCATGATTTTAGGGTAGCAGGCTTTTACCTCTGCTGAGAAATACATAAACAAGAGGGTGGTACAGCCACTGGAGAGATCTGGAATGTCTTTGAGAAACAGACTGCAAATGCCACAGTGAACAGACTCATGTTAGCAAGACAATGAGATGGTGAGAGAAAGACAGGTTCCTAGCCACTCCCAACTCCTCAATGTGAGTCCTCCGGCAACTGTTTGCTTATCTGCCCACAGGTGGGGTCCAACTGACTGCTTTATCTCCAGGACTGAAAGCAGTGCCTGCCACATAATAAACCTTCAGTGAGTACTGATCCACTGAATGAGAAAATGAATGAATGGTCTAGCGAGAGAGCCTCAGACTCTGCAGCGGGTCAGTCCAAGAGGTTGTGAGTGTGGGAAGAGCATCAGACGAGAGATGTGGGGATATATCCTGGGGACTTGGGGTTGGGGCTCGCAGTCTGAGGGACATGGGGATTTCGAAACAAGGATGTTGCCCCAACCTGACCACAAGTCTGCTTTGCCTGGGAAATGCCTCACAATTTAAATGAAAAGTGTGGTGTGGGGTTCAGCTTCTGCTGGTAGCTCACCCTGCCTTTGGCAATCCAGTTCAACAAGGGGAGCCAGCCTCAGCCCGCAGAGGGGAGCTGAGCCTCCCCAGCCATCCAGGTGGTCTAAAAAGGCCACCTCTGGACCACAGCTCCCTGGGCCAAGAGCCACATTCTCCCTGGGAGCTCTGGCAAGACAGGACCGTGGAGGAGGGGACCCAGATAAACTTTTTAAAAGACAGCCAGTGCTGTTCTGATTTATCTTTGGGAGGAGACCATTCTTTTTTATTTTTTGAGAAGGGAAGGGGGAAAAAATGTAATGCTTTAATGGGCCTTTTAGTTATGCAAAGAAATGCCACTACCTGTTGGGAAGGAGGGTAGAAAGAGATAAGACTTCTCTGTATAACAATAGGAAAAGAGCCCTGAGTTAGATCCCCTGAACAAAAAAAAAAGGGAAAAGGAGTTGCTTTACAGCCAAAGTCCACCCCCCAGAGAAGATAACCTGGAGCGAGCCTGAGACTCGCACGTTTCCTTTCCTCCTAAGGAGCCCTCAGAGGAGCAGCAGTTGGGACTTCAGGGGAGGGATGAGCAGAAGTCAGAGGCCAGCTGGCCCCCTGGTTTTGCCACAGCCTAGGTGCTAAAGACAGAAGACCTTACAGGTGAGTCAGACCTGAGCCAAGTGGGAGTGGAACTATATGGGGGGCCCCTATGAGGTGCTGGGCACTTGAGATATAAGGGTGTAGTCTGCAGTTCCTGCCTTCTAGGAGCTTAACATTTCCCAATTGTTTACAGAATTAACTGCTCTGTTACAATTCTGGCAAATGTGTTGAAAAACTAATGGGTCATAAATACAGTGGTCCCTTGCTTCATGAACTTAATTCATTCCACTGTTCTTGTCACAAACTGAATTGGTTGAGAACCCAATTAAACTTCCCCATAAGGTCACCATTGAACCTAACCACTGAATTCGATTCAGTTCTCATCCGATGGACCAAGGCACCACTGTAATCACATACTAACATGAGAACCCTACTTTTCGCAACAACCTCTTGAGGACAATACTATAAGGTACCCATTTCACTGATGCGAAAATGAAGACCGAAATGGAGCAATCTGCCAAGGGCACATGTGGTGGTGCTGAGATTTGGGCCCATGCAGCCAGGCCCTGCAGACTACCCAGGAAACAACTTCACTGTTTCCTTCTCTGTCCTCAGAAGAAAGAAGGCATCAAAGGGGAAGTCCAGAGAGCTTTCCAGAGGAAGTGAGCTGAGACCTAAGAATGAGCTAGAATTAGCCAGACCTAGAGGGGAAAGGGCATTCCAGGAAGAAGGACTGTTGGGTGGCAGCAAGGAAATGGTGAATGAAAGCTTCATCTGCAGATGTGGACAGGGACCGTGTCATGACAAAATCCGTCTATAGAAAGAGGTATGGGAAACTATCAAAAAATTAAAGGAGAGGGCCAGGTATTTAGCTCAGTGGTTTCACCGCCTGCTGCGCAAGCACAAGGACCCGAGTTCAATCCCCGGTACCAAAAAAAAATTAAAGGAGGTGGTTGTAATAGTCCGATAGGGCTGGCGATGAGACAAGGTCTTGCTATGTAGTCCAGGCTGGCCTCAAAATCACAGCAATAACTCAGCCTCAGTTTCCCCAGCGTGCACCACCAAACCCGGCTTTCTTTCTTTTCTTTTTTAAACAGGGCCTCACTATGTAGTTCAGGCTGACCTTGAACTCACTATGTAGCCCAGACTGACCTCAAACTTGCGATCCTTTTGCCTCAGTCTCCCAATTGCTGGGATTCCAGGCATGCGCCACCGATTTGTATTTTAAATGTCATTCTGAAGGTTGCTCAGGAAACAAATAAAGGGGAGTTCTCCTAGATAGGAGATTGCACGGAAGGCAGAGGCCCTCTGGGCCAAGATCTCGTTCCCAGAATGGTGAACAGAAGGGGATAGAGCAGGCAGCAGACTAGAGCTTGGAAGCCTGGTCAGGGCCCTTAGAGGGGCGAAAGAGGCGAATCTAAAGGTGTGCATAGAAAGGTGGGCAGGGTCCCAACATTGGGTGACCTGGTCCGGCACTGAGCACCGCTGGAATCTGGAGCCGGCTGGAGCGGAGCGGGGACCGGGTGGCCGGGGAGCGCGCCTCCCACGGTAGAGCTGGTCCAGGAGGGGCGGGGCCGAGGTGGGAGGGGCGGGAGCGGCCACGCCGCCTGGCCGGGACATTCCTGGCTCTCCCGCCCGGAGCCGAGGAGCTCAGGGCCTGAGTCTCGGGACCCCGCTAGGCGGTGGGGCTGTGGCCGGCCGGAGCTGGGAGCGAGGCTGCGGAGGAGCCAGGTGAGCCCGGACCGTGTGCCGGGAGGGGCGCCGTGCAGGTTCTGGGCGAGCGGGACCAGCCGCCAGGGGGCGAGCGGCGGCCTGGCTACGAGGGCCAGCCCCCTCCCAGCACGGGGTACCTGGGCGTCTGCTCGGCAGGGTGGGAGGGTGGAGGGGGCGGTAAATCAGTAACCTGCAGTGCACACAGGGCCTTTTGTCCCGCTCCGTCCAAAGAGCACCCCGGCCGCGGAGTTGGTTACTTATTGCCCACCCGGGCGGGGGCGGGCCAGCTGTCTGCTGCTCGGCGTGGGGACCCGCTGCCTCGCACCTCCCCCGAGGGTGACCTGGTAGGGTGGAGGGAAGAGAGCGCTGGTCCCTGAGCCGCCGACTATGCGCGGGCTTAGAGATGAGAAAACCCACGCTCCTAGAGGTTCCGTCACTTGCGCAGGCTTCTCCAGCGCGTGAGCGTGGGAGGCTACGGACCCAGAACTGTCAGACGCCAGAGTCAGGCCTGGAACCGACTAAGGACTCCGAGGTTGTCAGGTCAGGACAGCCCGGCAGTGGGAATAAAATCGCGGGGGCCTTCGCCCTCCACTCCTAGCTGGAGCTGTGGACCTGAAAGCTACCCTCCCTGCTTAACAGAATGTGCTAGAGGCTTTTGCAGAGAAGGGACCAACAGAACCTGGGAACTGAGCTGGGCTCAGTCAGAGACGTGATATCAGAACCAGGTAGGTGGAGGAGAGAAATGAGCACAAAGAAATAGGCAAGAGAGTAGTTTTGAAAGCTTCTGTAAGAGCTGAAGAGGCAGTGTGACCATTGGGTGGGATGGTGAGGGAGGCCAAGATGCCCATAAACAGTGTGAACTGGATCCTGCTGGACACAGGTGGCCCTAAGGCCTTGTAAACTGGGGTGGAAGAGGTGACTTGGCAGATTCTTTTCTTTTTTTTTTTTTTAAGCCCTGCTTGAAGGAGGAAACTGAAGAGTCCAGGGAGATTTGAAAAGTCCCCAAACAAGAGATAACTGATCTGCCCTGGGGAGGGGGAGGGGAGGCAAGATAGACTAGAAAGGGACTGAGGGGGCAGAATGGACTGGAAGTGTGGTGGCAGTCGCTGAGAAGTGGGGTGTAATGGACTTCCTGGGCAGGGTTCCCAGTTTGGTAAAGTGTGGAACGCATCTTTTAAGAATCATGCATTGATTCAGAGACACTAGTGCCTCCTGGCTGTTGCATGGCCCTAGATAGCAGTCAGTAGAACCCGGGGCTGCATGGGTCACCTTATTCCCCTGCTTAAGCCGAGACTCAGTTCTGAGTATTCCATTTGGTACATAGACATTTGGTAGCATTTGGAAGAGTAACAAGATGGGGTGGATGTATATGTAACACCTGACAGGAGCAGTTCCAGACCAGTGATGACTGGCCAAGGGCAGACACAGGTTGACAGTCATGGGGAGAGTGGTGAGGAAAACATTTCACCCACATTCTATGCACCTAGATACTTTGATCTTTTTTGTGTGTGTGTACTGGGGATCAAACTCAGGACCTTGGCACTTTCGAGACAGACATGGCACCACTGAGCTGAATCCCCAGCCCGATGCTTTGTCTTTTTTATCCTCAGAGCAGTCCTTTAAGGATAAAAACCCAGAGCAGGACAGAGACAGGGACTTGGAAGTTGGCAAGAGTCAGGATTTGAACTTGGCAGTCTGACACTTAGCATCTACATTCTTTACAAAATAAGGCTGTAGTTGTAGTTCAATGATAGAGCACTTTCCTAGTATGCACAAGGCCCTGAGTTCCCTCTGCATCATGGCAGCAAAACAAAGATAACCTAGTAGCTGAGTGTGGTGGTGCACAACTATAATTCCACTATTCAGGAGGCTGAGCCAGGAGAATCACATGTTTGATGCTAGCCTGAGCAAATTAGAAAGACCCTGTTTCAAAATAAAATTTTCAAAGGGACTGGGATGTAGTTCAGTGGCAGAGCATTTGCCTAATATGTGCCAGGCCCAGGTTAAATCATCAGCACTGAAAAAAATAAAAGATGCCTTAGATGGCATTCAGACACAAAAAGCAGAAGTATTCTCAGGATGCATTTCTGGTTCAGAATGAGGGGGAATGTCCTTTTTGACCTGGAATGTGCTGCGGTGGTAGTTGTGAGCACCCAGCCACTGGAGGAATCCAAAGCTGAACATGGAAATGACAGCAATACTATAAAGAGTAGGGGTCAGATCAGATAGCATCCAGATGCTGAAGTTTGGCTTGTATTACATTTCATTTTTCCCCCTTTGGTTCTTCAGCAATAAATTCATTTATTTAGCAAAAACTAAATGATGTGTGCTGAGAGAGAGAAGATATGTCGCCATCTCTGCTTTCCTGCAAGGAAAGAATCCCAAAACTGCTTTCTGTGAACTCAGGCCAGGGTCTCAGCAGGACCCGAGAGCAGGAAGCCCAACCTTGCCTCCCTGCAGAACCTCCTGTGGGGAGGCCTTGGGCTCTGGCAGCAGCAGAGATGAACCAGTCTCTGCTCTGCTGCAGCCTGGTTGGGGGCTTGGACAAGCCTGCTGACCATTTCCTGCCTCGGTTTTCTCATCTGCATAATCAGGGAAGAGTACCAGCAAAGACACAGGTGTACAATGAGCTCTTTTTCCTCCCTGTTTTAGGAAGACAGTCAGTGAGAAGTCCAGCCTGAGTCCCCATGAGCAGCAGGAAGGAGATGCGGCTGCTGTTGGCCCTGTTGGGGGTCCTGCTAGGGCCACCTGGGGCTCCGGCCTTGTCCCTTGAGGCCTCTGAGGAAATGGACCTGGGTACTGCCTCTAAAGTGGGAGAGGGTGGCAGGGTGGGATGTGTGGACACCAGGAAGGGGCTGCTAGCTAAGCAAAGCTGGACAGGATCCTGGTCCTGGCCCCTAGAAGGTGGCAGCAGGGCAGAGCTCAAGCAGAGATTCAGTGGCTGGCTCCCAGCCAACATCTACCTATCTCTGTGTCTACAAGAGAGGACTGGCCTTGCAGGGCTCCAAGCTGGGCTGCAGAGCCAGTGGTGAGCCTCTTGGCTGTGTATGTGTGTGTGTGTGTGTGTGTGTTTTGTTTTGTTTTTTTGTTGTTGTTGGTACTGGGGATTGAACTCAGGATCTTGTATTGCGAAGCAGGTGGCAGAACCATTGAGCTAAATCCCCAGCCCGTGTGTGTGTGTTTTCTGTGCACTGGGTGTGTGTGTGGAAGGCCCAGGCAGCATGTGCCGTATATGCACTATGAGTGATGTGCCCCAGAAGTGTGGCATGTGTCCTACACATAATACCTGTGGCATGTGCCATGTGTCTGTGTGTGTGTCTTGGGCAGTGGTATGTCTAGCATGTGTGCCAAGTATCGTGTGTGTGACCTGCCCCAGAAGTATGACGTTAGCCCTATACATAGCATCTGTAGCATGTAGTAATGTGTTGAGAGGAACAGCAGCTTGTTCAAGCATGTGTCAGAGTGCTTATGCAGCATGTTCTCTGTGTCAGAGGGCTGCCTCAGATGGGACTGAGGGGCTCACTAACCTGCTGTCTACCCTCAGAGCCCTGCCTGGCCCCCAGCCTAGAGCAGCAAGAGCAGGAGCTGACCATTGCCCTTGGGCAGCCTGTGAGGCTCTGCTGTGGGCTGGGTGAGCGCAGTGGCCACTGGTACAAGGAGGGCAACCGCCTGGCACCTGCTGGCCGGGTACGGAGCTGGAGGGGCCGCCTGGAGATTGCCAGTTTCCTACCAGGGGATGCTGGCCACTACCTCTGCCTGGCACGCGGCTCCATGACTGTCCTGCACAAACTCATCTTGGTTGCAGATGGTAAGAGGGGGTGGCAGAGGGTTAAGGGGTGCCTGGAAGAGAGACCACTCCGTCTTGGAACTCAGATACCTCCCTCTGTCCCTAATGTAGATTCCTTGACTTCAAGCAACGATGATGAAGACCCCAAGGCCAGCAGAGACTCCTCAAATGGGCATATTTACCTCCAGCAGGGTTGGTCTGAGTCCTCAGTGTCCCCAGTGCCCATCTGGCCACTGAGAAGAAGAGATTTGTGTGGGAGCTGGTAGTCATCTTTGGGGCACTAAATATGTCTTCCTCTTTCCCTCTAGCACCCTACTGGACACATCCCCAGCGTATGGAGAAAAAACTGCACGCAGTACCTGCCGGGAACACCGTTAAGTTCCGCTGTCCAGCTTCAGGCAACCCCATGCCCACCATCCACTGGCTCAAGGATGGACAGGCTTTCCGTGGGGAGAATCGCATTGGAGGCATTCGAGTGAGTCTTGCCTTCCAAGATTATTTGCCTGCCCATTTTCATTCTCCCATCAGTCCTTCATATGTGCGCATAAACCTCATGAGGAAGGCAGCTGTGGGACCCAGAGGGAGCCCTGGACCACAAATCTAGGCAGCTGTGGTTCAAGATCCCACTGTACACACCAGGCATGTTGGCACATGCCTGTAATCCCAGCACTAGGGAGGCTGAGCCAGGATGATAGTGATTTTGAGGCCATCCTGACAACATCCCACACTGTCACTCTCTGGCACATGATTTAACCTCTCAGCCTTGGCAATTTCATTCATAAAGTGGAAAAAATCATTGACAAGTAGGTATCAATAAGCTTCAGGATCTCATTCTCCAGATGAGACCCTACAGGGTCAATTCCATGCTATCGTGAGGAGGCTGAGATCCAGAGAAGGCAAATACTGGCACGAAATGGCACAAGTATGGAGAGGCAGAGCTAAAACTCAAATTTCAAACCCAGAGCTCAAGGCATTTTTCTTGGCCTAAGGTCCTGGCCTTGGCTTGACCCCTACAGGGCCTAGGTAGCTTGAGAAGAGCCTTGTGGGGCAGATCTAGCTTCCTCATGGCCTAGCTTTCCTGGGTGGACATGGGTTGCTGGGCCCACATGGACATCTCCACCCTCAGCTTCGCCACCAGCACTGGAGCCTGGTGATGGAAAGTGTGGTGCCCTCGGACCGTGGCACATACACCTGCCTTGTGGAGAACTCTCTGGGCAGCATCCGTTACAGCTATTTGCTGGATGTGCTGGGTGAGCGGATGGGCAGGGGCAGTGGTGGGCATGGGAGACTGACTCATCTTGGGCTCACTTCTGCCTGGGGGAGGGAGGGTGCCCAAGTGGACTTGATCTTAGATCAAGCCCAGTACTTCAAAGTGACCAGGTGGATCAGAGGGAAGCACAGGGTATGTGGGCCTGGAGGACCCGGGGTTGCATAGAGGAAAGGTGAGAGAGGCATCTCGGCAGAGGGACAGACCAAGTTAAGGCCCTAAACATGAAGAATGTGTGCATTATGGGCCGGGGATTTAGCTCAGTGGTTCTGGTGCCTGCCTCACAGCGCAAGATCTTGAGTTCGATCCCTGGTACCAAAAAAAAAAAAAAAAAGTATTCTTCCCAAGAATGCATGCATCTGTAAGGAGGTGTATTGCTGGGGTGCACCATTTATGTGGGGAGCCAGGAGGTGGAGGATTTTGAGTGTTAGGGTGAGAATCTGTCTTGGACCAAAAGCCAATGGGAGGTTAAGCAGGGTAAGCAAGAGAGGGATGTGCTCTGAGCTGCACGTCTAGAAGGTCCCTCCTTTGAACTGGAGGATAGCTGGAGGCAAGTAAACAGGATGCTTTTGTGGGTGCCACTGGTGAGGGTTGACGGCCTGGCCTGGCCCCCAGAGCGGTCCCCGCACCGGCCCATCCTGCAGGCGGGGCTCCCGGCCAACACCACAGCTGTGGCAGGCAGTGATGTAGAGCTGCTGTGCAAGGTGTACAGTGACGCCCAGCCCCACATCCAGTGGCTGAAGCACATCATCATCAATGGCAGCAGCTCTGGTGCCGACGGCTTCCCCTATGTGCAAGTCCTGAAGGTGCACTTCCCACTCATGCCTTCTCCAAACTGGGTGGGTGGGAAGGGCCCTCTCAGCCACTCTGTGGCCCCAGGCCCTGATATGACCCACATGCCTGTCTCATCCCCAGACAGCAGATATCAATAGCTCAGAGGTGGAGGTCCTATACCTGCGAAACGTGTCAGCAGAGGATGCAGGCGAGTACACCTGCCTGGCTGGCAACTCCATTGGCCTATCCTACCAGTCAGCCTGGCTCACGGTGCTGCCAGGTGAGCACCTGAGGGGGTAAGAGAGGCTGCAGGATCTCAATGTGGTTCACCAGTGGGCTGTGGCTGTCCTCCTTGGCCTATGGGGTCTGGATGCAGTGTGTAGATTTGTGATTTTGTTTGTTTGTGGTGCTGGGGATTAAACCTGGAGCCTCATACGTGCTAGACAAGTGCTATACCACTGAGCTACACCCCTAGCTGGGATTTATTTGTTTGATTCTGTATGTGACTGTGTTATGTGACCTTCTAGGGCAGTGATGGCAAAGCTTTTAGAGACAAGTGCCCAAACTGCAACCCAAAACCTACTTATTTATTGCAAAATGCCAGCACTACAATTAAACCTGAATACTGAGGATGTAATTTCGAAAACACAGCTCATACATTAACATCTTTTGTCTTAAAAGAAAAACAAATAACATGCATGCCATAGGTTCGCCACCACTGCTCTAGGGGATGGATGTGTGGGACCGGATATAACTGCAGCTTTCTTAGTGTGTGTCTGTGTGTGTGTTGGCAGCTGTGAGGACCTGAGCTGGGGGGAGGGCCTGGCCAGTCCGACCACTGACTGATCATTTTCTTTGATTGTGTGTGTCCATCTGCGAGGGCAGAGGAAGACCCCATGTGGACAGCGGCAGCCTCCGAGACCAGGTATACAGATATCATTCTGTATGCATCGGGCTCCCTGGCTTTGGCTGTGCTCCTGCTGCTGGCCGGGCTGTATCGTGGGCAGACGCTCCACAGCCGGCACCCCCGCCAGCCTGCCACTGTGCAAAAGCTGTCTCGCTTCCCTTTGGGGCGACAGGTACCATGCCCATCCCCCGTCCCATCCCCACAAGGCTCTCAGCCTGACCCCAGCAGATGGAGCCAAGTCTTCCACTTTGCAGTTCTCCCTGGAGTCCGGCTCCTCAGGCAAGTCAAGCTCATCCCTGGTGCGAGGCGTCCGGCTCTCCTCCAGCGGCCCTCCCCTGCTTGCTGGCCTCGTGAATCTAGACCTACCCCTGGACCCACTGTGGGAGTTCCCCCGGGACAGGTACACCGAGAGAGTGAGGACGGAGGTGCAGGCTGGGCAGTGACCCCCAGAGGTTTGAGGCATGGGCTTTCTTATCTCTAGGCTGGTTCTTGGGAAGCCCCTGGGCGAGGGCTGCTTTGGGCAGGTGGTGCGCGCAGAGGCCTTCGGCATGGATCCTACCCAACCTGACCAAACAAGCACCGTGGCTGTCAAGATGCTCAAAGGTGCGTGTGGTACCCGGGCGGGGGGGGGGGGGCACTGTGGCACTGGGACTCATAGAAGGGGCTCACAGTCTGTGAGCGCTGGGGCCTGGAAGAGGCTGCAGGATTCCCCCTTTGGGCCTGTGACTGACTGCCACTGACCCTGGCGAGTCACTCCTGAGCCTGTTTTTCCTTATGTCACTTGGAGTAACTACTGGTCCCTACCTCTTACCCTGAGGTTCATGGAACGTGCCTGGCACTGAGTCAGGGCTCAGTAAATCTTAACCTTCAGAGTGATGATGACTGAGGATTTGAGGTGACTGGGGCTTTCTATTCCCCTTGGCTATGGCCTGTGTCAATCAGCCTTAGCCTCGTGTCTGCTTGTCAGCTTCACAGATCACCTACCCTGTGGTTTCCCTTAAATAGCCTCAGCTTTCTTGGGCCATTTCTAGGTCTGTCCTTCTGGGGATAGGAGAGGATCCTTCTGCTTACAAGTCTCAGAACCCAAGCAGCAGTCCTAATGTGTTCTGCAAGACACTTGGAGGCTGCCCAGTGGACCGTTTTGCTGTAGTCCCTGAGCCCCTTCTGCAAGAATGGCCCAAATCAGGCCAGGAATTTAGCTCAGTGGTTCCGCTGCCTGCCTCACAAGCACAAGGTCCCGAGTTTGATCCCTGGTACCAAAAAAAAAAACCAAAAAAAAACACATGCAAAAAGAATGGCCCAAACCACTGTTCTGCTCCATCTCTCCCTCCTCTCTGCACAGCTGGGGCCACCTGGCACTTTCTGGGAGGCAGGGATTGAGAAATATGCTTTATGATGTTGGTTTGTGGATGAGAGAAGTGTTATGTCACTGTCTAGGGCCACAGGTCAGCCCTGGGAGAGCAGCCTTCTTGCCATCTTCTTCCAGCTGGCCTTACCAGCAGCTCCCTGAATTTCCAGCCCAGGTGGACACCAGGTCCTCGTCTGAGACACACTTCAGGGTGCCAGCCTGCTTCCTGCCCCTGGGAGCTCACCCAGAACGGGGACTAGTGCCATCCCTCCAGACGAAGTTTCCTTCCTGTTCAGAGCACTTCCCTAGCTCTCATTTCCTAGACCTGCTCTCTAAAAGGAGAGCAATTTCCAGATCCTTGATGTTGTATTTTTGCAACTGCTGTAGGAGGTAGGGTATGATCTACTGTTCTGTTTTGTTCAAGACAATCCTGACGTTTAGAGAGGTTAGGAGACATTTTGAAGGCCACACAGCCTGCTCTGTGACCTGTACCCAATCCTGCAACCTTCCCTGCCCCAGCCAGCTTCCTCACCTCAGCTTTTACCCTTACAGACAACGCCTCTGACAAGGACTTAGCAGACCTGGTCTCTGAGATGGAAGTGATGAAGCTGATTGGCCAACATAAGAATATCATCAACCTGCTGGGTGTCTGCACCCAGGAAGGTGGGGCAGGGACCAGGCTGGCCATGGGGTAGTTGGGGTGCAGGCCGTAGCCTCAACAGCCTCCCTGTCCCCCACCCCGGCCTCCCTCTAGGGCCCCTGTATGTGATCGTGGAGTGTGCTGCCAAGGGCAACCTGCGGGAGTTCCTCCGGGCCAGGCGTCCTCCAGGCCCCGACCTTAGCCCCGAGGGGCCACGGAGCAGTGAGGGGCCCCTCTCTTTCCCTGCCCTGGTCTCCTGTGCCTACCAGGTGGCCCGAGGCATGCAGTATCTGGAGTCACGGAAGGTGCGGGAAACAGTGCTCTAACTCCTCCATCTCCACACGCTCACACTGGGAGCATGAAATCCCCAATTTCTGCTTTTCCCCTTTTTCATCACCCTGTCTGCAGGAACCCAAATCCTTGATGTTAGATGGAGTAGGTTTTCCTTTCTCAATCTTGACTTTCCTTGGATCTGTAAGGTGGTGGATGAGTCCAACTCCCCAGGCTGACTGTGAGATGCTGTGTCATGGCTCCCAGCCATGGGAGCTCATAAACCCTTCTGTCCGTTTCTGTCTCCTGCTCTGCCCCAGTGCATCCACCGGGACCTGGCTGCCCGAAATGTGCTGGTGACTGAGGATAATGTCATGAAGATTGCTGACTTTGGGCTGGCCCGTGGCATCCACCACATAGATTACTACAAGAAAACCAGCAATGTGAGGGAGGCTGAGCCGGGGCGGGGCGGGGGGGAGGAACGGGGGGGGGGGACGCACAGGAGACAGGAACCTGAGCAACTCAACACAATGCCCTCACCTCTCCCCTCCAGGGCCGCCTGCCCGTCAAGTGGATGGCACCAGAGGCCTTGTTCGACCGAGTATACACACACCAGAGTGATGTGTGAGTCCTGCAAGCAGGAGTCCAGGACATCTGCCAGCAGGCATTGTCCTGCGCCACAGAAAGAACAAGGCAGTGTCACTGGTCCCTAGGAGTTGTGCACTCATGGCTCCTGAGAACACAGTGATTCAGCAAAGTAGCACAAATGAGCTTGTAGAAACACTGCCCGTAGGTCAGGTCCCATAGAGGAGTTGAGGCTATCAGAATAAGAATCTTTTCTTGCTGGGTGTGGTGGTGCACATCTGTAATCCCAGCACCCAGGAGGCTGAGGCAGGAGGATCGCCACAAGTTTGAGGCCAGCCTGGGCTACATAGCAAGACCCAGTCTTAAAAAACGAGGAAAAAAGTCCATTATTCATCAAACCAGAGTAAGTTATGAGGCACTTCTGGGAAAAGGGCTCCTTCAGATCAGGCCTGAGCAGATCAGACTCCAAAAGAAGTCCAGTCCCAGCCCCAGTAGTAAGTAGATCATGCCAGCGGTATCCCCATCCCAGCATCAGGAGCAAGAAGACAGCTGTGCCCTGCTGAGCACCCGTCCTGCCTCCAGGTGGTCATTCGGGATCCTGCTGTGGGAGATCTTCACCCTCGGGGGCTCCCCGTATCCTGGCATCCCCGTGGAAGAGCTGTTTGCACTGCTGCGGGAGGGGCATCGGATGGACCGGCCCCCAAACTGCCCCCCAGAACTGTGAGGCCATGTCCCACCCTCCCCCGCTGTGCAATCCTCTGCCTGCCCTGACCCTGGCCATGTGGCAGCACTGTCGCCACTGCTGCCTTTCCCTCCTTTGGGCCTAGTGAGGAGTCCTAGCCTGGCTCTTGTGCCCTTTTGCCCATTGGACTTGCCCAGCCCTCATCAGCCACAAGGACCTGATAATACCCTTCCCGAGGCCTGGGCTCCTCTAAGCACCCTCCCACCTCTCCCAGGTATGGGCTGATGCGCGAGTGCTGGCATGCAGCACCCTCCCAGAGGCCCACCTTCAAGCAGCTGGTGGAGGCACTGGACAAAGTCCTGCTGGCTGTCTCTGAGGAGGTACTGCTTCCACCTTGTGTCATGACTTCCCTCTGCCTGCTCCCCTGGGGCCTCCTAGCACCTGACTATATGGGATAAATAACAGCATCTCCTCAGGTTGGCTGCAGGGCTGATCAACTCTTTTCTCTGCAGTACCTTGACCTCCGTCTGACCTTTGGACCCTACTCCCCCTGTGGTGGGGATGCCAGCAGTACCTGCTCCTCCAGTGACTCTGTCTTCAGCCACGACCCTCTATCCCCAGGGCCAAACCCCTTCCCCTTCCTGGGAGTACAGGCATGAGCAGGGCCAGAAGATTGTGCAGGCAGGTAGGCCAGTGGCCTTGGGCCTCCTGGCTCAGCCAAAGCCTGGCACAGCATTTGAGTTTGGCAGCCCCAGGTACCTGTCCTCAGAGTGCTGTCCCATTTCTCTGTCTCCTTGGTTTGGTTTGGTTTGGTTTGGTTTGATGTGTTTTGTTTTGAGACAAGGTCTCACTATGTAGTCTGGGCTGGCCTTGAACTCCCAGCAATCCTCTTGCCTCAGCTTCCTGAGTGCTGGAATTACAGGTGTGCACCACGACACCTGGCTGGTTCCTCTTTGAGAAGGTTCATCTGGTACATCCTCGGGTTCCTAGGTAAGGCTCTGTGCCCTATCTTTGGTTCCCAGTGCAGAGTTCAACCATAGTCTCAAGGTCCTGCCTTTGCCTTGGAGTTATGGTGCCAGTATCCTAATTGCCTGAGAGTCAGGAAGGTTGTGCTCTACCTCCTGACCTTGGCACTCAGTTCCTGTCCCAGGGGGTTGGCTGACCTAGCCACAGAAATGCTGTCCTAAAGTCAGGTATGGTGGCGCATGCTTGTAATCCTAACACTTGGGAGGCTGAGGCAGGAGGATTGCTCTGTCTCAAAAAAGAAAAAGAAATGCCATCCTTAACCTTCCTGCTTCACATCAGAAGTCACAGGCCTCTGAACTCCATTTCCCTAAGTCTCCTTCACCTCCCCCTACTACTTGTCCAGTATCTTGGTGGAAAGAGCATTGGTTCTCGTGCCCTTGAGAGACTGGAAGCCTTCCCGAAACACAGGAGCAGATGATCTTTTATAAATTATTTTTTGGAAATAAACCTTTGTGTGCCTGGTATCTCCCTGAGTGGCATGGACAGGAGTCCCCAAGCTGGGAATGATGCCTGGGTCACAGACTGAGGGCTGCGTGCCAGGCTAGGGATGCATCCACCTCCTGCTGTCCCAGGACAGACCCACATATACTGCCTGTTCTCTGGGAGAGAGAACCACCTTGTACCAGTACCACCTTGTGTAGGCAGTGGTGTGAGTACGTACCATCCATAGGTCGGGACCCCTGTACCTTCACACACAACTGTTCTGTCTCCCAGGGAGCTGGCAGCCCCTTCCCCCATCCTCTCAGCATTAACCAAACTTTTAACACAGCATGAAAACCTGAAACCAAGCCTCCAGCTGCTGCTTGCTCCCACGCTCTGCAGACTTATGCTTGGGGTTTGTGGGGGCTGTGCCCACCCTGCCCTGGCCAGTCTCCCAGGCAGCAGCTGGTTGCCGCCTGGCTGGGCTGCAGCTGTCCCTGCTTGCACAGTCCTCTCCCAGGGAGGCTGTCACGGCCGTATTCTCAGACCCGTCTCAGAGGGATCAGCTTCCCAGACCTCAGCCGGGAACCTTCCTTAGCTGTATCTTGGCAGTTACTGCTGTGCCCCAGCCCCTGAATCTCAAGGTCAGCTGTGGGGAGGCCTGAGGTGGTGCCTGATCCAGTGCTTGGTGCTCTGCCCTTTTCCTGCAGGCCCAAAGCCTGGAAAAGGCCTGCTTTATGGAGTCTGCCTGCATTGTTTGTGTGGGCTCCTAGGAAGTGGTGGCTGAAAGTGCATTTAGGGCCTTAAGAGATTGGACCAGAATGTGAGGCTGGATCATCAGCTGGGGCCTGACCTGGAAAACTGATCAGTAGCTCATGAAGGGAGTAACGTCCCTTGAAGGGCTAGTCTCCTGCACTCTCTGGCTCACTATGTCCCAATCTGCACTACCTGTTCCCCCTCCCCGATCATCCTCCAGGGGTCTGCATCTGACATGGCCATGGTCCAGAGACCAGGAAAACGCCCTGACCACCTCCTTTCCCTCAGGAACTGTCTTCCCTAATGGGCTGCAAACGGTACTGGATTTGGAGCTAGGAGGATGAAATCCTGCCACTCTTCAGTGTCTGGCTGTGGTACCTGAGTCCAGCACTGACGCTTCTCTGATGGTCACATTCTTCGCCCAGATGAATGAAGTGCTCCTGCTCTGCCTACCTCCCAGGGCTTGGAGTACTTGTGATGGGGAAGGGTGTGGTGCACAGTCCATGTGGTTTATGCTGCAGTAACTCACTTAGGCTGAGGCTTTTGTGACCCTGCATGCACCCCTGCCCAGCCCAAGGTCTCCAGTGTCCCTTTTATTCCCCATTCTCCTGCAGGTAGTTCCAGAGCAGGATCCCAAAGAAGCTCTTGGCTTATGCTTCTTTCTGCACTGGCTCCCTAGTATGCCCAAACTTTCTGACTAAGCTCCACTCCCAAACTTAAAGTCTTCCATTCGAGGCTACTGACCAGTAACCTGTCCTCCACCAGCACAGCTATCAGGACAGGTTGGACCCCTCAGACATGCCTGGGGAGGGAGAGTGTTTTGGGATTAGAATAAAACAGTTCAGATACCATGAGCCCCCCAGTGCCAGGGTCAGCCAACCTAGTGGTCTCCCTCACCACCATTTAATGGTGGCGAAATGGAGAAATGTGCCAGGTGTGGTGTTATACACCTGCAGTCCCAGCTACACGAAAGGCTGAGGCAGGAGGATTGCAAGTTTGAGACCAGCCTGGGCAATTTAGGGGGGACTATGTCTCAGATTTAAAAATAAAGGCTAAAGACATAGTTCAGTGGTCCCTGGGTTCAATCCCCAGTACCAAAAACAAACAAAAACCACCTTTATAGTTGAGGGTGTAGCTCAGTGGTAGAGCACTTACCTAGCATGTTCAAGGCCCTGGGTTTGAAACCCAACCCTGAAAATAAAAAAGAACGGGGTTCTATAAAGGAGCTAGGTGACATCCCCAGTTCCCAACAAATCCTCTGCACATTGAAAACCACAATCAGGTCACTCAGAGTGACAGGGCCAGCTGCTGCCTGGTACAATAGTTCCTGAGGGCCAAGAGGAACCCAGCTGCCCAGCCTGTGTCCCCTCCCTGGCAGCATCACTGGCAGGCACATCCTTGCTGAGGCTGTTCCACATTCCTGATGTCCCTTGTCAGAAGGAGACAGATGCTGCTAATTCCCCCGTGTAGGCTTGGCTGCTCCATCTCGCCAGCCTTTTCCAGCCTGCCCTGGGCGCCGTGCAGCAGCTGGGGCATGGTACCCTTGATCTGCCCAAGTTCTGAGCGGCTTCTAAGCCAGTGAAAAGCACTGGGCCTTTCTCCAAACTCCACCACTCGCTGGCTACTTGTTTCAATCAGGGCTCTAGTGAGAGCAACAGACACCCCCTCTGATCTGGGAGGTCCTGGCCAACGGACGCGAAGCTGCTGGCTGGGGAATGGGCACCTGGGAGAGAGGATCAGGTTGTGTGCATTGAGGGATGGAGGATGTACTATGACTGAAGTTACCCTCTCAGCCTCCATTTCCCTACAGTAACAGAGGAATGAATGATAATACCTGCCTCAGAGTCCTTCAAGTGCTTAGTAAACAACAGCTGTTGCTGCATGGAGATTAGGAGGGAATGGACTCCAGGGCTGGGTTGCTATTCGGAGCTGGTGATCTCATTCCCTTCTCATGGCAGCCCTGCCAGGAAGGTCTTCTTGTCCCCATTTCCCAGATGAGGACAATGAGGCCCAGAAGGAGTAAGTGACTGGCCCAAGGGCAGAGATGAGAAAGTAGAAGAGCTGATGCTCAGGGCCAGGTGCTCTGTCCACCCCAAAGTCCACCCTCACCCCAGAGGTTCTGGGTAAGGCCCAAAGCAGGGGCAGTCTGTTAGCGGGATGTCCGTACAGATGGGGTGATGGACAGTCACACCACTCAAGCACTATACACCCAGGCCTAGAGCTTCGGGCTCCAGCCCTGTGACTTTGCATCCCTCCATCTCAAGGGTCTCACACAGGCTTTTCCTTCCTGGGACACTGTTCCTCTCAGCTCACACCTGCCCACGCCCTATTTGTCCTTCAGAGATTGCACAAATGTCCCTTCTCAGGGCAGCATCCATGGGCCATTCCAGGCCAGCTTCCAGGCCAAGTCCCCCTGTTTGGGGGCTTCCTCACTGTAATGAAGGACTCCCCTAAACTGTGCCCACCAATAAGCAAGCACTGCTTAGATGGCGCTCTTTTCGGTGGTTGTCTTTCTGGTGGGAATCAAAGTCTTGGCCTCACAGATGCTAGGCAACTGCTCTACCACTGAGCTACACCCTTGGCCCCTAGATATTTTTGGTTTTTGTTTTGTAATTTTGGGAGACAGAGTCTCGCTATGTAGTTCAGCATGGCCTGGAACTCACTATGCAGCCCAGGCTGGTCTCAAACTCATAGCGGTCCTCCTACCCCAGCCTCCCAAGTGCTGGGATTACAGGTGTGTGCCACCACACCTCGCTCCCTAGATAGTGGTTTGGGGGTTTTTTTGTACCAGGAATTAAACCCAGGGCTTTGAGTTTGCCAGGCAGGTGCTGTGCTGCTGAGCAACATCCCCAGCCCTAGATAGTGTTTTTGTAAGCAGACATTCTCAAACTTTAACATATATCACAGTTACCTGGAGGGTCCCACCCTATAAATTTATATTTAGTAGGTCGGTTGCACAGCCTGGGAATTTGAATTTCTAGTCAATTCACAGGTGGTACAGATGCTACTGGAGAAGTGGGGGCTTCACACCTGCAAACCACAGTTTAAAGACTCACTACATAAAATCAGGGTGGTAGTGCATGCCTGTAATTCCTGCATTCTGGGAGACTGAGGTACAAGGATCCCAAGTTTAAGCATAGTCTGGGCAACTTAGCCTTAGCGAGACCCCATCTCAAAAAAGAAGCCAAGCATGGTGGTGCACGTCTGTGACCCCAGCACTCAGGAGGCTGAGGCAGAAGGATCACTGCAGTTCAAGGCCAACTTGGACTACATAGTTCAAGACCAGCCTGAACTACATAGTGAGACCCTGTCTCAAAAAAACAAAACCAGGGATTTAGCTCAGCGGTTCCAGTGCCTGCCTTGCAAGTGCAAGGTCCCAAGTTCGATCCCCGGTACCAAACAAAACAAATCAAGCAAGACCCTGTCTCAAAAAAAAAAAAAAATCAAAAACAAACAAAAAACCAAAACCAGCTGGGCGTGGTGGTGCACACCTGAAATCCCAGCACTTGGGAGACTGAGGCAGGAGGATCACTGCAAGTTCCAAGCCTACCTGGGCTACATAGTGAGTTCAGCACAAGCCTGAACTACAAAGAGAGACCCTGCCTCAAAAAATCAAAAACCAAAACCAAAACCAAAAACCAAAACAAGCCAGGGATTTAGCTCAGTGGCACCATGCCTGCCTCACAAGCACAAGGTCCTGAGTTCCATCCTTGGTACCAAAAAACAAAAACAAAACAAAAAATATATATAAATAAACATATAAAGAGCTGGGAATCAAAGAATTAAAAGAATCATACCACAGCGATATATGTGCACCTATGTTTACAGCGGCACAGTTTGTAATAGTTAAGGCTTGGAAACACCCCAAGTGCCCATCAACTGGAAACTGCATAAAGAAGATGTGGTTTTTTTATAAAATGGAGTACTACTCAGCCATAAAGAACAAGAAACTAGAGTCATTTATAGCTAAATGGATGCATATTGTGAGGGCATACTCTTAAGTGAAATAAATAGGACACATGTGTAAATACCGAATAGTTTCTCTAGTGTGAGAAACTGAAAGTGTAAATAAGGATGAAAATGATTAAAATGAATAACTGATAATTTGAAATAGGAAAAGGTCCAAAGGTGTAGGGGTGGTGGGAGGGGAAGGGGAAAAGGAAGAAGGGAAAGGAAAAATTATGAGAAAGAAAAAAAAATGGAAACAAAATCTATGTAAATAGGGAAGAGTGGAGGGGATGAAGGATGCATAGGTAATGGGGGGAAAAATAAGAACCAAGATACATCATGTACAGGTACAAACACCCAATGATAAATGTAAATGTACTGTATACCTAAAATGTACCAATAAAAGAATTAGAAAGAAAAAAAAATAAAATAAAGAGCTGGGGATGTAGCTTAGTGGTAGAATGCTTTCCTGTCATGGATTAGGCCATGAGTTCAATCCTCAGTACTTTAATAATAATAATGATAATAAGGGGTTTTAGGGGGTTTTTATTTATTTTTTATTTTTTATTTTTTTGGTACCAGGGATCAAACTCGGGACCTTGCACTTGTGCGGCAGGCGCTGGAACCACCGAGCTACATCCCTGGCCCCTAATTTAGGGGTTTTTTTTGCTACTGGGGATCAAACTCAGGACTTTGAGCTTGCCAGGCAGGCACAGTGCCACTGAGCTAAATCCCTGGCCCCTGTTTTTATGGTTTTGGGGTGTTGGGTTTTTTTGGAACTGGGGATCGAACTCGGGTCCTTGTGCTTGCAAGGCAGGTGGTGGAACCACTGAGCTAAATCCCCTGCCCATGGTGGGGGGGGGGGTTGAGGCAGTGTTTCACTATGTAGTTCAAGCTGGCCTTAAATTCACTACATGATGCAGAGCGTCATGGTGCATGCCTGTAATCTCAGCACTCAGGAGGCCAAGGCAGGAGAATTGCTGCAAGTTTGAGGCCAGCCTAGGCTACAGAGTGAGTTCAAGGCCAGCCTGAACTACATAGCAAGACCCTGTCTCAAAAAAAAAAAAAAATCAAAAACAAACAAAAAATTCACTACATGGTTCAAACAGGCCTCAAACTTGCACGGATCCTCCTGCCTCAGCCTCCCAAGTGCTGGGATTACAGGTGTCCACCACCATGCCCAGCAATAATTTTTTTTTTTTGGTACCAGGGATCGAACTCAGGTCCTTGTGCTTGCCCAGCAGGCGGCAAAACCACTGAGCTAAATCCCTGGCCCTAATAATTCTTTAAATAAAAATAAAAAAGAGGGCCGGGGATTTAGCTCAGTGGTTCCGGTGCCTGCCTCACAAGCGCAAGGACCCGAGTTCAACCCCCAGTACTAAAAAAAAAAAATTTCAATGGTACAAAAATGTTTTCAACAAATGGCTGTGGATGTAGCTTAGTGGTAGAGCACATGCATGAGGCCTTGGGTTCAATTGGAAAAGAAATTCTTTTCAGTGAAAATCAATCTCCCACCCTTGCTCCTACTCTTTCCCCTCACCAGGAGAAACTGCCCCATTTTCTGAGTCTTCCTCCATGGTCCCCCTCGTTTGCCTGCAGAGCCCTTGATCCAGTCTAGCTGTCACAGTTCTTGCTCTCCACCCCCAAGCTCCAGTCCAGGGCAAAACTGGGTACAGTAAAATGTTTGGTAGAAGGGACAGAGGTGACCCATTCCCAGGTCCGGGTCCAGTCAGGTGTGCACATAATCAAGTCAGTACCCCCTTCACTCCCAGTGGCCCACCGCTTCCCAAACTGGGAGCCCCATCCGCCCCTCCACCCGCTGCAGGATTTGGCCTAATCCTGGAGTATATGCGTGCAGCAGCTGCAGCTCTCTCTGGGGAAGAGGGCTCTCCCCTCTAGAGGAAATCTCCTTTTCATTCTCTTGCTATGGAAACCTGACCTTCCTCGGCACCTGGGCCCTGAGGCTGGGGCTTGTCCCCAAGAAGTGACTGAGGAGGGGGCGTGAAATCACCAACAGCTGAACTCACCCAGCTTTCTCCACATCCTCCCCAGCCCCATCTTGCTCACATTCCACAGCTCCAGCCCTTTCCGGGCCTCCATGCCAGGCTCACATTGTTCTTGTGCTGGTACTGGGGATCAGCCTGACTTGGCCCAGCTGAGCTCACCACCTGGCGCTGAGGGGTACAGTTGTGGGCTTCCTACAGCTCTGAAACCTCCAGGTCACCCTTGCACTATTCAGGACTCAGCCAAGTTGATCCCTCCTCAGGAACCCACCCTCCCCGGCCTAGTGCTTCACCTGCACTCACAACTGCAAGGCCAGGGTCTCATTGGATACCACCTCTGAGAACTCAGGCCCAGGGCAGAGCAGACCCAAGGCCTATCAAGTGACCAAATGCCTGGCAGGGGAACAATGGGGCTCCTGCTGGGGAGGTTCTTGGTGGAGGCCCTCTCCCCTAACAGACAAGGGCCCCAGGAAAGCAGGAGACCCAGTTCTCTTTCCTGGAAGGCAGAAAAGGAGGGGTGGCTGGCAGAGCTGGGACAGCCAGATCCATTTTGTTGTTGGGTTTTTGTTTGTTTATTTTGGTTTCTAAGACATGGTTTCCCTATGTAGTGCAGGCTGGCCTTGAACTCACTATGTAGACCAGTCTGGCCTCCAACTCATGGCAATCCTCCTGCCTCAGCCTCCTAGGAGCTGAGATTATAGGTATGCACCACCATGCCCAGTGTGTCAAATCCATTTTGGACAGCACAGATTTAGTCTTCAGAAAAGGGCACGGGGCTGGAGGAGGGCTCAGTGGTAGCTTGTTGCCTCGCCTATGTGAGGCCCTGGGTTCTATTCCCAGTATCACGAACAAAGGAAAAGGGGAAGCCCTCTCGGGTCTGGTTATAGCTGGGGAACATGCTGCAAATGCTGCAGCTCCTGCTTGCAGGGTTGTGGACCCCTTTCCGAGCAGCCCCTGAGAAATGAGTGATGGACGGCCAGCTCATCTGGTGAAAGTCACCCCCAGCCACTGGTCACTCTTGAGCACTGGAAGTGTGGATCATGTGACTGAGCAACTCTATTATTTTATATATATATATATATATATATATATATTTTTTTTTTTTTTTTTTTTTTTTGCCATTCTGAGATCAAACTCAAGGCTTCATGCATGCTAGGCAAGCACTCTACCACTGAACTCCCCAGCCCTGATTATTATTTTTTTATTTATTTGTTTGTTTTGCATTACTGAGAATTGAACCAAGGGCCATCACCCTGACCTACATCCCCACTCCTTTCCGTTTCTTATTTTGAGACTCCTAAATCACTAAATTGTACAGGCTGGGTGCCAACCTGGGATCCTCCTGCCTCAGCCTCCCAGAGGGCTGGGATTAAAGGTGTGCACCACTACACCTGGATAGCCCTGATTACTTTATTATTAATTTTAAATATAAATTTTAAAAGTCATGTTAAAAAAATATAATAAAAAAATAAAGAAATGTAGGTAGATATTTTAGGGGCCAGGGATTTAGCTCAGTGGTTTTGCTCCCTGCCTAGCAAGCACAAGGTCCCAAATTCAATCTCTGGTACAAAAAAAAAAAGTCATGTTGTTTTGGTTTTTTAAATTTTTTTTTTTTTTTTGATACCAGGGATTGAACTCGGGACCTTGTGCTTGTAAGACAGGCGCCAGAACCACTGAGCTAAATCCCTGGCCCTTTTAAAAAAAAATTTTTATATTTATTTTTTAATTTTTTGAGACAGGGTTTCGGCATGTAGTTAAGACCAGCATTGACCTCACTCTATAGCTCAGGCTGGCCTCAAACTCCCTGCAATCCCCCTGCCTCAGCTTCCCAAATCCTAGGATTACAGGCGTGTACCACCAAGCCCTGCTTTGTTTTGTTTTCTCAAAACAGGGTCTTCCAGGGCTGGGGATTTAGCTCAGTGGTTTCGCTGCCTGCTGCGCAAGCACAAGGACCCGAGTTCGACCCCCAGTACCAAAAAAAAAAAAAAAATCCCGGGTCTTCCTATGTAGTTCAGGCTGGTCTCCAACTTACTTTGTAGCCCAGGCTGATCTCCAACTCTCAGCTATTTTCCTGCCTCAGCCTCCTGAGTGCTGGGAAAACAGACATGAACCACCACACGCAACAAAATTGCCATGTATTGGACCATACATCTCTAGACTCTTCCCAAAAATCCAGTTCTAGCTGGGCGTGGTGGCACAGGCCTGTAATCCCAGCACTCAGGAGACTGAGTGCCAGTTTGAGGCTAGTCTGGACTACATAATGAGTTGAAGGCCAGCCTGAACTACAGACCCTGTCTCAAAATCTCAAAGAAAATGCTGTTGTAAGTGTCCTGATAGGGAGTGGGCAGGCACAATGCATGCTTAGCATGTATGAGGCCCTAGGCTTGATCCCTAGTACCTCAAAAAAAAAAAAAAAAAAAAAAGGCCCAGTCACACAGCTGTAATCCTAGCACTTGGAAGGCTGAGGCAGGAAGATCACTGTAAGTTTGAGGCCAGCCTGGGCTAAAAAGGATGTAATATACTGATAGGAAATTGTCTCTGTCTTACAGACAGGAGTGGAAATTATAGGTAGCAGCAGTGCATATACAACACTATGCTTACAATCATGTGAACATATAACTGGGAATGGTAGGCAAGTGGGAACAACTGCCTACCATCCTGGTTGCTTCCCAGGAGGGAAACTAGGTAAGTAGAATAGGGCAGGGAGAGACTCTTTCACTGTATATGTCTTTGTTTCTTTTGAATATGGTACCTGGCTCATGTATGACCAAAGGCAAGGGCTATAGCTCAATGGCAAAGAACATGTTCAGTATATACAAGGTCTTGCTTCAACCCCCAGCACAGCAGAAGGGGGAAGAAATGAACTTTCCTAAAAAAAGAAAAGAAAGAAAAAACAAACAAAAGAGTGGGGTGTAGTGGTGCACATCTGTAATCCCAGCACTCAAGAGGCTGAGGCAGGAAGATCATTTTGAGTTTGAGGCCAGCCTGGACTACATGGTGAGACCCCTGTCTCAAACAAGAGAGAAAGAGAGAGAGAGAGAATTGAGAAGAAAATTATCCCCTGTTAATCCACAACAATTTCCAAAACTTCCCAGGCCAGAACCAGTCTCAGAAACTTCAGGGCCCAGCACCCTGTGAAGCAGCCACATATGAGGCCAAACTGCCCTCCTGCCTTCTTTCCCCACCAAGCCAGGCTGGAACCAAAGCCCGCCCAAGGCAGCCTGCACTGGCTCCTAACCACTCCCAACTCTCCTTGCTAACCCTTGCCCCATCTTGTCTCCAGCCCCCAGACCTTCTTTCTGTTTTTCTACCACCCCAAGGCCACCTGCACCCAGAGCCTTTGCACTTGCCAGTCCTCCTGCCTGCAGTACTGTCCCCATGTTATTATGGCTGGTTCTCAGAACAAAGGCCTCCTCCTAAGAGTGGCCTCTCCTGGCTAACATCCTCCCTCTGTCATTCCATATTTCAGCCCTTTCCTTGCTCTCTCCTGCTGTTATCTTGTCTATTAACTCTTTACTGGCTGTCACTCACTAGAAGGTGACCTCTGAGAAGCCAAAAGCTTGGCTTTTTTTTTAAGAGTAGGAAAGGTGTGCCGGAAATTTAGCTCAGTGGCACCACCCCTGCCTGGCAAACTCAGGGTCCCAGTACTGAGAAGAAAAAAAGAGTAGGAAAGGTTTATTGGGGAATAGAAATAGCTCTGAGACACAGGAGGGGTCCCAAGTGGAGTGGGTTGCCCTAGGGTTGTCTTGTCCACAGGTATACCTGCAATACCTACAAAGGGAGATAGGAATAGTTCAATGGTAGTACATGTGTTTAGTATTCATGAGGTTCTGGGTTCAATCCCCAGCACCAAAGGGGGAATAAATTTATAATAGTCTCTGGTATATAGTATGTGCTTCATGGATGTTCATGGAATTTCCAAAATTTAAAATTCAAATTCCAGGCTGACAACCAGATCTCAAAGAGGCTATAAAGACTTTTTAGGACCTGTGACATTGCCCCTGAAATACACCTGCTACATCCTGGAGGACCACAGTGATGAGCCTCAGTGTCCACAGAGGGATCATCAAACTCTTTCTTCCCCATTCTCCAACCCAGAGCCCGGTGCTAATGTGGAGCTAGTGACTGAGACATGGCCCAGGATTCTCACAGGCCTTGAGGGACTCCCAGGCTTGAAGTGTCTGCTTGTGAGCCAGGATACCACCAAACACCCAGTGTCAAGGACAGCAGATGGGATGAGACCAATGTCTAAGGTACTCCTGAAAATACACAAGAAAAATACAGATACCTCCAAATACAAACACAGAGAAGGTATGAACAGGCAAAGGACTAAAAAGGAAACCCAGAAGCCAACAAGTATAGGAGAGATACTGAAACTTGAGAATAATGCAAGAGATGCTCTCATTTTGTACCTATAAGACTAGGAAAGTTGGGGCCAGAGATTTAGCTCAGTGGATCTGCTGTCTGCCTCACAAGTGCAAGGACCCAAGTTCAATTCCTGGTACCAAAAAAAAAAAGACTAGGAAAGTGGGGCACAGTGCTGCATGCCTATAGTCCCAGTACTCGGGAGACTGAGGCAGGAGGATCACTGCAAGTTCAAGACCAGCCTGGACATAGTGAGACCTTGTCTCAAAAACAAAACAGAGGGCCAGGGATTTAGCTTAGTGGTTTCGCCGCCTGCTGCACAAGCGGAAGGACCCGGGTTTGATCCCCAGTACCAAAAAACAAAACAAAACAAAACAGGGCTGGGGACATAGCTCAGTGGTTCTGCCACCTGCCTTGAAAGAGCAAGGTCCCGAGTTCGATCCCCGGTACCAAAAAAAGGACCAGGGATGTAGCTCAGTGGTGCCGTGCCTGCCTCGAAAGCACGAGGTCCTGAGTTCGATTCTTGGTACCAAAACTCAAAACAAAACAAAAAACATAAAAAGCTGGAATATGTGTTTGCAGGGCTGTGAGGGCCTTCCTGGACTGTGGAGAAATCATCCTAGAGCTGTCCAGGAACACTCAGCTAATTATATACACACATGCCCCAAGATTGGCAACTTTGCCCTAAATATATAATCCTGCTCCTCCAAAATACCTCATACAGGACCATCCCTGGAATATAGATCGAGAGGTCAGAGGCCACCTGGGGCCTGTGACTGGGAGATAGATCAATCAAATGTGGAGGGCCCAGGAGTGGGGTTCAGTAGTAGAGCACATGGCTAGCATGGCTGGGATCCTGGATTTGACCCACAGTACAGAAAGTAAGGAAAGGAAGGAGGGAAGGAGGGAAGGAAATAAAAACCCAAGAGCCCAAGGAATAAAGCCCAAAGGAAGGGACTCTGTGAGGGTCAATGACACTTCCAGGACAAGGCCATTGGCACCCATCATAAAGGATGAAAAGCTCACCAGACAGGAGGGTGTGTGTCTGTAGGAGTGAGCACTGGGGCTAGAAGGATGGAGCCTCAGTGTTTCCTGAGTACTCATTCTAGGTGGGTGAAGAAGCTAGACCTGATCTCTGCCCCCAAGAGTTTCAAATCTGCAGGTGGAGCTAGGCATGGTGGCACACACCTATAATCTTAGCAGTGGGAGGCTGAGGCAGGAGGATCGCTGCCAGTTTGAGGCCAGCCTGGGGTACACAGTGAGCTCAAGGCCAACCTGAAGTACACAGTGAGACCCTGTCTCAAAAAAAAAAAAAAATTCTGCAGATGGAGACATACATTAAGCAAACAGCCATGCAAATGCTGACTATCATTAATCACAGAGCTCTGAAGGTCGCTTGCTGGACAATCAGGACTGAACCCAGCCAGGCTCCGGCAAGGGCTCCATGGGGGTTGGTAACTGGATCAAAGACAGCACTTCACTGTACGCTAAGTGAAAGGAAAGGCAGAGGGAACAACACTATCTGGAAAGGTCGGGAGGGAGGCAGGAGAAGCAGAGAGAACCTGAAGCCCAATCTAGCCACGGGGACAGAGCACAGCATGTCAGTGATAGGAGAGGGTGACAGGCAGGCAAAACCCTGGGAGCACATGAGGTTGCTGTTCAACTGCAGCCAGTGATCAAAGCAGCCGGAGAGCCAGGCCTAATAGGAGGGAGCCTCGTGAAGCACCTGCTGTGGTATCTAGTTGGAGGCAGAGCAGGCAACTGGACAAATGAGGCCATCCAAGGGAACAGAAATAATGTGCCAAAGAGCATTCACAGAGAAGCCGAGTATGGTGGGGCACAGCTGCAATCTCAGCACTCTGGGAGGCTGAGGCAGGAGGATTCCAAATTCTAGTCCAGCCTGGGAAACTTAGTGAGGCCCTGTCTCAAAATAAGGGCTGGGGACATAGCTCAATCCAAAGGCCCTGGATTCAATCCCCAATACTAGAGAAGGAGAAGAAGAAGGAGAAGGAGAAGGAGAAGAAGAAGAAAACAAATGAATGACCTTGCTAATGAAGGTGGGGAGGAGGGATAAGCAGTCAAGGTGATGTAGCTCATGCCTGCAAAGCCAGCATTCTGGGAGCCTAAGGCCAGAGGATCACAAGTTTAAACCCATTCCAGGCAATTTAGCAACTTAGAAAGACCCTGCCCCCCAAAAAAAAAGAAAGAAAGAAAAGAAAAAAAGAAAAGCAGGCCAGCAATGCAGCTCAGTGAGAAGGCCCTGGATTCAACCCCCAGTACTAGGGGCTAAAACAACCTTCTAGATGTGGCTGGGGGATGCAGCCCACAGCATTTGCCTAACATGCAGGAAGCCCTGGGTTGACTCACCAGCACGCATAAACACAAAAAAACCCCAAAAACTTGTAGATGGGAAAGTGTTAAGAGCTGGGTGAGTCAGAGATATATGCACACCCATGTTTACAGTGGCACAGTTTGTAACAGCTAAATCTTGGAAACAGGCCAAATGCCCATCAACCAATGAATAGATAAAGAAAGATGTGGTTTTTATACAATGGAGCACTACTCAGTCACAAAGAAGGATGAGTTTGAGACATTTATAGCTAAATGGAGGCACCTTGAGCCTCTACTCTTAAGTGACATAAATCAGACAAGAATGTTTAAACACTGCATTGTTTCTCAGGTGTGAGAAAGCAAAAGTGTAAATAAAGACTAAAATGTACAATAGACATTGGCAAACGGGTAGAAAATGTTCAGTTGCGAAGCAGAACAAGGGAGAGGGAGGGGGAAAGGAAAGAGACAAGAGAAAATAGAAGGAAAAAGTGGAAACAAAGCTTTTGTAAATAAGGAGAGGAAGAAAGATGGAAGACAGGGAAAGGGAATGGGGAAAAAAGAAGCAAGATATATCATGTACAGGTACAAATTCCTTATGATGAATGTGATTGTTATGTGTATCTAAAATGTACCAATAAGTGTTTTGATTTAAAAAGAAAAAGAGCTGGGTGAGCAGTAGGTGTAGTGGTGTAAGTCTGTAATCCCAGAACTCCACTAAGGAGGGGGGAAAATAAGACAGGAGGATTTTTTTTTTCTTTTTTTGGTACTGGGGATCGAACTCAGGTCCTTGCTCTTGTGCAGCAGGCAGTGAAACGGCGAAATCACACACGAGGATTTCTAATTCAAGCCTGGCCTGGGCTACAGAACAAGACACTGCCTCAAAAAATTAAAAAAAAAAAAAATCCTAAACCACAGGGCCAGGGATTTAGCTCAGTGGTTCTGCTGCCTGCCTCGCAAGCACAAGGTCCCGAGTTCGATCCCGGGTACCCCCTCCCCCCAAAAATAATCCTAAACCACAGTCAGGTGTAGTGGCACATATCTGTGATCCCAGCACTTGGAAGGCGGAGGCAGGGGGGTTGCAGCAAGTTCACGATCAGCCTGGGCTACACGGTGAGTTCCTCAGCCTGAACTCCATAGCGAGACCCTGTCTCAAATAAATAAATAACAGATTTTAAAATTTAAAAAATAATGATAATGATAGAGTTGGGTGAGCAGTTGGAGTCAGCCTGTTAGGGGGTACAAATGGACGGCAGGACAGACACATGGTGAAAATGGAAGGAAGCCCGGCTCACGTACTCTGCTTGACCCTTAAAAAAGTAACGGGGAAAAGAAAAAAAAAAGGAACAGGGAGGAAACACAAGCCCAATTCCACCGTCCTCTTGCCTTCCGCCCCCACCACCTCCAGCCCCTGTCCAGTCTGTGTCCCGGCGGCTTCCTCTCCTGTCTTCACCCGCCTCTTCTATTCTCTGGTCTCCGCCCTGTGAGGCTTTCCAGAGCAGAAGGGCTGCGGGGAACACACCGGCGTGCTGGTGCCACCTTCTGGCAGCTATGGGAAGTGCCGCATCCCCGTCCGCCTGCTGTGGGTTAGAGGTCTGGGCGGCGAAGCTGCCTTCCCCAGCCGCGGGCCATTAGTCATTCCTGGGGGACCGTTCAGAATGGGCCCATAAAGCCACCCTAACTTTCTCTGGAAATGTGAAAGGTAAAAGTAAAACTGCCACAGTTCACAGCTCTCCACTGACCTCAGGATTGTTTCCAAGCTCCTTTCTATCTTCTTTTATTTATTTATTTATTTTTCTTTCTTTCTTTCTTTCTTTCTTTCTTTTTGGTACCAGGGATTGAACTTGGGAGCTTGTGCTTTCGAGGCAGGAGCCAGAACCACTGAGCTAAATCCTCAGCCCTCTATCTTCTTTTATAGCAGTACTGGGGATTGAACATGGGGCCTTCACACTGAGCTGCCATCCCCAGTACTTTTTTCTTTTTTCTTTTGAGACAGAGTCTCACTAAGTCATCATATTGCCCAGGCTGGGCTCATACTTGTTTGTTTCTTTGTTGTTATTTGAGACAGGGTCTCTCTATGTAGTTCAGGCTGGCCTTGAACTCATTATGTAGCCCAGGCTGGCCTCAAACTCTCAGCTATTCTCCTGCCTCAGCCTCCTGAGTGCTGGGATTACAAGCATGTGCCCCAACACACAGCTTGCTTCCACACATCTTCAAACATAAAAGGCCTCAGGACTCTGCATCTTTATTAGTTTCAGCCTCCCTCCTGAGTCCCACACCCCCACACACCCCCACACGGATACTTACACATGGCTACTTTCACCCAACACAGGGGTTGTTTTCTCTTCCTAGAACACTCTCTCCCTCCCCATTTGATCTTCCAAACTCTTACTCCTCTTTCAGACCTCAAAGTCCTCTCTTCCAAGAGGAGACCTAGTACTCCTACACAAGTCAGGGATGAGGGTGAGGGAAGTGTCTCAAACAGTAGGAACAGCCGCCTGTAGTCCTAGCACTTGGGAGGCTGAGGCAGGAGGATCACCATGAGTTCAACGCTCCAGTCTGAACTACATAGTGAGTTCAAGGCAAGCCCCTGTCTTTAAAAAAAAAAAAAGTGGGAACAGCATGTGCAAAGGCCAAGGAGACCAAAGAGGACCAAAGTGGCAGGTCTGGAGTAAGCCATGCTGAGTTCCAAGAGAGGGTGACTGGGCTGGCCGGGCTCCTGCAACAGATCTCCCGGCTGGTGAGAGGCTGAATCCCCAGTGAACAGTGGAAGGTCAAGGTTTTCAGCAACAAAGGACACTGTCAGCCGTGTGTCTGCAAAGGCTCACACCAGGCTGCCAGGTGGATTTGGGGAGAACAGGCAGGAGAGGGCACAGTAGAGAGATGGTGTAGGCTTGGGCCCTCGAGCCCACTCCACGCAGGTTAGGTCCTGAAGTGGGGTTCCCAGTCCTTGGCTCTCTCCTTCCTAGATAGGGGACAGGTCTCCCTGACAATGCTGAGAGGACCCCAGCTCACCCCAGTGTGCGCCATGCTAGCTCCCGCTGCCTCTGTGACCAGCCCCCAACAGCCAGCTTCTCATCCTGGACCAGGAGGCCTCTAGTCACTGCCTGCCCCTCTGAGTCAGCACCTCCCAGTTCACAGAGGAGAAACCTCAGGCTCACAGTTGAAAAGTCTGCTGTAAGTGGCAGAGATGGGATTTGAACTGGGAGCTGTCCTCCCTGCCACACTATGTGGCCATCAGTTATAGGTGTGGCTCTGTCACCCCATGACCATGTGACCTTGGGCAGGTAGTTTACCTCTCTCTGTCTCCGTGCTCTCTTCTCTAAAAATGGGGACAAGAGCTGGGTGTAGTGGCACACGCCAGTGATCCCAGCACTCGGGAGGCTGAGGCAGGAGGATCCCTGTGAATTCAAGGCCACTCTGGGGTACATAGTGAGTTCAGGGCCAGCCTGAACTACAAAGGGAGACCCTGCCTCATAAAACCAAAAATAAGGGCTGGGGATTTAGCTCAGTGGTTCCGGTGCCTGCAAGCGCAAGGACCCGAGTTTAATCCCTGGTACCAAAAAAAAAAGAAAAAGAAAATGCAAAAAAACAAAAATAAATAAATAAATAGTAAAATAAATAAAAATAGGGACAAGGGTGGCAACCCCACCCAGTAAGCTCGGTGAAGAGCATGAATGCCCATAAACGCCCAGCACAGCACACAGGAGGCACTCAACAAATGGCTGCTTTTCTCATGAATACTGTCACAGGAACTTAACACATTCTTGGGGTACATGTGCTCAGGCTCCTGAATCAGGGAGAACAAAGGGAGCTCCAGAAGAGCCAGGAAGGGAAAAGCAAACAGGCAGTGTCCCAAGGCAGGTCTGGAGTGAAGTCATGCTAAATTCCAAGCACAGAGTTGGTGTTAAGGGCACCAGATTGACGGAGCCTTCAATGCCACACTCAGGAGCCACCCAAAGGTTCTACAGTCAGAGAAATCATAGCCAGTGCCCTGGTGAGTGATGATCTGATCCCACTCCCAAAGGTGACACCACTGGCCTTGGAGGCCTGAGGGATCTTAGTGAAGAAGAGCACTGGCTAGCAACCGGGAACTCCAGAATCCAGGGAATTCAAATCCAGCTACGCCTTCCTGAAACTACCCCCTGTAGTTCCCCTCCTGGTCACGTGGCGGCAACAGTGGGTCATGAAATCTGCTTCTCCCTCAGCCAAAATGAAAGCCAAAGAGACATGGGAAGAATTCTTATAATATTTTTTTCTATGAGGTTGAGTCCCTGCCTATCCTGAATTTATAGATGGAAATGATGGTTCACAGAAGCAAAATAGGAACTCCAAGATCCCAAGAGCACCCAACCAGGATTTGAACCCCAGTCTGTGTATTTCCCAGTCTGGCCACTGCAGCTGCCTGTGCTAGGCAGCAGTCCTGGTCCAGACTCCTGCCCCCATCCCGCGGCAGAACTGCTTTAGCTAAGCAGACAGAACAAGTAATGTTGGACAAGGCAAGGACTTTTTGGGGGGGTACTGGTAATCAAACTTGGGTCCTTGCGCTTGCGCAGCAGGCGATGAAGGCAAGGACTTTTACTTTCGCTCTTTCTATCTCTGAGGTTTAGATTACAAACATAGATTTTGCAATGGAGGTGAAAGTAATGTGATGGTTTCTACCTCTGAGGTAAGAGAGGCTGATCTGAGGATGTGGCCTCCCCTCCTCCCCACACCAGCCTAGGCTCCTGAGACAGAATTCCCAGGCCCTCTTAGCTTCAAAAGAGGGAGGGAGCCATTTTGGTTGAACATTTCCTCCACACAAACATTAGGCCAAATATTCTTTTTATATACATTCAGCACCCACTGTGTGCTGATCACAAGAGGCATGGTACTCCAAGTTCTAGACCTGTGTCAAATAATATTTATAGACTTGGATATAAATATATTTTTAAAAAATTTTTTGCCAGGCATGGAGGTACATGCCTGTAATCCTAGCACTCGAGAGTTTAAGCAGGATTGTCATAAATTCAAGGCCAGCACTGGCTACATAGTAAGTCCAAGGACAGCCTGACCTATAAAGAGAAACACTATCTCAAATGAAAAAAAAAAAAAACAACTTTATTTCAGTTAAACCATGTGATGCATGTCTGTAACCCCAGCACTAGGCTGAGGTAGAAGGACTGAGTTCAAGGCCAACCTGGGCTGTGTAGAGAGAACATGTCTCAAAAAATAACAAGTCAGGGGCCAGGGATTTAGCTCAGTGGTGCTGCTGCCTGCCTCACAACCCCAAGGTCCTGAGTTCGATCTTTGATACCAATAAAAAAAAAAAGTCAAAAGGAAAAATATGAGAAAAGAAAAAATGGAAAAAATTGAAACAAAGTCTTTGTAGATAGGGAGGGATGGAGGAGTTGAAGGGAGGGCAGGGGAATGGGGAAAAAAATAAGAACCAAGATATATCATGTAAAGATACAAGTTCCCAATGATGAATGTAACTGTATTGTATACCTAAAATGTACCAATAAACTTTGTTTTGTTTTGTTTTGTTTTGGTACTGGGGATCAAATGTACCAATAAACTTAATGAAAAAAAAGTCAAGAGGCAGGGATTTAGTTCAGTGGCACCGTGCCTGCCTCAAAAGCACAAGGTCCTGAGTTCCATCCCCAGTACCCCCCCAAAAAAGTCAGGGCCAGTGGGCACATACCTGTAATCCCAGCACTTTGGAATGCTGAGGCAGGAAGATCATAAGTTCAAATTCTGCCTGGGTGACCTAGTGAGACCTTATCTGAAAAATTAAAAGAAAAAAGAACCAGGGATGTAAGTCAGTGTGAAGGCCCTGGGTTCAATTTCCAGTACAGCAAACAACAACCTGTTGTTGGCGAACACCTCTAATCCTAGCATTTGGGAGGCTGAGACAGGAAGATCACTGAGTTCAAGGCCAGCCTGGGCTACATAGCGAGACGAGACCCTATTTTAAAAACAAAACAACAACAAAAGGGCTGGGGATGTAGCTGAGTGTGAAGCTCTGGTTTCCATCCCAATACTGAAAATATTCTTTATTTATTTATAAACAAGCACACTTTTTCTCTTTTGGGGGGTAGTTGTGAAGATAGAACCTAGGCCCTTCATTAGAGTATACTAGGCAAGCACTCTACCACTGAACTACACCCAGTCCAATACATACAGTACTTATTTATTTTTGTGGTGCTAGGGATTGAACCCAGGGGCTCACACTTGCTAGGTAGGTGCTCTACCACTGGTTACAGCCCTGGCCCCTATTACATATTTATTGAATAAATGACTTAACATTGTTGGGGAGTTTTGTTTTTTGTTTTGGAACGGGGGATCGAACTCAGGACCTTGTGCTTGCAAGGCAGCCGCAGTGCCACTGAGCTAAATCCTCAGCCCTACATTGTTTTGCTTTGCAGTACTAGGGATTGAATCCAAGGCCTTCACACTAAGCTACATGCCCAGTCCTTTTTTCATACATTAAGCCAGAGATACCTGACACATCCAGGTAGTAGAGCTCTGCGCCAAATCAGGGCTAGAGTCTGAGGCTCAGGCATTGGTGGGACTTACGGGATGCAGTGATGAGTAGATGAGACCCCTCAGGATCTCTGGGGTGGGGCACTGGGACACTTGTTCGCTGGGCAGGAGAAAGGCAGCAAAGATCATTTCAATGTCACCAGATTTGTCTAGGTGTGTGATCTGAAACCAGATTACAGTGGGGTGTAGAGGGAGATGAGGGCAGTGGAAACAAGGACAGGCAGAGTTTAGAAGAATCCAAAAGTGGTGGCACATGGCTGAAATCCCAGCACTATGGGAAGCTGAGGCAGGAAGTCAGCAAATTTGAGCCCAGCCTGGAGAAATGAGCAAGTTAGCAAGGCACTGTCTCAAAAGAAAAAAAAAAAAAAAGGCGGGAGACTGATAATCCCTTTCTGTAGGCTGTCAGGAAGGAGCAGAAGATAGGGAAAGGTTGGAACTCTGAAGGGGAAGAGGTGGGAGAGAACAGTGACACAAAAACAAGAGGAAGCACTAGGGTGGGACTCAGAGGGCTGGACGGCCATTCCAATTCTTCTTAGCTCCCTCACAGAGCGCTAGAGAAGCAAGCGCCATCTGAACCTGGGGTATCTTGGGCTTTACAGGGATTGGAAACCCCACCCTGGCGGGGCCCAGGGCACAAGGACTGCCTCTGAGGCACCCCAGCTCTACAGCTCGCAGGGTGATGGCCTGACCACCGCTGATTGGCCCTAGGCAGTCATGTGACCGCATCGACCAATTAGAGGCTCTCTCCCAGGAACGCAGTTCCACTTGTGGCCGGGAGTGGCACCCGGCTGGCCGCATGGCCGCTGCCTTCTGGGCCAAGTGCACCGTGCTGAACACGGTGACAACCTGGAGGGCCGAGCTCCCTAGTTTTCTTCTGCCGGCTGGAGGAGGAGGAGGCGCCCTCCTGCCCTGAGTGCCAGGACAGTTTGTCCTTTTGCTAAATCCCTCTTTTCTTTCTCTCTGGCTTCTGTGATAGACTCCTGTGCCCTTCTCTTCCCAGGTCCAGTGTAGTACTTCAGCAGATTTGGAGGCAGGCAGATCAAACTGAATCACTTGCTTACCTATTGTTTAGCTTTGTTAAACCTTAGGTTCCTCCTCTGTAAAACGGGACTACGATAGTACTAATACCTACTTCACTGTTCTTGGGAAGAATTGCCTGGCCCACATTTTTCATGATTAGGGATATTCCTGCCCTTCATAAACAATCCCACCACATTTGGCCGTGTGTTAAGGCTACTTTTTCTCTTTTCCCGTACTAGAATGTGTACTGCTTGCCAGTGGGTGTCCCACATGCTTTTTTTTTTTTGGTACCAGGGATCAAACTTGGGTCCTTGTGCTTGCTCCCACATGCTTTTTGAATCTTCCCACCCCATAATTGCTTCATTTGATCTAACAGGAAATTTACCTACACAAACTGGGTGTAGTGGCACGTGCCAAATCCCAACATTTGAGAAGTTGAAGCAGGAGGACTGTGAGTTCGAGGCCAGCCTGGGCTATATAGTGATTTCAAAACCAGCCTAAACTACATAGTGGAACCCTGTCTTTAAAAAAACAAAAATAAATAAATAAATAAAATAAAAAACAAATCAGGTCTTGTGGGCCAGAATCTGTGCTCAGAACTTCACTGTGTGCTGCCTCTAACAAAAGCACAGGCAGTTGACACACTGAAGATCTACCACACAGAAGTGAGGTCAGGCTAACAGGGCAAGACTTCTATGTGGAGGAACCAAAGGAGACCAGCATGGCTGAGGGGTGGAGAGTGAGGGATATGAGGCAGGAGATCAGCCTGGACATAAAGGTAGTATGTACCAGGAGTATTGTGTTGTTGTTTTGGGTTTGTTGTTGTTTTCTTGAGACAAGGTCTCACTATGCAGTTCCAGCTGGCCTTGACCTCACTCTATAGCCCAGGGTGGCCTCAGCCTCCCAAGTGCTGGGATCACAGGTGTGCACCACACCCGCCCAGCTTTTTCTTTATTTTTTGTGGTTTGGGAGATTGAACCCAAGATCTTCTCAGTGAGCCCCAACTCACTCTCAACCCCTTTTATCCACCCCCCACCCCCCCCACTGGGGGTTGAACTCAAGACCTTGCACTTCCGAGACAGGCACTTGTGGCACCACTGAGCTAAATCCCCGGCCTGCAACCCCACCCTCCTTTTTTGTTTTGTTTTGTTTTTTGAGGCAGGGTCTCCCTTTGTAGTTCAGGCTGGCCCTGAACTCACTATGTAGCCCAGGCTGGCCTCCAACTTGCAGAGCCTCAGCCTCCCGAGTGCTTTACAGGCATGTACCACCACGCCTAGCTCTACCCCTTTTATTTTTGAGATAGGATTTCTCCAGATTGTCCAGGCTGGGCTCAAACTTGCCATCCTCTTGCCTCAGCCTCCTACAGTGCTGGTATTAAAAGTGTATGCCACCATGCCTGGCTTCCTGGGATGTTACTGACCTCTCATTGCCAAAAGCTTGGGAGGCAGAAGGAATTGGGACCCTCTCTCTTCACATCCATCCCTGCATGACCTTGATATCCAGGGTCCAACATAGTCTCAAGTTCCCCTACTGCACTCTGGGCAGGACTGCAGAATCCATCTCAAGTGCTTGTTGTCAAACATCAGGGCCATCACTAATTGACTCTCCAGGTGAGGGACTCACAGTTTTTGGGGCTGGGCATGATGATGCATGCCTGTAATCCCAGCACTCTAGAGGCTGAGGCAGGAGGGTTTCAGTGAGTTTGAGGTCACCTTGGGCTGGCTACATAGTGAGTTTAAGTCTAGTCTGAACTACATAGTGAGACCCCTCTCAAGAACAAACAAACTATATTAGTACAGGGTATTGAAGGTACCCCCGTCACCCTGAGCTACATCCCAAACCCTTTTATTTTTAGAGTATAGGACAATTTTTTTTTTCAGTTTTAAAATTTTTATTGGCACATTTTAGATATACATAATAACATTCATCATAGGGAATTTGTACCTGTACATGTTGTATCTTGCTTCTTTTTTCCCATTCTCATCTCTTCCCTTCAACCCCTTTGCTTCCTTATTTACAAAAGCTTTGCTTACATTTTTTTCTTTCTATTCTCTTTTTTCTCCCTTGTCCCTTCTTTCCTTTTCGCCTCCCTCTCCCTTGTTCCCCTTCTCATATGAACATTTTCTTCCCATTTCCCACTATCTATTATACATTTTGGTCCTTATTTACACTTTTGGTATCTCACACCAGAGAAACAATGTGGTATTTAAACGTTCATGCCTAATTTATTTCACTTAAGAATGTGGTCTCCGGGCTGGGGATGTAGCTCAGTGAGATAGCACCTCCCTGGCAAGTGCAAGGTCCTGAGTTCAAACCCCAGGACCATGAAAAAAAAAAAAAAGGGTGGCAAGGTGCATCCATTTAGCTATAAATGTCTCAAGCTTGTCCTTTATGGCAGAGTAGTACTCCACTGTATTAAAAAAAACCCACATCTTTATCCATTCATTGGTTTATGGGCATTTGGGCTATTTCCGAGATTTAGCTATTACAAACTCTGCTGCTATAAACATAGGTAGGAAGATACCAAGAAGGGGAACAGCTGAGTCAAATGGAACCTCTAGTTTTAGTTTTTGAGGAATCTCCAGACTGATTTCCACACTGGTTGTACCAGTCTACACTCCTACCAACAGTGGGGAAGGGTTCCTTTTCCCTGAAAGCCCCTCCAGCATTTGTTATTGACTGATTTCTTTTTTTTTTTTTTTTTGGTACCAGGGATCAAACTCGGGTCCTTGCGCTTGTGCAGCAGGCGGCAAAACCACTGAGCTAAATCCCCAGCCCTGATTGATTCCTTGATAGCAGCCATTCTTTCTGGAGTGAGATGGAATCTCAATGTTGTTTTTATTTATTTATTTTGTTTGTTTGTTTGTTTTTTGGTACCAGGGATCGAACTTGGGTCCTTGCGCTTGCGAGGCAGGTGGCAGAACCACTGAGCTAAATCCTCAGTCCATCTCAATGTTGTTTTAATTGGCATCTCTCGAATAACCAGTGATGTTGAACATTTTTTCATATATTTATTTGCCATTTCTACTTCTTCATCTGAGAAGTGTGTATTCATTTCAGATGCCCATTTTTAGATTGAGTCTTTAAATTTGGGGAGGTCTGATTTTTTCTGAGTTCTTTATATATTCTAGATATTAATCCTTTGTCTGAGGATTAACCCTTTTCCCACCCTGTGGGCCAACCGCTTCTTTTAAGACAGGGTCTCACTAAGTTTCCCAGGCCAGCTCAAGCTTTCCATTATCTGCCTCAGCTTCCCAGAGTGTCAGGGTTATAGGCTTGTGCTACCATGCCTGCTCATCTCATTGTTTTTGTCCACACACTGACCCATCTGGAAATACCCATCTCCCTAGGATTCTCCTCCTCAGATTTCCTGAGATTGTGTTTTTGTTTTCAATACTGAGGATCAAACCCAGAAACACTCTACCAAAGAGCTACATCACTGACCCATGTTTTATTTTATTTTATTTTATTTTTTGGTACCAGGGATCGAACTTGGGACCTTGCGCTTACAAGGCAGGCAGTGGAATCACTGAGCTAAATCCCCAGCCCCCATGTTTTATTTTTATTCTGAGACAGAGTCTTCCTAAATTCCCCAGGCTGGCTTTGAATTTACAACCTTTCTCTTCAGCCTCCCAAATAGCTGGGATCACAGGTGTAGGGCACCGTATCCAGCTCCCAGAGTTTTCTTACTGCCTTTGTTCTCTTTATAAAGACTTCAACCTCACAAGCACAAGGTCCTGAATTTGATCCCCCATACCAAAAAAAAAAAAAAAGACTTCAGGTCTCATCTCTGTGATGACCCTTGGAGTATTCTTTCTTGGCTGGTTCTTTTTTCAGATGATTTGTTTGTTTTTGAGAGACAGGGTCTTGCTATGTATTCCAGTCTGGCCTCCAACTCACAGCAATCCTCCTGCCTCAGCCTCCTGAGTTTTAGGATTATAGGTGTGTGCCACCATACCTGGCTTCCAGTTTTTTTTTTCCTGTGGTACTGAGGATTAAACCCTGTACCTGTCTCACAGAGCAGGAGGCACTTGGTAGGCAAGTGATTTATCACTGAGCTACATCCCCAATACTTGTTCCACAATTTCAAACCACATGTATGTCTAACCACTGGCATGACATATTCTGTGGGTGTTCTTCAAGGGCTCTTCAGACCTAACATACTACATCAAAAGCACTTGCTTTACAGAAGAACCATTCTTGCCTAAAACTTTAACCCAGGGCAGGCATGGTGGCACAAACCTGTGATCCCAGCCCTCTGGAGGGTGAGACAGAAGGATTGCCAAGAGTTCAAGGCCAACCTGGGCTATGTACTGAGTTCAAGGCTAGTTGAATTACATAAGATCCTGTCTCAAAAACAACAAAAGTAGGGCTGGGGATTTAGCTCGGTAGTTCTGCCACCTGCCTCAAAACCCCAAGATGCCAAGTTTGATCCCTAGTACCAAAATAAATAAATAAATAAATAAATAAATAAATAAAAGTAGGGGCTGGGGATTTAGCTCAGTGGTGCTGTGCCTGCCTCCCAAGCGCAAGATCCTGAGTCTGATCTTGGGTACACCCCCCGCAAAAGTAGAGATTAAATGACACTATGAGGAAGAATCAGCCAACTGCAGAACATAGAGCAGTCTCAGAATAACTGGCCCACTCACTTCAAAAGTTAAATGCTGCTGGGCATGGTGAGGCATACCTATAATGCCAGCACTCTGGGTGGCTGAGGCAGGAGGATTCTGAGTTCAAACCCAGCCTGGGCAATTGAGCTATTTAGCAAGAACTTGTCTCAAAAAAATAAAAAGACATGTGGATGTAGCTCAGTGCAAAGGCCCTTAGTTTAATCCCCAGTATGAGGTATAGGAGGGGTTAAATGCTATAGAAAGCTTGAGGTCGGGAGCATTCTAGATTATAAGACAAGATATGAAAGTCAGGTGCAGTGGAATGCACCTGTAATCCCAGCTGCTTGGGAGGCTGAGGCAGGAGGATTTTGAGTTGGAAGGGCAATTTGGCTAACATGATAAGATTCCCATCTCAAAAATAAATAAATAAATAAATAAATAAATAAATAAATAAATATGGATAAAAGGACCAATGTATCATCCATCTACCTAAGACGTTTTGAAGAAATTCTAATTTGGAAAAGGCATTAGATATTAGGAAGTTTTTTGGTTTTGTTTTTGTTTTTTGGTATGGGGATCAAACTCAGGGCCTTTCACTTGCAAGGCAGGAGGTGGAACCACTGAGCTAAATCCCCAGCCCAGGTAGTTATTTTTAGATGGTACTGTGGTTATCTAAGAGACTGTCCTACTGTTTTGGAGAATTTTGCTAAGTGTTTAGGTGAGAATGTCCATAAATCACTTTGAAATGATTGAGAAAAGTGTATGAAGAGGCTAAATGTGGAGCCCAGTGATAGACATTGGCCAAGCATGAGTGATTCAATGCCCAGCGGCCCCTCTGCAAAGAGAGAAAGAAGGAAGGAAGGAAGGAAGGGAGGGGGTGAAGGAAGGAGTGGAGAAAGAAAGGAAAGAAGGAAAGAAAGAAAAATCATCTTTTATTTGTTTGTTTTTGTTTTGTTTTCACTTTTTGAGAAGGATCTCACTGCGTGTGCCACCACAAGAAAGAGAAATTCTATTTTAAAATGTGTGTGAGGGCCGGGGATTTAGCTCAGTGGTTCTGCCACCTGCCTCACAAGCCAAGGACCCGAGTTCGATCCCCGGTACCAAAAACTAAATAAATAAAAAATGTGTGTGCTGAACATGGTGATGCACACCTGTAATTCCAGCACACAGGAGATGGAGGCAAGGAATTGCCCCTAGTTCGAGGCCAGTGAGGGTTCCATAGCAAAACCCTGCTTCAACTCCCTCCACCAAGAAAAAAAGGAAGATTTACAAAATGCTAATATATATTGAGTCCAGGTGGTATATGCATATTTTTTTTCTGTATACTTCACAAATACACACACACACACAACTTTTTGTTGTTGTTGTTATTGTTGTTGAAGACAAGGTCTAACTATGTGTCCCAGATTGGCCTGGAACCCGTGATCCTCGTGCCTCTACCTCCTCAGTGCTGGGATTATATTCAGGCATGTGCCACCATGCCTGGCTAAAAAATTTAATATATTTCCTATGTGTCCCCCAGTTGTATTCCTCATCTGGTACCCTTCCTCCTACCCAGAATCTTCTCCTTAACTCCCCGGAACCCTGGACCAACTTGGGCTAGTGCCCCAAGGTCATTCAGTTGTCTTTAGCCTCTACAAGCCTCCAGCCCATCCCTTCTGACTCAATTTCTGATCTCACTTCCTACTTCTCTAAGGAAACAGGCATGGTAGCACAGATCTGTAGTCACAACACTTGGAGGCTGAGGCAGGAGGATTGCCGTGAGTTTGAGGCCAGCCTGGGCTATGTAGTGAGTTCAGGACAAGGCTGGACTACATACCAAGACCTTGTCTTGAGAGAAAAAGAGAGGCGGGGGAGACGGAAGGAGAGAGAAAGAAAAAGAAAGAAAGGAAGGACAGGGGTGTAGCTTAGTGTGAAGGCCCTAAGTTAAATCCTGAAAACAACAAAAGAAAAGAAGTTATGAAGCCAGTCTACAGGAAGCTGTGCTGAATTCCCTGGGGATGCCCCACGTGGGAAGGAGCTGGAGGCTGTGTGAGCAGAGACTCCCGAGCAGGCTGACAGGAGTCTTGGCCCCTGGAGAGCTGAGAAGGGACAGCCAGTTTAGGCCCTGAGGTGGAACTGCTTACATAACACTGAGTTCTGTCTTTAAAAAAAAAAAAGCCCTCCCTCCCTGTCCCAGTCCCCAAGGACTTCTGGCCTTTGTTTTATTCAGTTTTGTTTCTCAATCCTGGGTTTTGCCTAAAGTCTTCGGTCAAGGGATGTGAAGATTTTCCTGATTATTCTGCACACAGCTGGTGTTAAGAGAACAAATTCCCAGGCATTAAACTTCCACATGACCTCCTCCTCCCTTCGGCCTGAGAAGCCCCTTTCCTGGGGTCTCCTTTCTGGTGGCTTCCTACTAAGAAAAGAAAAGCCACATGGCACCCAAATGCATCTCCTTGTGAAGGTGGCGGGGCAGCTCAGGAGAGAGAGGCCTGGGAGAGCCAGTGAGGCTTTCCAGGTTTCCCCCTCAATCTCACTTGAGGCTCTGACCAGGTCTGTGTGCTGGAATTAGAATCCAGCAGGGGACAGTCCTCAGGGATGCAAAGTAACTCCCTGTTTTGTTCCTCCGTCAGCCCTCTCCCCCTTTCTTCCCTCCCTCCCTCCCTCATTCTTTCTTTTTCTTTCGACAGTCTCACTGTGTAACCAGGCTGGCCTAGAACTCACAATCCTCTTGTCTCAGCTTCCCCAGAATCTGGATTACAGGATTTGTTTGTTTGTTATTGTGGTATTAGGGAATGAACTACACTGAGCTACATCCCCAGCCCATTTTTATTTTTTATTTTGAGGTTCTCACTAAGTAACCAAGTTGCCCAGTCTGAGTTTGAACTTGTGATCCTCCTGCTTCAGCCTCCCAGAGTTCTGTGATCATAGGCATGCACCACCACACCCAGCTACAGTGTGCTCTATTTTAAAGACATCTTTAGGTCATGGTGGTGCACACCTGTGATCCCAGCACTTGAGAAGCTGAGGCAGGAGGATCACTGCAAGTTCCAGGCCAGCCTGGACTACATGGTGAGTGCAAGGTCAGCAAGATCCTGTCTCAAAAAAAAAAAAAAAAAGTGTGAGTAGGTATATGCATAGTCTCTCCAAATTACTCTTCTCTTCCTCCTCCTCCTGTTGTTTTTGAAGTCCTGGAGATTAAACTTACTGCCTCTCACATGCTAGGCAAGCTGTCTACCACTGAGCTATATTCCTATCCCCTCAAAATTTTTTGTAAGAAGCCAGGCCTAGGGCTGGGGATTTAGCTCAGTAGTTCCGGCACCTGCCTCGAAAGCGCAAGGTCCTGAGTTCGATCCCCTGTAACAACAACAAAAAAAGAAGCCAGGCCTGTAGTTCCAGCACTCTGGGAGGCTGAGGCAGGAGGATCAAAAGTTGGAGCCCAGCCTGGGCATTTTAATGACTTAGTGAGACCCTGTCTCAAAAGAAAAAAGAAAAAAAGGTACTGGGGATGCTAAATCCCAATACCCTAGCTTCAATCCCCAGTACCACAAGAATAAAATCCTTTAAATGGGTACTTGATCTGTGGGCTGGAGGTATAGATCAGTGGTAGAGTGCTTGTTTACCATGTGCAGGACCCAGGGTTCAATCCCCAGCACTGAAAAAATGGAAGACCATCCACTGATATCCATACTTCTCATTTCTTTACCTCTTTTCATTCATTCTTCAGTCAACTGCACACCTGAAAAAGTTTTCTAGTAGTTCACCAAACCCTTACCCAAAGTTTTATAACACCTTTATCTTATTTGACATCTCCTCCCCATCATTGCAGTGGAGATTGGACCCAGGGCCTTCATACTAAGCTACACCCTAGCCCTTTAAGATTTTATTTATTTATTTATTTATCTATCTATTTATTTATTTATTTATAGGGCTGGGGATTTAGCTCAGAGGTGCCACCATAGCCTGGCCAGCAAGCACAAGGACCTGAGTTGGATCCCCAGTACCCCCCACCCAAAAAAATTTTTTTTTTTAAAGACAGGGTCTTGTCAAGTGGCTAGATTGTCCAGGTTGGCCTGGAACTTGCAATCCTCCTGTCTCAGCCTCCCTGACTTCTTTTCAGTATGTATTGAACAACTACTGGGTATAAATTGTACCATTCCACCACTTGTCAGGGCAGGTCTTTCACAAGCTGCTTCTCAGCCTCTTTTCATCAGTCAAATAGGGTCTGATTCTTCCTTTGAAGGGAAATAATATGTGGGTGAACTGTGAAATGGCAACCTCTGCAGACAGAAGGGACAGTCTATATCTGGCTGCTGGCTGGAGGCCGCCCCTTTCCCTGATGCAGTCCCTCTTCTACTGCCAGAGTTGCCCTCATCTGTACTTTCAGGTTCAGGAGAGTGTGGCTGGAGGCCAAAGGTGTATCCAAGAAAATCAAAAGTCCAGAGCTGCAGGTTAGGGGTAGGGAGTCAGATATGTTGGGTTGAGAAGCCTGGTGACTTCCTGAAAGAGGTACCCAGTGGTGGATCCCTCCCTGCACAGTAGGCTATGCTTACTACACATATTTTATCTTCATAATTACCCCATTTTTGAGGCTCAAAAAAGGATAGGGACTTTCTAGTAAGTGGCCCAACTGCAATCAGAGCCCAATTTTTTTTTTTTTTCTGGTACTGGGGATCGAACTCAGGTCCTTGCACTTGCACAGCATGTGGTGTAACCACTGAGCTACATCCCCAGCCCTCAGAGCCCAGATTTACCTTTCATATAAGTCTGTTTCTGTCTCTGTCTCTGTCTCTCTCTCTCTCTCCCCCTCTCCCTACCCTCCCCCTCTCCCTCTCCCTCTCTCTTTGCTGCCTGGGTACTAGTCAAACTCAGGTCTTTGACCTGAGCTACATCCCCAGCGCTTTAATGGGGGGGTGCAGTGCTGGGAGGGCCTTTGAACTAAACTAAATCCCCAGACTGACTTACTTTCTGTCTGTCTGTCTGGGGTTTTTTTGTTTTTTATTTTTGGTACCGGGGATCGAACTCGGGTCCTTGCGCTTGTGCAGCAGGCGAGGAAACCACTGAGCTAAATCCCTGGCCGGCCCGTGTCTGTCTGTCTGTCTTTCTGACAGAGTCTTGCTAAGTTCCTAAATTGCCCAGGCTGAGCTCAAACTTGTAATCCTCCTGCTTCAGCCTCCTGAGTACTGGGATTTACAGGTAGGTATGCACCACCATGCCCAACCCCTATACCTTCTTGTAAGAGGCCTTCCACCTAGCTGGATCCACATTTAGAAGCCAATAGTTACTGCAGGGCTCATTGTGATGACAGGTGTGAGTGTGTGTGCGTGCGTGTGTGTGTGTGTGTGTGTGTGTGCGCGCTCGTGCGCGCTGATTTTAAGGGTGGACTCAGGGAAGACTTCCAGGAAGAGGACTTTCTTAAACTGAAGGATGAATAGGAGCTTGCTTAACAGACAGAAAAGGCAGAGGGACCAGAGGGGCTACGAGCTGGTAAGAATGTGGCCCACTCTGGCACTGGCACCTGGAGGAAGTGATGAGGGCAGACGGGCAGGGATTAGTGGATGCCATACAGTGGGTTTGGAAAGAGAATGTTTGAAAGGAAGAAAATTTGAAGGTGGAAGCTTGAGTCCTTAGAGCTTGGGCTGGGGACACAGAGTCAGGTTAGCAGACAGAAACCTGGTATTTGGAGGAGGAAGGAAACTTTGTAGTCAGATGGGGTGGTACACATCTTTTTTTGTTCCCCCCTAGTAATGAAGATTGAATCCAGGGCCTTCATCCTGAGCTACATTCCCAGTCTTTAAAATATTTTTTTGGGGGGGGGTACCAGGGATGGAACTCGGGTCCTTGCGCTTTCAAGGCAGGTGATGGAACCACTGAGCTAAATCCTCAGCCCCTCTTTTTTAAATTTTTGAGACAGGCAGTGGTTTCACCACCTGCTGCACAAGTGCAAGGACCAGAGTTCGATTTCCAGTACCAAAAAAAAAAAAAAAAGAGACAGGGTCTCACTAAGTGGCTAAATTGTCCAGTCTAGGCTCAAATTTGTGACTGTCCTCTCTTAACCTCCAAGAGTGCTGGGATTACAGGCACGCGTCACCATTCTGATTGGTGTTACACATCTGTAGTCCCAGCTACCTGGGAGGCTGAGGCAGGAGAATCATGAGTTCTAGCCCAGCCTGGGCAATTTAGTGGCTATCTCAAAAATAAAAATCTATATATGTATCTATTTATCTATATATCTATCTATATCATCTAGATACACACACACACACACACACACACACACACACATATCGAGGATGTAGCTCAGCACAAAGGCCCTGGGTTCAATCCACAAAAAAATAAAATAAACAACAGTTAGATCCTATCTCAAAAAACTTAAAGAAAGAGGAGGGAAAAAAATTTTTTCTTTGAAAAGAGGAGGTGGGGATTTAGCTCAGTGGTTCCGGTGCCTGCCTCGCAAGCACCAGGTCCTGAGTTCAATCCCTGGTACCAAAAACAAAACAAAACAAAACAAAGCAATAAAAAAATAAAAAAGAGGAGGGAAATTTCTGCTAGAGTCTACCTGGCTTCAGATATGTCGAGGTCTTCTTGGTCTTAAGTCAAAGTCTGATTCAGCTGTGGGGAAATCCCTTGGCGACGAAAGGAAGGAAGCTACTGTGGACTCATCAGAAGAGACAGTCACAGTCACAGTTTTTAGCAGCTACATTTGGGGTTAACTACCAAAAGTAAGAAAGCAGATGTGAGAGCTGTTCCTGTATGGTGGGAACAGAGAGCTGGAACTGGGAGTTGAGGGTTGGAAGTGTGGCTCTGGACAAGTCATGCTTCCTCTTTGAAAGTGGGAAAAACAACAGTGCCCATCTCTGGGGTTTAAGTGAAAGAATATTTGGGAGAGTAACTGGCACAGAGGAGGACAAGTCACAATTGCTAATGAAACAAAACAATCCTGGCACGTCCCTGACATAGGGCCTCACTGGGGGCTGTTTCCAGGGAAGGAACCAGTGCCTTCTGGCCTCTGCTGGCAGTGAATTTTCTACTGCACAGATACGATCATGCCATTATGCAGCTCCTTAACCTTCCATGACTCCCTACTGCCTTTCAGATAAAGCCTAAATTCTTCAACTTTACCAACAAAATCCTTCATGATCAGGCCCCTGTGGTCTTTCCCAGGCTTACTGGAGTCTCTTGCACTCACTACCTCCCCTGGCACATGCACTGTTCCACATCCACACTTAAGTGTTGTCAGTGCTCCTATAGCTTGGTACTTCTCCAGACCCTTCTGCTGGAATCTCTGCTGCTTCTTCTTCAGTACTCCCTCTGGATGTCACTTCCTCTAGAAAGTGCTGCTAAATCTGCTGCATGACTGACTTTTCCCAGTTCTCCTAGGACCTTCCACTTCTCAGCACTCTCAGCACTGAGCTCTCTTTATTTATTTATCTTCCTGGTACTGGGGATAGATCTGAGTTATATCCCTACCTTTCTTTTGTTTCTTAATTTTGAAATAATGTCTCACTAGATAGCCAGGCCTAAACTGGCAATCCTGAACTCAGATTTGCAATGCTGCCTCAGCCTCCCAGAGTGCTGGGATTATAGGCCTGCACTTGCCAGGCTTTAGCTCTTTTTTTTTTTTTTTGGTACCGGGGATCGAACTCAGGACCTGGCATTTGCCAGCCAGGTGGCAGCACCACTGAGTTAAATCCCTGGCCCTAGCTCTCTATTTTATTAGTTGTTTTCCCCACAAGAGTCTAAGAGGGAATTCAGTATCTGTTTAATGAATGAATGAAAAGGGAGTAGTTTTGAGGGGAAAACAGTCACTGTATACTGACCAGATATCTCAACAGGTATCTATTTCAGTAGGAGAGGAATGACCAGGAGCCATGATTCACAGATGAGCAAACTAAGGCTAAAGTAATCTTACTTTGCCTGGCATTCAAATTCCTGAGCTCCTGCGTATGAGACATCACCCTGGGCTTTTCAGTGTCTGCAAGGTGTGTAGGCTAAGAATGTCCACATTGGGGTTCATAGTGAGACCCTATCTCCAAAAAACAAAAAACAAAATCCAAATTCCCTGAGTTGAAGTGACCAGCCAGAGAAGACTTGGATCTGTATCCCAGTGTTCTACCCTACAGGGACTCAATCCTATCCTTTCTTCCCCCACTTCAAGAGTCAGTATCCTTCTGAGAGTATTTAGACCTGTGGACAGCCTCAATCCAGTGCTGACACACATGGGATGCTTGGCCAGGGCCCACCCCACTGGATGAAAAAGCCACAGAGATGGCTGATGGGATTGAAGACTGTGTGGCCAAGTTGTACTCCAAGAGGTAGGTAGGGCCCTCAGGTGTCACCTAGGGAAGTCTGAGAGATGTTCCCTGGAGTTCTAGTCTTCTCCCCTAGGCTTATCAGTAACCAGTTCATCCTCAGCTGCCAATCTCCCTTTGACCTCCACTCTTTCAGGAGACTAGGAGGTCAGAGAGAAGAGTACCTGCAGGATAATGACGTGTAGATGTCAGGCATCTTAACACCTTTATTAAATTGACTTCCTGAGGCCACGTGTTCCCTGATGCAAGCATCTAGTCCTTTGCTTCCCCAGTACCCAGCATACTGCCTACAATGCAGGAAATGGTTGATAAAAGAAGCAATGAATTACATTTTTGTATTCATCAAGTGCTTAGTCTGTAGGTGTTAAGTGTCAATTCCTAGCATTTCACTTTCTCTCACAAGATTCTCAGAGCTGCCAGGTGCCGTGGAAGCCATAGGTGAGGAAACTGAGGTGTGGGGCTGTTAATGGATTCCTTCAAGGTTATACAATGGCAGCTCCCAGTCTCCCACTGGAGGCTAAGCACGGGTGTGTGTGTGTGGGGGGGATGAATTGGGGCTACTGGCAGAGGATTGTCAGGCAGAAATGATTGGCTCACATGATTAGGTGTGAAGAAACCAGTTAGAGCATCCCCAGAAGAGCTTAGCAGGAGTGACTCCTTAGAACCAAGGGCTGGTTCTTGCCCTGAGATGTAGACCCAGCTCTTCTTTAGCTGGTTCTAGCACAAAGAAAACTGCCAATTCAGCTTTGCAGCTGGGAATCTTCAAGGTACCTGAACCTCTTAAAAAGGAGCCTTCCAGTGCTCTCTCATCACTGTGGTTCCAAGAGGTGCATTCCCTCTAACAAAGCCTACTTGCCGTTTTGGCGGGGTGGGCATCCCAGCACTTATGGAAGGTGTGCTAAGGGCTTGTTTACTTGTGAACCCCATTATTGCATTCTGGGTCTTAGTAAAAGGCTGCTGACATTCTATGCTGACTGCCTGCTGAGGACAGTGGACAGGTGACCGGCAGAAAAAGATGGGAGTTTAGCTAGCTCAGCACTGATAGCGTGCAGGGCAACACCAAAAGTGGCCTTTCTCCCTGGTGGGCTCTCGTTAACACAGGGCCGGGTAAACGCTCCACTGGGGCAATAACTATGCACATTTACCGAGCCCTAGGAGGAATGGGAATCACGTGGCCCTCGAGGGCGGCGCCCTCAGCTGAGATGGAGTTTACTTCAAAGGTAATCACAGGAGGCTTTCTGGAGGAGGCGGAAAATTTATGGCGGTCCATTGTGGCTTTTTTCAACAGTGAGGATGAGCTTAACGCTCTAGGGACCAAGTAGCTCCAGAGATGAGCTTCTTGTTGGGGAACAAGCCCAGGAGGCAACGGGTTCCGGCTGGGAGAAAAGCCTCGGGGGCTGGAGTCGCGGGATCAGATCCGACTTGGGTCCCCCGACCTGTCCTTCCACAGTTTTTCAGGAATAGAAGCGCCACGACCACGCCAGGTCGGTGCAGTGGGGCCGGGGTGCTGGGTGCAGGCCACGAGGACCCGGGAGCCCATAGCAGAGCACGCTTGGCCCGGGTTGTGCCTGCAGGCTTGGCGGGGCCTCTTCGTTCCGCCAGGGTCCAGACGCCTGGCCCGCAAGGGCGAGGCGCGCGCTTCCCAGGGAGCCCAACTGCGGAGCCAGCGGCCTGCGCGGGGTTGCGGTGGCACGAGAGGGCCATCTGCCTGGGTGCGGAGAACTGCAGATTCCGCGGTACGAGGCGCGGCCCCTCCCGGCCCCCAGCTCGGCGCGCACGCACCTACCCACGCCCGCCAGCGCCAGCGGCCCGAACCCCAGTGCCAGGCCCAGACCAGGACTGGGCGCTGGAGGCGGTGCAGGGATTAGTGGACCCCTCCCCCGAGCTCTCCCCCTGCCCCGCCCGAGGCGGCGAGGACCCCCTAGGCCCGAGGGTAGCTCAGGAGCTTCGTCCCGGCGGTGCCCCGCTGGAGACTCGGCTTCGCCAGGCGGGGGCCGCACGGCTGCAGGCCGCGGTGCGGGCGCGCTGTCGCGCTGCAGCCTGTCTCTGGTCGGGGGGGTGGGCTCAGCGCTGAGGTCGCAGGGCCTCTTTCCTCCGCAGAGGCCACGGGCGGGCAGTGCCCGGGCGGGTAACCCGACCCGGCTCCCCTAGCAGCTCACCCCGCAAGGCCGGGCAGGGGGAGGAGAGAGATGGGGGGAGGGAGAAGTGGGGTGGTGGGTGAGGGGCTGTGGGGACCCCTGGGCCGAGTGCCTGGCCCATCTGCACTGCTCTAGGGCGGCTTCCCGCGGCCCCCCGGAGAAGCCAGCCCCCTGCCTCTTGGGCGTCGAGCCTGCGGCAGGCGGGAGCCCTGGGGCTGCACAGGCTTGGCTCGGGGAGGCAGACCCGAGCTGCTGCCTCCATTTTGTTTCCTGCTTAGCTAGGTCTGTGGTAGTGGTGGTGTAGGTTTGGGGTGCGGCCGAGCAGGGAGTTCACCTGCGGCTGCGCCTGCTCGTGGCCTGAGGCCTCGAAGACCCCAGCCCCAGCCCCCAGGTGAGCCCTACGGCAGGAGGAAGTTTGCCTTGGCCTCGGGCCGAAACGACCGGGCAGAGGGCAGGTGCCCAGTGGATGGGGAGCCTGGGCTGTAACCTAAGATGGTGGCCGGGACTGACTCGGGCCCGAGCGGGGCGGTCGGACAGGCCTCAGCCAAGCCAGGTGCCGTTGGGGTTGGGGTTCGAGACGGCAGAGTGCTGTAGCAGTGTGCAGCCCCAGGGACTACGCTGCGCCCCGAGGTAGGTGAGGGGATTGGAATGCCACCCACGACGCCCGCAAGCCGGGACAGCCAGAGGCGCGCGAGGCCCCTGGGGAGCTCGCCTCAGGCCCCGCCCGGACAGTCAAGCCGGCCCGTAGGCCTGGGCCGCAGAGCGGGCGCTCAGGGGGAGGGGAGGGGGCGCAGCGGCAGCTCCGCTGATTGGGCAGCGCGCTCATGAGCCCGACTTCACCCGCCCTGAACCCCGAAGAGTGAGGCGAGGGAGCGCGCGCGCGGTGGGGGAAGGGGTGCGCGCGCACTCGGGGCCCCCGCTGCTGCACGCGGGCCGGCGCGAGGCGCTCGGTCGCACGCGCCGCCGCGGGGGCGCGCGCGGTGGGGGTGTGAGGAGGAGGCGGCGGCGGCGGCGGCGGAGGAGGCGGAGGAGGAGGAGGAATAGGCCGGGGCAGGTCGAGCTCGCTGCCTTCTCCCCAGAAGAGAACCGCGGGGGGAGGGGGGATACGGCGAGCGGCTCCGCTCTCCCCACCGTTCCGCTCGCGCCCCAGTGTAATGAGGGTCACCCCCTCCCCCCAGCTGGCCCGGGAGGGGGCGCGGGGCACGGTAACTAGTGCGCTGGGTTGGGCGGCGGGTGGCGGGCGGGCGGGCGCCAGCAGAGAGGAGGCGGCCGGGCGGGGAAGATGGTGGTAGCCGTGAGGTGAGGGGCTCGGGGGAGGGTCGGGCGCGGCGGGGTTGTTGGCTGGGGCGCTGCAACTGAGGGCCCCTTCCCCCTCCTCCATCACTACTAGCCGGGCTCAGGCCTAGGTGGCCGGGCTGTCGCGAACTTCCTCCCGCCGCGGCCCGTGCCCGGCCGCTCGCCTGCGAGCACCTCGGCCTTCGCCTCCCCTCAGGTAGCCAACTAGGGGGCCGCAGGGGCAGCAAACTTTGCTTGCTGCTGAATATTGATGAATTCGATCGGCACTGCCGGGAGGTGTTACCGCAGCTGCGGGAAGGAGCGTGGCCCGGGCAGGCGGCGGCGGCGGCGTCGGCAGCAGCCATGTTTGTCAAGCTGTAGCAGCTGCTGTTACCCTAAGTGGGCTTCTCCTGCCGCCTGCTTTTCTCCGCTGGCCGCGTCCTGGTCTGTGGACCCTGAAGCTGCGGACCGAGTAGGCCTGCAGTCAAGGAGAGCTTTGGGGTGAACCCGCCGCGGTCGACTGGTCTGAGGCCTGCGCACGGCCGCTCCAAGGCTCCGGCGACGGCTGGGCTCAGGGTGCAGCGCTATTGTGACCGCTGCGCCCGAGCGAGCCAGGAAGGAGGAGGGGTACCTTTTTGTGCAGCGTCCAGAAGCCCCCTGGAACCCGGCAGCTCGCTCCCTTCAAGAAATCCGGCCACTGGACCTCGGGCGGGGGAGGATTAGGAGGATTCCTGTTTGAGATTTGGGAATTTTGGCTGCCAAAGGGATTTAATTTTTAGTTCAGCCCAAGTGTCCACCAATCTGCAGTGCAGGAAAAAGGGACGGGCTGTTTCCATGTGGCAGGATTTGCTTAGCTCCGGGAAGATGGAGTTTGCGGAGGCTCACCGAAGCCATTTTTCCATCGGGAGAACTTTTTTAGACCTTGGAAGTGCAGCAGAAAGGCATAGAAGCCACTAGGCCTTGAGAAGTGACTGCCATTTTGAAGAGAAGCGTCAGATGGCCTATTAATTTAGATTAATTGCTATGTTTTTGGATTCCAGGTTGATGCCGCCCCAGGATGGATCAGACCTGTGAACTATCTAGAAGAAATTGTCTGCTGACCTTTTCCAATCCAGTGAATTTAGATGCCCCTGAAGACAAGGACAGCCCTTTCGGTAATGGTCAATCCAATTTTACTGAGCCACTTAATGGGTGTACTATGCAGTTACCGACTGCTAGTGGAACATCCCAAAATGCTTATGGACAAGATTCTCCATCTTGTTACATTCCACTGCGGAGACTACAGGATTTGGCCTCCATGATCAATGTAGAATATTTAAATGGGTCTGCTGATGGATCAGAATCCTTTCAAGACCCTGAAAAAAGTGATTCAAGAGCTCAGTCGCCAATTGTTTGCACTTCCTTGAGTCCTGGAGGTCCAACAGCACTTGCTATGAAACAGGAACCCTCTTGTAATAACTCCCCTGAACTTCAGTTAAAAGTAACAAAGACTATCAAGAATGGCTTTCTGCACTTTGAGAATTTTACTTGTGTGGACAATACAGATGTAGATTCTGAAATGGACCCAGAACAGCCAGTCACAGAGGATGAGAGTATAGAGGAGATCTTTGAGGACACTCAGATCAATGCCACCTGCAAATATGAGCCTAAATCAGAGAATGGTGTAGAAGTGGCCATGGAAAGTGAACAAGACAGCACACCAGAGAGTAGACACGGTGCAGTCAAATCGCCATTCTTGCCATTAGCTCCTCAAACTGAAACACAGAAAAATAAGCAAAGAGATGAAGTGGACGGCAGCAATGAAAAAGCAGCCCTTCTCCCAGTCCCCTTTTCACTAGGAGATACAAACAGTACCATAGAAGAGCAATTAAATTCAATAAATTTATCTTTTCAGGATGATCCAGACTCCAGTACCAGTACATTAGGAAACATGCTAGAATTACCTGGAACTTCATCATCATCTACTTCACAGGAATTGCCATTTGTAAGCAGTTTTTGGTACAACTTAAATATATACATGAATATATATATAGGCCACTTAAAGGAAAACATCTGATTTGTTTCTGGTTATCAATTCAAAGCTGAAAGCTACTAAATGATAAACTTTTTAGGGGGAAATTCTAATTTGATTTTTAAGTTTATGTGTTGTCAGAGTTTTGTTCTTTTCAGCCTTCCCCAAATACCTTTCCATTGAAAATTCACTAAGTATTAAACTTTTAAGGGCGTTTGAGTTTGGGTTTAATTTTTCAAAAGTTAGGTGATGCATTTGATAAGCTTTAAAAAACTTCAGCCTACTGGTATAAATACAGGTGAACCAATTTGTTAGTTGGAGTCCTCTAATTTCACGTAGTCATGGCTTATTTTTTTAGTTGATAGCGACTTGCTGCAGGTTAAAGTGCATTTTGGGTACAGATTAAAAGTTTAAGATGAGAAAGCTTTCTTGGATATCAGTTTAAATTGGGTTAATTTTTCTGTCTGGTGAAGCCACTGAATTGTATGCTTTTGATAACTGCTACCATCAGTAGGGCCTTTAATCTTTTCTAGTTTTAAATTTTGAAGTGTGTTGACACACAAATAGAAATGCAGAACTCTGAGCTTGTTTTCAGCTTTAAATCTTTGATTCTGATTTTGTTTCTGCCCAGATACCACATTGTTGTGGTCAGTGGTAATGTCACCAAAGAGGATTGATTTATTTTTTGGGCCAATAGATGCTTTGGAAATATGTGAAGATTTGATAATGAAAATTTTTACAATATGTGAAGATTGTTTTGAGTGTATTAAACATTCATTCTACCATACATCCCTGTTCTTTAAAGTTACAGAGGGAGAATGTGGGTGTGTCGCTTTTGTTTCTGTTGATTCATATCTTAAATATGCTTTAATACTCTGGTTCCTTAGCTTGGCAGTTGTAGACTTGAAAAATTGCTTTGGTGATTAGCTTGAGTTTGTATTTTCCTAGACCTTTTAAGGTGATTAGGCTGGTTTGAAAACTTACTGGCAGAAACTTAACTGTTTCTTGGGGTTCATGTTGAAATTAATTGTATGTAGTTAATCTCCTTGTTGTCACATGTTAATTTATTCTTTGGTTTTTTGAGCTGGGCTTTTTGTATAGTTCAGGATGGCCTTGAACTCATGGCAATCCTCTTGCCTCAGCCTCCTGAGTGCTGGGATTATAGGCACATGCCATCATGCCTGGCCGGCTTCACATGTAAATTTAGATGTGAGGATGAAGATAAACATTTCTCTAGAAGCATGCACATAGAAATGTAAACCTTTGGGCCAGGGGCTTAGCTCAGTGGTTCTGCTGCCTGCCTCGCAAGCAAGGTACCAAGGTACCAAGTTTGATCCCCGGTACCAAAGAACAAAAAAAAGAAATGTAAACCTTTGATACATCATAGCAAACGAATGTTACTGGAGTATTGGTTCTGTTAAAAACAAATTGTAGGGCTGGAGATTTAGCCCAGTGGTTCTGCCACCTGCCTTGAAAGCTCAAGGACGTGAGTTCGATCCCCGGTACCAAAAATCAAAACAAAACGAAACAAAACAGAACAAATTGTGCCTGTAGGCAGTGTGTTATATGTCTAATGTGATAATTAGCAAACTTGTATAAATGTAGAATTTTTTTTTTCAGGGAGAAAAATTGCTCAAAGAATTTATGAGTGTAAAGGAGAAAGTTTCTAATTTATTATCTTATTTGTTTTTGCTTTTTTTTTTTGGTACCGGGGATCGAACTCTGGTCCTTCGGCTTGCAAGGCAGGCAGCATAACTACTGAGCTAAATCCCCAGGCCTGTCTTTGTTTTTTTGAGACAGGGTCTCTGCCTCGAACTCACAGGTGATTCTCCTGCCTCAGCCACTTTCTGGGATTACAGGTGTATGCCACCACACCTAGCTTTTTTCCTTTCCTTTTTTTTTTTTTTTCATACCGGGGATCAAATTCAGGACCTTGTGCTTGCCAGGCAGGCAGTGGAACTTGTGGGTTTTTTTTTTTTTTCTTTTGGTACCGGGGATCGAACTCCGGTCCTTAGCTTGCGAGGCAGGCGGTGGAACCATTGAGCTAAATCCCTGGCTACTTGTGGTTTTTTTGAGACAAGGTCTTGCTGTGTAGTCCATGCTGGTCTTGAACTCATTATGAGCCCAGGCTGGCCTCAAATTTGGGGCAGCCTTCCTGCCTCAACCTATCAGTGCTGGGATTACAGGTGTGTATCACCACGCTCAGCTCTTAGATTGAGAATTTAAAATGAAGTCAGCCTCAGAATAGGAATTTAGCTAAACAGTAGTTTGGGAAAGATATAATTAAAAAAATTCTTGGCCAGGTGTGGTGGTACAATGCCTGTAATCCCAACACTGTGAGGGTGAGGCAAGAGGATTACAAATTCCAGCCTAGGGGCCTCGGGTTTAGCTCAGTGGTTCCGCTGCCTGCTTTGCAAGCGCAGGGTCCCAAGTTCGATCCCGGGTACCAAAAAAAAAGTAACAAATTCCAGCCTGGCCTGGGTAATTTAGTGGCTTAGTGAGACCCTGTCTCATTTTAAAAAGTGCTGGGTGGGCCAGGGATTTAGCTCAGTGGTTTTGCTGACTGCTGTGCAATGTAAGGGCCCAAGTTCGATCCTCGGTACCAAAAAAAAAAAAAAGGGGCTGGGTATGTAGCTCAGAGCAAGGGCCCTGTGTTCAATTCCTAGAAACCTTTCCCACCCAGTCTTGAGGTACACCTGTAATCCAGCATTTCAGAGGCTGAGTTGATGGGATTGTAAACTCAAGGCCAGCTTGGACTACATAGTAAGACTGTCTCAAAACAAACAAAAAACTAAACAAAACAATAAAAATAATTCTGTGTACTCATATGATGTAGATTGTTGATAGTTAATTTAAATTCACTGATCTGCACTTAAAAGGCCTATGCTTAGGGTAGAAATTTCGGAAAATCCTTAGCAAATGTTGACTTTTATTCTCTGTGTAACATTATTATTGTTATTAGTATTTATTTATTTAGGTTTTTTGAGACCAGGTCCTTGCTATGTAGTTCAGGCTGGCCTTCAACTTGCATTGATCTTTTGTCAGCTTCCCAAGTGCTGAGATTGTAGGCATGTGCCACCACACCTGTCTCTGTATAATATTATAGAATAAAATTCTATTGCGAATAGGTAACCATAGTTATTAGGGTGCTAAGTCTTGTCTAACATGAGAGGAAGATGCATAAATCAAGTGTTTTCTGTTGTTTTGTTTTTGTTTTTTTTTTCCCCCCAGTACCAGGGGTTGAACTCAGGACCTTTTCTGTTGTAAACCTAGTGTTGAGCACACTATTTACTTCCTGTCAGGAATAAGCAAGCAGCCTCTTCAGTTTTCCTTCTGGTGTTCTAATTTTTTTTCCCCACTCCTGTGCTAAGGTTCCAACCCAGGGCCTTGTGCTCTCTAGGCGAGCAGTGAATGACACCCTCAGTCCCTCTTTAATTATTTTCTTTGTGTATAGTGATGTGAAATGATTGTTGTATGTAGCTTTTAATCCTGATCTGTTCCTTTTTTTTTTTTTGTGGAACAGGGGAATTGAACTCAGGGCCTTTGCACTGAGCTACCACCCTAGCCCTGTTTTTGAGACAGTGTCTCATCAAGTTGCCAAGTCACTGGTGGTGAATCTATGGCATGTGTGCTGCAGCAGGCTGTTATTATTGAAAGCTATATTTTACTTTTTGAAACAGGGTCAAAATTGGAGTATTAAATGAACATGACATTTTCAGAGGGCACTTGGGGATTGTTTGTGTAGAATGGATGTACACTAGTAATAGGGCCCTAGAAATTCAGATTGAGTCATTTTCTGCTGAGAGATGATATAATAAAATTAAGGTTTGGAAGAGACCTAGAGATCTGCTAAGGATGTTGGAGTTTCTTAGAATAGTAATTGAGACTTAGACTTAGGCATGGTGGCCTGCGCCTGTAAGTAATCCCAGTACACTATGAGGTTAAGATGGGAGGATCACAATTTCAAGCTCACCCTGGACAATTTAGTGAAACTGTTTCAAATAAAAACTTAAAGGGCCGGGGCAGTAATATAGGTTAGTGAGAAGGCTCCAGGTTCAATATTCAGTTCCATGCGTGTGCATGTGCACCCCCTTCCCCCCCCAAAAAAGGAAAGGAAAAAGACAGTAGTCAGTACTAGAAAGAAAGAAGATGCATCTAAAAAATTATAGTATTTCAACGGGAGAAAATTGGTAGCACTGTTGGGATTATTGGAAGCAAAGATTGGATCCTAGATTTGAAGAATGAGAGACGTGAGTACAGAAGATGTCCAAGGTTAAAATGTTGGTGCCTGAGACAAAATTATTTCTCAGGGGTTTTCTCCTCTGCCATCATCCTAGCAATTCTCTGCTCCTGTCTTTCCTCTCTGAGAAGAAAATTGATCTGACATATTCTCTTGACACTCTCCTGCTGAGGAACCTTGATTTATTCCTCGGATCTTCATTTTCAGCCTTTCCACTATGTCAGTTTTTCTGCCTAAAACCTTGATGGCATCTTCTTATTCTAAAGGAATCTTCCTCTTAAAATTGTAACTCCTTTTTTTTGAAAGTTATCTACTTCATTTATCTCTCTCATGCTCTGTGGTTTTACTTCTGTATCCTTCACTCTTCTGAAACTATTCTTTCATAAATCACAAATGACACCCTCTCCATTACTTAGCCTGCCAGATTTGCAGCGTTTTGATCATCACTCTTTTTTGACTTCTTGCTCTTTTTCTTCCTCTGCTTTATCTGTGGTATCATCAACTTTTATTGATTCATCTTACTGCTTCTCTGCTGTATGAGATCGTCACTCTGAACTTTCAGACCAAGAAATTCTAATTACCATCTTGTCTGAGATTCTCTTAAATGTAATGTTAACAATTTGGACCTATCTATCTCTCTCTTTTTTTTTTTTTGGTACTGGGAATTGAACTTGGGTCCTTGTGCTTGTGCAGCAGGCAGTGAAACCACTGAGCTAAATCCCTGGCCCTCTCTTTTTTTTTTTTTGAGAAAGGGTCTCATTATTTAGTTCAAACTGCCCTCAAACTTTCAGTGATCCTCCTGCCTCACTCAGCCTCCTGAGTGAACCTCTTATTGCCAAGCATGTTTCTTTTGTGTTAATGATGACATCATGTTCCTGTTCATTTTAAAGGTAGAAACCTTGGGGTCACTGATTCACATAAATGATTAAAACATTTTGGAGTATCTCCTCTGTACTAGACACTGCTAGTATTTTTATTTTTTTTAGTAACAGGGATCGAACTCGGGTCCTTGTGCTTGCGAGGCAAGTGGTGGAACCACTGAGCTAAATCCCCGGCCGCTGCTAGTATTTTTAAAAAAGAAAGAGCTGGGCATGGTGCACAACTATAATCCCAGCTACTGGAGAGGCTGAGGCAGGGGGAGTGTAAGATCAGGTAAGATCAGTGTAAGGCCAGTGGGGCAATTTAGTGAGACTTTGTTTCAAAACAAAAGAAAATGCTCATAAGGAACTTCACTGTGAGGTTAAGACAAATACAAAAAATAGCAATATAGAATACTAAATGGTCTAGTAGGTAGTACATATGTAATACTTTGAAAATGTGGAGGAAGTCATGCCTTGAGTTATTTTTTTTTCTGGTACCTGGGATGGAACTCAGGATCTTGTGTTTTCGAGGCAGATGTGGCGCCACTGAGCTAAATCCCTTGCCCTGAATGCCTAGAGTTTTTTTTTTTTTGGTGGTACTGGGGATCGAACTCCAGTCCTTGCGCTTGTGCAGCAGGTGGTGAAACCACTGAGCTAAATCCCAGGTGGCCTAGAGTTACTAAGGAGGACTTCACAAAGTGGTTATTTATATTTTGAGCAGATACATGTCAGTAAGGGAATATCATAGGCAAGTGACAAGGAATTTATAGTCGTATGGGTGGGACAGGCTTATCAGAAGATAAAAGGTATAAATCTAAGCCTGTATGCCATGCTGTATAGTTGACTTTTTTTTTACTACATTATACAGATTCCCTCAGATTTTATTCATTTCCATTGTTGTACCAGGAAGCATTTATTACCAGTCTTTAATTTTTTGCTCTAACTCTATATGCTTATATAAAAATTTTTTCTCAATATTTTGTTTTATTAGTACATGTTTGTAGTTCATGTAGTTTACAGTCATTTTGGGGAGTGGTTACATGTACATACTACAGCTTGTTATGCTGTATAAAATTATTCCTAGCTCTAAAATTAGAAATCTATTTAAGGGTGTACCTTCATTGTTTCACTCTTCATGGTTTCCTCATAAAACCCAAATTCATTGTCCCCCTCCCCTTTTTTTTTTAATGGGATCTCTGTTGCCGGTGCTGGTCTCTGAACACTAGTTCTTGACCAGTCCTCCTGTCTCAGCCTCCTGAGTAGTTTGAGTCTATGGGTGTGGGAGATTATTCCTGGCTTCATTTTTGTTTCTATTATACTACCTATTTAGTTGGAGAAAGCCCTTAATCTCTCTGAGGCCCAGCTCCTCACATTTAAATTGAGGATAGTATTTTCTTTGCGCAGTTGTTGAGAAGACGCAACAAAATAATTTATATGAGCCAGGTGCTGTGTGCACTTGTAATCCCAGCTACTCAGGAGACTTGAGGTAAGAGGATTTCGTGAGCCCAGGAGTTCCAGACTAGCCTGAGCAACATAGTAAGACCACTGTCCCATAAGTAAGCAATTAATCTGAAGCAAGTAGCACAGTGCTAGCCCTGAAGTAGGTGCTCAGTAAGTGATGGTTGTTTCTGTGTCGAGAGTATGTATGAAAGATGGAGTTGTGAATTTGAGGAAGATGTCTTTGAAATTTTGTTCTTTCAAACTTTTCCTGCTTATTTGACAGATAATATGGAATTTCCATTTTTGTTTTAACTCTTGGGAATTTGTTCCATTTTTGTTTGATGATTAGAAGAATTTGGGATAACTAGTTTTCAGTATCGTTACTGCTAAAGGGTATAACTTCATTACATTTTTGTTTTTTGCTGGCTGTTCTTTGTCATACACATTTCATTTTTTATTCTTGGTTTTTAGAAAAATCGCTTTAAAGGAGAGCCTACCTTTCTTTCTGATGATGGATTTGATTTTAATTGAATCATTTCTGAAACTTCTTTAAATGATCTCAAAGCCTTTTAAAGCGTTCAGTCCCTAGCATTACCATACAAACACAAAAACAACAACAAAAGAGTTGAAGGTGTAACTCAATGGTAGAGTGCTTGCTTAACATGTGGGAGGTTCTGAGTTTGATTCCTTTAACTACATACACTCACAAAATAGTTATGTAAATGACATAAACATGTAGCCTTTTGGGATTGGCTTTTTTCACTGGTGAGCCATTCAAGTTGTTGATTATATCAATAATTATTTTTTGTTATTATTTTGCAGTATTGGGAATTGAACCCAGGGCTTTCATACTGAGTTACATCCTAGCCTTTAAAAAAAAAAGTTATCTGCCTATTTATGTATTTAAATTTAAATATAAAATGTTGAAGATGGCTGGGCATGGTGGTGCACACCTGCAGTCCCAGCATCTGGGAGGCTGAGGCAGGAGGATCACTGTGAGTTCAAGGCCAGCCTGAACTAATAGTGAGACCCTGTCTCAAAAAAAAAAAAAGATATTGAAGATTGAATCCCAGCCCTATGCACTGAGCTATGGGGTGTGAACTGAGCTACCTCCTCAGCCTCTTTTTTTCTTTTTTTGTATTTAAGAATATTTGTGGATATTTTTTAGATCAGCACATTCAGTTTTTTTTGTTTTGTTTTGTTTTGTTTTTTGCGGTACCAGGGATTGAACTCAGGACCATGCACTTGGGAGGCAGGTGCGGTGCCTCTGAGCTAAATCCCCAGCCCTAATAGGTTTTTTTTTTTCCTTTGGTACTGGGGATCCAACTTGGGTCCTTGGGCTTGTGAGGCAGGCGGCGGCACCACTGAGCTAAATCCCCGGCCCAGTACATTCAGTTTTTAACTTTTCTCTTCACAAACAGAAGAGCTCTTTCAATAGACTTTCTAAAATATTATTAAAATAGAGCTTCAAGGGCCGGGGATTTAGCTCAGTGGTGCCGCTGCCTGCCTCACAAGGGCAAGGTCCAGAGTTCAAGCCTTGGTGCCAAAAAAAAATTTGAGCTTCTAAATAAATATTCTATACAAAGGATCCTCAGCCTGTTTTTAATATTTGTATATTTATTATTATTTGTTTTTGTTTTGTTTTTTGAGACAGGGTGTCACTTTGTAGTTTAGGCCTTGAACTCATTAGCCCGCGCGTTGGCCTCCAACTACTGGTGATCCTCTTTGTTTTATCCTCTCCTGAGTGCTGGGATTATAGGTGTGTACCACCACACCCAGCTGTTTTTTATTTTCTATAATTTGAATAGGAGATGTCTAGGTGTTGAATTTTTGTCTTGAGTTTGAGACAGGGTGTCACAGAGTCCCTGAGTTGCCCAGGCTTGGCTCCAATTTGTAATCATCCTACCTCAATTATAAATATGTTCAGCACATCTGGCTGAGCAGGGGTTGGGGGTGGGGTGGAGGGTGGTTTGTTTGTTTGTTTTTGTTTTTTTTTTTTGAGACAGAGTTTCCTTATGTAGCCCAGACTGGAGCAATCCTTCTGTTTCAAGCTTCCTGAGTGCTGGGATTGGGATTACAGGTGTGCTCCACCATGCCCGGGGCCTGAATGTTCCTTTTGTTTACTGAGTAATTTTTTATGGCAAATACACAGTAGCTTAGGTAGGTTAACTGTTCATCTATTCAAGGACATTTGGATAGATTTTTGCTTTTTAGGCAGGGTCCCTAAATTGTTAGGTTGGCCTTGAACTACCAATCCTCCTGCTTCAGTCTCTTGCACTGGGATTGTAGGGATGCACCACTACACCCAACTGATCCTAGTGTTTGACTACTAAAATAAAAAGTGTTTTGGTCAGGCTTGGTGGCACATGCCATAGTCTCAGTAGTTTGTGAAGCTTGAGGGAGTAAGATGGCAAGTCCATACCTAGCTTGGGCAACTCAGGGACTCAACATAAAAACAGAGTGGTGAGAGCTGGGAGTGAGTAGTGGGATAGTCCTGTAATCTCAGCACGTTGGGAGACTCAGACAGGAGGATCTCCAAAATTAAAGCCCAGCTTGGGCTATTTATTTATTTTAATTTTCTTTAATTAAGTTTATTGGTACATTTTATTTATTTATTTATTTATTTTTGTTTGTTTGTTTTTTTGGTACCGGGGATCGAACTTGGGTCCTTGTGCTCGAAGAAGCAGGTGGCAGAACCACTGAGCTAAATCCCCAGCCCTTATTGGTACATTTTAGGTATACATAATGATCACATTCATCATAGGGAATTTGTAGCTGTACATGGTGTATCTTTTTTTTTTTTTTGCTACCGGGGATCAAACTCGGGACCTTGTGCTTGCAAGGCAGGCGCTGGAACCACTGAGCTAAATCCCCAGCCCCGACATGGTATATCTTGATTCTTATTTTTTCCCATTCCCTTACTCTCTAGCCCTTCTTTACAAAAACTTTGTTTCTATTTTTTTCTTTTTTTCTCATTTTTTTCCTTTCCCTTTCTATTTAGATACAGGGTACAGGCTGGCCTCGAACTCTAGGCAATCCTCCTGCTTCAGCTTTCCAGAGTGTTGGGATTGTTGGTGTGGGTCCATGCCTAGCTCCATAGTAGACATTTATTTGTTTGTTCATTTTTTGGGGATACCGGGATCGAACTTACGACCTTGCACTTGCGAGTCAGGCGGCAGAACCACTGAGCTAAATCCCCGGCCATAATAGACATTTGTGTGTGTGTGTGTGTGTGTGTGTATGTATGTATGTTGTTTTTTATTTTATTTTATTTTTTGGTACCGGGGATAGAACTCGGGTCCTTGCACTTGTGCAGCAGGTGGTGAAACCACTGAGCTAAATCCCTGGCCCCTGTATGTATGTTTTTGAAACAAGGTCTTGGTGTTCAGACCAGCATTGAATTCACTATGTAGCCCAGGCAAGCTTTGAACTGGCATCTTCCTGCCCCAGCCTCCCAAGTGCTGTGATTATAGGCATGCACCACCACACCCAGCTCATAATAGGCTTTTTTTCTTTTGGTACCAGGAATTGAACTGGGTTTTGCCCTTGCCAGGCAGGTGGTGCCCTACTGAGCTACATCCCTGACCCCATAATAGGGTTTTCTTCTTTTTTGGTACTGGGGATCGAACTCAGGACCTTGCACTTACAAGGGAGGTGCCCCGTTCCACTGAGCTAAATTCCCGGCCCTTCCATAATAGGCTTTTAAAGATTGCTGGAAGGATAAAATCTGTTTTGGTGGATGAACAATTATATTTACATGTTAGATTAAATTAAAAATAATTACTGGTTATATGATATCCCCTCATATGCCAGCAAGAAACTGAAGCTAATCTTCCCTTGTGAATTATTAGGATATATTCCCCATGTCATTTCTAATTTCTCTTGATGCTGTAATTGGAGCTATTGGGGCTCCCTGGTGAAGTTGGTGATATGCCAGTAATAATAATAGACATTAATACCGTACTAGTAATTGTCATTGGGATTTTACATCAAAACATTTCCTTTTTCTAATTTTATTTTTTTTCAAAACATTTTCTTTTTAAACATTTTTATTGCACGGTGACTATTTATAGTTGTATATATCAAAGACATTTTTCTCTCTCTCTTTTTTTTTTTTTGCGGTACTGGGAATTAAACTCAAGGTCTTGCATGCCTGACCACTCAGCTAAACCTACGCACTGTTATTGAGTTTTAAAAATTTTAACTATCCTAGCTGGTGGCGCATATCTGTAATCCCAGAACTTGGAAGGCTGAGGCAGGAGGATCTCCAGGAGTTGGAGGCCAGCCTAGGCTGTGAAGTGAGTTTAATTAAGGTCAGCCTAAGCTACATAGCAAGACCCTGTTTCAATCCCCCCCCCCTTTTTTTTTCTTTTTGGTAGTACTGGTGATTGAACCCAAGGTCTTCACATTGAACTACATCCTCAGCCCCCTTCCCTTTTTTAATTTAAATTTTTTTGGTTTTTTGAGACAGGGACTTGGTACGTAATTCAGGCTGGCCTTGAACTCACTGTGTAGGCCAGTCTGGTCTCAAACTCGTGATTCTCCTCCTCCGTGCTGGGAATATAGATGTGCAGTACCATGCAGGCTTAGACTTTTTTTTTGGTACTGGGGATTGTTACTTTGGTACTTTGAGCTTGTCAGGCAGGTGTGGCACCACTGAGCTAAATCCCAGGCTCAACCTTTTTTATTTTGAGACAGTCTTGCTAAGTGACTTAAATTGCCTAGGCAGGGATAGAACTTGGGATCTTCATGCCTCAAACTCCTAGAATGCTGGGGTCATAGATATGTGTCACTACACTTGGCTGGAGTTAATTTTTATAGATAACCTGAGATGAGGGCCCAGGTTTATCATTTTGCTTATGGTTATCCATTTGTCTGAGCACTATTTGTTGAAAAGATTATTCTTATTTATTTATTTATTTATTTTTTAAGTTTGATGTCCATCAGTGCAATCTGCTTTATTTGACATAAGGCTATTTTTTGGTTTTTGAGATAAGGTCTTGCTATGTAGTTCAGACTGTCCTTGAACTCACTATGTAGCCCAGGCTGTCCTCGAATTTGGAGCAGTCTTCCCTCATCTTCCCAAGTACTGGTATTATAGGCATGCACTACCATGCCTGGCCTAAAAGTATGATTTTATCTGAATTTTTTGCCACCATGCCCAATGAAAAGACTATTCTTTTCCCAGTTAAATGGTAGAAATTTTGAGACAGTTCTCACTGTATAGTATGGCTGCCTTGAAATTGCAATGTAGCCAAGGTTGGCCTTCAAGTGGGGATCCTCCCCTTGGCTTCCTGCACCCTGGCATCACGCATGGGTACTACCTCACCCATCTCTACCTGAATGGTTTTGACCCCCTTGTTGAAAATATGTATGGATTTTAAAATTTTTGAGATAGAGTCTACCTGTATAGTCCAGGCTGGCCTTGAACTTGGTGATCCTTCTGCCTCAGCCTCCGAAGTGCTGAGTTAACAGACATGCACCACCATGCCTGGGTTATCTGTGGATTTATATCTGCACCCTCAGTTGTGTTCATCTATTGATCTAAATGTTTATTTTAAGCCAGTATCATAGCCTTCATTGCTGTAGCTTTGTAGCAGATTTTAAAATTGGGAAGTATGAGTCCACTAAGCTTTTTCATTTTGAAGGTTGTTTTGGGTATCTTTGCATTTTCAGATGAATTTTAGGATCTGGTTGTCAATTTCTGGAGAAAAGGCAACTAGGATTTTGTTTTCTTTCTTTCTTTTTTTTTTTTTTTTGGTATTGGGGATTGAACTGGGGACCTTGCTCTTACAAGGCAGGCACAGTGCCAATGAGCTAAATCCCCGGCACTAGGCAGTACCTTTCGAAGTTTGTTGAGTACTATATTTTATTATGAAAAAAGTTAGATTTTGTGTATTTTTTCGATTGGGCTGGTCATAGCATTTTTTTCTCCTTGTGGTGCTAGGCACCAAACCTAGGCCTCGTACGTGTGAGGCAAGTGCTCTGCCACTTAGCTATTCACCCAGGCCCTCAGGTTCAATCTATAAAATGTTCTGGAAATTAAATCATAGCACAGTGCATGGCACATGGTGGATATCGGCTGCTGTTGTCAAATTGAGAACCATATGCTAGACAGCTGGGCTGTCTGTACTAAGCACATAATAAGTATTATCTTATTCAACCCTCAGAACAACCCAACATGAGTTGCTAGGTATAGCCATTATTGTAGGTTTACATATTAGGAAATTGATACTACATAGAGCGATTAAGTGGTTGCCCAAGTGATGGTGCTGCTATTCCAGTGAAGGCCATCTGCCTTCAGCGCACCTGTCATCTGTCCTGCTGCTGCTACCGTTGTAAAAGAGTAAGAACAGTGTTTACTACAAAATGTATTTTTAGTGAATGGTTGTTGTAAATGGAAGATTAAAATGAGAATTTTTTTTTGTCTGCTTATAAATTTGGCATCATAACATAAATAGAAGTGGCCCTGAATGTGGCTTCTAGTGTCCATCAAAACCCAGTGTAAATTCTGTCTACTATGAAGATTTACTTTTGTTTGACTTCTGAGTTATAGCTAAGTTAATAACAACCACAATGTAAGTGTATCTACAAAGTAGTGAGATAGTTTTTCAGTTTATCATACCAGAAATGAATGTTCCCTTTAACAAGAAATAGTTAATCATGGGGAGCTAGACACTTTTTTATAACTTGAGGTAAAATTTAACTTAAACATTCATTCCCCCCTCCTTTTTTTGCGGTTCTAGGGGTTGAACCTAGGTTTCAAGTGCTCCACCACTGATTTACATGTCCAATATTGGCCCCCCCCCCCCCCATGGCATGTATATTTTTGGAGGGTCTCCCTGCAGAATCTAGGCTGGACTTAGACTTGCCGTATAGACCAGGCTAGTCTTGAATTTGTGATCCTCCTGCCTCAGCTTCCCTGGTACTTTGATTACAGGTGTGTGCCACCATTCTTGGCCTCTAGTACCTTATTTATTTATTTAAAATTTTTAAAAAACTATCTTTTTATTGGGCTGGGGATTTAGCTCAGTGGTTCTGATGCCTGCCTCTCAAACGCAAAGTCCTGAGTTCGATCCCTGGTACCAAAAAAAACCCACCTGTCTTTGTATTTATTTTACAGTACTGAGGCTTGAACTCAGGACCTTCACACTGAGCCAAATCTCCAGCCCCCTTACCCCCTTTTTTATTTTGAGATGGTTTCACTAAGCTCTTTCTGTCTCAGTTTCTTTTTTTTCTTGAGATAAGATTTGCTAAGTTGCCCAGCTACCTCAGCCTCTTGAGTAAAAGTGTGTGCCACTGTGTCTGGAAATATTTGTCATTTTAAAGTACACAATTCAGGGCCGGCGATTTAGCTCAGTGGTTTCGCCGCCTGCTTTGCAAGCACAAGGACCCAAGTTCGATCCCCAGTACCAAAAAAAAATAAAATAAATAAAGCACACAATTCAGAGCCATTTCTTTTATATATAAATTGTGCAACCATTACTATTATCTTATTCCAGAAGGTTTTCGTCACCTCTAAAAAGAAATCATTAGTGATAGTGCATTCTTATAATTCCAGAACTCTGGGAAGCTGAGGCAGAAGATTCCCAAGTTCTAGCCCAGCCTGGGCAACTTAGTGACTTAGAGAGGCCCTGTCTTGAAAAAACAAAATGCCTATCAGTAAATAGTTCTTTCCCCAAACTTTTTTTCTCTCTCTCTTTTTTATTTTACTGTGGATTGAACCCAGAATCTTTGCATTGAGCTACATCCCTAGCCCTTTTTAAATTTCTCTTTTTGGAGACAGTGTCTCACTATGTAATTCAGGCTGGGATTGAACTCACTATGTAGCCCAGGCTGTCCTCCAACTCACAGCAATCCTCCTGCCTGAGCCTCCCCTTTTTAAACTTTTTGAGGCAGAGTCTTACTAAGGTTCAGTTGCCTACACGGGGCTCAAAATTGTGATCTTCTCACCTCAGTCTCCCAGAGTAAGCTTACAGATATGTGCCACCACACCTGGCTCATTTTTAAAAGTTTTAGTTTGAGACAAAATCTCTAAATTGCCAAGGCTCAGTTTGAACTTGCAGTCCTCCTCCCTTAGCCTGTTAGAGTGCTAGTGTTGCATGTGTGTGCCATCACACTCTGCTGTAATTTGGATTTTGAATTAACTACCAGGCAACTTTGCTGGTTAATAGGAAGGATGTTTATTGGTCGGCTGTTTATTTAAATCATCATTTTGGTCAGCATTTCTTCTCTTACTGCTTTTCCTTGGTTTTTGGAAAAGAAGATGAAAAGTTCCATGCTGTCATATTATTTTTTATATGTCACAATTATTTTTGTGTTCTGTATTCCTTACTAAATTTACAACTTTAGGCTTTGGATTAGATTGTGTTTATTTTGTATTTTGGGGCCTAGCACAGTTCTTGGGGGAGAAATGAGGGAAGAGTCTGTGAGATAAAGTAATGCCTAAGTCATTTCTTTCTTTTTTTTTTTTTTTTCTTTTTTTGGTACCAGGGATTGAACTTGGGTCCTTGTGCTTGCGAGGCAGGTGGCGGAACCACTGAGCTAAATCCCCGGCCCTAAGTCATATCTTACATCTTGATTCTCCTCCACACAGGAAAGCAAGATTTGTATTTTAGAATTGTAAATTGAAAATAAGTAGGGATTGGCCCATGAACACATCATTTGGAGAAAGTTATATAATCAAAGCCACGTGGCACAAAATAGTTATCTTTCTTTTTTTTTTTGGTACTGGGGATCGAACTCGGGTCCTTATGCTTGCGCAGCAGGCAGTGAAACCACTGAGCTAAATCCCTGGCCCCAAAATAGTTATCTTTTAAGTCATGAAATTATAGCTTGTCTTTATTATTACTTTATTTGGATGAATGTGGCCAAAATGATAAAGGTTAATATTTTGTAATTAAAGTGGTGAGTTGTAAGATTTAGTAGCCTATTTAAGTTACAGAAAATCACCATTTTTTTTTAATAGCAAAACATTTATTGGTACATTTTAGGCATACATAATAACAGTCATCATAGGGCATTTGCACCTGTACATGGTACCTCCCACTTCTTTTTTCCCATTCCCCCCTCCCCTCAAGCCCCCTCCTCTCCCTATGTACAAAAGTTTTGTTTCCATTTTTTCCTTCTATTTTCACTTTTTTTTGTCCCTTCCTTTCTTTCTCCCTTCTCCTTTGTTCTCCTTCTCATTTGAACATTTTCCCATTTCCCAATATCTGGTAAGTCCTTATTTCCACTTTTGGTTTCTCACACCAGAGAAACAATGCGGTATTTAGGCATGCATGCCTGATTTATTTCACTTAAGAGTATGCTCTCAAGGTGCATCCATTTACCTGTAAATGTCTGAAGGTCATCCTTCCTTCTTTTTTTTTTTGCTACTGGGGATCAAATTCAGGACCTTGCGCTTGTGAGGTGGGCAGCGGAACCACTGAGCTAAATCCCTGGTCAGGTCATCCTTTATGGTAGAGTAGTACTCATTGTATAAAAAAGTCACATCTTTATCCATTCATCTGTTGATGGGCATTTGGGCTGTTGCCAAGGTTTAGCTGTTACAAATTGTGCTGCTATAAACATGGATGTGCATATATTGCTGTGGTGTGATCTTTTTAATTCTTTCAAGAAGATATCGAGGGGAATAGCTCGGGGAACCTCTAGTTTCAGGGTTTTTTTTTTTTGGTACCGGGGATCGAACTCAGGTCGTTGCACTTGGGCAGCAGGCAGCGGAACCACTGAGCTAAGTCCCCAGCCCCTAGTTTCAGTTTTTTGAGGAATCTTCACACTGATTTCCACAGTGGTTGCACCAGTCTACACTCCCACCAACAATGGGGAAGGGTTCCTTTTCCCCACAGCCCCTCCAGCATTTGTTATTGGTTGATTTTTTGTGTGTGTGTGTGGTACAGGTTATTAAACTCAGGACCTTGTGCTTGAGAGGCAGGCACTGTGCCAAGGAGCTAATTCCCTGGCCCTGCTTGATTTCTTTTTTTTTTTTCTGGTTGATTTCTTTTTTTTTTTTTTTCTGGTTGATTTCTTTTTTTTTTTTTTTCTGGTTGATTTCTTGATAGTCATTCTTTCTGGAGAGAGATGGAATCTCTTGAGGTTTTTTTAATTTTAATTTTTTTAATTTTTGGTACCAGGGATCAAACTTGGGTCCTTTTGCCTGTGGAACCATTGAGCTAAATCCCTGGACCCCTTGAGTTGTTTTAATTTTCATTTCTTGAATGACCAGTGGTATTAAACATTTTTTCATATATTTATTTGCCATTTCTACTTCTTCGTCTGAGAAGTGTCTGTTCATTTCAGATGCCCATTTTTGCATTGGGTCTTTAAATTTGGGAGGTCTGATTTTTGTAAGTTCTTTATTTATTCTAGATAATAGTCCTTTGTCTGAGGAATAGCTGGCAAAGACTTTTTCCCACACTGTGGGTTGTCTCTTCACTCTGTTCGTGTTTTCTCTTGCTGTGCAAAAACTTTTTTTTTTTTTTTTTTTGGTACCAGGTATTGAACCCGGGTCCTTGCGCTTGGGCAGCAGGCGGCGAAACCACTGAGCTAAATCCCTGGCCCAATGTGCAAAAGCTTTTTAATAAGATGAGATCCCAGTTGTTGATTCTTTGTGATAGCTCCTGTGCAGTTGGGGTTTTGTTCATAAAGTCTTTGGCTACATCATTGTCTTTGAGAGTTCTGCCTGTTCTTTCAGCAGATTTAGTGTTTCTCTGTCTCCCTCCCTCCCTAGTGTTTTTCATTTCTCTTGCTTTGGTACCAGGGATCGAACTCGGGACCTTGTGCTTGTGAGGCAGGCGCCAGAACCACTGGGCTAAATCCCCGGCCCGCTTCTCTTATGTAGATCTTTGATTCATTTCAAGTTTAGGTTAGAGCCTGGTGAAAGATACGGGTTTAGTTTCAATCTTTGGTATGCGGAAAGCCAGTTTTTCTAGCACCATTTATTAAAGAGGCTTTCTTCCTGTGAAGGTGTTTGGCTGTTTTGTGAAAGATAAGGTGGCTGAGTATGTCTGGAGTTGTTTCTGAATCTTCTAATCTGTTCCATTGATCCTCAGGTCTGTTTTTTTCCCCAATACCATGCTGAGTAGCTTTGTAGTATAATTTCAGGTCAAGAATTGAGATATTCGCTGCCTTGCCTTTATTGCCTAGAATTGCCTTTGCTATTCTAGGTCTTTCTGGTTTCAAATGAATTTTACAATTGCCTTTTGAAACAGGTCTCACTAAGTTGCTGAGTTGCCTAGGCTGAGTTTGAATTTGTGATCCCCTTGGATTAGTCTCCCAGAGTGCTGGGATTATAGGCCTGTGCCACTTTGGTGGCCTAAAATTAGCTTTTGTCATAACTTTTCCTTTATATGTTCTTTTTTTTTTTTTTTGGTACTGGGAATCGAACTCAGGACCTTGCACTTGTGAGGCAGGTGCAGTGCCACTGAGCTAAATCCCCGGCCCACAACTTTTCCTTTAAAAAAATTTTTTTTGGGGCCGGGGATTTAGCTCAGTGGTTTCGCTGCCTGCTGTACAAGCGCAGGGACCCGAGTTCAATCCCCGGTACCAAAAAAAAAAAATTTTTTTTTCTGTGGTTTTGGGGATGGAGCCCAGGGCTTTGTGCATGCTAGGTAAGTTCTCTTTCACTGAGCTACATTCTTGTTTCTTGTCATTTCTTTGTTTTGTTTTTGTTTTTGTTTTTTGAGGTAGGGTTTCCTTTATGTAGCTCAAAGTGGTCTCAAACTGAGTGTGATCCTCCTGTTTCAGCCTTCTAAATGCTGGGATTACAGGTGTGTACTGCCATGCCCAGCTCATTTCTTTTTACTATGCTTAAAGTCTAGCAAAAGACTCATTCCATTAAGATATACTTTGTGTTGGAAGAGATTGTAACAACTTTATTTTGTATATTTCAAAATAGTCTTTAGTGGTGAACTCACAACTTTTTAATTGCAGGTCTTAGTCCAGCACCCAGGTCTAAATTTTGGGAGAGCATCGTGGTAGATAACCAGACTTTAGAGATCAGCCAGAATTGAAGTCATCAATTAATAGTGTCCCACTGCAAATTTTGTTTTGGAATTTTTCAGTCATTAATGGAAGTAATACCTAACTAATAGAATCTCTTTCTTTTTCCTCCCTTTCCCTTCTTTTCCTTCCTGTACTGAGGATTGTACCAGGCCTTTTGCACTGAGCTGCATCCCTGGTTGTTTTTTTTTTTTTTTTTTTGGTACTGGGGATTGAACTCAGGTCCTTGTGCTTGTGGGGCAGGTGGTGGCACCACTGAGCTAAATCCCTGCCCGGCCCCTTTAGTTGTTTTTTTTGACAGGGTCTTGCTAAATTGCTCAGATTGGGCTTGAATTTAATGACCTTCCTGTCTCAGCCTCCTAGAGTGCTCAGGTTACATATGCCTTGCCTCCAGGATTTTTCTTTATAAAAATCAGATATTTCAGATGCTGTCTGGCAAACATCAACTTTTCAAATAGATGCATGTCACTAATAAATCAGTTTAGCAGACTTATTTGTCTTAGATTTAAGAGTTCTTATTGCTTCTTTCCATTTATTAGGTTGGTATTTGAGCCATTCATTAGGGTAATATCTTTTCACCAGGAACTTGGATACAGAATTTTCATAAATCTAAAAGGTTTAGCTTTGAGAATCTTAAGAAATACGGGTAAACCATAGAGCACACTGTTTCCCCCCACACACACTGTTTCTTTTCTATTTTTGCGAAACCTGGGATCTAACTTGGGACCTTGTGCTTCCCAGGCAGGTGCTGGAGCCACTGAGCTGAACCTCCAGCCCCCACACTCTGTTTTGTAATGGTTTGTACCAGGAGCCTCTTAGCATCTGCTATACTTTTTCATTTTTCTCAAGTGTTCTTCATATCTCTTTCATTTCAGTCTTTTTTTTTTGGTACCGGCGATCGAATTCAGGTCCTTGCACTTGCACAGCAGGCGGCGAAACCACTGAGCTAAATCCCCGGCCCCTCATCTCAGTCTTTTATGGGAGGAATCTAGTTAAATTTCTGAAATATTCCTAGATTACTCATAACTGGAGGACAAAGTGCCCACTGGCTGTAGCTTTAAATGTGTGTGAGACCTTAGGAAATGCTTTGTGGGTTTGTGAATACAAGCTCTCCTTTTGTGTACTCTATGCTGTTTTACCATCCACATAAACTTAAAATAGTCTTATATTTTAAGGATTAAACAAAGAAGAAAAACCACATTTGCAATATTTTATTATTATTGTTGTTACTGTTATTGTTATTTTTTTGAGACAGGGTCTCACTGTGTAGTTCAGGCTGGACTTTGAACTCAAGGCTATTCTGCTTCTGCCCTCCTGAATGCTGCTGAGGTTACTGGTGTGTGCCACTACACTAGGCTGTATTGACTGATTGATTGATTGGTACCTGGGATGGAACTTGGGACCTTGTGCTTTTGAGGCAGGCAGTGGCACCACTGAGCTAAATCCCCAGCCCTTGGCTGTTTTATTTTTGAGACAGGTCCTTGTTAATTTTCCCAGGCTATTCTCAAATTTCTAGGCTCAAGTGATCCTTCTGAGGAGGTGGGGAACTACAGGTGTACCTGTGCACCCAGGTCATCATTAAGTTTTTTCTTGCTCATTCATTCATTTACTTAGTCAACAAATATTGAGTATCTACAAAGTGCCATGTGTTGTTGTAAGTGCAGGGAATAAAGCGATGAGCACAACAGACATGGTTCCTGCCTTCAAGGATCTTACAGTAAACTGAGATAAACATTAAACTAGTAATTTTTCAAGTTCATACACAATTGGGTATCACTTAACATGAGGCACCCTGGGAAATGCGACTAGGCAAATTTTATTACTGTGTAAACATGAGAATAGCATACTTAAACTAAGGTGGTTGTCACTAGGTGACAAGAGTTTAATGGGACCTCCAGTGTGTATATGTGGTCCTGAAACCACTTTATGGCACATGATTGTAATTGCAGTTAAACTGAGAAAACTAAGCCTGGTACAGTGATGAATGCCTATAGTCCCAGCATTTGGGAGGCTGAGGCAGGAAGATCATAAATTTGAGTCGTGCCTGGGCAATTTAGACCTTGTCTCAAAATAAAAAACGACTGAGGGTATGTGTTAGTGTAGAGTGCCCTTGAATTCAGTCCAGTGCCTCAAAAATAAAATGAAAATAACCCAAAAAATAAATTGAGGACAAGGCATAGAGCTGTAGTGAATTTTGAAATGTGTAGCCTGAGGAGACCTGATCTAGTCTGATGGTTAGAGAGGCTACCCCCAAAAACTGACTTGGTGGTTTGCATCCAAAGTTGAGTAAGAGTTAACTCAAGGGTTGGTCTGGGGATTTAGCTCAGTGGTTTCGCCGCCTGCTGCATAGGTGCAAGGACCCGAGTTCAATCCAGTACCCCCCCCAAAAAGAGTTAACTTTATAAAGGGCCGGAAAAATGTCACTGATAGTGGGAGAGAGGTACTAAAAGGGCATCTTAGGCAGTGCTAACTGGAGCTTGTATAGTTTTGTTAACTTTTTAAAAAAATTTTTTTGGTACCAGGGATTGAACTCCGGACCTTGTGCTTGCAAGGCAGGCACCGGAACCACTGAGCTAAATCCCCGGCCCATTTTGTTAACTTTAAAAGGTTCTAAGTTTATATTGTTGAAGTATGGCATCCTGAGGGTTTGGTCCTCCCCTCCCTTTTCTGTATTAGACATTATCTTGCTGTGTAGTCCAGGCTGGCCTTGAACTTCAGTGATCTTTCTGCCTCAGATTCTCAAGTGCTGGATTAACAAGCATATTCTACCATGCCTGGTTCTCTTTTGTTTTTAATTTAGTATTAGATTGTGTGTTTATATTCAGATGGGTGAGAAGAACTTCAACCAATGGTCAGATTTTCCTCTGATCTGATTTGACTTTCTCAAGATGGTCCTTTATCCTTTTTTCCCCCTTGTACTCAAGACTTTGGGACTGAGCTACATCCCAAGCCCCTCTTTTCTTTCTTTTTTTTGGGAGGCAGTGGTCAGGGACTTGCTAAATTGCCCAGGCTGCCCTCCAACGTCCTCCTCCCTCAGCCTCCCAAGTAGCTGTGATTGTAGGTAGGAGTTGGCCACTAGGCTTGGTTTCAAGATGTCTTTAAAACAAATATTTTATTACAATTTTAGATTCATTTTTATTTATGTTTTGCTTTTCTATTAATGCAAAATTGCATTAAGCTTATAACACATGCTTTAAAGGGATTTTTTTGACTATTATAAAAGTTTAACAAATGTGACATGAAAATGTAGCCAAGTGTGGTGGTGCACCCCTGTCCCAGCATTCGAAGGCTTGAGGCAGGAGGATCGCCATGAGTTTGAGGTCAGCCTGCGCTACATAGCAAAACCCTATCTCGAAAATAAAAAGCCAAGCCAAAACAACAAGAATGTATGTATATCACCCAATTTTCAGTCCATGTCAAACTAGGGTTTTGGAGAGGGGCATGGATTTCTGTGTTGAGCAGTCATTTAAACACGTTACAAGGCTTCCAACTTGATCATACTGTTCCTTGTAGTTCTACTATCCCAGTATTGTTCTGTGGGCCACTAGTTGCCATCTTCACATATTCATCACAAGATTCGTAAAGGGAGATTAATCCCTACACTATTCCTTGGATATATCTGCCACTATTTAATTTCAGTGATAACTTCTTTTCCATAATTTTTTTTTCAACTTCTTTTCCATAATTTTTTTTTCAGCTTGGGAAGATCTTTGCTCATGTTGTCTACTCCTCAGACTTAGAGCTCCTTTAAAAGGGTTTATTTTTTTAAAGTCTAAATCATCTCATAGAAAAGGGCTTCAGTTGTAAGTAGCACATGTAGAGGAACTTGCTCTTCTTGTGGAATGTACTTCACAAGATTTTGGAAGCCTACTTTTTGGGCAGCTGGTGATTGTTGATCCCAGCATCCTTCCTCATTGTGAAAAAAAAAGTAGATTAAAAAAATAATACCCCATACCCCTCCTGGGTGGCAGTGTTACTTTATTACTTTGCAATTCCTGGCTTCAAACTGTTCTGCCTCAGCCTGCTGAGTAGTTAGGACTAGAGGTGCATGTCTCCATGCCCAGATACTCAAAAATTTTTTTAATGTACTAGGAATTTAACCAGGGGCTTGCTAGGCAAGTGCTTAACTTTGCTACATTCCTAGCTCTTTTTAAAATTTTGAGATGAGGTCTCACTAAGTCGTCCAGGCTGGCCTTAAACTTGGGATCCTGTTTCCTTAGTCTCTTGAGTGGCTGGGATTATAGGCTGCAAATTTTTTTTTTTTTTGGTACTGGGGATTGAACCCGGGACCTTGTGCTTGCAAGGCAGATGCCGGGACCACTGAGCTAAATCCCTGGCCCTTGGTTTTTGTTTTTAAACAATAGCACCACTTCTGTATCTTGTTCTTTCCTGTCTATTCTGTTTGGTGGCTCATACTATATTAGATTATGCTATATTTGTATATAAAGAATTGCCTTTCTTTTTGGTTCTGGGGATTGAATTTGGGACCTTGTGCTTATGAGGCATGCGGTGGCACCACTGAGCTAAATCCCTGGCTTGCCTTTTTTTTTTTTCTTTTAAGACGTGGGCTCACTATGTTTTATTTATTTATTTTTCTTGGTACCAGGCTTTGAACCAAGGGCCTAACAGTGAATTTGGTACACAGAACCCTTTGAATCCAGGGCTCACCCTTTTTCATTTTTTAATTTTTTTGGTTTTTTGAGAGAAGGTCTTGCTATGTAGTTCCAGCTGGCCTTGAGCTTACTATGTAGCCTGCCTCAGCCTCCTCGGTGCTGGGATTACAGGCATGTGCCACCAGGCCCAGCTTCACCCTTGTTTTGAGATAGTCTTGCTAAATTGCTCAGGCTTGCTTTGAGCTTGCCATCTTCCCACCTCAACCTCCCCAGGAACTGCAGTTACAGGTGTGAATCATCATGCCCAGTTTTTCATGGTGATTTTTCACAATTCGTTCAGAAAACATTAACTTTTCATGGAATCATAATGTCATACTTAGAATTTTATTATCAAATCCTTTGATTTCTGTGTCGCCACTCTTGAAGTTCTTTACCAATTCAGTGTTATGAATATTTTTCTCTATCCTTAAGATTTTTTAACATTGAAAATGTTTAATACATACAGGATTTTTTTTTTTTCCTGGGTACTGGGATTGAATCCAGGTCCTGCTACATGCCAGGCAAGAACTCTACCACTGAGCTGTATCTCAGTTCTTTCTGCGTTTGTTTTGAGACAGGGTCTCTCTAGATCCCTCAGACTGGGCTGGAATTTGTGATCCTTTTGCCTCAGCCCCCAAGTAACTGGGATTAGGGGCATGTGCTGCCTCACTCAGCCATATAGGAATTTTCCTTGCTGTATTTTTCTCCCAAATGGCTAATTAGCTCTTCAAGCATCTTTTTTTTTTTTTCTGGTACCAGGGATCGAACTCTGGACCTTGTACTTGTGAGACAGGCAATGAAACCACTGAGCTAAATCCTGGCCCTGTTCAAGCATCATTTATTGGGTTCCCTTACTGCTTTAAATGTCCCCTTTTCATACTAAACTTCTCCATGTGCTAGTGATTTACTCCTAGATTTTACATCAGTACTTGGAGAATGCTGTCTTGTTATTAATTCCTCCCCACACTTCATTGAAACTGATGGTGTGTCTGTGAATCCATCACAGTCAGGTACCCTCACTTTTGTTGTTGAGACAAGTACCGTCACTTTGTTGTTGCTATGTATTCCAGTCTGACCTCAAACTCATAGTGATCCTCCTGGCTTTGCCTCCCAGTGCTGAGATTACCCCGGCTCACTATGTAGCCCAGGCAGGCTTCAGATTTGCTATGTAGCCCAGGCCAGGCTAGTCTCTAACTCCAGATCTTCCTGAGTGCTGGGATGACAGGTGTGTGCTACCACACCTGGCTTGCCTTGTTCATTTTTTTTGTTTGTTTTTGTGGGGTTTTTTGTGGGTATCAAACTCAGGACCTTGTGCCTGTGGTACCACTGAGCTAAATCCCTGGCTCACATTCATTTTTTTTTTTTTTTTGGTACCAGGGATTGAACTCGGGTCCTTGCGTTTGCAAAGCAGGCAGTGGGACCACTAAGCTAAATCTCCGGCGCCCTCACATTCATTTTTATAGCAGCAGAATAGATCATAGTATGTACGTGCCATAATTTTTAAGTAGTCATTAGTGATGGATGTTTAGTTGGCTTTTAGTCTTTACTCTTGCACCTAGTACTCCAGTGATGAACCTTGTATATATCTTGTTCTGTAGTTGAGTGTATATGTATCTACAGGATAAAATATTAATTTAGCAGATAACTTATTGAGCACTTGAACTGTAAGTTTGTGGATGATGTTTGGTGTGGGGTTTTTTGTACCTACTAGGTGCTAGAGTTTACAGAGTAAGACAAAAACGAATCAGATGTTTTCCCTGTTCTTGACTATTCGAGTCTGATATTAATATCAATGTAATGTGTCAGACATGCAATGGGAAGTGTAAAGTAATGAGTAGAGTTTAGGGAAACCAATAGAGTTCTTAGAGCTGAGATGGTTTTTTATGAATGAATGATTGAATGAATGAGTGGGGATCAAACCTAGGGCTTTGAGTATGCTAGGCAAGTGCCATTGAGCTGCATGCCCTGCTCTTGAGCTGACTCTTGCATCCTAAGTAACTATTAGCCAGACGAAGGAAGAAGGAAGGCATAGCATAAATGGAAAAGAAGGATTCAGGGGCATATAGATATGGTAGCATGAGAATTATGTGTAACTGCAAAGTATAAATTGTGAGATGCAGTTTGGTGGTAACAGGCTCTATACTTGGATAGATAAGTAGGGGTCAGATCAGCAAGGGCCTGATTTATCATCTTAGGAACTTGGACATTGCACTCATTCACTAACTCATTGATTTATTTTATTTTATTTTATTTATTTTATGTTATTTTATGTTATTTTATTTTATTTTGAGGGAGGGTCTCATTATGTAGTCCAGGCTGACTTGAACTAATTGTGTGTTCTAGGGTGGCCTTGAACTAACTGTAGTCCAGGCTGGCCTTGAACTCTCGGCAAACTTCCTGCCTCAGCCTCCCAAGTGCTGGAATTATAGGCATTGCCACCAGGCCCACGCATTTATTTATTTATTTATTTATTTATTTATTTATTTATTTTCTCTGTATCGTTCCAATTTTAGTATATGTGCTGCTGAAGCGAGCACCCCACTCATTTATTTATTGTGGCATTGTGTATTGAGATTAGGATCTTCACACTGGACTGCATTCACTTGACCCCTTAGTTTGAATTTGAGACAGGATCCTGCTAAGTGCTCAGGTGGGAGTCGAAATTGCATACCTCCTGCATCAGCCTCCTACACACCTGGGATTACAGGCATGTGTCACTGTGCCTAGGTCTTTTTTTTGTTTTGTTTTGTTTTTGGTACTTGGGATCGAACTCAGGGACCTTACGCTTGCGAGGCAGGTGGCAGAACCACTGAGCTAAATCCCGGCCCTCATTTATTTATTTTTTTTTATAGCTTCAAATGAAATGTTTTGTTTTGTTTTGTGTTGAGACAGGGTCTCACTATGTAGTTCAGTCTGGCCTTGAACTCACTATGTAGCCCAGGTTGGCTTCAAACTCATGGCCGTCCTCCTACCTCAGCCTCTGTAGTGCTGGGATTACAGGTGTGTGGCACCATGCTGTACTTGTCTTTATTGTGATCTAGTGGAAAGAACACAGTCATTAATTGAATTAACAGCTCTTGTTTGTTATCAGCGTTAGTTGAACTGACCACTTGGTTTGGTATTTGGCTAGATCATTTTCCATTTAGGAGCTTTGCATCCTGTGCCTGTACTTGCCTTATTGTCTGTGAGTGTTTCTGGCATTTAGGTACCTAACACATGTTTATTTTTTTCACCTTGAGAATTAAACAATATTGAAATATACAGAATCTGCCCCCAAAAATGTATGCATCAAGAAAAGAAAATCTTAGGGGCTGGGGATTTAGCTCAGTGGTTTTGCTGCCTGCTGCGCAAGTGCAAGGACCTGTGTTTGATCCTCGTTACCAAAAAAAAAAAAAAGAAAAGAAAAGAAAATCTTGAATAAATACTTTAATACTAAATTTATAGAGACATGACGAGATTAATACAAGTTACCTTTGGCTTCTACTGTTGTAAGACGTGGTGAAAGTGGTAGCCATTAGCTTCTAGACATTTATTAGTACACCGAACTACTGAAGTGCGCACACTTTTTTTTTAATACTTTGATTTTTTTTTTTTTTTTTTTTTCTTTTTTGGTGCTGGGGATTGATCCCCGGTCCTTGCGCTTGCGGAGCAGGCGGCAGAACCACTGAGCTAAATCGCTAGCCCCTTTCTTTCTTTTTATTCCCCGGTACTGAGAATTGAACTTAGGACCTTGCGCTTGCCAGGCAGGCACGGCACCACTGAGGTACATTCCCAGCCCATGTACATAATTTTTTTGGCAAATTCTATGATCAGTTTACCAGTTACATGGGTGAGGATCCTACCTCTTAAGATTCTTGTATCTTGTCCTCCTCTTCCTAGATACTGTAAACGCAGGATTGTAATTTTGACTGCATATTAACTAGTATATGATACAGTTTGTTTTCACCCTTGACATTTCATCAGAAGCATCCATGGACCTATTAACAAATTAGTTACCAAAAGCCCAATCCTGCATATACTGAGACTTCAGTTTTTCACGTGGGTGGGGAGAATTGGACATCTGTTACATTTGTTATTTATAAAATTCAGCTGATTCCATTGTGCAACCAGGCTTTACAATCATTGATGTGCTTCTTGTGGCACACAGAAAAATAAATTCATGCAAGGTATGGTACAAAGTAAAGCAGCGGTCAAAGGAAGAATAAGCTCCAGGCCGTACCCAACAATTATATGATAATACAGTGATAAATAAGAATTGTGAATGGGTACTAGATTCTTAAATGCTGTTGGTCAGGAAGACTATGCAGAATAAAACTGATTGATGCCAGAATGAATTTGGTTCAAATTTTTTGGGGGTGTGTGTGTGCTACTGGTCACTGAACTCATGGCTACATCCCTAGGGCACCTGTTCCTTTTTAATTTTCAATAGGGTCCTTCTAAGTTGCTGAATTGCCCAAGCTAGGCTTGAATATGCCATCTTTCTGCCTCACTCAGAGTTCTGGGATTATAGGAATGTGCCACCACACCTGGCTTCTAGATTTTTAAAGCTTTTATTATAGAAAACATTCCTGTGGTTGGTGTTAAGCTATGCCCCACATTAAGAGTCCAAGGAATACCCTGGACTAACATTTAGTCAGTCATCCAGTATCAGTGTAACATAAAGGAACAACTGCATACAGTGATTTCTTGTTCAGGCTAGGAGGCTATAGCTGTCCCTATCGTCCCGGGGTTATGCAGGGCTGTACTTGTTGAAGCATGTCCTCTGCACTGTCACCAAACCTGTTTTATTTTGAGGGAATGAGGATTTATAGGTGTAAACCAAAGGCCTGGACTAGAGCAGTGGCTTGGCCTAGGCATGTCTATTCTACTCTGAGGATGCTGCTGTACTCACCATGGTTCAGAATGGGTTTCCATTGGTAGTCTATCTTCTTACCCTAGTCTTATGATGTGGTCCTTTTTGTGCCACTTTGACCTATCTAGAAGTTGCTATGCTTCTTTTCCAGCTTTCTTTGGACCAGTTCCCTATTTTTCATCTGCCTTTTTTGGGGTCTTCATTGGTTCCCTGAATTGTTCATGCTTTCTCTTTGATCTGTTGTTCGCTGGGATCTAGCCTATAAACAAGGGGCATTTACTTTCCTAATAACAATTAACAGGGCTGGGGATTTAGCTCATTGGTTCTGGCAGCTTCTTTGCAAGCACAAGGTCCCGAGTTCGATCCCTGATACCAAAAAAAAAAAAAGATACATACCTAATAACAATTTACATTTACTAGATTATCGTTAGTTCTTTGGTTGCTGCAGGCTAAAATTAATGCCAGTGGATACACAAACCTATAATCTTAGCACTTGGGGAAGATGAGGCAGGAGGATCACAGTTTGAAGCCCAGCTGGGTAATTTAGTGATTCAGCAAGACCCTGTCTCAAAATTAAAATGACTGGGAATGTAGCTCAGTGTGAAGGTCCTGGGTTCAATCTTCAGAGTTCATGTTCTATCCACTCCTTACTGGATTTGCCTAGCTTGGTCCCGGGTCCTTCTTTTGTTTCTTGGCAAACAGTAGCTGACTGAGCTCAACTCTGTCTGCTAGGTAGAAAGGGTTGTTGAATACTTGACTTCTTTATTCTGTGATTGGTATGATGGAGTAGGAGTCAGAAGTTGCTGATTTAATTGGTCGTGGTATATGCCTGTAATCTTGGCACTTGGGAAGCTGAGGCAGGAGGATTGCCATGAGTTCGAGGCCAACCTAGGCTACATGGTAAGTTCAAGGTCAGCCTGTCTCAAAAAACAAAAACAAGGGCCAGGGATTTAGCTCAGTGGTTTCGCCACCTGGTGTGTGAGCTCAAGGACCCGAGTTCATTCCCTGGTACCAAAAAAAAAAAGTTCTTTAGGGCCGGTGATTTAGCTCAGTGGTTTCGCCGCCTGCTGCACAAGTGCAAGGACCTGAGTTCGATCCCCGGTACCAAAAAAAAAAAACCCACCAAAAAAACAAAAACAAAACTTAAAGTTGCTGGTCTCTAATTGTGTTTTTTGGGGGCACTGATCCTTGAACCTTGGATGCTACACATGCTAGGCAAGTGCCTGCTGCTGAGCTACATCCCAGGCCTTTTTATTTTGAGACAAGGTCTTGCAGAGTTGCCTAGGCTGCCAACAAATTTTTCAGCCTCCTGAGTAGCTGGGATTACAGGGCTGTGCCACTATGCTGGGCCTAATTGCCTTTTTGTTAAAGGGCACTAGACCTCTCTAACAGAGTCAACTGAACCAGTTTCCTTGACTATAATTACAGGTAATAAAATCTGTGCTAGCTGGGTATGACACCCCCTCCCCTTTTGAGACAGGCTCTCACTATGTATGTAGCCCAGGCTGACCTTGAACTCATGGCAGTCCTCATGCCCCAGCCTCTGGAGTGCTGGGATTATAGGCATGTGCCACTGTGCCTGGCTAGAGCCCTTTTAATTTTTGAGACAAGGTCTTATGAAGTTGCCTAGGCTGCCTGAGCTCCCCTCCCTGAGGACATGTTTACTCTCTGTATTTAGTTATGTATATATGCCTTTCGTATATTTATGAAATACTTAAATATAAAGAAAAGTATTTCCATGACAATAAATGCTTAAAAATTAGAGAGTGAATCCTTCATAATTTTCACTCTAGGAATAATCATTTACCTCTTTCTAAACTTAGTAAATATTTGAATTATCTCAATCTGGGCAACTCAGTGAAGTGCACAAACAAATGAAAAGCTAAAAATAAGTTCTAACTATTAAAAAATACTGGGCCGGAGATTTAGCTCAGTGGTTTTTCCGCCTGCTGCGCAAGCGCAAGAACCCGAGTTTGATCCCCGGTACCAAAAACAACAAAAAAAATACTGACGTACTGTTCCCTAAGAGGCAGCATTCAACTTGTTTAGGTCATAGCAGTAAGTTACTTCCAAGAATTTTCCTTTTTCTGAGGTGTATAGATAGAGAATATGAAGAAAATTAGGGTATTGGTAAAGTGATTCTAGGACAGTTTTAAAAGGATCCTTACCGGTTTTTATTTCCCAAGGCTTAGTCCTTCCATGTCTTTATCTGAATCTATTCTCTTAAAGTTTTATTTTGACTCCAGTGAATCAAAATTTGTAGCTTTAGCATGGATCCCTTGCCTAGTACTTCAGTATCTCATATTTATATATGCCTTCTTGGTGATTTCAGTAGGTTGTGAAATTGGAGTTTTATACTCATTTAAAGTCAAATTCCAATAGTTTCCAACAGTACTTACATACTTCTTTTCCTTTTTTTTTTTTTTTTGGTACCGGGGATTGAACTCAGGACCTTGCGCTTGCGAAGCAGGAGGCGGAACCACTGAGCTAAATCCCGGGCCCACTTCTTTTCCATTTTAATAAACAGCAACTCCATCTTTCCAGCAGTTAAGGCATAAACCCTAAGTGATACTTTTTTTTTTCAGTACTGGGTATTGAATCCAGGGCCTTCACACCTTATTTTGAGACAGAATTTTGCTAAATTGCCCAGTCAGTCTCAGACTTCATCCTCCTGCTTCACCCTTCCAAAGTGCTAGGACTACAGGCATCCACCATACCCAGCTAATACTCCCTCTCCTCACCCCCCCTCTTTTTTGTTCTTTTTTTTGGTACCAAAAATCGAACTCAGGACTTTGTGCTTGTGAGGCAGGCGACGGTACTGCTGAGCTAAATCCCTGGCCCTTTTGTCCCCCACCCCCTTTTTTTTTGCCATACTGGAAATTGAACCTTTGTACTGAGCTATATCTCCAGCCCTTATTTTTAATTTTAATTTTTTTTATTGGTACTTGGGATCGACCCCAGAGCTTTCACACTAAGCTACATCCCCAGCCCTTTTTATTATTTTTTATGTTTTTTGAGGCAGGATCTCACTTTGTAGTTGTGTAGCCCAGGCTGGCCTTCAACTCCCAGTGATCCTCTTGCCTCTTGAGTGCTGGGAAATTGCAAGTGTATGCCACCATGCCCGGCTTTTTATTTTTAATTTTTGAGACAAGGTCTTGCTAAATTGCTACACTAATGCTGGCATGGTGGTGCATACCTGTAATTCCAGCACTCAGGAGGCTGAAGTAGGAGGATCACTGTGAGTTCAAAGAGAGTTTAAGGCCAGTCTGAACTACCTGGCAAGACCCTGTCTCAAAAAAAAAAAAATAAATTGCTACACTGGCCAGGCTGACCATGAACATGCAGTCCTCCTCTTTCAGCCTTCCAAAGTGCTAGTATTATAGGCATGTGTAGTGTACTACCATGCCTGCTGAATGTTAAATGTTGTCATAAATTAGCTAGGTGTGGTGGTGGAAGTCTGTAATACCAACCTAGGAGACTGAGGCAGAAGGATCACAAGTTAGAGGCCAGCCTAGATGCTTTAGCAAGACACTACAAAATAAACAGTAAGAAAAAGGGAGGGAGGGGCTGGTGATTTAGCTTAGTGGTGTCGCTGCCCGCTGCACAAGCTCAAGGACCTGAGTTCCATCCCTGGTACCAAAAAAAAAACAAAAAACAAGAAAAAGGGAGGGATGGCTAGGGATGTGCCAGAGTACTTTCTTAACAGGTGTGAGGCCTTGGGCTCTATCTCCTATTATTGCAAACTAAAAAGTGCTTTACATATCCTTTTCTACTATTTGTTTACTTTGAATTATTTACTTTTAGTTAAAATATCAGAAGTGGAATTATTTGTCCTCATTTTGGTGGCTTATAGTGAAGATGATTTCCTGATTTTTATTGCTTAGCAAACTGAAGCTGAATCAACTTTTTTTTTTCCTTTTGGTACCGGGGATGGAACTCATTGACTTTGATGGAGTCAGAAGACAAGACACATTACTGCTCTCTCTGGTTGTATCATTCTGTCTCAATCTGATTCCACTTACGTTTTTTTTTTTTCCTATTGACTACATATTTTATAACTCTACTGATAATACAGTACAATCTTTTTGTAGTAGTTATATGAGAAGACAGATCTCATACCATGTCCGAGATTGATTATGCTTAGATTTTTATAAAGCATATAATAGTTATGAAACTGTGAGGCTTTATTGTTATTTGATGATAGGGTAATGTTTAATAGTTTGAATTCTGGAGTTACACTGCCCAAGTCTGAATTCTGGCTCTGCTACTTAGTACTAACTGTATGACCATTGGTCATATAGTAAAATAGATGTAATAATATACTTTTGAATTCAAGGAGGAATAGCTTGCCATATAATAAATGTTAATTAAATGTTGGTCACTTTATTTATTTATTCATTCATTCATTCATTCATTCACGACAGGGTCTCACTATGTAGTTCAGGGTGACCTTGAACTCACTGTGTAGCCCAGGATGGTCTCAAACTCATTGTGATCCTCCTGCCTCAGCCTCCCTTGTGCTGGGACTACAGGTGTGCACCCCCACGCCTGGCAGTTACTGTGTTTTAAGTCAATTTAGAAAAAAAATAAAATCAACTTAGGATTTTTCAACATTTTTTGCTGTTTTGGTCCAGTCCCATTGTGCCCCACATCCACCCATTAAACCCACGGCCTTTTCACTGAGCTACATCTCAGTACAGCCCTTTTTGAAAATTTTGAGACAAGGTCTCACTAGGTTTCTAAGTTGCCCAGGCTGGGGCTCATATTTTCAGTCCTCTTGTCTCAGCCTGGGATTATAGGCATGTGCCACCATGCCCAGCTGCAGTCACAGTTTTTTGGGTTTTTTTTTTTTTTTTTTTGTACCAGGGATCAAACTCATGACCTTGCATTTGTGAGGTAGGTGCAGTGCCACTGAACTCTAAAACCCCAGCACCAGTCACAGTTTTTTGTTTTTTGAGACAGGGTCTCACTATGTAGTTCAGGCTGGCCTTGTACTCACTGTGTAGCTCAGGCTGGCCTTGAATTTTGGAAATCCTCCTGCCTAAACATCCTGAGTGCTGGAATTACAAGTGTGTGCCGTTATGCCTGGCTAGTCACAGCATTTTTTGTCCCCCAATACCGGGCATCAAATTCAAGACTTTGTGCTTGCCAGGCAGCTGCAATGCCACTGAGCTAAATCCCTGGCCCCACAGTATTTTTAAATGAGACTTAAACTTCTCAGTATTTAGAAGCATCCTATGGCATTTTGTGAATTTTTCAAAAAATTAATTTTATTGGTACATTTTAGGTATACAATATAATGACATTTGTCATTGGAAATTGGTACCTTTACATAATATATTTTGGTTCTTGTTTTTTTCCCCATTCCCTTCCCCTCCCTTCAACCCCTCCATCCCTCCCTATTTACAAAGACATTGTTTCCATTTTTTTCTTTTCTCATAGTCCATTCCCTTCTTTCCTTTCCCCAATTGCTCCCCTTCCCTTTTGGACCTTTTCTTCCTATTTCACATTATCTATTATACCTTTTGACCCTTATTTACACTTTCAGTTTCTCACACCAGAGAAACTATTCGGTATTTACATGTCTTTCCTGTTTATTTCATTTAAGAGTATCACCTCAATGTGCATCCATTTAGCTATATAAATATCTAATTTCTCATTCTTTATGGCTGAGTAGTACTTCATTTAATAAATAAAACACATTTTTGTGCTTTTTTTTTTTTGCTACCAGGGATCGAACTCGGGTCCTTGCGCTTGGGCAGCAGGCGGTGAAACCACTGAGCTAAATCCCCGGCAAAACACATTTTCTTTATCCAGCCTCCAGTTGATGGGCAGTTGGGTATTCCCAAGTTTCAGCTATTACAAACTGTGCTGCTATGAATATGGGTGCACATACATCACTGTGGTATGATTCTTTTGGGAAGATACCCAGTAGGGGAATAGGTGGGTCAAATGGGACCTCTAATCCTAGTTCTTTGAGGTATCTCCATACTGATTTCCCCAGTGGTTGCACCAGTCTACAATCATTTGCATGTGAATGAGCACAAAGAATCAACAGGTGGGATCTCTTCTTATTAAAAAGCTTCTGCACAGCAAGAGAAACCAGCAGCAGAAGAGACAGCCCACAATGTGGGAAAATTTTTACCAGCTGTTCCTCAGACTAAGGTCTACTATCTAGAATATATAAAGAATTGACAAAAAATCAGACCTCCCAAATTTAAAGACCCAATCCAAAAATAGGCATCTGAAATGAACAGACATTTCTCAGACAAACTAGAAATAGCAAATGAACATAAGAAAAAACGTTCAATATCACTGGTCATCCGAGAGATGCAAATGAAAACAACGCTGAGATTCTACCTCACCCCAGAAAGAATAGCTGCTATCATGAAATCAACCAATAATAAATGCTGGCAGGGTTGTGAGGAAAAAGGCATTTTGTGAGATTTAACTTGTGTCAGAAAGCAGTCTTGATGTTGAATGGTAATTTATACATCATTGAATTTAGCCTAATCCTTTTATATCTTTTAGATATTAGTCATCATTTATTTGAATTATTTCAGTGAATTCATTCAGTGTACTTTTTTTGTTGTTGTTGTTCCAGGAATCAAACTCAGGACTTTGCACTTGCCAGGCAGGTACGATGCTACTGAACTAAATCCCTGGCCCCATTCAATATATCTTTAAAATTAAAATTAAATTAAAATTTATTTTTGAAACAGGGTCTCACTGTGTAATCCAGTCTAGACCCGAACTTGCAGCAATGTCTCCTGCTTCTACCTTCCCAGTACAGGGATTATAGGTGTATACCACCATGCCCAGCTTCAGCATACTTTTTATTGAACACCTAATCTGTACCAGGTGTATAATGTTTTAGGCATGAACACAGCAGATGAAGTCTTGATAAAGGAGCTCACCAAGCTTTTTTTGAGCCAGGGTCTCACTGTGTAGTGAAAGCAGACTTTGATTTTGTTGTGTAACATAGACTGGCCTTGAACTCAAAACAATCCTCCTGCCTCTGCCTCTGGAGTGTGGAGATGATAGTCTTTTGCCACCATGCTTGACCAAGCTCTCTGTAAGACATGGCACTTCCAGAAATATTTTTGTCTCTTTTGAATAGATGAGAAAGGTTACTCTTAGTCCACATATCCTAGATACATTTCTTTTGGCTACCCAGAGATAGCTTGGCATAACAGTTGCAACTCCTTTGTGGTAAAATAGATAGAAAGCCTAGCCTGTACCTTTTAAACACAAACTCCTTTCCTTTCCCTTTCCCTTTTTCCCTTTTTCCCTTTCTTTTTCCCTTTTTTCCCTTTTTTCCCTTTCCCTTTCCTTTCTTTTCCTTTTTTTGCGGTACTGGGGATCAAACTCAGGACCTTGTACTTACAAAGCAGGCGCCATGCCACTGAACTAAATCTCCAGCCCTTTTCTTTTTTTGTGGGTGGTGTTTTAACCATTAAGTTTATTTTATTTTATTTTATTTTATTTTATTTTATTTTATTTTATTTTATTTTATTTTATTTTATTTTTTGGTACGGGGATCGAACTCAGGACCTTGCACTTGCAAGGCAGGCGCCGGAACCACTGAGCTAAATCCCCAGCCCCTAATTTTAAAAATTATTAGTGTATATTGTGTGAATTAATGAGTTTCACTGTGACATTTTCATATGTCCATGTATCTTGCTTTGACTTTGTCTACCATCTTGTATGCTCTCGTTTCCCTCTCTCCCATTTTCCTTTTCCCTAAAATAGTCCATCTTCTACATTGAGTTATTTTTATTATTTTTTAAGATTCCACTTAGAGAAAACATGTGACTTCTCTTTCTGTGTCTGGCTTATTTCATCTTGTCTTTCTCTTAAAGCAGAAGATTTGTACTTTGTATAGAGTGTCAAAGTCCTAGGCATAAGTTTAGAGCTGGGACAGAGGCACTTGCATTTCAGACCAGTTTGCATATTATATTTGGAGTCACAGTTTGGTCAAGGACCATGCTTTGGATAATTTCAAAAAGCTTTGTTCTTCCTATTTTTCTTTCTTTTTTCTTTCTTTCTTTCTTTCTTTCTTTCTTTCTTTCTTTCTTTCTTTCTTTCTTTCCTTTCTTTCCTTTCTTTCCTTTCTTTCCTTTCTTTCTTTTCTTTCTTTTCTTTCTTTTTCTTCTTCTTTGGTACTGGGGATCAACCACAGGATCTTGTACTTGCCAGGCAAGTGTGTGCCACTGAACTAAATCCAGGCCCTGTTCTTACTATTTTTCATTTTTATTGTTGCAATTCTGGGGGTTGAATGCAAGGTCATCACATTGAGCTCTTCCCCTCTTTTCTTTGAGATAGGTCTTTCTAGTAGCTAAATTGTCCAGACTTGGTTTAAACTTGTGATCCTCCTGACTTAGCCTCGAAGAATGCTGGGATTAAAGTCATGTGCCACCAACACCTGGCAGTACTGTATTCTATATGAATAGTTCCTTTGGAGTTGTCCGGTGCAGTGTTCTGGATATCCTTTGCATGTCTGAGGGAAAATCGAAGTCAGTTACATTGACACAATTAGAGTCTAGCCTATGATAGTGTTTAGGATGCTTTCATTAGAGCTATAAATTAACTAATAGAAGTGTCTGAGAAGGATATTGAATATCACTTGAAAAAAGAGGCTGGGGATTTAGCTCAGTGGTGCCGCCACCTGTATCGCAAGCGCAAGGTCCTAAGTTCAATCCCCAGTACCAAAAACAAAAAACACAAAAAGGAACTATTGGCTCTGGATCTTGTTAAAATTTTTTTAATATACTCTACCTTCATGTTGTGATTGATGGACTAGAATGAAGATACCTTTTCTTTGGGGATGATTTTGTTTATTTTAGTTGTTTGTGCTTTAGATTAGAACAGCTTAATTTTGCTGAATGCAGTGATCCTCACCTGTAATGCCTGATAGTTGTGAGGCTGAGACAGGAGAACAGTGTAGACAGTTTTATCAAGAACACTATCTCAAAAAATCCAGACAAGCAGGAGTGGTTCCTCATGCTTGTAATCCCAGCACTTGGGAGGTTGAGGAGGAGGATTGCTATGAGGCCGGCTGGGCTACATAATGATTCTCAGCACTTCTTCCCCTAAAACCCAAACAAAACATCTCAAATCCCTCAATTATATTTTCATATTGTAGATAGACTAATTATATAAAACAAATATAATTGAGGACTCCTACCATATAAAAGGCTATGTTTTGACAGTTAAGACAGTAATTTAGTTGTAGTTATTTTGAAATTACTGTTTTGCTGATGTGTTTTCATTTGAATATTTTACACATTGCTTTTTCAGAAGGCTGATGAGCAGATGATAATAGTATTTTATAAGGTTTTGATTCTTATTGACACCTTCTGTTTTGTCTATTTAAAGTGTCAACCCAAGAAAAAGTCTGCACCACTGAAGTATGAAGTTGGAGATCTCATTTGGGCAAAATTCAAGAGACGCCCATGGTGGCCCTGCAGGATTTGTTCTGATCCGTTGATTAACACACATTCAAAAATGAAAGGTAATATTTGTAGTTGATTGTGCATGCTAACGTACAGTTTGGAATTATAAACCTGTATTTGTCTTTAGTATAACCTAGTTTTTGTTATCCTGAGCAATAATCCATTTATTCCTTTGAATGATTATTAAGATTTTATCTCTTGTGCTGGGGATTTAGCTCAGTGTTGCCACTGTTTGCCTCACAAGCCCAAGGTCCTGAGTCCAATCCCTGATACAAAAAAAAGGATTTTATGTTCTTAAAAATTTGTTTTATTGCATAGTTTAAGAATTTTCTGCCAGGCATGATGATGCATCCCTGTATTCCCAGCACGAGGGAGGCTGAGGCAGGAAGATGCCAGTAAGTTCAAGGGCAGCCTGGGCTACATAGCCAGACCCTGCCACAAACAGAATAAACAAAGAAAAAAAGTTTTCAGTGATTCTATCTATAAACACCAGGAAGGTGTTAGAGTACATCTTTTTTGTCTTTGGAGACAGTCTCTTTGTGTAGTCCAGGCTGGCCTTGAATTTACTATGTATCCCAGGCTACCCTCCAACTTGAGGTGATTCTGCCTTGGCCTCCCAAGTGCTGGAATTATAGGTGTGTGCCACAAAGCCCAGCCTTACCTTACTTTTATATTGACTGGAATCACTTTTTATTGTATTTTTGGGTTTCTACTAAAGTTTTCAGATTTATATCATTTCTGATAATTTAAAAACCCAAACAAGAGAAGGGGGAGAGAGGGAAGGATAAGGGGATGAAAAAAGAATTCAGATGTGTCAGGAGCTGGGCATGGTGGTGCACACCTGTAATCCCAGCACTGGGGAAGCTGAGGTAGGAAAATTGCCATGAGTTCGAGGCCAGCCTGGGCTACTTAGTGAGTTCAAGGCCAGCCTGAACTATATAACGGGATCCTCAAAAAGCTGAAACACAACCAAATAAACCCAGAAACTCAGATTTCGTCTTAATCCAGAAAGAATGATTATTAATGATTCATGAAACTTGAAGTGCTGATGAGGTTGTGAGGGAAGAAAACCTGTCTACTTTGTTGGTGGGAATGTAAACTAGCACAATCACTGTGGAAATCAGTATGGAGATTCTGCAGAAAGCTAAAGAGAGAGATTTCATTTGACCTAGCTACACCTCTTCTGAGTATCTTCCTGAAAGAGTTAAAGTCATCATAATTACAGTGATACGTCTATACCCAGGTTTATAACAGCACAACTTGGGCCAGGGATGTAGCTCAGTGGTTCCACTTCCTGCTTTGCAAGCGCAAGGTCCTGAGTTCGATCCCCGGTACCAAAAAAAAGAATAGCACAACTTACAGTAGCTAAATCTTTTTTTAAAAATAGCTAAATCTTTAGCTCAGTGGTTCCGCAGCCTGCCTTGCAAGTGCAAGGACCCGAGTTCGATCCCCGGTACCAAAAAAAAAATAGCAAAATCTTGAAAGTAGTCCATGTAATTATCAGCAGATGAATGAATAAGGAAATGTAGCATATATACATAGGGAGAACTATTCAGCCACAAAGAAGGATAAATTTGAATTATTTGTACGAAAATGGATGCACCTTGAGCATAATGCTAACTGAAATAAATCAGACACCAAAAGTTAAATATTGTATGGTTTCTCGTATTTTGGGGGTGGGGGTGGGGGCGGGGGCACTGGGGATTGAACTCAGGACCTTGCGCTTTCCAGGCAGGCTCAATGCCACTGAGCCACATCCCCAGCCCATGGTTTCTCTTATATGAGAAACCTAAAGTATAAATAATTTAGGAGAAAAATAGATGATAGAAAGAAAGGAGATAGACTTTCTGGAGAAGAGAAGAGGATGAAAGAGAAGGGGAGATGATGGGAAGGGAAGTTAAGGGAAGATGGGAGGGAGGAGGAGAGGAAAGGTAAGTAATAAAACAGATCAGGATGCAAAAAGTGCATGTGCCAACTCCCAGGATGAATGTTTTCGTTATGTACTATAAACATATACTAATAAAAATGGGAAGAAGAAAAAATTTGTCACTTTGTCCTTTTGGTCTGTATGGACATTTAAATTGTATTCACAGAAAATTCTTTTAAATCCTTCTCTAACCTCTCTATCCCTATGAAACTCCAGTTTCTTACTCATTGTAATGTTCTTATACTAGTTGGGTTCATGGTATTTGTTAAAATACTGTGTTCATTGTGTAGGTTGTGTGCTGGGATCATATAATGGGCAAAACCATCAATGCCTTTTGCCTTCGTGGGAAATTAGAATCCAATAAAAGAGATAAGGTGGGCCAGGGATTTAGCTCAGTGGTTCAGCTGCCTGTCTCGCAAGCACAAGGTCCTGAGTTCGATCTCTGTTACCAAAAAAAAAAAAAGAGAGAGATAAGGCATCAGCTAATAAGTCAAATAGCTAATTGAGAAGCCTGTCCAAAGAAAAAAATTTTCTTTTTTTTTTGGTACTGGGGATTGAACTCGGGACCTTGCACTAGTGAGGCAGACACTGGAACTACTGAGCTAAATCCCCAGCCCCCAAAGAAAAATTTTAATGTGTGATCAGAAATAGACCAGGGACACTTAACCTAGAATTTTAGTGTAGAGGTGTTTGGGGCAGTTTTACTAGTAAAGTTGCCGTGTGTGTGTGTGTGTGTGTGTGTGTGTGTGTGTGCGTGCGTGCGTGCGTGCGTGCGTGCGTGTGTGTGTGTGTGTGTGTGTGTGTGTGTGTGGTCTAGGATGGTCTTCACCTCCCTGTGTAACCCAGACTGGCCTTGAATACACAACCCTGCCTTGCAACCTCCTGAGTGGTGGGATTATAGGCATCTGCCATCATACCTGACTTTGTGTGTATCTGTGCGTAGTGCTAGGAATTGTACCTAGGACCGTGTATGCTAGGCAAGCACAATGATGTTATCTTTGATCTGAGACTTCAAAGGCTGCATTGGAGTTAGCTAGGGCAAATAGGGGAAGATAGCTCCTGTAACAAGAGGGTGACACAGTATGAAGCTAGGAAGTAGATGTGGGCTGAATCATGAATGTGTATAAGATCTCCTCCTTCCTCCCTCTTCTCTTTTCCCTCCCCCCTTCCTGTCTCCTTCCTTTTCCCCTCTCTCCAGTATTAGGAATTGAACCCAGGGCCATTGAACTGAGCTATATCCCCAGTCCTTTTTAATTTTTTTTTTTTTTTTTGGTATCGGGGATCAACCAAACTCAGGACCTTGCGCTTGAAAGGCCGATGGAGGCACCACTGAGCTAAATCCCTGGCCCTTACATTTTATTTTGAGACAGGGTCTTGCTGAATTGTCCAGGCTGCGGTCAAATTTAGAATCCTCCTATTTTAAACTGCCAGAGTGCTGGGATGATAGGTGTATGCCACTAGGCCCAGCTGCCTTTAGCCTTCTTTAAAATTTTGTATTTTAACTGACAACAATGGGATAATAGGGGTGGGGATTTAGCTCAGTGGTTCCAGTGACTGCCTCACTAGTGCAAGGTCCCGAGTAGATACCAGTACCAAACCAAACCAAACAAAACAAAAAAACACACAAAAAAACAATGGGATAGTAAAGGACTATGAGCAGGGATTAATGTGATCTGATCTTTATTTTTAAAAAGTTCACTTTGATGGCAGTGTGGAAAATGGATTGGAGAGAGCACACATAAGAGAGAGATAATTGAAAAATCATTGTAGTGATTTTGGTGAGCTGAAAGTTGTGAATAATGAAAGAAATATTTTGGAGGTAAAATCTGACTCAGTAATGTATTAGATATTAGGGAATAAGGGGGAACAAATTCAAGGTTTCTAGCTCTCAAGTTTCTATATTTTAGAAGGATCCTAAATTTTTACCTTTATCACTGAATGATTAGTGTTATCATTTATTGAGAAAACACTGGAACATCTGTAACTCAAGTGCCACCAGCTTGTTCCTGTTAGTAGGAGTCATCGAACAGCTTTGATGAGATTGCTCTGGGATAAAATATACAGTGAGAAAAATAAGTGGTGGTCAGCATTTGAAATTGGGATCAAATAATGGGCAACAAAAATGGGTATATGGAGGAAATTGAGCATTCAAAAGACATGAAAGAGACTTAAGAGATGGAAGTGGAAACCCAGAGAATAAACCAAACCCAGGTCGGTTTAGTATTGTTTAGAGCTTAAATAAAATGTCTGTTAATTATAAGGCAGTAACAATCAGTACATTTTCTGGTGATTTGATTATGACATACTAAATTGGATGGCTTTGAGGAGGTGGAGACAGAGGCAGAGGGAGGTTGCAACAATTAGAGAAGTATAGGGTCCGGTCCAGAAAAAAGTTTTAAAGGTGGAATTAATGCCAAGAATGGTGGTGCATGCCTATAATCCTAGTACTCAGGAGGCTGAGGCAGGAGGATTGCCACAAGTTTGAGGCCATCCTGGACTATATAATGAGATCCTGTCTCAAAAAAAAAAAAGATGGAATTAATGTGGATGAGAAGCACTATTCTGAAAGTAGGCTGAGGTTGAAAAAGGGGTCAGAGATGGGATCATTATATAGGGACCCTGAGAAAGAAAGAAGTGGAAGGCATTCATACCACAGTGTGGATTTGGCCTTAATGGGAGGAAGAGCACCTTTCTAGTATTAATGTTAGGAGTGGGAAAGGTTGTTGGTGATTACAGGGTTGGTGTGGCAAATGTCTTGCCTCAGCCTCCTGAGAGCTGGGATTACAGCTTTTGGCCTGATTGTCTTAAATCAAGAATGTGGTCACACCAAAGAGCAAGTGTCATACATAGTGGGCAGGAAGATACTGTGTTTTGTGGGGCTGTAAAAGGTTATATCTCCCCCACATACACTGTGGATTGAATCCACAGGGTTCATACTGTTACATACCCCAGGGCTTTCATACTGTTATATCCCCAGCCCTTTTTAGATTTTTTAGTTTGAGAAAGGGTCTTGCTAAGTTGCCCAGACGGGGGCTCAAACTTGTGGTCTTCCTGCTTCAGCTTCCCTGACTACTGGGATTCCAGGTGTGTACCACCACTCATGGCTCTAGTTTTGTTTTTGTTTTTGTTTTTGAGGTAGCGTTTCCCTATATAGTTCAGGCTGGCCTTGAATTTACTATGTGGTCCAGGCTGGCCTCAAACTTGAGGTGATCCTGCCTTTGCCTCCTGAGTGCTAGGATTACAGGCATGTGCCATCACACCCAGCATAAATGCCCAATGGAACCACTAATTTTTTGTTTTGTTTTTTTGAGACAGGGTCTTGCTATGTAGCCCAGGCTGTCCTCCAACTTTTGGTGATCCTCCTGCCTCAGCCTCCCAAGTGCTAGGATAACAGGCATGCACCACCACCTCAGGCGGAACCACCAGTTTTGCCATCACCACTGCCTGGTGGTCCATAAGAAATGTTGGATGATTACTGTAAAAGTAATCCTGCTCCCTACCACATTGAAACCATGACCAGTGTTTTACTCATTCATAGCTATGGAATTTCTCTCAAACCTCCAAGAAAGTAGAATGAACACTCATATATACCTAAATTCAGCTATTAGCTACTTTATACCAGTTGTTAATTGATATCAGTATAAAAATAAAACTTACAGTATACTATTTATATTACTGTGATTATTCATGTTTTTGATTATGTTGTTAAAATTGTTTTATCCTGGGGGCCGAGGATTTAGCTCAGTGGCGCCGTGCCTGCCTCCAAGTGCAGGGTCCTGAGCTCAGTCCCTGGTACTGGAAAAAAAATTGTTATATCTTGAAAAAAAAGGCTCTCATATCATAGTTAAGTCAAATATTTTAAATGGTGATAGAGGCCTGGGTGTGGTGGTACATGCCTGTAATCCCAGCACTCAGGAGGCAGAAGCAGGAGGGTCATGAGTTTGAAGCTGGTGAGACCCTACATAGTGAGACCCTTTCTCAAAACACACCCTGTCACTCCCTCTGTGTGGGTCCTCACACAAACAAAAAACATGTTAGAAAACACCTTTCTCTCTCTCTCCCTTCCTTTTTTGGGCTCAAACCCAGGGCCTTGCTCCTGCTAGACACACCACTAAGCCTCAGCCCCACCTCCCTCTGTCCCATCATTATTTTATCCAATACAGTACATTTTAATTTAAAACGTCAAGTGGTTAATCTGTAAATCTTGTTAAGAAAACAGTCTGCTGTTGGTGCATTCCTTCCCCTTTTACCTAGACCTAGACCTTCGTTGTTTTTTTTTTTTTTTTTGGTACCAGGGATCAAACTCGGGTCCTTAGCTTGTGAGGCAGGCAGTGGAACCACTGAGCTAAATCCCCCCCTTTTTTGGAAATAGAGCCTCACTATATTGTCAGACTGTTCTTGAACTTGCCTTACAGCCCTGAATGTCTTTGAATTTGTGATTCTGCTGACTCAGGGTCCCAATTGCTGGGATTACAGTTCTGTGCCACTACCCCTTGTGTTTTTTAGCTGAATCTTATGCTTGCTTCTGAGTCTCAGAATTCCATTCCTTTGGATTAAAATTACTTTTCACCCTAGAATTTGTGGTTAATCATTTTTTTTTTTTTAGTACTGGGGATTGAACTGGGTCCTTCAGCTTGCAAGGCAGGTGGCGGAACCACTGAGCTAAATCCCCAGCCCCTGGTTAATCATTTTTAATTCCTGCATTGAGCTCCACCTCCCACCTCAGCTCCATCATCTATTTTCCGTATGATAATTTTGTTTAGGAATTCAGTGTGTTCAGTACATTAACAGTATATGAAAGCACGTAGCTGAGCCTTGTGGTGTCCTGTGTTTACTTTTTCACAGACACCTTTTTTTCTTGCAGTTATCTGTGTGTGGGTGGAGTGGGGGTAGGGCAGGAGGGCTTCTAGTATCCTATGTATTTATTACTAATTTAGAGTGAAACAGTGCTTGTTGTTTATATTTTCCACATTATTTGACATATCTGATGATTTATCATTTTTATCATCTTGAGAAAGTCCTACCCCAGAGCCTTAGACACTCTTCTAGTCCATAGTAGCTATCATCAGTGTCTGATGAACAGCTGTCACTTGAGAGTTCGTTTCAAATCTCTTATATAAAATTCTTAGCCAGGTGTGATGGTGCATGCCTGTAACCCTAGCACTTGGGAGGCTGAGGCAGAAGGATCACCTTGAGTTCAAGGCCAACCTGGTCTACATAGTGAGTGCAAGGCCATTCTGAACTACACAGTAAGATCCTGTCTCCAAAAAAAAAAAAAGTTTGGCTTACTCATTTTCAGAATAGAGCAAATCTCTTAATACTTTTCTGAGAAATTAAGTATTTGAAACCTTGCATTATTTGAACATATGTTTTTCTTTTTTTTTTTTTTTTTTTTTTTTTTGGTACCGGGGATTGAACTCGGGTCCTTGTGCTTGTGCAGCAGGCAGCCAAACCACTGAGCTAAATCCCTGGCCCGAACATATCTTTTTCTTACTAAATATTTGATAGTTTGCCTGATACTAGGTTGGAAATAATTTTTACTTAAAATTTTGAAAGCTTTGCTCCATTATCTTCTATCTTCCAGAGCTGCCTGAGATTGTTCTGATTCTTGATGGGGAGGATGGTTATCAGGAATCAAACTCAGGACCTTGCACTTGGCCAAACAGGCATGGCACCACTGCGCTACATCCCTGGCCCCCTGATTTTTTTGGTACTGGGGATCGAACTCGGGACCTTGTGCTTTCGAGGCAGGCGCCGGAACCACTGAGCTAAATCCCCGGCCCTTTTGAGACAGTCTTGCTATGTAGTTCTGGTCAGTCTTGCTTGAATGTGCTATGCAGTCAGGGTTGCCTCAAAAATGTGATCCTCCTATGTTAGTGTCGTAAGTATGGTCCTGGGATTGCAGATGTGTGCCACAATGCTTGTCTTAGGTTATTCCTGATGTTTTATATGTGACTTTTGTCCCTCTCTCTCTGAAAGCCTACAGTCTCTTCTGTTAGTCTCTATAGTTCAGAAGGCTGTCCCTTCGTGTGCGTTTGTTTTCATTCATTATACTTGGTACTTAGTGGGCCCTTTTGATACACACATTTACTTTCCTTTAGTCTGGGACATTTTCTTGAGTTATTTTGTTGACTTCACTTTATTTTCTGTTTATAAACTCTCCTTCAGTTGGTGATCGTCTTGTACTGAACTTTGTAACTTTTCATCTTCTTTGGTGTATGTTTGCTCTATTTCATAAGAAAGTTTGTCAGTTTTGTCTTCAAACCCTTTTCTGAGTTTTACATTTTTATGTTTTTAATTTTGAAAAATTCCTTTCTCCTTTATGAATTTCTTTTATCAGCGCAATATCCTTTATGAGGATACTAGTGATGGCTTTTGTAAAATTTTCTTTGTACATTGTCTATTTGCTCTAATCCTTTTTTTTTTTTTTTTTGTACTGGGGATTGAACTTGGGACCACCACTGAGATAAATCCCTGGCCCTATTTGTTCTAATCTTTTTTTTTCCTTCTTGAGTTGGTGAATCCAAGAAAAGAGTTTTTATTGTTTGCCTTAGGGAATATAGTAAGAGTTTGGCTTTCAGTGTTCTGGGCCAGAACTGAGGAAATGGCTGAGTTGTTTTAGAACTCAGTTCATTCTCTCATGTACAGTTGTACTTCTACACTTTGCTTGCTTGGTGTTACTTAGTCTAGAGACCTTTTTTGTTTTCTTTTTTTACCGGAGATCAAACTCAGGACCTTGTGCTTTCGAGGCAAGCAGTGGCACCACTGAGCTAAATCCCTGGCCTAGAGACCTTTTTATGTTTGTTCTAGTGGAAAAATCTCTTTAAGTTTCTGCTGGGGAGGGCAAGCCAATGATCCAGTGGTTTGGAGTAGAGGAAGAAATTTAGATAGCCAAGCTACTTGTCAACTTGCAGCTTTCTATACTTTATCATCCCAAATTCCACAGCTACCAAGTTTTGCCATTTTCTAGGTCCTTTGAGGATGCTGTGGTCTAGATATGGTTGGTTTTTGGGTTTGTTCACTGATGACTTAGGATTTGGCATTTTTGGACCTTAGTTATCATACTTTCCAGCTTCCAAAATGTAGCACAGCTACTTAATTTACATGTAGCTATTTTCTCCTGTTCTCTCTTCCTTATACTCTTATGTCTTAAAATGTTTTTAGTGTACTGTTAGTGTGGATTAGGAAAGAAGTGAATTTAAATGTTTGTTCAGTTTTCCATCTTTACCTGAGGTGTTTTGTTTTTTTTTTCTGTGCTTGAGATTGAAATCAGAGCCTTGCATATACTAAGTAGGCACACTACCACTCAGCTATATCTGTCCCCCCACCCTTTTTTTTGAGGTAGGGTCTCAGTAGGTTGCCAGGCTGGGCTCAAACTTGGATCCTCCTGTCTTCACCTAAAAGGATTCTTCTTTATTACAGTAAAGAATTCGTGTGACTGTATGGGACTGAAGTGAACTAATATTGTATTTGAGAATAGTTACTATCCTAAAAGCTCTACCCATGGCATTTTACATTTTTGTTTTTGTTTGTTCAGGGATTGAACTCAGGTCCTTGTGCTTTCGAGGCAGGTGGCAGAACCACTGAGCTAAATCCCTGGCCCAACATTTTACTTTCTTGAGGCAGCTGTCACTTGTCTTTCATGACCATGCTTGTGAGAGTAATTAACTTATACCACTTTCATGTGTGCCATTTGTTTCTAAACTCGCTGAAATCTGATATTCTCTTTTTTTTGTTTTTGTTTTTGCTTTTTTTTTTTTGGTGCCGGGGATCGAACTTGGGACCTTGTGCTTTTGAGGCAAGCGGTGGAACCACTGAGCTAAATTCCCAGCCCTTGTTTTTGTTTTTGGAGACTGGATCTCACTATGTAGTCCAGGCTGGTTTTGAACTCAGGGTTATCCTTCTGGCTCAGCCTTCCAAATGCTGGGATTACAGGCATGTGCCACCACGCCCATCCTGATTATCTTTTTATTCCACTGTTCTTTCTTTTTTTTTTAGGAAGAGGTGAGGAGAGATTTTGGGGGTTTTTTTGGTACCAGGGATCAAACTCAGGTCCTTGCGCTTGTGCAGCAGGTGGTGAAACCACTGCGCTAAATCCCCGGCCCCTATTCCACTGTTCTTGATTAAGCAGGGCTATTGGTGACTTTATCATTTAGTGATACTTGTTTTTAATTTTCTGGGTGTTTGGTACAGGAAAATTAATTCTTTTTCTTCTAGTAACTACCTCTTCTATGACTTTCATGTTCTCTTGGTATAGTAGTCACTTTCTTTTCAGTAGTCAGTATTCAATTAGAGACAAGGTCTCTCTGTATAGTTCAGGCTCACTGTGTAGCCCAGGCTGGCCTTGAACTTTCTGAGACAGGGTCTCATCATGTAATTCAGTCTGGCCTTGAACTTGTGGTGATCTATCTGCCTCAGCTTCCCAAGTGCTGGGATTACAGGCATGCACCACTGTGTCTAGCCAGTAGTCACTATTTTAATTAATTTTTTTTGTGTGTTTGCTGGATTTTCTCTGTCGTCTTTTAAATAATTACTGATAATTCTTTTTTTTTTTCTGTAATCTCTGCCCTTGTTTAAGCTCAGGCCAGAAGGACCAAGATCAGCTAATGTTTCCTACTGAGGGCCCTCTTCTGTACCTTGCAGATAGCCACTTTCTTGCTGTATCCTTAGATGGTAGAGATATTGTGCCAGTGGGAGCATGCTCTGGCCTCTTTATTTTCTCCTTCCCTCTCTTCTTTTCTCTTTCACACACTTTCTCTCCCTTTCTCTCTCTTTTCCTTCCCCTCTCTTCTTTCTCCCTCCCTCCTGCCCACTTGCGTCTGTCCTTCTTTCCTTCCTTCCTTCCCCCTTTCTTCCCTCCCTTCTATTTATTCATTCATTTCATCTATCTAGAGGTCTTGTTATATAGTTTAGGCTGACCTTTAAGTAACTGTGTGGCCCAGCCTGCCCTTGAACTCCGAGATCCGAGTGTAGGGGTTCCAAGCCTACATCATCACACCTAGCTTTCTTTTATTCTTACAAGGGCACCGGTACCTTAATGGCAGCTCCATTCTTATGACTAATCTAAGCTTTCTTACTCTAGAAGCACCACCTGTAAATACCACCACATTGAGGGTTAGAGTTTCAACATAAGTTTTGAGATACATTGAATCAATCACAGCTCTCTTCTCTCATGAGATGCAGTTGTAAGTCTGTGTTTTAAATTGTTATAAATCAAAACTGAATTCATACCTATAAGTGCTTGTGTTTCCCAAACTTTAGCTCTGTATGTCCAAATCAGTACTTGAACCTTTTACCAGTGTGTCAACTTTTTTTTTTTCCCCTCCCAAGGGTCTTACACTGTAGGCTGTACTGGAACTCTGTGTAGCCCAGATGTACCTCAGCCAGGTATTCTTCCCTAAGCCTTCTAAGTGCTGGGATTACAGGCATGTGCTGTCATGCAGTTCAGTTTAGAATAAATCTTATTTGGGGGGTGTATTGGGGATTGAACCCAGGGCCTTTTTACTAAGCCATATCCCCAGCCATCTCTTTTTTTTAAATTTTTTAAATTCTGAGACAGTCTCAATAAATTGCCCAAGCTAGGTGTGTACCACCATGCTTGGTTCTGTTTTCTTTTAATGTGTTATTTATTTATTTATTTATTTATTGGTACCTGATCGGGGATCAACTCGGGTCCTTCTGCTTGGGAGGCAGGCGATGGAACCACTGAGCTAAATCCCCAGCCCTTAATGTGTTATTTATAAGTCAACTAAATTTTTCTAAGATACACAACTAAGCCTAAGCTCGGTGTGGTAATGCATGCCTCTAATCCCAGCAGTTGGGAGGCTGAGGTAGGAGGATCGCTCAAGGGCAGCCTGAATTGCATAGCAAGACCCTGTCTCAAAAAAACAAAAAACAAAAAACAAAACCCAGAAAAACTGATCCTGTTCTCTATTTTAAATGAGACTCATTTATTGCCTACTGGATAATGACTAAATCCTCAACCTGCCCAGGATGTTCTATCAGATGTGGCCTCTACCAAACCTTGCCAGTTTTCCCTTTTTTTCACTTCTAATTTAGTGTTCTGCACTACTTGGTAGTACTTTCTACCCTCCAAGGCTCCTAGTTCCTTTGCAGTTGAAAATGCTTTCTCATTGAGCTACATCCTCAGCCCTGTAATTTGTTTTTTGATTGTTTTATTCATTCATGCCTTGAGGAGTATAGGCCTTCATACTAGAATCCGCTCCTTAATAAATTGTTTAACTTTAAAAATTGTTCAGGTATCCCATTTGTCTTTCAATTAATGATTTCTAGTTTTTTTTGTTTTGTTTTTTTTGGTACCGGGGATTGAACTTGGGACCTTTTGCTTTCGAAACAGGTAATGGAACCACTGAGCTAAATCCCTGGCCCTATGATTTCTAGTTTTTAGAATTGTTTTTAACAAGTGCTTATATTTTTATAATTGTGATGTTGTGGTACCATGGTCTTTTTTTTTTTTTTAAACAGGGTCTTGCTTTGTAGTTCAGGCTGACCTTGAACTCTGTGTAGTCCAGGTTGGCCTTGAATTTACAGCAATTCTCCTGCCTCAGCCTCCCAAGGGCTGGGATTATAGGCATGCTCCACCCAGCCTGACTCCATAGTCTCACTTCTATTTGTCTTAGTCACCAGGAAGTGAGTTTTTTTTTTTTCCCCTCTTTATAGTTCAGGTACATCCTAAGTTGCTGACTTGTGGGTTGAATTAATTTATATGAGAATTATTTATCAAATTGATTTTAATAACCTTAATATAGATACACATAAGCATTATTAATTTTAATCTCCTTTCGTAGATAGTTTCTATTGAAGGATTTAATTTGATAGGTGAGAACTAATTTCACTTATTTTCCTCACAAAGCCTGTTTTTAAACTGGACTGAGCTGGGCATGGTGGTGCACACCTGTGATCCCAGTGTGTGGGAGGCTGTGAGGCAGGAGGATTCCCTGTGAGTTTGAGGCCAGCCTGTGTAGCGAAACCCTGTCTCAAAAAAACAAAAACAAAAAATAAATAAATTTTAAAAGGACTGAAAATAGAACATTTAACCATCATATTATTATGCTATATATATTTTTTGGGGGGGGCTACTGGGGATCAAACTCGGGCCCTTGCACTTGCAAGGCAGGCGGCAAAACCACTGAGCTACATCCCTGGCCCTATGAAGCTATATTTTTATAGAAAAATTACTTTTTTTTTTTAAAGAAAGAGTCTTGCTCTGTAGTCCAGGCTGGCAGGGAATTACCTATACTATATAGTGCAGACTAGACTCCAATCTGTGATACTCATACCTCATCCTCTTAATCCGCAGTGCTGGCATTATAGGGGTGTTCATTACACTGGGTGAAAGATGATCATTTGTACACTTCTCTCTCTCTCTCTTTTTTTTTTTGGTACTGGGGATCAAACTCAGGACCTTGTGCTTGGGAGGCAGGCAGCAGAACTACTGAGCTATCATTTGTATACTTTCAAAATTAGCATTTATAAAAGAAGCTGCTGTTGTAATACGGTGATACTTTTGGCCACTCCTCCAGTTATCACCGATAGGATTTTTTGGGAGTGGTCACAGCTGCTGATATTTGTTCCACAGTTCAATTTATAAACCTTTCCTCCCATTTTTTTCCCCTTCTTTGAAGGAAGTAGGCTTTTCCTATTGTTGCAAAGAAATGTTTGGATTCTTTTTTTGGTGTTTGTGTATTTTCAAATAAAATGTGGTTTGTAATAAGGGAATTAGATAGTAGATAACAGTGAATTTTTATATAAAATGATTTTCGTTTCCTTTTTCAATTTTTATTTATGTATTTATTTATTTTTTATTAATTTTTTTGGTACCAGGGATTGAACTCAGAACCTTGCGCTTGCAAGGCAGGCCCCGGAACCACTGAGCTAAATCCCTGGCCCCCTTCATTGTGTTTTTTGTGTAACTTTTTTTACTGTTATCTATGATGCTAAAATGCAAAGTGTATTTGATATATATATATATCATATATATGATTGTATTTTTTTGGTAATTTTATATGTAGAAATTTGGATAATCAAAAAACTATATAGACTTATTGGATTTCTTTTCATTTTGAGATTTCTTTTTTAATTTAAATTTTTTTCTCTTCTGAAGTAATTGGAATTTACTGTGCCTATAAAAAGCAAGATTGCTGGGGATTTAGCTCAGTGGTTCTGTCGCCTGCCTCGAAAGTGCAAGGTCCCGAGTTCAATCTCCAGTACCAAAAAAAAGCAAGATTGTATTTCTTATTTCTAGGGTTGGTTCTGAAGTCATTGGAGTTACTATGTCTTTAAAATTGGAATCATACTCTTTGTTTCTAGGGTTGGATATTGTGAGAAGTCTGCATGGCATCTAGCATACTTCTTGGCCCCTGTAGCTACTTCATAAATGTTAATGCATTGTATTTGCCCCTCTGTTGAAACATTGATTTCTCCAAATATTTCACCTCAATGATTTTAGACTTTTCTTGTTTTTTTTTTTTTAAATTATTCTTTTTGCATTGCTAAAACTTACATGTCTTTTGTATTTTTTAAGTGTGGCTGTAGCACTTTATAAACTGATAGTAAGAGGAAGTTAGAAATAAGAACCAAGATGCATTATGTAAAGGTACAATTACCAATGAGAAATGTAATTGTGTTGTATACCTTCAATGTACCAATAAAAGAATTTAATACAAAAAAAAAGAAAGGAAGTTAGTTGGCTGCTATCTTAGTTTGCTCTGTGGTTAACTAATCAGATAGCTAATTTTGAATGCATATCATGTCTACAGCATTGATTTAGCACTTTTGAAGTATTTTCTCATCACATAAATTGAATATTTAAAATTTTCCTTAAATGTGAACTTTTTTTTTTTTTTTAAGAGTAGGAAAAATTTATTGAGAGAGAAAGCTTCTGTCTAAGAGAGACAGAAGGGGGACTGGAAAGTGGGTTACCCCAAATGTGAACCTTTTAAGATTCTCTAGTTCCATGGTTGTTTTAGCATGTTGTTTATAACCAGAGACTTCCCTGGCAAAGAGTGATCACATTGTTCTCTAGATGATGAGCAATTGTCTTTTTGAAGTAATGGCACTGGTTTTTATCCTTGTAGTTGCCAACCGGAGGCCCTATCGTGAGTATTACGTGGAGGCTTTTGGAGACCCTTCTGAAAGAGCCTGGGTGGCTGGAAAAGCAATCGTCATGTTTGAAGGCAGACATCAATTTGAAGAATTACCTATCCTTAGGAAAAGAGGAAAGCAAAAAGAAAAAGGATATAGACATAAGGTAAAAACCAAAAAGGATCTCTTTAAAATTATCTACTTCTGAGTAAGAGGGGTCAGGGAAGAAGTCTTTTTTTTCTTTAATTTATAAAGTATTTATTTGGTTTTTTTGGAAGTATTTATTTGTTTATAGGATATGTTAGTAAATAGTTTGGAAGCAGTTTTATAGGGGGTAAGCTGGGGCTAGCTTTTGAAATACACTCAAGTTTTGAGAAATGTTTGCTGTTACCTCTGCCTTGTCTGCCACTCAAAGAAGTGCCAGTATGATATGGCTTAGCCAGTCTTTCTGCAAGAAGAAAGTGATCATTAAAACTAAATGTTCGTGGGGCCAGGGATTTAGCTCAGTGGCACCGCACCTGCCTTATAAATTCAAGGACCTGAGTTTGATCCCCAGTACCGCAAAAAAAGAAAAAACAACAAAATTTTCAAATTCTCATCCTCTAGGCTAATTATTTCTTTTAATGAGAATGTTGCCAAATGTACACACCTGTAATCCTAGTACTTGGGAAGCTGAGGCAGAAGGATCCTGAGGTGGAGTATTTTTAGCAGTTTATTTTTTTATGTTTTGTCAGTGTTTAAGTTTATAATTTCACATCTGGTTGTATTTGCATCATGAAGTTTTCCCCCCCTTTTTTTCTTTTCTCTACTATTGGGAATAGAACTACGGCCTTCACACTGAGCTGCATTCTCAGCCCTCCTCCCCTTTTAAATTCCTTATTGTTTTTCTCTTACCAAAAAGCAATATGAACAAATAAATATAAAAGGGTATACTGTATATGTCATACTTACTAGTGGGGAAATACACATTTTCTTTGTATTCCTCACAGAAATAGACTAATAAAATTTTCCTAGGTAGACTCATCCTATCTACCTTCTAGCTTTTTAAAAATTATTTGAATTTTCCACAATTTTAAACAGTGGATTCTCAAAATAAGTAATCTAAGAGTACACAAAGACTAAGACATCTAAATCAAATTTGAAAAAAATGTGTACACACATAAACACATTTACAATGTGATATTGGCCAGAAACTTCAACTAATATAATTTGCATGAATAGATTTTATTGTTTTCAAATCTATATGAAAAATAAAATAAAATTATATATATATTTTTTTCTAAGAGAAAACATTAAATATAGGTATATTTAATATACCCTGCATAACAAAATCCTGATTGGTTATACCTTGGAGCTAATGCAAAAGATATACAAATACAAAAGTATTTGTAATGAAATTTAGCTAATAAGATAAGCTGCTACCTGTTTGTTTGACTCACAATAATATACCAGAGTTCAAGCAAGGATGAATATCCAAGTGTTGTTGTTGTTGTTTTTTGAGACAGGGTCTGTCTAAGTAGTTCAGCCTGGCCTTGAACTCACTATGTAGCCCAGGCTGGCCTGGAACTCACAGTGATCCTTCTGCCTCTGTCTCCTGAGTTCTCGGATTACAGTCATGCACCACCATGCCCCTCTAACATTTATTTCTTTTACGTGATGTTTTGTATTAAAGTTGGCTCAAAGAAAGTTTGGGTTATTTTTGTTTTGTTTATCTTCTGTTTTTGTGGAACTGGGCTCGAATTCAGGGGTGCTTTACCTGCCACTGAGCTATATACCCACACTTTTTACTTTTTGAGAGGACTGCTAAATTGCCCAGGCTGGGCTTGAATTTGGCAGTCCTCCTACCTTGGCCTTGCAAAGTGCTGGGATTACTGGTGTGTGCTGTGGTGCCTGATTTATTTATTTGTTTATTTGCTTGCATGTTTTTTGTTTTTTGGTACTGGGGATTGAACTCAGGACCTTGGGCTTTCACCGCAGAACCACTGAGCTAAATCCCTGGCCCTGTTTGCCTTTTTGAGATGGGGTCTTGCTATATAGACCAGGCTGGCCTTGAACTCTTGTCAGTCCTCCTACCTCAGCCTCCCAAATATAGGGATCACAGGCATTCGCCACCATGCCCACCTATTTACTTTACTTGTGTTTTGTTTTGTTTTTTGGAGGGTAGGGGATGGAACTCAGGACCTTCCGCTTGTGAGCCAGGCGTGGAACCACTGAGCTAAATCCCCAGCCCCTCGGCTCTTTGCTTTTAATACTGTAGTCCTCCCTATTTTTTTTTTGTTGGCGAAATACACACAATACAAAGTTTATCTTTTTTTTTTGGTACAAGGGTTGGAACTCAGGACCTTGCACTTGCAAGGCAGGAGCAGTGCTGAGCTAAATCCCTGCCCCAAAGTTTATCATTTTAATCTTTTTATTTTTTAAGTTCTCTGAGACTTGGAATCTTTCTTTTTTTTTTTTTGGTACTGGGGATTGTACTTGGGACCTTGTGCTTGTGAGGCAGGCAGTGGAACCACTGAGCTAAATCCCTGGCCCGAGACTTGGTATCTTTATCTTTAAAACTAGTATAACAACATATATGGGCTGGGGATTTAGCTTAGTGGTTCTGGCACCTTCCGTGCAAGTGCAAGGTCCCGAGTTCGATCCCCGGTACCTAAAACAAACAACATATATCCTGTAGAACCTTTCCAAGTATTAGATTTAGTTAGCAGGGTTTTTTTTTTCAGGTACTAGGAATCGAACTCAGGACCTTGTGCTTGTGAGGCAGGTGTGGCACCACTGAGCTAAATCCCTCCCTGGCTCTCCAAGTATTAGAAATTAGTATAGGGCCGAAGTATCTGGTCACAAACATGAACCCTGGTGGATTTGTGTTGTGTGTAAAAGCAATCAGTTTTAGTGCCTTCTAAGAGGAGGCTACCCTGTCTTGTGACCTTACGTTTTATATGCTTTGTAGAACATCCCTTTCAAATCTATTGATATATTTGTGAACTCTAATCAGTAGTTATAACCTTTACTAATTAATACCTGTTGTGTGGAGTCAAGGAAAGAAACAAGAGTCTAGAAAATTAACTGTATTCCACAAAGCCTCTAACCCTAACTGAAACCCCAAGCTGTGAGGAATTTAGGAAAGGGCATTTGTATTTCTTTGTACCCATACTGTCTTTGTATCTCTGGACTATGTAATTATGTCCCCTTGGGCTGGGCATTGTGGTACATACCTGTAATCCCAGCACCAGGAAAGCTGAGCCTGAGGCTGAAGGATCACTGCAAGTTTGAGGCCAGCCTGGCCTAATAGTTCAACTGAACTGAATAGGGAGACCCTGTCTCAAAAAAAAAAAAAGAAAATAAGAAAAAAAAAATTACATCCCTAGAGATGATTTTGTTATAATCCAGGTTGTATGCCACATATATAGAAAAGCCTTGATTAGCCAGGTGCCCTAGTGATAAGTAGGATTTCAGATTTCAGGAGGCAGGTCTAACTTGCTCATTCCTCCTGTCCTACTTTTCCGTATTTATCTTATTTGGATTTTTGCCTTTTTTGTGTGTGTGTGTGACAGGGTCTTGCTATATAGTCCAGGATTTCGTTGAACTCACTGTGGAGCCCAGGCTGGTCTCAAACTCATGGTGGTCCTCCTGCCTCCTCAGCCTCCTGAGTGCTGGGATTACAAGTGTGTGCCACCACACCAGCTCTTTTTCCTTTTTTTTTTTTTTTTTTTTTTTTCAATCCAACTCATTATGTTTCTGCCCTTTGATAGAAAGAAAAAAATACTTATTCTCATCTAAAGTATAAAGGAATATGTTGGGATGGTCTGAATATTCTTTGATTTGGAAATGTAATATTACTAGTTTTAGTCTAAATTGTTGTCTACAGCTTCTTATATATGAAAGGAGGGTGGAGGGTTTATGAGACCAATCATTCCTGTACTAATAGGTCTTATAAGCTCAGGTGTTAACTAACTGGCCAGTCCCATAAAGGGGCCTTGAATAAGTACAACAAAGTTTGAAAAAATTTCTGGTTTGAAAAGTGTTTATTGATTATCTCCCTCTTCCCCCTCCCTTTTCTTTGATAAGTGCTGTTTTTCTCATTTAAATTTAAGGTGCCTCAGAAAATTTTGAGTAAATGGGAAGCCAGTGTTGGTCTTGCAGAACAGTATGATGTTCCCAAAGGGTCAAAAAACAGGAAATGTGTCACCAGTTCGATCAAGTTGGACAGTGAAGAGGATATGCCATTTGAGGACTGTACAAATGACCCTGAATCAGAACATGACCTATTACTTAATGGCTGCTTGAAATCTCTGGCTTTTGATTCTGAACATTCTGCAGATGAGAAGGAAAAAGCCTCTGCTAAGTCTCGAGCTAGAAAAAGCTCTGATAATCTGAAAAGGACTAGTATGAAAAAGGGCCTTATACAATTTGAAACACATAAAGAGGATCGTAGGGGAAAGACTCCTGAGAATCTTACTCTAAACTTTATCTCTGGAGATGTATCTGATAATCAGGCCTCTAATGAACTTTCCAGGATAGCAAACAGCCTCAGTGGATCCAACACTGCCCCAAGCAGTTTTCTCTTTTCTTCATGTGGAAAAAACACTGCAAAAAAAGAATTTGAGACTTCAAATTGTGATGCTTTATTAGGATTATCTGAGAGTGCCTTGATCTCTAAACGTTCTGGGGAGAAAAAGCGAGGTCTGGTGTGTAATTCAAAAATGCAGCTCTGCTATGTTGGAGCTGGTGATGAAGAAAAGCGAAGTGATTCCATTAGTATCTGTACCACTTCTGATGATGGAAGCAGTGATCTGGATCCCATAGAACACAGCTCAGAGTCTGATAACAGTGTCCTTGAAATTACAGATACTTTTGATAGAACAGAGAACATGTTATCTGTGCAGAAAAATGAAAAGATGAAGTATTCTAGGTATCCTGACACGAACATTAGGGTAAAAGCAAAACCGAAGCCCTTCATTGCTAACTCACATTTAGACCACATACTGGATCGTAAGACATCAGAGCCTGGAACTGAGACATCTCAGGTTAATCTCGCTGATCTTAAAGTGTCTACTTTTGTTCAAAAACCCCATTCGGATTTTAGAAATGATAGTCTGTCTCCAAAATTCAACATACCATCAAGCATTTCCAGTGAGAACTCACTAATAAAAAGTGGGGCTGCAAATCAAGCTCTATTACATTTGAAAAGCAAACAGCCCAAGTTTCAAAATATAAAGTGCAAACATAAAGAAAATCCAGGTATGGTAGAATCATCAGTTACAAATGAGGACTGCAGTTTGAAATGCTGCTCTTCTGATCCTAAAGGTTCTCCTTTGGCCAGCATTTCTAAAAGTGGGAAAGTGGATGGGCTAAAGCTACTGAACAACATGCATGAGAAAACCAGGGATTCAAGTGACATAGAAACAGCAGTGGTGAAACATGTTCTGTCAGAATTGAAAGAACTTTCTTACAGATCCCTAAGTGATGATGTCAGTGACCCTGGAGCATCAAAGCCATCAAAACCATTACTTTTTTCTTCCACTTCTAGTCAGAATCATATACCTATTGAACCAGACTACAAATTCAGTACACTGCTAATGATGCTAAAAGATATGCATGATAGTAAAACCAAGGAGCAAAGGTTGATGACAGGTCAAAACCTGGTCTCTTACCGGAGTCCTGCCCGTGGAGACTGTTCTACCAGTAGCCCTGTAGGGGCATCTAAAGTTTTAGTTTCAGGAGGCTCCACACACAGTTCAGAAAAAAATGGAGATGGCACTCAGGACTCAACCCATCCTTGCCCTAATGGGAGTGACTCTACATTGTCTGGGGAATTATCTGCTTTGGTACCTGACTTAGTGTCCAACAGAAGAGAGTTCCCTCCTTCTGGCAAAAGTCAATCAAACTGTGTTGCTAGGCGCAACTGTGGCAGATCAAAATCATCACCCAAAATGAGAGATGTATTTTCAGCCCAGATGGCAAAGAACACAGTGAACCGGAAAACCTTAAAGACCGAGCGCAAAAGAAAATTGAACCGACTTCCAGCTGTGACTCTTCAGGCCACACCGAAGGGAGACAAAGAGAGTGGAGGCTCAGTGAATGGCCCATCAAGGGGTGGGGCAGCAGATCCTCCTAAAGAAGAACCTCTTCAATTAATGGGCCATTTAGCAAGTGAAAATGCTCATTTTTCTAATGTACATTTTGATAACAAAGTTAAGCAGTCTGACCCCGATAAAATTTCTGAAAAAGGACCCACTTTTGAGAACAGTAAAAGTGGGGAGCTGGACTCTGAAATGAACAGTGAGAATGATGAACCCAGTACTGGTGTAAGTCAAGTAGTGCCTAAAAAGCGGTGGCAGCGTGTAAACCAAAGGCGTGCTAAACCTGGAAAGCGCACTAATAGGTTTAGGGAAAAGGAAAACTCTGAAGGTGCCTTTGGGGTCTTACTTCCTGGAGACCGTATAGAGAAAGGCCTGGATGATTTCCCAGAGCATAGAACTCCTCCTACAAACATACTAGAGGATTCACTAACAGCTCCAAATCATGCCAGCCACTTAGATTCAGTTGGACCACGGTTGAATATTTGTGATAAATCCAGTACCAGCATGGAGGTTATGGAAAAAGAACCAGGAATTCCCAATTTGACACCACAGGCTGAACTCCCTGAGCCAGGTAAGGATTTTGGATTATCTTAAAAAGGGGTTGGAGAATGTGCTGATAATGTTGCCCTTCTAAAGTTGATCTATTTTATTTTATTTTATTTTATTTTTTATTTTTATTTTTATTTTTGGTACTGGGGATCGAACTCGGATCCTTGCTCTTGTGAGGCAGGCGCTGGAAGCACTGAGCTAAATCCCCAGCCCAAAGTTGATCTATTTTAATAGAAAGATAAGGAAAGATAAACTGGGAGAGGCAGATTTATCATTTGTTTATGTAGGAGGGCCTGAAATTTGAAGATGGGATTTTCTTATATTTTCAGAGATTAGGTTTTACCAGAAGCCTTAAAAAAAAAAATTCTTCCTTTAGTGTCTCAGCAACTTTTTTTGTGTGGCGGGGGAGTACCTGGGGCCTCACACATGCTAGGGCAAGTGCTATACTACTGAGCTATGTTCACAGCTCCCAACAGCAATTTTGCTACCTTTTCTTACCATTTTATTTATTTATTCATATTTTTTTTTGGTATCCGGAATTGAACTCAGGACCTTGTGCTTGCCAGCCAGGCTTGGCACTGCTGAGCTACATCCCAGCCCATGTTTTGTTTTTTGAGACAAGGTCTAACTATAGTTCATGCTCCCATGAACTCAGTGTGTAGCCCAGGCTGGCCCCAAACTGTTGGCAGTCTTCCTGCCTCAGCCTCCTGAGTGCTGGGATTTACAGTCATGAGCCACCATGCCTGACTTCCATGCTATTTTCCGTAGTTGCTGCATCATTTTACAATCCCACATAACGATTCTCATTTCTTCTCATCCTTGTCAATCAGCACTTATATTTTGTTTCTTTGGTAGTCATACTAATATATATAAGTGGTATCCCATTATGATTTTGATTTTGATTTCAAACCAAATGATTAGTGATATTAAAAATCTTTTCAAGGGTTTACTAGCCATTGGTGGATCTTTAGAGAAATGTTTATTCAACTGGGGATGGTGGTGCACTCCTGCAGTCCCAGCACTGGGAAAGCTGAGGCAGGAGGAGTGCCATGAAAGAGTTCAGGATCAGCGTGGGCTACACAGTGAGCTCAGCTTGAACTGCTGAATAAAAGCCTGTCTCAGGAGGAAAAAAAGGCTTATTTAGGTCCTTTGCATGCTTTTAAATCTGATTTTACTATTTTTTGAGTTGTGGCAGTTCTTCATATATTCTAGATATTAACCACTTAATAGCAGATATATTACTTATAAATATTTCCTCCCATTCTGTAGGTTGCCTTTTTACTCTGTTGATTGCTATGTTGCATAGAACTTTTAAAGTCTAAAATAGCTGGTGGTGTATACCTGTACTTCAGCACTGAGGGAAACTGAGAAAGGAGAATCACAAGATCGAGTCTGAGCAACCTAATGAGACTCCCTCAAAAAAGAAAAGAAGGAATGTTACCTCAGTCCTCCCTGGGTTCAATCCCTAGTGCTACTAAAAGAAAAAGGTCTAATGTAGAAAAGGTCTAATTTATTTTTGTTTTTGTTACTAGGATTTGTTTTGCTTTGTTTGAGATAGGGTCTCACTATGCAGTGCATGCTGGCCTTGAAAAATCCTCTTGGCTCAGCCTCCCCCATGCTGAGATATTATGTGTTTATGCCTCCATGCCTGGCCTCTCCCTCTACCTCTTGTTCCTCTTCCATTGGAAAAACAGCTCCTTATTTCCTAATATCTTTTATTTTACTCTTTATTTATACTTTAGGTTTCTCACATAAGGGAAACTACAATATTTAACCTTGTATGTCTGATTTATTTCACTTAAAATTACAATCTCAAGATTTTATCCTTTTTTATGGAGGAGTAGTACTACATTGTATATGAATATCATATTTTCTCCATCCATTTTTCTGTTGAAGGTCATACAGGCTGTTTCCAAGAGTTAGCTATTAGAAATTGTGCTGCTATGAACGTGGGTATGCATGTATCACTGTAATATGATAACTTTTTTTTTGTATGGGGATCAAACTTGGGACCTTGCGCTTGCGAAATATGACTTTTAACTCAGGAAGATAACTAAAAGGAAGATAACTGGGTCAAATGAAATTTCTAGTTTTAGTTTTTTGAGAAATCTCTATACTGATTTTCATTGTTACTAGTATTTTTGCCCTTATGGCCATTGCAGTCCGTGTCCATTGCAATGTAATGAAGTTTTTCCTTTTTTTTTTTTTTTTCTCAGATCATGTCACTATGTAGTTCAGGCTGGCCTGGAACAGTAGTCCTCCTGCCTCAGCCTCCCAAATACTGGGATTGCAGGTGTGCAACACCATGCCTGGTCCCTTTTTTCTTGCTGTTGAGACAGGGTCTTACAGTGTAATTCAGACTGATCTTTATCTCACTGTGTAGCCCAGTCTGGCCTCTAATTTACGGCAATCTTCTGTATCAGTCTCCCCAGTGGGAGTGCTGGGATTATAGGCATGCACTACCACACCTAGGGTACAATCTTTTTCAAGTTGTTATATGTATAAAAATTCTACTCCTTTACACTTCCCTCTCCCACTTTGTTATTGATGTGACAAATCGTATCTTTATATACATATTATATATTCATTAACAGTTTTATGTCTGTAGTTATTTTTATATCTTTGTTAAATTCTGTACCAGAATTTGGAGTGCTTTATGCACCTTTACAATATTCAGTATTTTAACTTTTAACAGCAAGTTTTTAAGTTTTCTGTGCTTTCTGTTACTGTCTAGTATCTTTTTGTTTCAACTTATAAGATTCCTTTTTAACATACTAAGACAGGTCTAATGATGAACTCAGCTTTTGTTTGTCTAGGAAATTCTATTTTCTGTCAGTTTTGAAGGGCAGTTTTGCTGAATGTACTATTCCTAGTTGGCAGTTTTTCTTTCAGCACTTTGAATATATTTTTCTAATCCATTCTGGCATGTAAAATCTATGACAAGCAATCTTATACTCTAATGTGAGCTCCCTTGTATGTAATGAATTGTTTTTCTTGGTGTTTTCAAGATTCTCTTTTCCAAATACTGTACAGTGAAGATTCTTTTGTTTTATTTTTTGACAGTTTAATTATTATGTTACTCAGTATTCTTTGAGTTCATTCTGGCTGGAGTATTTTGAGCTTTGATTTTGATGTCCTTTTCTTTCCTAGATTTGATAAGTCCTAGGTTATTATTTCTTCAGTTAAGCTTTCAATCACTTTTGTGACAAGTATAGTATGTGCTATAGTGGTCCAATTGCTAGTGTCTTCTTTTACTTTTTTTTTTTTGAGGCAGGATTTTGCTGTGTAGTTCAGAGTGGCCTTAAATTCATTATGTAGGGAGCAGCGACCCAGACTTTTGGGTTGCTCAGAACTTGTCAGGCACGGGAAAGGGCGAGAGGACACAGTGTCCCCGTTAAAAAGAAGGCTGGCGGTGGCGCCGCCGCCGAGGAAAACCCCTCTTCTGCCGAGGCCGCGGAATGGGCCTAGCGCAGGCGGGGGCAGCCTTCTCGGACCTTGGCCCCACGCAGTCCTCTTTCCTGAACTACTGAACCCTAGTGAGCGTGGCCCAGGTCTGGCTTCCGAGACAGGCTCGCTGGCTGGAGGTCGGTGCTCCAGACACCTGCGCGCAGGGGCAGGGGCTGCAGGAGCCCAGGCGCACGACCGCGAATCGCGAGCGCTAGCCTCCGCCGAGCAGGGTGCATATCCGGGGTGCCTGCACCCTAGGGTGAGTAGAGCACCTTCATTGCTAGGGCGCTGGGAGCCGTAGAGGTTCTGTAGGGCAGAAGAAAGTGACCCTTGAAAGAGTTAAGCGTTAGGTGTTCACGGGAAAACAGACTGAGATGAGGCGGGACCGTAATGATAGAGGCAGGGAGACTTGTGAGAAGGCTTCTTACAGAACCTAACACCAAGAGGGTTTCAGTGACTCAATCACAGCAGTGGCTGGAGGATCTGGAAGTGGAGAAACTAATAGATTCTGGGGGGTAGAGTTTTAAAGCTAGAACCAACAAGGTTTCCTGCTGATTCAGATGTGCTTGTGAACATAGGGTGTGAGACGCTAACCAAGTGTCTCTCTTTCTGAACATCTGAAAGAATGAAAATCGGTTAGTGAGAGCAGGGACTATCTTTCAAGAGAATCAGAAATTAGGTTTGAGGCATTTGACTATAAGGTTTTGCTCAGTGGAGGCAGCACATGGGCAACTGGACACTGAGGTCTGGAGTCCCGAGGAGAAAGTTGTGCCAGAGATCTCACAGATCCTTTGTGGTTGCTGAACTGTTGTAAGGGGGAGAACCCTGGGTGCCTGACTGAGAGGGCATGACTCTAACCACAGCAGGAGGGGGTTGGACGGACCCTGGTTGTTGGAATGCAGTGAAGGATGAAGAGGCATCTGCTGAGGAGAGCATTTCTGTAGCAGTGTTACCTTTTAGTATTTCTAAGGCAGGTTTGTCCACCCAGGCGGCTCAGTCTCGTGATATATGTGGCCCAATCTTGAAAGATATTTTGTACTTGGATGAACACCAGAGAACATACCACAGACCTAACACTTACACATGTAAAACCTGTGGGAGACAGTTCTGGTTCAGTGCAAACTTTCACCCAAATCTAAAGCATTACATTGTAGAGAAACCTTCACAAAGAGATGAAGGCAAAGTCTTATTGGTGAAGAAGAACTGGATAGTTTGTGAAGAAGAACCTCATTTGTCAGAGAAGCCCTTTATGTGTGAAGTACAGCAGAAAAACTTCCAGACCAGTTTGGGTGATCACCAGCAAAAGGTCACCCATAGGAAGAGGAAGGTGGCCAGGAGCACTGAGAGTAGGGAGGCCTTTCATGTTGGGCAAATGCATTACAAGTGCAGTGAATGTGGAAAAGCTTTTAGCCGCAAAGATACACTTGCCCAGCACCAGAAAATCCATAGTGGAGAAAAGCCTTATGAGTGCAGTGACTGTGGGAAAGCCTTCAGCTGCAAAGCTACACTTGTCCGACACCAGAGGATCCATACTGGAGAAAAGCCTTATGAATGCAGTGAATGTGGAAAAGCTATTAGTCAAAAAGACAGCCTTACTTAACACAAGCGGATCCACACTGGAGAAATGCCTTACAAGTGTGGTGAATGTGGGAAATACTTTAGCCATCACTCCAATTTAATTGTACACCAGAGAGTTCACAATGGAGCAAGGCCTTATAAATGCAATGATTGTGGGAAAGTCTTCAGACAGAAATCCACACTTGCTCAACATGAGAGTATACACACTGGAGAAAATCCTTATGATTGCAGTGATTGTGGGAAATCCTTTGGCCACAAATATACCCTTATTAAGCATCAGAGAATTCACACAGAGTCAAAGCCTTTTAAATGCACAGATTGTGGAAAATTCTTTAGTCGAAGCTCTGACTTTATTGCCCACCAGAGGGTTCACACTGTTGAAAGGCCTTTTGTGTGCAGCAAATGTGGGAAAGACTTCATCAGAACCTCCCACCTTGTTCGGCACCAGAAGGTTCACACTGGAGAAAGGCCATATGAGTGCAGTGAATGTGGGAAAGCCTACAGCTTAAGCTCCCACCTCATTTGGCACCAGAAAATTCATGCTGCAGGTAGATTTTAGGGGAGCTTTTAATATAGTAGGATTCATCAGATGTTAAACTTGAACATGTCTTATGAATACCAAGTATATGGGACACTTCAAATACTATTTTGCACATTCTGACCTCAAAATTTCCAAAGTTAGTCACTGTCAATACCTATGGCTGAAACCGTCTCAACTTCTCCAGCTTAGTAACTATAAACCATCCCCAGGGAAGGCAGGCATTTGCACACTTTATCCAATCTCTAGTGAATTGTGAGACACCTGAAGTTAGCAGAGGTCCTTATTTTCTTTTGACTGATATTTTAGGTAAGAACTCCTTAGTCAAGAGGACTTGAGCTATGTTCTGGTAACTTACCGAAAATGTCTTTTGTTTGTGGACCTTATTCTTAATGATGTTATTTGTTTGTTTGTTTGTTTGTTTGAGACGGTCTTGCTCTTTTACCTAGGCAGGCCTTGAACTCTTTGGCTTAGTTGATCCTTGGCTTTAGATCCCATAATAGGTGGGATTTCAGACATGTGCCACTGTGCCTGGCTCTTACCTGAAATTTGTAATGAATGGACTTTTCTTGTCTCTAAGTCACCTGGCCAGGAAAGTATCTGTTTCATGTTGTTCTGATTTGTAATAATAAAGTCTTTATAATTTAAAAATAAATAAATAAATAAATAAATTCATCTTGTAGCCCAGGTTGGCCTCAAACTTGCGGTGTTCCTCCTGCCTGAGCCTCCTGAGTGTTGGGATTATAAGCATGTGCCACCAGGCCTGGCTGATGGTGTCTTATGGATCCTTATGTTCTCTCTCTCTTTTTTTTTTCTTTTGATCCTTTGATTCCGTAACCTCAGATTACCTGAGTTGAGTTTGTGGATTTTTTTCTGCTCAATTGAGTGTGCTGTTGAATTCCTCTAGTAAATTTTTCAATTCATTTGTACCTTTCAGTTTCAGAATTTCTGTTTGGTTCTTTATTGTAATTTCTGGGTGTTTGTTTTTTTTTTCCTTGAGACAGGGTCTTGCTGTGTAGTTCAAGCTTTGGCCTATATGTAGCCCCAGCTGCAGCCATTCTAGTCCTGGGGTTATAGATGTGTGCCACCATGCCTGGCTGAGGTTTTCATTTTGTTCATGCATTGTTTTCTCTGTTCATTTAGTTATGTATTTGTGCTGTCTTGTAGATCATTCAGTTTCTTTAACTATTAATAGCTGGATGTGCTGGCACATACCTGTAATCCCAGCACCCTGAGAAGCTGTGGCCGGAAAAAATCAGGTTCAAGCTCAGCCTAGGCAGTTTAGTGACTTAGCATGACCCTATCTCAAAATGAAAAACAAAAAGAGCTGGGGATATAGCTTAGTGTAGGCCCTAGGTTCAATCCCCAATACCATAAACATTTTTAAAAAGGGGTTAAGGTCAGGCTAAGTTCTTCAAGCTGGGTTTGTACTTTTGATCTTCCTGCCTCAACCTCCCAGATTGCTAGGATTACAGGTGTGTACCACCACAATTGACTACTTGGTAGATTCTTAAGAAATGCTTTGCTAGACTCAATTGTGCTTTCCTAATTTATTTACTTTTGTAGGAGAACTTTTCAGTATGCTCTTCGGGGCCACATAGTTGACTTTTTCTTGAAATACTAAGTGTGTGCTAGACTGGGAGAGAATTATTTGATAAGGAGACTTACCCTTTTGTTTTCAAGTGTAGATTTTCACCTCCGATGTCTCAATTTAGTTTAAGGTCATAGAATTTGTCCTCTTCTTTTTTCTCTCTAGTCTTACTTTTTATTACTTCTATTTCCAGTCTCCTCTAATAGGCACCAAAATTCAGAGCAAATTATTCTTGTTCCAGGGCATTATTGTTCAAAAGTAGGATGACCTGTAAAATGATGATTGGTTTCAGTGAAGTAAGGTAAGCTCAGATTGTTGTTGTTGTTGTTGTTGTTGTTTTGTTTTGTGAGATGGGATCATGCATTCCATTTTGGCCTTGAACTCACTACTGGTATGTAGCCTATGCTGGCTTGGAACTCACAGCAGTCCTGCCTCAGCTTCTTGAGTGTTGAGGTTACAGGTATATGCTACCACGCCTGGCTTAAACTCAGATTTAAAAATTCTTTTTACTTATTTTTGGTTTTTTGAGACAGGGTCTCACTACGTAGTTCAGGCTGACCTTGAACACACTATGTACCCCAGGCTGGCCTCTAACATGCAGTGATTCTTTTTTTTTTTTTTTTTTTTTTGGTACCGGGGGTTCGAACTCGGGTCCTTGCGCTTGCATAGCAGGCGTTGAAACCACTGAGCTAAATCCCCGGCAGTGATTCTTTGATACTGTTGAAATGTTCTTATACTTTATGAGGGCTTAGAATGAAACTTGGTTTCTTCAAAAAGGATTTCAGTTTGCTTTTGTTACATGCCCAGAGGATTGAGATTTCCTTTCTGCCAACCTGAAAATCTACAGGAGGGCCAGCCTATGACCATAGCGTTTTATGTACTTGCTCTCTGTACCTCTCACCCTGCACTTTCCCAAGGGTTCTTTCTCTGTGGTCTCCTAGAGGTGGAGATGGCATGCTTCTGCTTCATCATTACCTGAGAATGGACCTTACTGGGGCCCCAGTTAGTTTCCTTTAAACTTTTATTCCCTTCATATGAACAGGATTACCCCAAGGCCCTTAGGACAAAAAATCAGTTTCAGTGCTGTACTTCCTACTTTACCTTAGTTTTAGGTTTGTACATAGTTCTTTATTTGTTAATGCTTTGATTCTTTTCAGGCGACTTGTAAAACCTTCTGTTTTCAGCAGGAGATTTGAGCTGAGTAAGCTTGCCATTGTTAGGAAGGGTTCTTTGAGTTTTTCCTTTTTATTGTTGTTATTGTTGTTGTTATTATTACTTTGTTTTGTATTGAGACACGGGATAAAGTCCTGGGTCTGTGCTAGAAGTAGAGTATGTTTGCTGAGGACCTCAGTGGTAGTTTGCTTTGGCTCTTGTTCTGTTTTGTGTTTGTTGGGCATCCATTTTTGAGGCTTGCATGATTTATAACTCTTGCCATTCATTGCTTTTGTAATTTTTGCTTTTAGTCTTCAAAAGGTCACATTCATTCCTCTCTTTTTCCATACTTATTCTTTATCTTAGCTTGCCAAATCACTTTTTTTTTTTTGATACCGGGGATCAAACTCGGGTCCTTGGGCTTGGGAGGCAGGCAGCAAAACCACTGAGCTAAATTCCCGGCCTCCAAATCACTTTCTGTTGGCTTCATTTTGCGCATTTGTAGTAGGAGGAGTTGGATTAGGTAAATTCTCCATATTCTTCCAACTCCCAACTCAAAAGTGTTTTGACTGGGTGAGTAGTCCAGTTATGGGGAAAACGTAGGTGGGGAGTTGTGCCAGAGGTAGTAGAAAAGGGGAAGAAAGAAAGGAACTTAAGGAAGCATCTTCTGGTTTTAAGTCATTTCAATTGTGATTTGGCTGTTTTCATTATAGTTTTACTCTGTTGTTCATTTAAGGAAAGTGCTATTTTTGTAAAGGGCCAGATAGTAAATATTTTAGGTTATATGAGCCATAGGCCTCTGTCACAGCTTAATTCTGCCTTTGTAGCACAAAAGCCATAGACTATATGTAAATAAATTAAGTGTAACTGTATTCCAATAAAACATTATCTACAAAAAAGTCCTATTGGTAGTTTGCCAAACTGTCTTGGTTATACTATCTTGTACTTGGACAAAATACCCGCAACCCAAAGTTAAAGGAGGAAAGGTTTATTTCAGCTCAGTTTGCAGAGGTTTCTGTCCATAATTGGTTGGTTTCAAGGCAGGGTGGCATGGGAGAGGGGCATTGCGAAGGAGAAAGGGTCCATGGCATGGCAGAAGACAGCAAAGCAGCAGCAGCAAGCCTCTCTTTCCGCTTTATCTCATCCAAGCAACAAGCCTTTTGGGTGGTGCCACCCACACCCAGGTTGGGCCTTCCCACTACCTAAACCCAGAACTATGCTAAACCAATAGCAGACTGATTTAAGTCATCGCACCCTTAATCCACATTTACACACCCTAGATCTGGCCACCTCTGAAAAGCCCTGCCTATGAAAGCCTATGAGGTTTTGAGGAGAACGTCTGAATATAAGCTGTAACACAATACCCTAAAATTTTAAAGGATTATTCTATATACTCTTGGTGGGGAGGAATGAATGTGACTGTCCAGGAACCTAAAAGATGTCAGATACAGATTTTCTCACTTTAATTTGTAGTCTTTTGTACTCAGCTGGATTCCTTGATGACCACAAGGAAGTAGAGAGATAAGAGGACTGAAGCCTGTCTATGAGACAGGCAAACACCAAAAGTGGGAACCTCAAGAGGAAAGAGAACAAGATCACCTATGGAACCTGCCAAGAATACAAAGGAGTGACTAGGACTGATGTTATGGCAAAGGGCTTTTGGGATGTGTGCTCTATGCACTACATAGAGTCCTGTTTTATTTAAAAGAACCCAAGGACTTTTAACAGATTTTTGATTGGAGTTATGGCCTTGACATCTTGATAATTTTCTAACTTCAATGGGCAAGGCACTTTCCATTTTTGAAGCTCAGTAACATTATAAACGAGGGATATCATTACCAACTTGGCATGTCAAAGTAAGGATTAGAAGGCCGGGGATGTAGCTCAGTGGCACTGCCTGGCCTAAGTGCAAAGTCCTGAGTTTGAGGGGAGAGGGACCGAAAAAACGAAGTGAGGATTAGAGATTCTTTTTTTTTTTTGATTAGAGGTTCTTGAATGTTAAGTGGCTAACCATTGGCATGGTACATTATAAATCTCCGCTGGGGATTTAGCTCAGTGGTTTCACCACCTGCTGTGCAAGCTCAAGGACCCGAGTTCGATCCCCAGTACCAAAAAAAAAAAAATCTCCATTACGTCATAAAATCTCCATTATGTCATGTCATTTCCTTGGGGGTTTTGTTTTTCCTGTTAAAAATGTTACTGTTGTTTGAAAGCTTGTATGGAATGTCTGGTAGGGTCTTATTAAAACAATCTACTTGGCTTAGAGCATAAAATAATTGCCATTAACTGACATAGGTATATAATATTTATTGTAAGATAGGTTTTGGCTGGCTGGCTTTTCCTTCTCTCCCTCCCTCCCTTCCTCCCTTCCTTCCTTCTGTTTTTTTTTTGAGACAGGGCCTCCCTATTAGTTCAGGCTGGCCTTGAACTCACTATGTAACCCAGACTGGCCTTGAACTCACAGTGATCCTTTACCTCAGCCTCCCCAGTGCTGGGATTACAGGTGTGCACCACCACACCCAACATGGTTTATTTTTTACCCAGACAAGTTTTTCTGATGTTATTATTTGGGGGAAATAATTGCTTGGGAAAAGCTACTTTGGGTCATCTAACGTGGAAAAGTTAGGAATATTTCATTGATGTTTATGTTTGAACTAGTCCTGTAATTATATGGGGAGTGATGTAGGTAAACAACTTTAATCATTGTTTCTGACTTTTTATTTATTTATTTACTGCTATGACATCGCAGCAGTTGGGATTAGTTAAAAAAAAAACAAACTCTTCCACATCTTGCCCTGATGAAAAGTTTTATGGCTTATTTCCATACGTGCTGTCTAAGAAACAAAAGCTTTTGTGAATCTTATTATGCCTGTGACTTTTTCGTTTTAGTCTCAAATTCGGTTTTCTTGCTTCCTTTTCTTTCCTTTTTTTTTTTATTCCTTCCTTTTTTGGGGACTGGAGATAGGATCTCATGGTGGAGTTTTCTGGTTCATTGCTTTCATTTTATTGAGAGAATATCAGTAATGAATGGCACATTCAGTATAGGCAGAAACAGCTTCCTGTGAAGTCATATCATTTGTGAAATGCTTCTTGCCTCTCGATTAGACCATGTCTTGTATTATGGAGGTATTAGCCACAGCTCCCATAGAGTTTACAGTATAGTAAAATGACTATAACACACTAAGTGATTTAAAACTGGGGCAAAATTTTATAGGGAAATGGTAGTAGATATTTGTTTGCATCATTAATCAAAAAAAAAAATGTTACCCAGTTGGCTGTCTGTATCCTATGTATTCTATGCAGCTGTGGATCAAAAATATTTGGAAAATAGAAATTGTGTTCATATTCAACATGTACAGACCTTGTGTTCTTAACATTATTCCCTGAGCTGTACCATATAACAACTGCTTACATAAAGTTTACATTATAGTAGGTATTATAAATCTAGAGATGACTTTTAGTATAGGGGAGGCTATGTAAATAGGCCATTTTATATTAAAGACCTGAGCACCTGTAGATTTTGATATCTCCAAGAGTTGCTGGAATCAAACCCCTATGGATACTGAAGGACTACTATGCTTACCCTTCTTTCACATACATAGCATGTACTTTTTATGACATTGGGATAATGAGATACATCTATTTTTTCTTTTTTGGGGGGGGCGGTATCGGGGATCGAACTCAGGACCTTGTGCTTATGAGGCAGGCACCAGAACCACTGAGCTAAATCCCCGCCCTGATCTAATTATTTTTTCAATTATTCTGTTCAGAAATATATTCAGATTCCTAGTATTAAACTCTGTACAATCATGTGGTAATGAATGAAGTGATTGTAAAATGCTTTTGAAATTCATGTGGTAGTGCTGACTAAGTAAATATTCTACCTAAATGACTAATACCCTACATAATCCAGAGATGTGATTTAAAATAATCCATGGCCCCAGGATTTAGCTCAGTGGTGCCGCTGCCTGCCTTGCAAGCTCAAGGTCTGGAGTTCGATCTCCAGTACCAAAAAAAAAAAAAATCCATGGTGTTTGTTTTTGTTACCAAGTTGGCCCTATGTATTTTACATAGCCATATGTAAAATAGAAATCGTGTTCATATTCAGCATGTACAGACTTTTGTACTAGTATCACCCCCTACAAAATACTGCTTTCAGTTAAATCTTTTCCTTAGGGTTGTATAGGCGTGTGTGTGTGTATATATGTACATATATTCGTCTATTTGTATAAAGAAACAAAAATCCTAGAGCTGGGCATGGTTGTACATGTCTGTAATCCCAAAACTTGGGAAGTTGTGCCAGAAGGATTTGTGCGAATCCAAGGCTAGCCTCAACTATATAGTGAGACCTTGCTTAAAAAAAAACAAATCAAACAAAAACACCCCCAGTCTATACCATACACCAACTTTTGCAAGGAATAAAGCATAGCCTTACATTTTTTTTTTGGTACCAGTGATCGAACTCAGGACCTTGCGCTTTCAAGGCAAGCGCCAGAACCACATTTTGAGTCTCTTTCTGCTAAAGCCAGGTTTTTTTTGTTAGTTGGTTTCCTATCTTGGTACTTTTATGAGTGTGGGGATGATTTCGTGAAGACAGTTGGTTTTCCTGAAGCTTTATAGTTAGTACTGAACATATTTCTCCTTTTAGCTGTGCGGTCAGAGAAGAAACGCCTTAGGAAACCAAGCAAGTGGCTTCTGGAATATACAGAAGAATATGATCAGATATTTGCACCTAAGAAAAAACAAAAGAAGGTACAGGAACAAGCACACAAGGTATGTCCCAACATTTCAGCAGTCATTGGTCCTCAGGAAATAGCTACAGTATTTTGCTTTAAGTATCATATTTTACCTTTGAGACAATAATTTCCTTAACTTGGAATTTTGTTTTTTCATTTTCTTATCAGTTATTATTCATTCAAAAAATATATTAATGAGTCTACATATTGTGAGTTGTACATATGTATATACATATATTTTTTCCTCTTTGCTTTTAAAGAGTATTTAGTGATTTAGGAATATTATCATGCTACAGTGTTAGAAACAGGATAGCCGAGCATGGTGGCACACACCTGTAATCCCAGCACTTGGGAGGCTGAGGCAGGAGGAGGATCACTGCAAGTTCGAGGGCAGCCTGGGTTACATAGTGAACTCAAGGCCAGTCTGAACTATATAGCGAGACCCTGTCTAAAACAAAACAAAACAAAAACAAGAAAAAAAAGGAAAGAAACAGGATAGAAAATAAAATAACAGGACTGGGGATTTAGCTCAGTGGTTCCACTGCCTGCCTCGCAAGCACAAGGTCCCAAGTTCAATCCCCAGTATCCCCCCCCCCAAATAAATATAATAAAGTAAAATAAAATACATAGGCATGGTAGTGCATGCCTGTAATCCCTGCACTCTATGGGAAGCTGAAGCAGAAGGATTACAAATTGAGCCCCTGCCTGGGTAACTAGTGAGACTCAGTCTCAAAATTTAAAAAAATAAATTAAGAGAGAATGTGTGTATCTGGGGATATAGCTCAGTACTGTACACTGCTCCCCCTGGGAAAAGATATATTTTTTGGTGTTACTAGGAATTGAAGCAAGGGCCTCATACATGCTAACCAAGCACTCTACCATTGTGCTATATCCCCAGGTTTTTAAATTTTGTTTTTAAGACAGAGCCTCACTGAGTTGACTAGGCTGGCCTTCTGCAATCCTCTTGTCTCACCTTCCCAAGTGGCTGAGATTACAGGTGCGGACTACCCAGCCCAGTTTATCCTGTTTTAAGACAAATGTAATAATGACATATTTATTCTATTTTTAAATTCAGTTTCTTTAAACTGAAGTATTTTAAAGTAAATTTGAGGGCATAAGAAAAAGAAGAAAAGGAAAAAAGAAAGTAAATTAGAGGGATTTGGGTGTTTGCTTTGTTTAGATTGAACTCAGGACCTTGTGCATGCTAAGGAAGTGCTCTACCACTGAGCTACAACCCTAATCCTAGAGGCATTTTGACAGTATATTTTAAAATATTTTAATATGTACTTATAAAAAGTATGAACATTTTTCTTTATAAGCAGTTTAACATTTTTACATCTTACAAAATAAGCTAATCTAATATTGCCCTATGGAGTATCTACTTTCTATATTTGTGTGATTGCTTCCTCATGGGTAGCATGTATCTTGTTTCTCTATTCCTTCTGTTCCCTTTGAAGTGAAACTTAGAACCTGTCAAGTTACAGATAATGTTTTGTCATATATTGCATGACAGTAGAAGGTATAGAGTATCCTCTTTCCATAATGGGGCTGATCCATTCTCTGTCTCTGAGGTACTGGAGATGGAAGATGGAATTTAGGGCCTCCTGTGCTGAACGTGCACTGTACCACTGAGCTGTATGACCAAGCCCCTTTTCATTTTTTAAAAAATATTTTTGGGGGCCGGGAATTTAGCTCAGTGGTTCCGCCACCTGCCTCGCAAGCACAAGGACCCGAGTTCGATCCCTGGTAGCAAAAAAAAAATTTTTTTTTTTAGTTTCAATTTATTAATCCTCTCATGAATAATTTTCACTGTTACTGCAGTTAAAATAATTGTAGAATCTACACTGCTTTTTCCCAGCACTACCATTAGCCTTTGTAACAACCTGCACCCTCATCATTCTGTTTTTGTATTTCTTTCACTGTTTTCTTAAGATTTTTCTTACATAGACTGCTTTACAAGCCTACGTTTGGGGTCATTTTCCTTTACATCATCCTAGCAATCATAAACTACACCAAAGCTACTTGTTTTACCATCACCAAAATGGGTTCTGAATCCAAATATAAAGATGACATCCATTGTAGTTTTGTAGATTTTGGCTGTTTTCCCCCAAATTTGTGTCTTAGGTACTGTTGCTTTCCCAGAGTGAAAAGTAGTTAATGAACATTTGTTTCCTCTGAAGTAGTAGGTTGATCATGAACTTCCTGGTCCAGATAGTTACTATATTTACGATGTTGGTAGATGGTCGGGCAACCAGGGAGGAAAAGGGGCTCATTTTCATTTTTGAAAAATGGTCTTGCTTGCTGTCCAAGCGCAAGGACCCGAGTTCGATCCCCGGTACCAAAAAAAAAAAAAAAAAGGTCTTGCTACGTTGCCTGTGCTGAGCTTGAGCTATGCTCCTCCTGCTTTATAGTCATGTGTCACCATACCTGGTTTAATACTCCTCTCCTGAAGTTATTACCTACCCCTTTTGATGAAGCAGCAGTATGTATGTAATTATTTTGGTTCTAAAGGAATATCCTGTCCCTCAGTGGCCATTTCTCTGGGTGAGTGGGTTGGTTAATTAATTAATCAATTAATTATACCTCAGGCTGGCCTTGATCTAACTATATAGCCCCCCGCTGGCCTCAAACTCAACAATTGCCCTTCCTCAGTCTCTCCAGTACTGAGATTGCAGGTGTGTGCCACCACGCCTGGCTCTCTGAAGATCTTCACGTATGTCAGTAATTTCATTAAGGGATTCAAAATAAGGACATTTAGATTTTTATCGTTTCTCCTACTTTTAGGTAACGCTCTTTCTTGAGCTGAACTCTGAAATACTGTACTTGAAAGGCAAAATAAGTACTTATTTCTTTCCTGTTAATTACTAGTAGTTTTATTTATTTACTTTTAATTTATAGTTTTAAGTGGTAACATAGTGGGTAAGTTTTTTCTTTTATTGGATTACCATTATGGATTTAAGCTTCAGTATATCTCAATCCACTGCATTTTTTTTTCATTTATTTAAATTATGGTTGACTGTGTACAACAAAACATAACCATATTAATTATTTTTGAATGTACAGTTCTGTAACATTTAGATACATTGTTATGCAAACCATTACCACTGTTTATCTCCAGAACATTTCTATCTTCCTAAATTGAATTCAGCACCCAGTAACTAATATAGTAATTCCCTTTCCCCCTTAGCCCCTGGCAACCACCATTCTGTTTTTTTTCTGTGAATTTTATCCTTAAAGATATATATTAGTGAAATCATGCAATTAACAGTTTTATATTTGGCCTGTTTCTCTTAGCATAATATCTTCAGGGTTCATCCATGTTGTAACCTGTCAGGATTTCATTCCTTTTTGAGTGTATTTTTTCTTAATCAAATTATAACAGTTTTGGCCTGTGGATTTATACTTTTCATTCTTAGGTAAGTTCCCGCTGTGAAGAGGAAAGCCTTCTGTCTCGATGTCAATCTAGTTCTCAGAATAAGCAGGTGGATGAGAATTCTTTGATTTCAACCAAAGAAGAGCCTCCAGTTCTTGAAAGGGAGGCTCCGTTTTTGGAGGGGCCCTTGGCTCAGTCAGAACTTGGAGTTGGTCATGCTGAATTGCCAAAGCTAACCTTGTCTGTGCCTATGGCTCCAGAAGTCTCTCCACGGCCTGCCCTTGACTCTGAAGATTTGCTTGTTAAAACACCAGGTAAGGTGGGGATGGGTTCTCAGTATGGAAGTGGTTATAACTGGAGACAGCAAGAGATTTGTAGTATATTTTGATGTACAGCTAACATTTTAACTAAATATAGCAAACTACCTATTTTTGTTTTTTCCTGGGAAATGCCTAAAATGGTCAGTCATTTGATAGTATCTTACCATGAATAAATTTGTGATACACTGTCAAGAACATATATTTTTTAAAACTACCCTGCTTACTCCATTGCCAGTTTTCATTGTTGTTGATCAGCCACCATGTGAATCAAGAACCAACGATAAAATTTGGGAAGAAGCAGCAGTGCACACTACTGTAATAGCCACTTGAAACCAGTGTTTCAGACAATAGTTCCACCAATCCCTGTGTTACTTAGGAAGTTGATTAACCTCTGAATTTGTTTCCTTACCTATAAAATGGATATTATAATAATGTATAATGTTGTAAATTTGAATATACAATATTCCCTAGAAGTTAATTACCAGCGGTTTCTCAATTTATCATGGTTTATTTACATACATGTCAGCTAATAGAGTTTGATTTAAACATAGTTTCTCATTCAGATTTTCACAATTGAATTTTTTAGCCAGCCAAGTAAAGGGAAATATTCTTCTATTTGTGGTTCTGTGGTTCCACAGCAGAGCAAATGCTAGGCAAGTGTTCTACCACTTGAGTTCATCCCTAGCCTGAAAAGATTTTTAAAAGATTAGGAAATATAATTACTGTTTTGATACCTGTTTACTGCTAAATCTAGTTATTAAGCCTTTTTTTTCTTTTTAATCGGGGATGGAACTTGGAACCTTGCACTTGCGAGGCAGGCAGTGGCACCACTCAGCTAAATCCCTGGCCCTGTTAAAGTGTTGTATGTAATTCTACAGTCTGCTAAAGTAATTGCCTTTTATTTATTTAACTTAGACTTATTTAGGGACGAAGCAGAAGTTGCAATCCTGGTCCATGTATGCCCAGAATCCAGGTCCTCCTTCACATCTTTTGTCCTTACCACCAATTAATGCTTTTTTTTTTTGGTACCAGGGATCAAACTTGGGTCCTTGCGCTTGTGGGGCAGGCAGTGGAACCACTGAGCTAAATCCCCAGCCCCCCACCAATTAATTGCTAGAAATGCAGTTCAACCTTTTCCTTTGTTTATCCTGTGGTTTAAATAATCATTTAGCTCAATGGTTTCGCTGCCTGCTGCGCAAGAGCAAGGACCCGAGTTCGATCCCTGGTACCAAAAAAATAATAAATAAATAAATAAATAAATAATCAGTATGTTTAAAATATCAGTATTCAGAAGAACATCCTCAGTAGATTTTGTCTTGAAATCTATTTAGTAGTTTTATTTTAAGTAATATTTTAAAACTAAATCCTCATCTTGTCCCTTTCCATTAGATGATGAGAAAAATCCAAACAGTCTTGTAAGTTGCTGTGTCAGAGTGTTCAAAATTACTTTGTACCCAGTTTCTAAATCACCTAATGAAAAGATGTGTGCATTTCAGGAAATTATGAAAGTAAACGTCAAAGAAAACCAACAAAGAAACTTCTTGAATCCAATGATTTAGACCCCGGATTTATGCCTAAGAAGGGGGACATTGGCTATTCTAAAAAGGTATGTTATTTTTGTCAATTCTAAAATAGAGTTAAACCCAGGAAGTTGAATTTTAAAAGTAACTTTTTTAGTGATATTTGTAACATTGATATATGTATACAGTAGTCCTCCCTTATTCTGATTCACTTTCCGCAGTTTCACGTAACTGTGGACAACTACAGCATGAGTATATTAAGTGGAAAATTGCAGAAATAAACAATTTATAAGTTTTAAGTTGTATGAATTTCGGAGTAGTGTGATGAAATCTTACATCATTTACCCCTTGTCCCACTCTGGATGTGAATCATCTCTTTGTCCAGTATATCCACGTTGTATATGCTATCAACTTGTTTATTGTCACTTAGCTATGTAGGTTATCAGATATCAGATCAACTTCATGGTATGGTAGTGCTTGTTTTCAAGTAACCCTTATTTTACTTAATAATGGCCCCAAAGCACAAGAATAATGATGCTGGAAACTTGGGTTTGCCAAAGAGAAGCTGCAAAGTGCTTCCTTTGAGCCAAAAACTGAAAATTTCTTAATACAAAATGAAAAAAATCATATGCTAAAGTTGCTGAGCTATGCAGTAAGACCAAATCTTCTATCCTTGAAATTATGAAGAAGAAAATAGAAATTCATGCTAGTTTTGTTGTCAACACCTCAAACTATAGAAGTTATGGCCACAGAGCATGATAGGTGCTTAGGTAAGATGGAAAAGCATTAAATTTATGGGTAAAAGAAGCGAACAGAAAACAGTTGACGGCAAAGTGTTGCATGAAAAAGCATTGAGCCTCTTTGAATACTTCAGCAAGAGATCCCCTGAAACAAGTGGCACCAAGTCAAGCCATTTACTGCAAGTAAAGGATGGTTACACAGATTCAAGAATAGGTTTGAACTGAATAATCTAAAAATTCCTGAAGAGTCTGTATCTGCTGATGAAGAAACTGCTGCCAGATTTCTATTAGAGTTGAAGTTAAGGAGGAAGTACACCATCCAAAGCAAGTTTTCAATTGTGATGAAACCAGGCTGTTCTGGAAGATGGCCAGTCGAATTTACATTGATAAAAGTGCAAAGGAGGCACCAGGGCATAAAACATGGAAAGAAAGATTAATTTTGGTGAGTATAGTACAATAAGATATTTTGAGAGAGAGAGAGAGAGAAACCACATTCACAACGTTTATTACAGTATAAGTGTTCTTTTTATTGTTAGTTTGTAACTGTGCCTAATTTATAAATTAAACCTTATCACAGATATATATGTATAGGGAAAAACATGACATATACCATTCAGCACTATCCATGCTTTCAAGCATTCTTTGAAGGTCTGGGAATGTTTTGCTTATATATAAAGGGGGACTACTGTACATTAGAAATTACAGTGTCAGGAAGTGCACATGATCAATCTGAGAGATCCCGTATTGAAAGACTTGCAGTTGAATGGTCATGTGTATGAACCTGCTTCAGGTTTTCTTTATAGGTGAAAAAATTTTAAAAACTTTCAAGATTGAACAAAATTTGTGTTTGTGATAATTTTTTTCTGTGCTCAAAACCATTTACCTAACTCCTGTGTAACTTGTCTCTTAAACTGTTAGTCTACTTTTACCCTATTACGTTGTCTACATAACACCTCAAAGACCTAGCTTTGTTATAATCCCAGCAGAAATATTTGAGTTTTAAATTTTTAAGAATGCAGAACTTTGTTTTTGTATCAAGAAAGCATAATTTAACAGTAGATAGAATTAGAAAATTGTACAGTGGTTAAAGGCTAGATATTGATTCTTAGAAAGTTTTCTACTCCCTTCATGCATGAAGAGTAATGTGGGGTAAATGTAAGGAATTCAAGAGTAGAATGCAAATTTCCTAATAAGAACTTTCTTTAAAGAAAAAAAGGGTGTAATTTGTAAATCAAATCATACATAAGAGTTTTTTGACTTGTACTTTTGGCTCTAGAAAATTCAATCCTATAATCCTATTTTAAAGAACGCTTGGTTTTGGTTGTTGTTTTATGGCCTTTTTTTGGAGGAGTGGTTACTGAAGACTGGACCCAGACCTTTCTCACTGAGATATATCCTCAGCCCAATTTGTATTATTTTTTATTTTGAGCCAGAACCTCATTAATTTGGTAGTGGTGTACAAGGTGAATCTAAGAGACTGTTGTATTATTTTTGCAGATGAAGCAATGACATTCAAAGAAAGGAAGAATTTGAGCCAATATAAGTGAAGGAACTGAAGGAATAAGATGAATCTTTAGTGGTTTTATGACTATTAATGTAAAAATCCTGTGTATTTGAATATCTTTGTTCTGTCAAATGCTTTCTAATCTAAAATATGACTTGTCAGGTTTGTGGGTTAATTTTTTTTTTTTTTTTTTTTTTTTTTTTGGTACCGGGGATCAAACTCGGGTCCTTGCGATTGCGCAGCAGGTGGTAAAACCACTGAGCTAAATCCCTGGCCAGTTTTTTTTTTTTTTTTTTTGGTACTGTGGATTGAACTTGGGAACTTGTGGTTTTGAGACAGGCGGTGGAACCACTGAGCTAAATCCCTGATGGGGGTTAATATTTTTTAAGAGGATAAAAAGCTTCATATACTTTATATTTAATTTAAATTTTTAGGCAACTGTATCTTGGACCTGTGAGCTTTTTAAAAATTGAGATATCATTTACCTGAATAAAATGTGTATGGTTTTCCATCTGTGTGTCATGTGCAGCTTCCCTTATCCCCATTTCCTGTTCTGGGGGTTGACCCTGTGCACTGAGTTACACCTATGGCCCTTTGTAAACTTTTTTTTTTTTGCTACCAGGGACCAAACTCAGGACCTTGCGCTTATGAGGAAGGTGTGGTGCCACTGAGCTAAATCCCCAGCCTCATTTTTAAATTTTGAGACAGGTTCTCACTAAATTGTCCAAGCTGCCTAGAATTTGAGATCCTCCTGTCTCAGCCTCCCAGAGTGCTGGGATTACAGGTGTGTACCTGTAAATCCCGCCCCCGTGGCGCCCGCGGCCCCCCCCCCCCCCCCCCGCGGGTTTTTTGAGACCAGGTTTCCCTATACTTCAAAACCTAGCCTTGTTCAGGGATTTAGCTCAGTGGTTCTGCTACCTGCCTCATAAGCGCAGGGATCCGAGTTCAATCCCCGGCACATAAAAAACAAACAAAAAACCTGGTCTTGAACTCACTGTGTAGCCCAGTGTAGCTGGCCTCCAACTCCTAACGATCCTCCAGCCTCAGCCTCCCAAGTGTTGGGATTACAGGCATGCGCCACCGTGCCCAGCCTTAACATCTTTTTGAAATACATCTGCAGTGATATCCCTTTAATTCCTGAGTAATACATATGATTGCATTATTATATCACAATTTGCTATTCTCTTCTCCCTGCTGTTGCATATTGGAGTCTCTTTCACGTATAGGCTATTAATGATAAGACTGGTTTGTTTTTTTTTAAGTCTTTTTGTGGGCATACGTATTTCTCTTGTTGTAAATATATAAGGGAAGCATTGCTGGCTTATGCATGTTTAAGTTTTAAAGAAACCATTAAACGGTTCTCTGAATTGGCTGCAATACTTTACACTCTACTTGTGTCAGAGATTGAGTTGTTCTTTACTAACATTTGACTTGTCATTTTTTTTAAACTTAACTGTGACCACTTACCTCTAGCCTTTTTATTTTTTTATTAGCATCTATTACTTTTGCAAAATACTAGATTTTACTGTATTTTAATATATGCACATAACATTTTGATCATTTCCATCCTTCTATGACCCTCCCTTACACTCTCATCTCCCCTGCCCTTATTCCCTCGGGTCTATAATCTCCCTTCCACTTCTGTGCTTTTTTTTTTTTTAATAGAGTTCACACATTAAGGAAACCATACAATACTTTGAGAGATTGGCTTATTGTGTTTAACATGAGGCTCTCCAGGTCCGTTTTCCTGCAAATGATACCATTTTATTCTATTTAATGGCTGAATAATACCCCTCCGTGTGTGTGTTTGTGTGTATGTACATATCCACCACATTTTCTGTATCTATTTATCTGTTGATAGATATCTAGGCTGATTCCATATTTCTATATCTTGGGTTTATGAATTGTGCCACATAAACATAAGTATACAGGTGTCCTCATAGTATGCTGACTATAATTCCTTTGAGTATACCAGGTAGTGATACAATGGGCCAGTCTTAGCTTTTTGTTTTGTTTTGTTTTGTTTTTGGTACATGGGGATTGAACTCGGGTTCTTGCACTTGCGCAGCAGGCGGTGAAACCACTGAGCTAAATCCCTGGCCCAAGTGTTAGCTTTTTGAAGAACCTCCATATTTCTGTAGTTGTGGTACTAATTCATATTCCCACCAACAGTGTAAACCGCCCATTTGTTGTCATTTTAAATTTAGACATTCTGATGAGTATTAACATTTCTTTTTCTTGTTATTAGTACATGTTTACTATATATAATGATTACATTCATTCTGGGGAGTTGTTACATATGTGTAAGAAGTGTAGTTCCCCCCACCCCACCCCTTACTGGGGATCAAACTCTGGACCTTGTGGTTGTGAGGCAGGCATGGTACCAGTGAGCTAAATCCCCAGCCCCAATTGTCGTTCTTTATTTGTCCCCTAAGTATTAATATTTCGTTATGGTTTTTATTTTTCTAATGATTATGAGTGGTGATGTTGAGTCTCAATATCTGTCAACTGGCCATTCCTAGATCTTTGTGAAGTAACCACTGAAGTGTACAGGGTGTTTTGGGGTCTTTGGTTTGACCATTCCTTTTTTGTGGGTTTTTTGGTCTGTCTTTTGAGTAAAGAATCTTTCTGCGTAGTTCAGGCTGGCCTTGAACTCACTATGTGGCCCAGGCTGGTAGCCTCCCGCCTCACCCTCCCAGGTGCTAGGATTATGAGCAATACCTCGCTCAGATTGGTTGACTTTTGTTTTTAAATTAGTGCTTTATGTATATGAGGTGCACATGCTTTGCCAGCTACATGTACCATATTATAAGTATTTTTTCCCCAGCCTGAGGCATTCCTGTTTATTTTCTTAGTGGTGTATTTTTATAAGAAGAAACATTTAAATTTATTGATTCATTTACATTAATGACTGATAATTTTTATGTTCTAGAAATTTTTCCCTATTTCATGAACACAAAGGTTTTTTTGTTTTGCCTTTTTTTTACAGTTCTGGGTTTCACACATCTCAATTTTGAATTTTTGAAATGGAGCTTTGAAGTTAATTTCCTACCATATAGAGGGCTAATTTTTAAAAAGTCACTGGTAATTCTGTCCCATCTCTGTCTAATTTCTTTTTAATTGTATGTTATTATTGAATTTTAGCTTTTCTGGGGTGGGTATGGGTATTAGATGTGATATTAGAACAAGAATAAACCAGGGTTAGTGGTGTGAGCATCAGACTAGAGAAAAGTGGCTTCATGTTTGTTCTAGGAATTGATACTGACATCTGACCTAGTCAGTTTCATCATTGAGATCCTGGTTACTCTGAGGCATATTATGTCATTCCAGTTTAAACTAGATTATGTCTGTGCAGTCCAGCTACTGTGTCTGCAGATGAATTAATTGATAGGTTAGAAAGGGAAGAATTGGGCCGGGGATTTAGCTCAGTGGTTCCGCCGCCTGCCTCATAAGCACAAGGTCCCGAGTTTGATCCCCGGTACCAAAAAAAAAAAAAAAAAAAAAAAAAAGGGAAGAATTATCTGTTGAATAGAATGTGGCTTAATATATATCCACATCAGACTAAACAAATAAATTGCTGAAATCTTACATCCTGCAGAGCACTGACACAGTTTTGTGGTTGTTTCATTCTGAGCAAAGCAGATGGATTCATATTTGTGTAGTATAATAATGCATGTTGTTATTTCTATTTTAATTTATAAAATTGTTGAGGTTAGAAATGAGAATATTTCTGCATTATTCTGAGTAGTTTTAGGAATATTGTAATTATTTTTCACCATTGCTGTGGCTGTTAAAACAATAAACTATAAATTGGTTATTTAAATTGAATAGATACTGGGTTTTTAAAATTATGTAAATTTTTTTTTATTTTGCCAGGAGTCTTTTCTTCCTTTAACGGGATACACCTAGTATTTATCCTTACTTTTTTTTTTTTTGGTACCAGGGATCGAACGCAGGACCTTGTGCTTGTGAGGCAGGCAGCCGAACCATTGAGCTAAATCCCCGGCCCTACCCTTACATTTTATTTTACTTCATCAGAATTCGTTATGCACTAAACATGAAGAAAGTTATATTCTTATGATTTATTTCTATATTTTAAGGAGCATTTGAAAATTCATAGCTCCTTTTTATCTTTTTTCCCTGAAACTTTGGAAACCTTATAAGAATGGCATCTAGTTTATTGGCTTTTTACTCTTTTATAGTCACTAACTTTTTATAGTTAGAATAATATTCTTGTAGCAGAGGATATTTTCTTGGAATAGAATTAAGTTATACAAACACTAGTGGGTAAATAAAATGTGAAGGTTCTTGACTCTGAGTTTTAATGTTATTTTAGATTTATCTGAAACCACTTAAGTTTTATAAGGTTATTCTATGCTTCCGAGCTGTTGAATATTCATTGTTCAAGCAAATAAGTCATTGTCAAATCTAATGGTTAGAAATACAGTTTTAGGAAGGTGAATTTTAAATACAGTGTAGGTTGGAATAGAACCGAACTTGGTGGGTCTCTTGGTCCATATTCCTCTTCTTTTCCCACTTTGGCCAGAGGAATGATCTGTATGTGGTTTATATATAGAAATTGTGGATAAGCTGTTCTTTTAAAAAAAGTTTTGCACTGCTAAAGTTGAACCCAGGACCTGGTATTTGCTAGGCAGGTACTCTGCCACTGAATTACAACTCCAGCCTTCTTTCTTTTTTTAAAAAGTGTTCCCTTTGAAGTTTCTCTTCAGATTTTTACTGTTATTGTACTGTTCTTTGAATTTCTAAAAGTGGCTGGAATTCGGCATCTTGGCAGTAGAGAATTCACATTTGAATGTATAAGTTTATTTTCTACTCTTGGTAAATCATGTTGCTTTTTTATTTTTTATAGTGTTATGAAGCTGGTCATTTGGAGAATGGCATTACTGAATCATGTGCTGGATCTCATTCGAAAGAATTTGGTGGAAGTGAGTATTTTTGATAGCTATTAGATGTAAAGCAGAAATAAGTTTGAAATTTTGAGACTTGTTTTCCCAAAATATGCTTTTTGTGGGGTGGGCAGTAATCCAACTCAGAACCTTGCGCTTGCTAGGCAGGCATTGGCATCACTGAGCTACATCCCCGCCCCAAAAATATGCTTCTTAAAAACTATGCACAACACTAGAAAATTCTTTAGTCACTTTTTTGGCTTCATCTGTTACAAGTTAAATGAAGTTACAATTATATTTGAATAACGAAATACTTAGAACAATAGAGAAAAATCAGCTCCTGAATTTCATTATTAGTCTGAGCCTCCAGACTATCATTGATTTCTTGGGTTTAAATTTTTATTTTTATAGGGTAGAAAATGTAGAATCTTCACTTGAGGGGGAAATCATAAATGACTTAAGTCAGTCTTTCACAGATTGTCCTAGTTTCTTTCATCAGCTCTGCAACTGTTGGCCAGTTACCGAATGATTGAAAAGTATATATTGAACCTATCTCATTTTGGTTTTCCCTTAAGCAATTGGAAATCTTTCATAGGAAATTGGAAGCTATCTCCTGGAACTTCTACTTGATTATGTTGGTTGTGTCCTCAGGAAGGATGAATAGTTCTTCATTCCATAACATGTAGGATATTCATAGATTGTCTACTCAACCAGGGCTTTTGGTAAGGGTATTACCTCTAATCCGTCTAAAGCATCACAAAGAGTTAAAATATTATCTGTACTATCCCTGTTTTAAAGTAGAAACAAGGTGAACAGAGTAAGAAGATTGAGAAACTAAGTCCAGACCAAATTCATTGCTATAATACTCTTATTATCTATTCCAGAATTTCTCCATGCTACCTCTTTCTACCATTTTGATAATTTTTATGCCCATGGTATTTATCGATTATATCATTCTTGAAATATTCCAGATTTAAGAACACTTTTCCAGATCCAATCTTCCAGCAAAGATACTAGATTATACTTCATATGGTTTTAGATGCATACATCTTTTACTATGATCCATGATTATTAAATTTTCTAACAGATCTAGCAACATGTTAATTATAATCATGCAGACAATTATAATAATCCCATTGGTTGGTCAGTTTGCTTTTAAAATAAACTACTTCTGGGGCCAGGGATTTAGCTCAGTGGTTCTGCCGCCTGCCTCGCAAGTGCAAGGTCCTGAGTTCGATCTCTGGTACCAAAATATAAAATGAAGTACTTCTAAAATAATATCAGGTCTTTTTTTATATCTTTTTGTAAAACCTATCACGTCATTTTTTTTTAAACCACATGAACTTTATCCTTTATGCATTTCATCTTAAGTGTTTCAGATCTTGAGTGTTTTAATCTCATGTGTTGGGGATGTAACTCATTGGTAGTGTTTGCCTAGCATGCACAAGGCCTTGAGTTCAATCCCAAGTAACACAAATATTTTTGAGCCTTTATGTTGTCTTTTTTTTTTTTTTGGTACCAGCGTTTGAACTTGGGTCCTTGCGCTTGTGCAGCAGGCAGCGAAACCACTGTGCTAAATCCCTGACCCTTATGTTGTCATTTTAACTCTTAAGAAGTCTTAGACTGGGCCGGGGATTTAGTTCAGTGGCACCGTGCCTGCCTGGCAAGCGCAAGGTCCTGAGTTTGATCCCCAGTACCACACACACACAAAAAGAAGTCTTAGACTGTCAGGAGCTTCGATAATAGCATCTCAGTTTTATTTGGGGTTTTTTTGTTTTTTTGTTTTTTTTTGGTTCCAGGGATTGAACTTGGGCCCTTGCGCTTGCGCAGCAGGCAGCGATTCCACTGAGCTAAATCCCAGCCCTAGCATCTCTATTTTAATCTGACAGAAAAAATAGCACTAAATTTGGCCCTGAGTCAAGGCCAGAAGTTTTGTGAAGCTGTTGGTTTCAAGCAGTAGTATGAAGAGATATCTCTGTATTGTCTGTTGACCATTTCAGAACTTTAGAAATGTAATAGTCAATTTATTAGAAAGAAACAGCTAACTAAAAAAAAAAAAAAAATTATAATATTAAGCCAGCTGTAGTAGTGCTGGCCTTCAATCACAGCACTTGGGAGACTGAGATGGGAGGATTGCTGCAAGTTTGGAGCCAGACTGGGCTCCATAGTGAGTTCAAAACTGGCCCTTACAGAGCAAGACCCAATCTCAAAAAATTAAAAAAAATAAATTTCATAGTTTTAAATTTTATTTTTAAAATGTACAAATATTTTTTGTTTTTGTTTTGTTTTGTTTTTGGTACCAGGGCTTGAACTCAGAACCTTACAGTTACCGGGCAGGCACTGTGCCACTGAGCTACATCCCCAGCTAAAATGTAGAAATATTAAAACTACATCTTAAAAAAAAGCACTGAAACAAGCAGTCTTCAAAAGTCTGCTATTCAAGTGCCGGGGATTTAGCTCAGTGGTTCCGTCCGGTGCCTGCCTTGCAAGCACAAGGTCCTGAGTTTGTCCGGTACCAGAAAAAAAGTCTGCTATTCATATTGATACCTAGCAAAAATATGGTGGAATATTTTATGAAATAACTCATTAGGTTCCTCTTGGTGTCCCTAGGAACTGAGGATGGGACTAGAGCAGTGATGGCAAACATTTTAGAGCTTTCAATGATACATGCAGCTCACTTCAGCATGTGTGCCACAGGTTCACAACCACTGGACTAGAGTTTCTTTTTCTGAACTTAACAAAGTCACATATTCACTTTATACTGTTGGATATTTGAGGATATGCTACCACTGGATGAATATCCTAATCCAAGCCACTAAATGTATTGGGGAATTTCCCCCTGCTCCTCTATAAACCAGATCTTACATTTTTCCAACTTAATCCCAAATCATAGAGTCATATAATTTATTATCTCATATCTTGTAATCTAGGGATTAATATCTTTTCCTGACTAGTATATACAGTTTCTTTCCATCTAAAGTCTTGTGAAATGAAATTGCTTTAATCATCTATACATTTACTATTTAATATGTGAAGCAAAACTTATATGTGGTTATTTCCTCAACTAGTTATGTAGTAGATGGATAGGTCTCTTCTTTTTTTGCATGAAAACCTGGAGAATTTAATGAGTTTTAAAGCAGCCGTGCGGGGCGTGGTGGTGTGTGCTTGTAATTCCAGCACTAAGGCTAAGGCAGGAGGATTGCCACCAGTTTGAGGCCAGCGCCTGAACTATATAGTGAGAGCCTGCTTCAAAAAAGCAAAACAAAATAAAACAAACCCCAATAATAATAATAAAGTTAACATATCATAACCGAGATCCCTTTATTTAAAGATAGGCGTTCTTGGATGTGTGTGTGACTAGTCATTAGGTAACACTTGTTTTCCTGTCATAGGTACAACCAAGATTTTTGACAAGCCAAGAAAGCGAAAGCGACAGAGACATATTACTGCCAAGGTGCAGTGTAAAAGAGTGAAAAATGATGATTCATCCAAAGAGATTCAAGGCTCAGAGGTATTACTCAGTTCCTGATCTTTTGAACTTTCAAACACAAGCTACTTTTCATAGTAGAGGCCATATCCCTCTCCCTTGCATTTACTTATGAATAGTATTCTATTGAAATGGCTTGATAGTTATAAAGAATCTTGAAGTAGAAGGAGATCCTGATCCTACTCAAATAAGTCACATGTGGCAGCTGTGGGTATGGTCTTTTTAAAAGATCACGTTCTGTGCTCTTAAGTGTCAGGTGAAATGTATAACTGTTTATTAGTAAACTTGTTTTTAAACCAAAGAGCACAGTATTAAGTAACCATATGATCTGAATGAATTTAGAGAATGCCTGAACTTAGATAATGCCCTTTAAAAGTTAATACTGCTCCAATTAGGAGGAGATTAATTTTCTTATTTTTTGATCAGTTGGTTAATTTTAAGACAAAATTTATAAGTGTCATCTTTTAAGAAAGACTAAAAACCATTTTCATGCAGCACATCAGTGCAGTCATTCATACCATTTCTCACTTTCTAACTCAGGTTAAATAGAATTAGGAAAAAAGAGAATTATAACCAGTCAGAACAGCATCACACATTATGATGCTGAGTGTTTCTTTCCAGGACAGTTGAAATAGAATGCCCAATGGAGGCATTATTTAGGAGACACTGATCTTGGAAGGACATATAAATAATCAAATAAACTTAAGAATGTTTTCTCTTCCTTAGTGAAACCTTTAAGTGGAACAACTCAAAAAGTTCCAGTGGAACAGCCTCAGAGCAGTTAGTGGCAGGGCATGAGGCGCCCACTACCCGCCCAATCACAGCAGGGTTAGAACTAACATTGCATGCAGTCCGCCCGCGTGATTGGCTGAACATCTGTAAGTGCTTAATGGCTAGACAAATAGCAGCCCAGAGGGAGGGGGTCAGATGGAGACATCAATAATGCAGATGGGGGACATTATTTTTTTCTCTGCAAGGGAGAACTGATGACTCGCAGGACAGCTGCAAGCCCCAAGGAGAATATTGAGGAGGTTATAGAACACGATCCTGGGATGTCCTCGTCTAAAAAAATGCAGGGTGAACGAGGTGGAGGAGCTGCACTCAAGGAGAATGTTTGTCAGGTACAAGATGTTTGCCCATTCATGTCTTCATTGAATGCTTATCTTTTAATAGAAGCTCTGTTTACTTTATTTAAAAAAATTTTTTTGGTACCGAGGATCAAGCTCAGGACCTTGCGCTTGCGAGGCAGGTGGCAAAATCAGTGAGCTAAATCCCCGGCCAGCCCTGTTTATTATTGACATCAGAGTGATTAGAAAAAAATTACTTTTGGGTAATTCCAATGGAGTCACTTTAAGATTTTAACTCTTTTCTTTTGCAAAAAAGAGAAAGAGAAATAATTTAGTGTTGATGAATAATTTGCCCTTTGTAGCCCATGCATGTATACCCTGCAGCAGTTCTGAGTTGAGAGATGTGCATATGTTTTTATTTAGTGAGACCTAATTTTCTTGGCCTGTACCTGTCTCAATGGGAGAATTGTGAGGTTTCTAAAGATATAAGGGTTATATTAGCTTTGAGTTTTTGTTGTTGTTGATGGTGGTTTGTTTGTATGCCTTTTGCCTTGAAGTGGTGACTTTAAAAGACTTATCACCTACATTTTTCCATTTAATAAATTTTTTTTTTTGGTACTGGGATTCAACCTCAGGTGGCGGCACCACTGAGCTAAATCCTCGGCCTGTGTTTTATTCTAAGCACTTTATAAATAATTCATCAGTTCAGTCATCATAATAGTCTCCTAAAGTAGAGATCTGTTTTATTTCCATTTTAAAATGGAAGAATTTGAAATACAGAAAGGTTAAGTAGCTTGCATATAATAGACAGAAGCCTGGGTTCATATATAGGTGGAGTGGATTTAAAGTCTTAAACATTGTGCTGTATTTCCATTTTGTAAAGAATATGATTCTACTGTACTAAGAGCCTTTATTTAACTATGGGAGTTGTCAATTAAGTGGGTACTTTGTGTTGTTTTATGGTCTTAATTTAGCTATGTAAATTATTAAAATTCACATAGTAATTTGATATTAATTTTTAAAAATTAAAACCTAGGCCCAGTATGTTATTGTGATCCAGTATGTTATTGTGATCCAGGGCCAGTATGTTGTTATGATTTTACTCCAGTTTCTTTGCCTATTCATTTTCTCTATTACATGCAGAATGTCTGATAATTGGACCAGTGCCTAAACAATGTCAGTCCTCAAAAAGTTATGCCAGTTATTGAGCAAGATAAGTCAGTATAAAGCCCCTTTATTATTGTTGTTGTTGTTGTTGTTGTTTTCATTTTATTTTTATTTTTATTTTATTTGGCACTGGGTATCAAAACTCGACCTTGTGCTTGTGAGGCAGGTGCAGCACCACTGAGCTAAATTCCTGGCCCTATTGCTATTATTTTTAAATTAAAGGTAGAGTGATCCTGGTCCTGGCTTGTCTGGTTGAGTGTGTGTATATGCTTTCCTGGTATAATCTATTAGTAGAACCCCTTCACTCTAAACTGTCCCTGTTTAAAGATAAATGACATGGTGATCCCAACTAAAGTGTTAAGTCTGTAACATTTAGTTCATCTGCAGTCTTTCTTCAATTGGTACACTAATATTTTTCTATTAAAGCCAAAAAGGTAAATTTAGTTACTATATATGAAAACTGATGTCATTGGCACTCTTAACATACAAAGCAGAATATATAACATGATGCTTTTCAATTTTTATATATCAGTACTAGGTAATGAGAGAGTCAAACATTTGAGAATACCTTGGACTACCAGGTTGAAGCCCTGAGATCCGTCTCAATTCAGGGCTGCCTTTCTTCCTGAAATTTTTCTACTCATTTGTTTAAACATTGATGTCTTTAAGTGATTAAGACCTATTCTGTTTCTTTGATTTCTTAATTATAGTGGAACTTGCACACTCTCTTTTCCTTTTCTTGTCTTATGCAGTAAGTATAATCAGCCTTCTTACTCAGGTATTCATAGATTCTGCATCTATAGATTCAATGAATTGTAGATGAAAAATATTCAGATTTTTAAAAAGTTACATGTTTTCAACATGTGCTAAATAGTTTGACCTATGATGATTGGGTCTGTATTGAACATGAACAGACTTTTTCTTGTCATTATTCCCTAAACAATATAACAACAAATTATTTATATTGTGTGAGATACAATAAGTAACCTAGAGATGATTTAAAGTTTATAAGAGGGCCGGGGATTTAGCTCAGTGGTTCCGCCGCCTGCCTAGCAAGCACAAGGTCCCGAGTTTGATCCCCGGTACCAAAAAAAAAAAAAACATTGTTAAAGTTTATAAGAGGATGTGCATAGGTTAGTTGCAAATGCTATGCCATTTTATGCAAAGGTCATGAGCATCCACAGACTTTGGTATCCATGAAAGGTCCTGGTTGATATGTAAGGCACCTTTTTTCAGTTTTAGCATTTTTGTGGTATAGAGATACAAATCAGGATTTTGGAGTAATAAAAAATAACTAATGTTGGGAATTGACAGAATTTCCATAAACCTTACAATATATTTATACATATTTTAGACCCTTGTTTTCTAATACCTTGTCTCGAATGATAACTTATGTTAGGTGCGATCACTTTACAAATTGATTTCTTTGAGGTGGTTCTGGGCTATCTATGGTCCTCAGGCACTCAGTATTTCTTTTGGAACTGTGATAACTCAAGTTCTGCTGGTCAGTATTGCTTGCTTGAACCATTACAATGTAGCCTTTTGGTTTGTATCAATGCTCTTGCTTTTTTATTCTTGAATTTGTTTTTCCATGTAGCAGCCAGAAGGATCTAGACAGATGAAAACTTTATTTCAGCTTTCCTTGGTAAAGCTCTCCTGTACTGTACCTTTGCAGTTAGAATAAAATCTAAAACTACAGGCCCCATTACCTCTTGTTTTCTACCGTTTATAACTTTTATTTACTTTAGTGACAGTCACTTTCCTTGTTCTCAAATATGCCATGGACCTTTGTACTTTCTGCCTTCCTGGTTCATCATTCATTTTATCACATGCCTGTCTTGTTCTTCATAGCCCAATCTGAAACAGTATCCCCAATCACCGTAGTCAAAGTACCTTTTTGAATTCTGTACCTAATATAATCATTATTTGATACCTTTCCTGTTTGTTTGCTTGTACCTTCTGTCCCTAGACTATAAGCACTGTAACAGCCAGGGATCTTGTGGTGCCTGGCACATAAGAAGTAATTTTTAAATATTTCAATGAATAATAAGATTTTATGGGTTTTATAAAGCCTTAACCTTTACCCTCATGAGGGCTTTCCATATGGGATTTTCTGAAATCTTTTTTTTTTTCCATAGACAAATCTGTTTTCTTTCTTTTAACAGAACTGTGAGAAAGTAGGTGAGCTGCTGTTATGCGAGGCTCAGTGCTGTGGGGCTTTCCACCTGGAGTGCCTTGGGTTAACTGAGATGCCAAGAGGAAAATTTATCTGCAATGAATGTCGCACAGGTAAAATAGATACTGAAGGGTCTTCTTCCAAAGAAATTTTGAGTTTCAATTGCTGCAGGGAAAAAAGTGTATGGGAGACATTATTCTGTGGCCATGCTGGACTTCTTACCCTCAGAAAAACACATTAGGTGAATAATAAACAGGTTTATATATAGCACAAAGACCATTATTTTGGATATACCACGTTAAAGTACAGTGTGAGAAGCAAGAGGATTACATGTTTGAGTCCACCCTGCGATATGTATAGCTAGACTGTCTTTTTTTTTTTTTTTTTTTTTTCCTTTCCCTCTCTGTACCGGAGATCGAACTCAGGACCGTATACTTGCTAGGCAGGCATGGTGCCACTGAGCTACATCCTCGCACCTAGACTTTGTCTAAAGAGAAAAAAAGTACAGTATGAGGAAAGATGAGCTAATGTATGTTACAAGGTGTGGGGAGAGCAAAGGCACAAGGTCTAGTATTGAAAGTGTATGAAATAATTGATGAGTAGGGAGTGTATGCCAGTGTATATAGAAGGGTAAGATAATTTAGTTCCCAAGCATAAGTAGTAAAAAGGAGGGCTTCTGGGTTACTAGTAATGTTTTTATTTCTTAATCTCGGTGTTGATTATATGAGTATGTTAACTTCATGAACTATACATTCAAGATGGGTAGAGCCGGGGATTTAGCTCGGTGGTTCTGCCACTTGCCTCGCAGGCGCAAGGACCCAAGTTCAATCCCCGGTACCAAAAAAAAGATTGGTGTACTTTTCCTTTCTGCATTGTTTGGCAAAGGTATCTTACAAAGATTGGGCCAGAAAGTGGAAATGGTTATTTGAGGTCAACCTGTAAAGCACTTTATAAACTGTGCTAAAGAAAGTGTTCTTTATTCAGCATGATGTGCAGATATTATAGCATTTAAGCAGTGAAGAAATCAAGGCTGAAAGTATAGGTCTTATGCACATAAGTTATTGAAACCCTAAATATCGATGATGCCCAATGAAAAAGCATCTGTAGAGTGAAGAGAGTCAATAATACTTATCTGGGGATATTCACTTAGAAGGAGCTATTGGAGTGTGAGTTAGTATATAAGAAGTATCATGTGAGTTAGGTGTCATCAGCAGGGCCAGATAGGACACACACCAGGAAGGTTATGGAGTGAAAAGAAGCTTTTGTATTTAGCAATGAGCAAATGCTTAGCTTTTTGCCAGAGTCTCTATACTAAGCCAGGTTTAAAGGGTAAAAGGACAGCAACTTATATTGTTTCTTGAAAAAATTTTTTTTTCCACACGTTAAAATAGTTTATTTCATTCCAATCTGTAATATTCTTAAATAATATCAGCTTCTTCAAGAATTTTGACTTCACACCTGGGGATTTAGCTCAGTGGCACTGCGCCTGCCTCAGAAGCACAAGGTCCTGAGTTCAATCCCCAGTACCAAAAAAAAGAATTTTGATTTCAGTGGAAAGGAAGGCAGTAGCTGAAGAGAAGACATAGGGCTATCTTTTTGTGGGAAGATTGTTTTATTGTTGTTTTGGTACCAGATATTGAACTCAGGACCTTGTGCTTGCCAGGCAGGCACTGTGCCACTGAGCTACATTCCCTGCCCTATTTTTTGTTTTTGTTTTTGGTACCAGGGATCAAACTCGGGACCTTGTGCTTGCGATGAGGCAGGCGCCAGAACCACTGAGCTAAATCTCCGGCCCTATTTTTTGTTTTTTTGAGACAGGGTCTCTGTAGTCCAGTCTGGCCTTGAACTCACTATGTATCCCAGGCTTGCCTCAAACTCAAGGCAATCCTTCTGCCTCAGCCTTCCAGGTGCTGGAGTTATAGGCATGTGCTACCATACCCGGCTGTAGGACCATCTTGAGTGTTTGTCGGGTGGGGGTAAAAAGCTACATAGGGTAGACATAGTTGGGCATGGTGGTAGTGTATACCTATAATCTCAGCATGCCCAGAATCTGAGGCAGGGGGATTGCAAGATCAAGCCCAACCCAGGCAACTTAGAGATTTATAGGCCCCATGTCTCAAACTAAAAAGAGAAGAACTGTGAATGTAGATCAGTGTGAGTTTAGTCCTCAGTACATTAAAAGTAGATGAGGGAAGGGCCTGGGATTTAGCTCAGTGGTGCCACTGCCTGCCTTGCAAGCACAAGATCCCGAGTTCGATCTCTGGTCCCAAAAAAAAAAAAAAAAAAGTAGATGAGAGTGAGGAGAGAGAGAAAAACTAGTGTAGAGAAATTAATTTCTGCACCATGGGAGCAAATAATGGTGGAGCACAGTCAGAGAGACAGGAGAGGATAATCCTGAAGAGATTAAAGAATACCAAGATGGGAATGTGTCATGGAATTGTAAAGCTCAAGAGGAGGCTGAAGTTTTTTCTTCACTTCGTGAGAGTGATGGGAAAGGTAGTTGTTTCTGGTCCTGTCCTGTGTGTCTGCCCTCTATCATCCCGTTCTTCTTCCCCCTCTCCCTCCGGTACTGGGGATCAAACTTGGGACCTTGCGTTTGTGAGGCAGTCAAGATGCCACTGAGCTACACGCCCTGCCCCAGACACTTGTTTCTAACTTGAAGGTAGAATGTAGTTTCAGAGTAGCCCCAATGGAAAACACATAATCTTATGTCTGTGTATAGGGAGCTGTGTCAGACTGAAGTGCCACTCAGGGTAGTCATTTTATTTTCTTGCAGCCACTTTCAGCTGTGAGGGAGCAAAAAGTGGAAGACAAGATATTTATGGGGTTATTTTACTTTCTGCATCACTGGGCTTTTT